>NC_059167.1:99243865-99878478 GCF_019923935.1 Bubalus bubalis | reverse complement strand
TATCCTCTGTAAGCTATTGAAACAGGCATATGGGCCAAATCAGTCTTTAGATAATCTGTTGCAACTGGCTCAAACAATCTATTATGGTAGGGAATATGAGGAAAAGAAAGAAAGGCAGAAAAAGACAAAGGAACAGGCAGAAGCCCTTGTAATGGCTGTCAGAATCGTTCTTAAACAGCCTGAGAAAAATGCCCAGAGGGACCCAGGTGAAAAAGAATGGGCTTGCTATTACTGTGGAAAGGAGGGGAACTTCAAGCAGGATTCCCTCAGGCATCTAAGCCGCCCCTGGCTCCATGACCGGTCTCCAAGGGACCGCACTAGAGGAGAGACTGCCCTCAGAAGTGTAGGTTTCAGGGGTTGGACTCTCAAGACAATCAGGACTGAAGGTGCCCAGGGGTCCCCACACAAGCTCCCATCCTAATTACACCCGAGGAACCCCAGGCATTAATAACTGTGGGGGACCAATCCGTCGATTTCCTTTTAGACATTGGGACAACTTATTCTGGGCTTACTGAAGCCCCTGGCCCACTTTCTTCCTGATCTGCTTCTGTACTGAACTGTCTGGACAAGCTGAAAGGTATTACCTTAGTTGTTCTTTAAGCTGTACCTGGGGCTGTGTGCTATTTTCACATGACTTTCTAATCGTGCCAGAGTCTCCCTCACCCGTTTTGGGGAGTGATATACTGAGCAAAGTCCATACCTCTGTTTTCATGAATATGGAGCCCTCCCTTTTAATTGAACAAAATGTAAGTTAGAGTGTGGGCTGATGGAAGATCTGTGGACTGAGCACAAAATGTTATTCCTGTAGTTTTCAAGCTCAAAGACCCAAACTTATTTCCACATAAGAAGCAGTATCTATTGAAACCTGAGATTAAGGACAGGTTAAACCCTGTCATTGAGAATTTAAAGGAGCAGGGGCTATTAATTCCCTGTAACAGTCCATGCAACACTCCTATTTTGGGTAAAAAGAAATCAAATGGTAAATGGAGACTAGTTCAAAATTTACAAATAATAAATGAAGGCTTGGACTGCCTCCCAAAAAGGAGGGACTATACCCCTTTGAATGTATTTATGGAAGGCCTTTCTTATGCACAGACATAAGACCTGAAGCCTTAGAATTAACTAATTATGTAACTCAGCTCTCAGCTTTTCAATAGGCATTAATGGAACTCCAGGAGGTGACTCCTGACCCAGCCTCTAAGTTAAGCAAGTCTCTTTTTGAGCCAGGAACTGAGGTCCTGACAAAATCATTGGGATCTGGGGCCAATCTCTCGAGACCCTCTGGGAAGGCCCTTGCCAGGTTATTCTTTCTTCTCCCACAGCTGTCAAAGTGCCAGGAATTGATTCGTGGGTGCATCTCACTCGAGTTAAGAGGTGGCACCCTGATCAGAACTAAGCAACATCATTTTATGTCTTTACTTTCTATGCTCTGACTTTGTACTTTTCAGATGGGCCTGATAATCTATGTGAGCCTACTTCTGCTGACTCCAAAAATCCTGAGTCTGCTGTTTGACCCACAAGACAATGCCTTCTTGTCCTGGCCTCATTCCTATGCCACATTCCACGATCAGTCTAATCGCTGGGTTTGTGGAGCACTCCCCTCCTCAAATGGAAGACTCCCCCTGGTGGGTTTCTCCACTTCAAGGAGAGGACTCTCTTCAACTCTGTGATGACATCTAACAACTCTAAGATGGACTGGTGCAACACTTTGTACTTTAACTATGGACATAATGTGACTTTTAATTTTGATTATACATTGTCTTGGTGTAATGACTGTTTTGCCTTACATCTGTAACTGTAAAACAGGGTTTGTTTCTAACCGTCTGAAAGCTTTTAAGTTACAAATGGTTGTCCAAGCTCCTAGGAGTGGCACAGCCCCCTCCAACTATTACTTGGGGCCCCTGGATCAGAGACCAGGGTTAGGAGAATATGTTGCCTCAGTAATTTAGGGACCATGCCCCTAAACAGCAGGAAGTAGTTATGGGACGAAAACAATGTCCCTTTCCCTTGGCAACATAATTCTCCTAGAAGAAAAGGGAGGAATGAGAGAGTCAATTCCTAGGCAGGTTGATAAGAAGTCCGGGGGTCCCCAAGGAGAGAAGGGTCTGGAATTCTCAAAAGGACAAATGGTTTTTTTCCTCTACATTCCTTAGAATGTATTCTGCTTGAGGACAGTTTCTGGAAAAAAAACTTGTGGCTAATCCTGTTATCTTAAAATGTAAATTATGGGAGTGGGTCTGCTAAGGTCTTTACAACCTCGAGACATTCTTTTGATTCACTGTAATAAGTAATTAAAAAGTATATAACTCCATTGCTTATACTAGTGAAGGGGCACTCTTTCTGCCCCCTTCTGATGTCTATGTCAGAAGGGTTCACTATCCCTTTTATACTTTAATAAAACTTTATTACACAAAAGCTCTGAGTGATCAAGCCTCGTCTCTGGCCCCAGATTGAATTCTCCTCTGGAGGTCAATAAGCCTGGTGTCTTGCGTAGTTCAGCAACAACTTTTCAGTAGGACCCAGAGACCAGCAGATGTGATTTTTGCTACTATCTGTTGGTCTCAGAGGACCAAAGTTTTCAGTTTTCCAAAGAGAGCTTCTCTGCATATCCTGTGACTTTATACCTTCCCAAGTCCAGGCAGCTCTAGATGAGCAGGAGGAGTTAAACATCTGGCAGGTCACTACTGCCTGGACATGGATCACTTTTATTCAATTCCAACCCATCTGAGACTCTGGTGTCTACTCTGCACGCTCTGGTAATCCTCCTTTTTCTTTAGAGGTCTAATGCTGCCCTTGAAGGGAAAGGAAGAGCTCTTCTTTTTCCCATGTTGCATTTTTTATTCCTTTTGCTAATAAAGTGTTTGTGGATCCTTTTCATCGCAACACACACCCAAAAAGCCTCTTACAAATGAGCTGAAGTAGGGGTGATGATCAGGGTGCAGCATTTTGTTTCTTTTGTGCCTGGGGTATGGTATCTACCCCAGAGATGAGGCTGGATGGGGGAGGAGAGACCTCATTTTCTTGGCCTAGAATAGAGTTTCTGCATCAAGGGGTTGGGGTTGAAGACAAAACACCAGTAGACTATTCCTTCCAGGATAAAAGCATAGCCACAGACTACTACGAGCTGGAGGAAGGAGTAGATCTAAACTCGTCCCCCATCTTGGCTGCACACATCTGGGGTAGAACTCTCATGACATGAAACTGATTGGGGATGGGTGGGAATGGAGTGGCCTTGGCTCAAATGCCACAGTTCTTACTGAAACACAGTTCTTAGTTGATTTTTTTAATGCATATTTTTTTTAATTTGTTGTATCTCCATAGGACAGTTTTCAAAACCTCTAAAAGATTTTTAACATATATATTTTTTCAATAGTTAATTGTCTGTGTGTGAGTACGCTCACTACATTCCTTATTCTATCATTCCAGAAACTTCACTATTCATTTTTAACATCCCCAAATTTTAAAAATATGAAACTAACTTAGTTCTCTCTCAACTTTTGAGAGACCCTGGGTGGTACCATATAGAAACTCAATTTTTAATTAACGAGCAAGTGAATAAGTGGGAACTGGTGGTATTTGAAAGACGGATAGGAGTGGGAATTTAGGAGACTGTTGCAGTTGTTGAGTGTACGGTGCCCTCTTTTTCTGCTTGCTTCTCCTCCATTTTCTTTTCAACCAGAGAATTTAGAAATTTAGGTAATTTAGGAATACAGGATTTTCAAAATCTCAAATCTCCAGGCACTAGAAGCAGTAGCTTTTCTCCCAAAGGGGCCAAGATCAAAAGAATAGGAAGGGTAAATCTAATCTATCTCTGCCTCCCAACTTCTACTTCAATCCATTGTTCACACACTTTTTTCAGTATAACTGCAATGACTTGGTGTCTTTGTATTAACCCTGTGTCCCATAAGAAGGCAACAAGATTGGAAATGTGTGGAATGAGAACAAGCAAAAATACCTCTACCAAATCTGAAAATCACAGGTCTTTGTAGGTACTTGAAACTGAAAATGAAGTCACTCAGTTGTGTCCGACTCTTTGCGACTCCATGGACTGTAACTTATGAGGCTCCTCCATCCATGGAATTTTCCAGGAAAGAGTACTGGAGTGGGTTGCCATTTCCTTCTATTAATCTCTGCCCTGGCATGGATGGAGGAAAAGATGGATGGCAAAAGGATCCCATTGAACTTTACAGAAACTCTATTGCAGAAAAATATACAGTTGATATGTACGTCTATTTAATATGGCTTGATCCTATCCAAGTTGTCCTTGATTGATGCACAAGGGAAGTGTGTGACATATGCACCACTTTCCCTAACTAAAACCACCAAATTAATTAATCAGCACATAGCAATCTGTTACAAAGCTAATGGTTTGTTCATTTCCATTTTATACCAGTTACAGATGTTGAGAGATGTTTATATGTGACAATAATGGACTAACATTACTATTGGAAAACATTCAAAACTCTTCCTTCCTCTCTCCCTGCCTCTTTCATTGTCGCTTATTGACTAGTGAAGATGAACAGTGAATGTATGAGATCCACATGTGGAAATTATTGTCAAAATTGAAAATGGTCATTTGCTCATGACTGAAAAATTACACAATTTATTTTTTCAGTTATTTACCTCCTGTGGAAATCTGGGCCTACCAGTTGCCTTTTAATATCTATTCTCCCTCTCTTTCTCACTAATGACACATCAGATTTTAGCTGGCCCTAATGGAATCTAGAGTAAAGACTACATTTCCCAGCCTCCCTTGCAGGTATATGTGGCCTGTGACTTACTTTGGGTCTATCAAATGCAGGTAAAAGTGTCCAGTTTTATTTGTGGGAAATGTCCTTAAAGGGAAAAGCATGTTCATCTTTGTCCCTGTGTTTTTCCTGCTACTTCTTGTTCAGTCACTCAGTCGTTTCTGACACTTTGAGACCCCATGGACTGCAGCATGCTAGACTTTCCTGTCCATCACCATCTCCCAGAGCTTGCTCAAACTCATGTCCATTGAGTCTATGATGCCATCCAACCATCTCACCCTCTGTCATCCCCTTTTCCTCCTGCCTTGAATCTTTCCTAGCATCAGGATCTTTTCTAATGAGTTGCCACTTCACATCAGGTGGCCAAAGTATTGGAGCTTCAGTATCAGTCCTGGCAATGAATATTCAGGGTTGATTTCCTTTAGAATTGACTGATTTGATCTTGTAGTCCAAGGGACTCTCAAGAGTCTTCTCCAACACCATAGTTCAAAATTATCAATTCTTTACCACTCAGTCTTTTTTATGGTCCAACTCTCACATCCTTACATGACTCCTGGAAAAACTATAGATTTGACTATATGGATCTTTGTCAGCAAAGTAATGTCTCTGCTTTTTAATATGCTGTCTAGATTTGTCATAGTTCCCCACCCCCCCCAAGGAGCAAGTGTCTTTTAATTTCATGGCTGCAGTCACCATCTGCAGATGACTGCAATTGTGCAGTAGTTTGAATATTCTTTGGCATTGCCCTTCTTTGGGATTGGAATGAAAACTGATCTTTTCCAGTCCTGTGGCTACTGTTTTCCAAATTATGCTGGCATAATAAGTGCAGTACTTTCACAGCATCATCTTTTAGGATTTGAAATAAATCAGCTGGAATTCCATCACCTCCACTAGCTTTGTTCGTAGTGGTGCTTCTTAAGGCTCACTTCATACTCCAGGATGTCTGGCTGTAGGTGAGTGATTGCACCATTATGGTTATCTGAGTCATTAAGATCTTTTTTGTATTGTCTTCTGTGTATTCTTGCCTGGAGAATCCCATGGATAGAAGAGCCTGGCAAGCTACAGTCCATGGGGTCACAAAGAGTGAGACACGACTGAGCAACTAACGCTTTCTGTGTATTCTTGCCACCTCTTCTTAATATCTTCTGCTTCTGTTAGATCCATACCATTTTGGTCTTTTATTGTGCCCATCTTTGCATGAAATGTTCCCTTCATATCTCTCATTTTCTGGGAGAGATCTCTAGTCTTTCCCATTCTATTGTTTATTTCTTTGCATTGATCATATAGGAAGGTTTTCTTATCTCTTCTTGCTATTCTCTGGAACTCTGCATTCAGATGGGTATGTCTTTCCCTTTCTCCTTTGCCTTTCACTTCTCTTCTTTTCTAAGCGATTTGTAAGACCTTCTCAGAGAAACATTTTGTTTTTTGCGTTTCTTTTTCTTGGGGACTGTTTTGATCATCACCTCCTATACAGTGTTACGAAATTCTATCTATAGTTGTTCATGCACTCTATCAGATCCTAGTTCCTTGACTCTGTTTGTCACTTCCACTGTGTAATCGTAAGGGTTTTGATTCCTGCTACTGGAATGGCTTTAATAATGCTTATTCTTAAAGAGCTATCTTAACTTATGATGCAGTCAAAGTTATAGAATCCTGGGTTCCTGACAACTCTATAAAACTGCTATTCTTCCCTGGACTGCCCACTTGTGAACACTTTAAATAAGAACATAAAATCGTATTTTTAAGCCAATATTATTTTGCCTTTACTTTCATGAGTTTCTGAATCTATTACAAATCTAATCTCATCTATTCATCAGTAAATCAGTTTTTAGTTAGAAAGTGATAAATGTGGTATTAGGCGATGTTTGTAAAAGCACTATGCGTATCCGTGATGAGAGTGGATAATCAAAAATCACTGATATACTGCCTAATAAAAGATATTTGAGGTATAATTGACATAGAATTTAAAACTTCATGTATTTAAGTTGTTCAGTTTGTTGAAGTTTGACACATGTGCACACCTTTGAAACTATGATCTCAATTAAGATATTAAATATCTCCATCACATCCAAATTTCCTCTTGCTCCTTAAAAAATTCCCCTTTCTCCTGCTTCTTCCTATCCATACCTAACTCCTACCCCAGGCAGTCATTGATCTGCTTTCTTACACCATGGAATACTGCTGACTTATATTTATTGCTGAGTACTATTGCATCATAAAGGTGAATCTATCATAATTTGTTTATCCATTCACTGGTTAATATATATTTAGATGGCTTTCAGTTTGGGGTATTATCAGTTCAGTTCAGTTCAGTCACTCAGTCGTGTCTGACTCTTTGCGACCCCATGAATTGCAGCACACCAGGCCTCCCTGTCCATCACCAACTCCCGGAGTTCACTCAGACTCATATCCATCGAGTTGGTGATGCCATCCAGCGATCTCATCCTCTGCCGTCCCCTTCTCCTTCTGCCCCCAATCCCTCCAAGCATCAGAGTCTTTTCCAATGAGTCAGCTCTTCGCATGAGGTGGCCAAAGTACTGGAGTTTCAGTTTTAGCATCATTCCTTCCAAAGAATACCCAGGACTGATCTCCTTTACAATGGACTGGTTGGATCTCCTTGCAGTCCAAGGGACTCTCAAGAGTTTTCTCCAACACCACAGTTCAAAAGCATCAATTCTTCAGCACTCAGCTTTCTTCACAGTCCAACTCTCATATCCATACATGATTACTGGAAAAACCATATCCTTGACTAGATGGACCTTTGTTGGCAAAGTAATGTCTGTGCTTTTGAATATGCTATCTAGGTTGGTCATAACTTTCCTTCCAAGGAGTAAGTGTCTTTTAATTTCATGGCTTCAGTCACCATCTGAAGTGATTTTGGAGCCCCCAAAATAAAGTCTGACACTGTTTCCACTGTTTCCCCCATCTATTTGCCATGAAATGATGGGACCAGATGCCATGATCTTCGTTTTCTGAATGTTGAGTGTTAAGCCAACTTTTTCCACTCTCCTCTTTCACCTTCATCAAGAGGCTTTTTAGTTCCTCTTCACTTTCTGCCATAAGGGTGGTGTCATCTATGGCAGAAATACTAACTCTGTGTATAAAATTTTTGTGAACATCTACTTTCACTTCTCATAAGTAAATAACTAGGAGTAGAGTGGCTGGTCATGGTAGGTTTATGTTTAATATTTTAAGAAACTGCCAAACAATATTCCAGAGTTTTGCCATTTTGCCTTCCCATTAGAAGTATAGAAGAGTTCAGCTCCTCCACATCCTAGCACTTAATATGGTTAGTTTTTTTTTTTTTTTAATTTTGGGCACTATAATAGATTCTAATAGATTTGTATTTGTATCTCACTGTGGTTTCTGTTTGCATCTCCTTCATAGTAATAATGTTGAAAATCTTTTCATACTTTTCCTTGATATATGTTTATTTGATGAAATTTATGTTCAGATTTCTTGCCTGTTTTTTGTTTGATTTGCTTTTTTCCCTACTATTGAGTTTTACAGTTCTTTTGAGATTTTGTTTACAATTCCTTTGTCAGGTATGTGAGTTGCAGATTATTTTCTCATGTCTGTGACTTGTTTTATTCTTCTCTTAACAGCATCTTTCAAAAAATAGAAGTTACTAATTTTGATGAAGTTCATCTTACCAGTTTTTTAAAAGAGATCTTTGTCTAGCCAAAGGTCACAAAGATTTTCTCCTATACTTTTAAAATGATTTTTAATGGCTTTAGGGTTGTTTACTTAGGTCTTTGGTTCATATTGACTTAATTTTTATATTATATAAGGTTTGTATATGGTTAATTGAAGTTCTTTTTCCTTTTCTTTTTTTTTTTTCTTTCTTCAAGTACTTCTGTATCACATTTAGATCTAATAAACTCTCAATCTGTTCACCAGGAAGCTCTATCCCAAAGACTGCTTGATAGAGTAATCTTGGAAATAGCCAGATCTGCTTTCATGGTGTGAGTGCTGCTTGGGAAGAACATGGCCTTGGTAGAAAACTTAAGGCAGATCCTGAAGATTCTAGACATTATAGACTTTGAAGATAAGAAGGAAGTTCTTTTTCTAAGGGAGATCAAAACAGCACACCTCTATGACTGTCAGTTATATTCTGCACAGGTAACTACAGCCTTTATTAGTGAATAGTTAATTTAATAATTATCATAACGTATAAACTGAGTTTTAGTGGTGACATAACGTATGTTCTTTGTCGATTAAACCAAATAACACTTATCCAGTAAAGATTTACTGAGTGCCTATAACATGTTCAACACTGTTTTAGGCCGTGGGAATACTGTGTTGAATAGATATTGTACCTCTTTTCATGGAGCTGACATTCCTGTGGGGATATATTCAGTTGAGCTGTGAAGTTATTGACGTTAGACAGATGCAACCTAACAAATCACACACTAAATCAGGCCTTCTGCGAACTTGATGTCATTTACCCTACCGATAGGCAGGCTAGCAAAGACTGCTGGCAGCAAATACGCATTACTTCTTTCTCCCTCATTTTGCTGATCTCAACCCCAGAGCTGAAGAGTTGCCTCTGAAAAAATAAAACCTACCAGCAACTGGAGGCTTCCATTCCTGGATCATGAAGAAAGACATTCTGGCATTTGCTAATGTAAGCTTGGCCCCTCTGAGAATCTATATTTTTGGTCTTAGAACAAATCCTAGGTCCTGTCCCATAGGCTAGGATGAGATTTCTTAAAAAGTACCAGATGCCAATATCTTAAGAGGTCAGCCTGGGCCCACACTCCTCACATTCTCTGGTATATATTGCTTTACAGTGTCAAGCTACCTCTAATTCCATTCCAAAAGGCAAATATTTAATGATTTCTTATATTCCTGACCCAATCATATACACACAAAGTCTATGGTTTAATCAAATTGTTTCTATTTGTTAAAAAAACAGTATGACTAGAAATTTTAGATGATAAAAACTTATAAAAAGGTATATGAAAGCATGAAAACGGGCTTTGTAGTTTCATATTGCTATTAATTGTTCAACTCACTATAAAGTAAGGCACAAAAGGAATTGCCTATCTGCTGCTGCTGCTGCTAAGTCACTTTAGTCGTGTCTGACTCTGTGCGACCCCATAGACGGCAGCCCACCAGACTCCCCCGTCCCTGGGATTCTCCAGGCAAGAACATTGGAGTGGGTTGTCATTTCCTTCTCCAATGCATGAAAGTGAAAAGTGAAAGTGAAGTCGCTCAGTCATGTCCGACCCTCAGCGACCCCATGGACTGCAGCCTTCCAGGCTCCTCCATCCATGGGATTTTCCAGGCAGGAGTACTGGAGTGGGGTGCTATTGCCTATCCTTAAGAATGGGAAGCTATTTTCAGTAACTAAATATGTAAAATCATTACCATGAAAATCAGCTTTTGAGGGATAGGATAACTTGCGGACTAATTTCTAATGATAACAGCTAGTAAAGCCCAAGGGATGTGTTCCTCTCCTTAAGTCTTGAGACTTCTCTCAGTCACTCACCTCCCTAGAAAGAGGTGTCAGTGGATGATAAAAGCTCTAGCAATGCAATTTTCTACCAAAATCTAGTTGCACACCATTCACAGCAGAGACAATATAACATCACCGGAGGATTGGAGATAGTCTGGGCTCTGTGGAGAGGCAGGTGCTCTAAGATGCTGATCTACAGCAGAATCAAGAATAACTCAGGATCTGGAATATTCAAGTAGAAAGATCTCTACCTCATCTGGGCATTCATCTCCCACTCCTCGCCCACACCCCAGACAATAATGCAAATATTGATTTGCCCCATTCTTCATGCAGGTTGGGGGCACTTCTACTGAATCACAGTTTAGTATTCAAAATAAGGCTGAACCCCTTGAGTAGCAAACCTATGAGGAAATTTTAGTCTCCAAACAAACTGCTGAGGCAGAGAATTTATTCTCTGTCCTCCAGAACTCTCCTTGTAGTTTGACATGATTTGTATTATTTTAAAGCATATTCATTTATGAGGATAACAGATTTCAGGTTATTTTTGGGTCTTCAGCAGGAAGATAACCTTCTATTACATTAATATAATAAAACACAGCAGATCCTGACAGATTTATGAATTCCATTAGCCAGAGCATATAATAGGGAAACCTAACCTCGTATGGCTTGTGTGAGTGGGTTTAGAAGGTTTCACTGAAGAACAGATAATTTATTTTATTTTGTAATTGAAGCAAAGTTGATTTATAATGTGTGAATTTCTGCTGCAGCAAAGTGATTCAGTTATACATACATATACATTCCTTTTTAATGCTCTTTTCCACTGTGCTTTTTGATAGGGTGTTGAATACAGAGGTTCTGTATGTATAGATCCTCTACTACACAGTAGGACCTTGTTGTTTATCCATTCTCTATATAAAAGCATACACCTGCTAACCCCAGCCTCCTACTTCTTCCCTCTCCCAACATTTTGCCCCTTGGCAACCACAAGTCTGAAGAAGAGATACTATAAATACAAGTTATGGTAGTGGTGCCTTGTGCTGAGAGCAGTTCAGGTGGAAGGAAAACTTTGTGGAAGGCTCTCAAGCTACAGAAACATTGACATTTTTAAAAAACTAACTAGAGAGCAACATAACTGTGAATGAAGAGAACAGGACAAGGTGAAGGTGAAGGGTGAAAGAGAAGAGGTCATTCAGATATGACCTAAATCAAATCCCTTATAATTAAACAGTAGAAGTGACAAATAGATTCAAGGGACTAGATCTGATAGACAGAGTGCCTGAAGAACTATGGATGGAGGTTCATGACATTATACAGGAGGCAGTGATCAAGACCATCCCCAAGAAAAAGAAATGCAAAAAAGCAAAATGGCTGTCTGGGGAGGCCTTACAAATAGTTGTGAAAAGAAGAGAAGCAAAAGACAAAGGAGAAAAGGAAATATATACCCATTTGAATGCAGAGTTTCAAAGAATAGCAAGGAGAGATAAGAAAGCCTTCCTCAGTGACCAATGCAAAGAAAAAGAGGAAAACAATAGAATGAGAAAGACTAGAGATCTCTTCAAGAAAATTAGAGATACCAAGGGAATATTTCATGTGAAGATGGGCTCAATAAAGGACAGAAATGATATGGACCAAGACTTCCCTGTCTCTCAAACAGTAAAGAATCTGCCTGCGATGGAGGAGACCAGGGTTCAATCTCTGGGTTGGGAAGTTCCTCTGGAAAATGGAAGGGCAACCCACTCCAGTATTCTTGCCTGGAGAATCCCATGGACAGAGGAGCCTGGCAGGCTACAGTCCATGGGGTCGCAAAGAGTCAGACATGACTGAGCGACTAATGCACACACAACAGAAGCAGAGGATATTAAGAAGAGGTGGCAAGAATACACTAAAGAACTATACAAAAAGGACCTTCACAGCCCAGATAATCATGATGGTATGATTGCTCACCTATAGCCAAACATCCTGGAATGCAAAGTCAAGTGGGCCTTAGGAAGCATCACTATGAACAAAGCTAGTGGAGGTGATGGAATTCCAGTTGAGCTATTTCAAATCTTAAAAGATGATGCTGTGAAAGTGCAGCACTCAATATGCCAGCAAATTTGGAAAACTCAACAGTGGCCACAGGACTGGAAAAGATCAGTATCATTCCAATCTCAAAGAAAGGCAATGCCAAAGAATGTTCAAACTACTGCACAATTGCACTTATCTCACATGCTAAAAATGTAATGCTTAAAATTCTTCAGGCCAGGCTTCAACAGTATGTGAATTGTGAACTTTCAGATGTTCAAGATGGATTTAGAAAAGGCAGAGGAACCAGAGATCAAATTGCCAACATTCTTTGGATCATCGAAAAAGCAAGAGAGTTTCAGAAAAACATCTACTTCTGCTTTATTGACTGTGCCAAAGCCTTTGACTGTGTGGATCACAACAAACTGTGGAAAATTCTGAAATAAGATGGGTATATCAAACCACCTGACCTGCCTCCTAAGAAATCTGTATGCAGGTCAGGAAGCAACAGTTAGAACTGGACATGGAACAACAGACGGATTCCAAATTAAGAAAGGAGTATGTCAAAGCTGTATCTTGTCACTCTGCTTATTTAACTTATATGCAGAGTACATCATATGAAATGCTGGGCTGGATGAAGCACAAGCTGGAATCAAGATTGCTGGGAGAAACATCAGTAACCTCACATATACAAATGACACTACGCTTATGGCAGAAAACAAAGAACTAAAGAGCCTCTTGATTAAAGTGAAAGAGGTCAGTGAAAAAGTTGACTTGAAACTCAACATTCAGAAAACAAAGATCATGGCATCTGGTCCCATCACTTCATGGGAAATAGATGGGGAAATAGTGGAAACAGTGGCTGACTTTATTTTGGGGGGCTCCAAAATCACTGCAGATGGTGATTGCAGCCATGAAATTAAAAGACACTTACCCCTTGGAAGGTAAGTTTGACCAACCCAGACAGCATATTAAAAAGCAGAGACATTGCTTTGTCAACAAAGGCTATGGTTATATCTAGTCAAGGCTATGGTTTTTCCAGTGGTCGTGTATGGTTGTGAGAGTTGGACTATACAGAAAGCTGAGCATTGAAGAACTGATGCTTTTGAAATTGGATGTTGGAGAAGACTCTTGAGAGTCCTTTGGTCTGCAAGGAGATCCAACCAGTCCATCCTAAAGGAAATCAGCCCTGAATATTCATTGGAAGGACCAATGCTGAAGCTGAAACTCCAATACTTTGGCCACCTGATGTTAAGAACTGACTCTTTTGCAAAGACCCTGATTCTGGGAAAAATTGAAGGTGGGAGGAAAAGGGGACAACAGAGGATGAGATGGTTGGATGGCATCACCAACTCAATGGATATGAGTTTGAGTAAACTCCGGGAGTTGGTGATGGACAGGGAAGCCTGAGGTGCTGCAGTCCATGGGGTCACAAAGAGTCAGACATTACTGAGCGACTGAACTGAACTGATTGAGGAATTTGATAAACTTGCTCTAAAATTCATGTGCATGTGACTAAGTTATTAAAAAGAAGAAAACTCTAAGGAGGAACTATGCCTAACAGATATTATTGCTATAAAGCCACCACAATAAAATATTTTGATGTTGACACAAAATGAGACAAAGCAGACCGAGAGAAGAGAAGGGAGGACTGAGATTCAGAACTCAATCTCCAGGCTGCAATCCTCCAGCCTGAGTCTGATCTGGTTCTTTCTCCTGGAGCTGCTCGTGTTTTCTGTGCGTCCTTGCTATTCTCTTGTCCTTTCCTGGGCTAGACTTCAGCAGATTCTCTGTGTCTATGCCCGCTTGCTCTGCCTGTGAGTGCTTGTTTAGTGATCTCTAAAGTGAGGCTTTGCTTCCCAGCAATGGTTTCTAGAAGATGTCTGCCACGCTTGTTACCTTGGGTGCAGCAGGTTCTTAGCCTGGATGCTTACATATCTAAGCATCTGTGAGAGACAGAGCACAGCTCAGAACTGCTCTGCCCTGGAGACAAAGAAGGTGGGGTGTTTACCCACCAATTCAGGTCACCGTTGGATGAGGGAGGCTCCCTGTCCCTTCCTCTCACACTTGTGGCTAGTTACTTCTGCTTGGACTGTGTGCTGTGCTGAGTCACTTTTGTCACATCCGGCTCTTCGTGCCCCCATGGACTATAGCCTACCAGGCTCCTCTGTCCATGGGCTTCCCGAGGCAAGAATACTGGAGTAGGTTGCCATGCCTTTGTCCAGGGGATCTTCCCAATCCAGGGATTGAACCTGCCTCTATTACATCTCCTGCATTGGCAGATGGCTTATTTATTACCACTAGCACCACCTGGGAAGCCCAACCATATCTGCAGTCTGGGCATTTCTTGTTCAGTTGCTAAGTGGTGTCCAATTTTGCGACCCCATGGACTGTAGCATGCCAGGCTTCTCTGTCCTTCACTATCTCCCAGAGTTTGCTCAAACTCGTGTCCATTGAGTTGGTGATGCCATCCAATCATCTCATCCTCTGTCACCCACTTCTCCTCCTGCCTGTGATTTTATACTCCCACTGTTGGAGAAAACCCTTAGTCTGAGAGTCATCATTGTTGGTTGTAAAATGCTGTTTGTTAGCTCATACGGGAAGTGTTTCTGCTATATTTTTTGCATATATATGGAACTTACAGAGTCTTAAGGTTTTAAAGAAGCTGGTTAGAAAAACCAAAGCTATATTTAAGTAGTGGTGGTATACTTCTATTACTTGGAACTCTCTGGAAATGTCTTGATTTGGGGCTGTCTCTAAGCTAAAGATACAAATTGTTTTAAAAGTAGAGCCTAGTGGTTTTTCTTTGTGGAAACACCTCATAATTGAATACCACAAGCTTTAAAGTAATTAATTTTGTCACTGTGTTGAGGCTGAATTAATCAGCTTTTCAGAAAACTCTTGTCTTCCTGCTTTAGAGATCAAGTTCCTACTCAGTTGCCAACATCTCTTATCCAAGTGAAACAAAGCACACCACCCAGACTCCTAGGAGAATGGTCAGCCTCACAGTTACTCTCTTGACCAAGGAGAGTCGCCGCAGCCAGGGCTGCTTGCAGAAGAATGCTGATGGCTAGAGGAAGTGTACTGCATTTCCCCTGGGGGCCTAGTGCCTGAAATAATGGCCTCCGTTTGCAAACAAATAGCTTAGTGTTAAAGCCCAATATCCAGTGGAGAGCAGTACAAGTACTGGAAAAGGTATTAGACTGCCAGAAGATTAAGACTCAAAATTCCACCTGGCTATTTATTAGTTGTGTAATATTAGATGTGTAATTTAACCTCCCAAGTATCAGTTTCTCCTTGTGTAAAATGCAGGTTAACTTAATTCCCAGGGCCATTTTGAGAATTAAATAGAATAAAAATAAGCAATGCTGGTATCACAAAAGATATTATTGATATAATAAGAAGAAAAAAGCTCTTTTTACAGGAAACAATTTATTTCGTTAGGAAATTTGTTAGTTATTGGTTTTGACCTTTTCTGTGGAAACTCCAGAATGTGCTAATTTAATTCCAGGTTACTTCTGTTTTGGGCTTCCCCAGTAGCTCAGCTGGTAAAGAATCTGCCTGCAATGCAGAAGACCCCAGTTCGATTCCTGGGTCAGAAAGTTCCCCTGGAGAAGGGATAGACTACCCTCTCCAGTACTCTTGGGCTTCCCTTGTGGCTCAGATAGTAAAGAATCCACCTGCAATGTGGGAGATGTGGGTTTGATCCCTGGGTTGGGAAGCTCCCCTGAAGGAGGTACATCTGTTTCATGTGGTCTTCAGTTCAGTTCAGTTCAGTTCAGTCACTCAGTCGTGTCCGACTCTTTGTGACCCCATGAATTGCAGCATGCCAGGCCTCCCTGTCCATCACCAACTCCTGGAGTTCACTTAGACTCACGTCCATTGAGTCAGTGATGCCATCAAGCCATCTCATCCTTTGTCGTCCCCTTCTCCTCCTGTCCCCAATCCCTCCCAGCATCACAGTCTTTTCCAATGAGTCAACTCTTCTCATGAGGTGGCCAAAGTACTGGAGTTTCAGCATTAGCATCATTCCTTCCAAAAAAATCCCAGGGCTGATCTCCTTCAGAATGGACTGGTTGGATCTCCTTGCAGTCCAAGGGGCTCTCAAGCGTCTTCTCCAACACCACAGTTCAAAAGCATCAATTCTTCAGTGCTCAGCCTTCTTCACAGTCCAACTCTCACATCCATACATGACCACAGGAAAAACCATAGGCTTGACTAGACGAACCTTTGATGGCACAGTAATGTCTCTGCTTTTGAATATGCTATCTAGGTTGGTCATAACTTTCCTTCCAAGGAGTAAACGTCCTTCATTTCATGGCTGCAATCACCATCTGCAGTGATTTTTGAGCCCCCCAAAATAAAGTCTGACACTGTTTCTACTGTTTCCCCATCCATTTCCTGTGAAGTGATGGAATGCCATGATCTTCGTTTTCTGAATGTTGAGCTTTAAGCCAACTTTTTCACTCTCCTCTTTCACTTTCATCAAGAGGCTTTTTAGTTCCTCTTCACTTTCTGCCATAAGGTTGGTGTCATCTGCATATCTGAGGTTATTGACATTTCTCCCAGCAATCTTGATTCCAGCTTGTGTTTCTTCCAGTCCAGCATTTCTCATGATGTACTCTGCATATAAGTTAAATAAGCAGAGTGACAATATACAGCCTTGACGTACTCCTTTTCCTATTTGGAACCAGTCTGTTGTCCCATGTCCATTACTAACTGTTGCCTCCTGACCTGCATACAGGTTTCTCAAGAGGCAGGGCAGGTGGTCTGGTATTCCCATCTCTTTCAGAATATTCCACAGTTTATTGTGATCCACACAGTCAAGGCTTTGGCATAGTCAATAAAGCAGAAATAGATGTTTTTCTGGAACTCTCTTGCTTTTTCCATGATCCAGCGGATGTTGGCAATTTGACCTCTGGTTCCTCTGCCTTTTCTAAAACCAGCTTGAACATTTGGAAGTTCACGGTTCACGTATTGCTGAAGCCTGGCTTGGAGAATTTTGAGCATTACTTTACTAGCATGTGAGATGAGTGCAATTGTATAGTAGTTTGAGCATTCTTTGGCATTGCCTTTCTTTGGGATTGGAATGAAAACTGACCTTTTCCAGTCCTGTGGCCACTGATGAGTTTTCCAAATTTGCTGGCATATTGAGTGCAGCACTTTCACAGCATCATCTTTCAAGATTTGAAATAGCTCAACTGGAGTTCCATCACCTCCACTAGCTTTGTTCGTAGTGATGCTTTCTAAGGACCGCTTGACACATTGCAGAATGTTTGGCTCTAGATGAGTGATCACACCATCATGATTATCTGGGTCATGAAGATCTTTTTTGTGCAGTTCTTCTGTGTATTCTTGCCACCTTTTCTTAATATCTTCTGCTTCTGTTAGGTCCATACCATTTCTGTCCTTTATTGAGCCCATCTTTGCATGAAATGTTCCCTGTATCTCTAATTTTCTTGAAGAGATCTCTAGTCTTTCCCATTCTGTTGTTTTCCTCTATTTCTTTGCATTGATTGCTGAGGAAGTCCTTCTTATCTCTTCTTGCCGGGGGCTGCGACCAGTGCACTAAGCACAGCTGAGAGGAGCTACCCCACATCCGAGATCAGGGGCAGAAGCCTGAAGGACCCCATGCCCAAAGGGCAGCAGCCAGGAGGAGTTATGCCACATCCGAGATCAGGGGCAGTGGCCAAGAGTGCCAGGCTGGGATGGTGCAGGAACGGCCGAGAGGTGCTACCCAAGTCCGGGGTCAGGGGCAGCAGCCGAGAGGAACTACCCCACACCCGAGGCCAGGGGCGGCGGCCAGGAGGAGCAACCCCACATCCAAGAAGCGGTGGCTGCGCGGGTGCAGGAGGGCCTAGAGGAGCTATCCCACGTTGAAGGTCAGGAAGGGTGACGGTGAGGAGATACCCCTCGTCCAAGGTAAGGAGCAGCGGCTGTGCTTTGCTGGAGCAGCCGTGAAGAGATACCCCACATCCAAGGTAAGAGAAACCCAAGTAAGACGGTAGGTGTTGCAAGAGGGCATCAGAGGGCAGACACACTGAAACCATACTCACAGAAAACTAGTCAGTCTAATCACACTAGGACCTAGGCCACAGCCTTGTCTAACTCAGTGAAACTAAGCCATGCCTGTGGGGCAAACCAAGACAGGCGGGTCATGGTGGAGAGATCTGACAGAATGTGGTCCACTGGAGAAGGAAATGGCAAACCACTTCAATATTCTTGCCTTGAGAACCCCATGAACAGTATGAAAAGGCAAAATGATAGGATACTGAAAGAGGCACTCCCCAGGTCAGTAGGTGCCCAATATGCTACTGGAATCAGTGGAGAAATAACTCCAGAAAGAATGAAGGGATGGAGCCAAAGCAAAAAGAATACCCAGCTATGGATTGACTGGTGATAGAAGCAAGGTCTGATGCGTAAAGAGCAATATTGCATAGGAACCTGGAATGTCAGATCCATGAATCAAGGCAAATTGGAAGTGGTCAAACAAGAGATGGCAAGAGTGAATGTCGACATTCTAGGAATCAGTGAACTCAAATGGACTGGAATGGGTGAACTTAACTCAGATGACCATTATATCTACTACTGCGGGCAGGAATCCCTCAGAAGAAATGGAGTAGTCATCATGGTCAACAAAAGAGTCCGAAATGCAGTACTTGGATGCAATCTCAAAGACGACAGAATGATCTCTGTTTGTTTCCAAGGCAAATCATTCAATATCACAGTAATCCAAGCCTATGCCCCAACCAGTAACACTGAAGAAGCTGAAGTTGAACGGTTCTATGAAGACCTACAAGACCTTTTAGAACTAACACCCAAAAAAGATGTCCTTTTCATTATAGGGGACTGGAATGCAAAAGTAGGAAGTCAAGAAATGCCTGGAGTAACGGGCAAATTTGGCCTTGGAATACGGAATGAAGCAGGGCAAAGACTAATAGAGTTTTGCCAAGAAAATGCACTTGTCATAGCAAACACCCTCTTCCAACAACACAAGAGAAGACTCTATACATGGACATCACCAGATGGTCAACACCGAAATCCGATTGATTATATTCTTTGCAGCCAAAAATGGAGAAGCTCTATACAGTCAACAAAAACAAGACCAGGAGCTGACTGTGGCTCAGATTATGAACTCCTTTTTACCAAATTCAGACTTAAATTGAAGACAGTAGGGAAAACCACTAGACCATTCAGGTATGACCTAAATCAAATCCCTTATGATTTATACAGTGGAAGTGAGAAATAGATTTAAGGGCCTAGATCTGATAGAGTGCCTGATGAACTATGGAATGAGGTTCGTGACATTGTACAGGAGACAGGGATCAAGACCATCCCCATGGAAAAGAAATGCAAAAAAACAAAACGGCTATATGGGGAGGCCTTACAAATAGCTGTGAAAAAAAAAAGAGAAGCAAAAAGCCAAGGAGAAAAGGAAAAATATATAAGCATGTGGTCTTAGGGGTGGCTATATCCCAATTCATATTGTAAATGTTCATTAGCTTTTCAGGACATTAGGGAAAATTTTTCTTTGTCTCCTTCATTGCAGGCTTCTATACTCTTTGTAAAATCATCACAGAGAACTAATAATATTTTTTCAAGCATTATGCTATTAGTTAAAAAAATACATTTAAGTGACAGGAAATCCTTATTGAGTTATCAAGACTTGAAAAAGACCAGTTCAGAATGCCTTTGGCACAAAGATTACATAAGAAATGCATTTCCAACCTTCTAAGAAGGTGAAACAAACTGCCCAGGGCCGAGTCCACTCTGAATGGGTGGGTGTAGTGATGCCAGCATCAAATACAAAGGAGTAGGACTGGTCAGGGTTTCAACAGGAAGACTGCTGGCTCTGTGAGCAGGTTGAATCTTGCTAGAACTGTAACCAAGCATGTTCAAAAAGAACAAGAGAAAGATTATTGAAATACCTGTTGATGCATAATATGAATCAAGTAGGAATACAGACATTGTAGGATGCAGTGTTTGGGAAAGGCATTTGGAAGTGGATCTTGTGTTAACTTGAAGATGGTAGGGGTCGAAAAGCCCAAGGAGAGAGATGAGAAATTTAGAGACAAGGGAAACAGTGCACCAGAACTGAATTCATGGATGAGCAGGGCAAGAGGCAGAACAGCTTGGCAGAAGCTAAAGCTGTTTGCGGGGGGCAGTGGGAAACTAGGTTTTGGGGGAGGAGGTGGGAGAGGAGGTTGATGTAGCAGTTTGCTTCCCTGGAAAGCACACTTTGAGACAGATATACATGCAGGAAATTCATAGGAGGATGTTTTTGGAATGAACATCTGTTGGGAATTGAAAGCAACAGGATTGAACAGACGGAAAAGATGAGCTTCTCTAGCTTTCATTAAAGCTACATTCATTGGTATAGTTACTTTTACTTTTTAGCAAACACAACTTGCATTTTTCACTTAGCAATCTTCTTGACTATCTGTTAGTATTAGTACCCATATCTTTAAAAAAAAAACCTGCCACATGTATTCCATGATATGGTTGCTTCCTTAAGAGAAAATTTAATTTAAACATACATACTTGATGGACATTTGTTTTTGTTTTTGTTTTTTTCAAGTTTTCCAGTACTGCAAACTATACTGCAGTGAGCACAGTTGGATTTGTTTCTGTACAATGGAGAATAATATGAACAAAGATCAAGAGATCAAATATTTATTTGAATAAATGAATTTGTTTCAGCATCTTAGTATCTGAATTCTTTTTTCTCAAAAGGATAAATTTCATAATACCAATGATTAAAGTCTATCCTTTCCCCCATGATGTGAAATGGTAACTTTTTCATAAATTATATTTTTATATACAATTATGTCTATTTCTGGATTGTTAAAATTATTAATGTCATCAATAGTATAATATTTTACCTCCTTTCAATATGTTTTATATCTGGTAAAAATAAACTTTCAACCTTCTTCACACAATCTGTTTTCATATTTTCAGAATTTATTTAACTCCAGCTTATTTACTATTCCTTATGAATTTTAGAATCAACTTGTCAAGCTCCGTGTAACATTTTTTTTGAGATGGCATTGATTTTAGATGAATTTGGAGAAAATGTCATTTTCTTCAAGACTTCTTTTATGTCCTTCATTAAAACTTTGGCCTTTTCTCTATAAAGATCTTGTCTATTGCTTATAGTGTTTAATTCTAATTATGTTTTAGTTTCTATTTTGAAAGGTATCCTTTTTTTTCTTACTACGTTTTCTAATTGGTTTTGATAGTGGATATTGATTGTAATAGATTGGCCTCCTAACTGGAAACATTGCTAAACTCTCTTAAGATATAATGCGACATGTGGTTCTATGAATTTGCCTGTTCTTTGAGATCTGAGCATTTTCCAGTCTTCCTGGATATTTATAACCCCTATGGAGACCCTCTCTCCAAACTGAGCTCTCGTAATCTGTTATCCTGGCTGATGGCAAACACTTTCATTGTTGCTTAGTCTAGCTGGGGCGAGGGAAATGTGTGGCTATCTTCTCACCCAGATGATCCTGCTACAGCATGGCAACTAAGAATTCTGTCAGATCCCTCAGCTCCTTCTTCTTGTACTTATCATCTCTAAAGGTGAAATACTCTTGGTAACGTTTCCAACTTTTGCAGCATTAATCTTCTAAACATGTTCTGAACTGTGATTAAAATGTTCAAACTGATCTCATCAGTTTTCTTCCATATCTCCACCACCCCTGCCAATTTCTTGTCTGTTAAGAATTCGACTTCATTTGTAAGCCCAATAGTATATATGGATAAAAATAGAAATATCAAAGAGTCAGACTATAGCAAACATTGAAGCCTATTTTTTCCCAAATGGATAGTCAATTGTTCCATTACTGTTCGTTAAATCCTTCATACTTTCTCACTATTTTTTAAAGATTATTTTTTCATAGATTTTTTTGTACATACAGATTAATTTTGGTAGAATTTATATATTTTAATATTACAATATTAATTCTAAATCCTAGTGTCTCTAGCCATGGGCATGATATATATCTCACCATTTATTCTTGCCGTTTTTATTCTCTGACCATAAGAATTCTTATGGTCTTTCTCCACAGTTCCTGCAAATTTCTTCTATGGTTTATCCCTACATGCTTTATTATTTATGTTGCGATGTGAATGGGATCTTTAAAAAAAAAAAAACAACTTTCTCTAACCAGTTATTGCTATTAAATGGGAAGTTAATTATTTTTTTCCACTCCCTTTTCTTATTGCAGTTCAGTTTGGGTATATTTATTAAGTTGTTTTCAAGTTCAATAATCTTTCTTCTACTAGATTCAATTTTTAATTAAACTTATCTAATTTTTTTTTTTTCTATTCTAGGATGTCCTTTTGATTCTGCTGACTCCAGGATCTGGATCATCTATGAGTTTTCTTCTATTGGATATTTTTTTCTTGGCATGTGTCATATGGGTCCTGTGCCTTGTCATGCCTAGTAATTAGTTACTGAATGAAGGACTTGTTTATTATAAGAAAAAAAAGAGAGAGTTACCAGATGACGCTATTTCCACCAGAGAGGTTCACCGTTTCCTCTATAGAGTATGGAGATGATCCTTAAATCAAGGGAGATAATCCCTTGATTTAGCCAGAAAGTAAATGAGTCACACCTGAGCTGCACTGTAAGTGAGATCCAGTCTACTTGCTTTATCCCGATTCCAAGGCTTTCACTATTCTTGCCTTTCTCTTGAGAGTGTACCAGTTATTTGTACTTCTGTTTTACTTTTAGAGATTTAAAGCTTAGCTTCCCCCTCTTCTATTCCATATAACTATAGACTGTAATAATTATTCTACAGGGAGACCAGTAGTGTGTTTTTGACCCTTCAAATCTCCACTTGTATCATTCTAGCCCCCATATAGCTGCCCAAAACTTCTGTGTTTGTTGTTGTTGTTGTTCCTATACTGGGAACCAGATCTGGATTCTGGATTCCAAGCCTCTATGCAGCCCAAGTTGGCATATTCTCCTTACCAAAAATAAATAAATAAATAAATAACAGTTGCAGCTCATCAATGTGAACGATTTATTCCATCTAAAGATGTTTAAGCTTAGGGGCTCCTCTGGTTGGCAGTTACTTTTCTCTAAAGCATAAAGAGAATGCAGAAAATTATACTTCACCTTCTGATTTTAGTCTCCAGCCCAGCACAGCTTTGGAATTCTGCAGCTGTTGGGGGAATCATCCATGTAGTTGAAACCCCTCGAGTTTGCAGCTTCGTCACCACTTCACTGTAAACTCTGCTGGCTTCTCTGCTCCCCATCCGTGGATCCTCTGCCAGGGACGAGTGCTGATTCTCCAACCTGGGCCATAGTCAGAGTCAGCCACTGCCCATGACTGATCTTAGTTCACTCTGAAAGTGTCTCCTCTCTCTAGAATTTTAGTCCTTGTAGTTCCAAAGCCTGGGAGTTTCAAATTATTTTTAGTGTGAATGTCAAGCTTCTTACTGTATCTTACCCAGTACTAGGAATGTCAGGCCATTTATTTGTATATTTTGGCCCTAATTTCAGCACAATGTTTTCTTTACTTGCCATCACCACCACACCACCCCTAAGATCAGTGTTTCTCAGAATCTTAGGTTTGGTGGAGAAACCAGACATATGTGAGTAACCTTGGGTTGTGAAGTGACCGATATCCCTGGATATGAGTATTTCCACAGTTGAGACTTGGCCTACTAGAATTTACTTTCAACAGTAGAAAACTGTAGGTATTTTTATACAGTATCTTTCCAATTTGTGAACTCTGAGAGCAAATTCATTTATTGATTATCTAAGCTATTCTTCGGGTTTCAAAGCATTTGGAATATTTAGTATATTTTATACATGATGTATTTTCTGAGCCCTGTGCATTTAAATTTTTTCTGTTGCCTTCATACATGAATGGTTTGATGTCAAACTCTTGAATAATAAATGCTTTATCCCTTTCCCAGGACTCAGGGGAATTTTTCTTCCTCAGAAGGAAACCTGTCTTTTCTTCCTAGATGTTGAGGCTTATAGATATTTTCTATACACTTCAACTGTTTCTATCTTTTGGGTCCAGAAACTTTCTCTAACTTTGCCTATTTGACTTTAGAAGGGCAGGCACACCTCAGAGATATTTTGGTTCAGTTCCAGACCACTGCGATAAAGTGAATATCACAGTAAAGCAAGTTACACAAACTTCTTGGTTTCCCAGTGCATGTACAAGTTGTGTTTACACAGTACTGTGCTCTGTTAAGTGTGAAACAGCATTATGTCTAAAAAGATTACCAATCATAATGTAAAATATTTTATTGCTAAAAAATGCTAGCCATCGTTCAGCCATCAAGTAGTTGTGGTTACTACAATGTAATACCAAATGTCACTGCTCGCAGGTCACCATGACTAATATGATAGTAATGAAAAGCATGGAATATTCTGAGAATTACCAAAATGTGACAGAGACGTGAAGTGAGGAAGTGTTGTCAGAAAAGAAATATCAGTAGACTTGCTCTACGCAGAGTTGCCACAAACTTCCAATTTGTTTAAAAAAAAAAAAATCTGCAAAGCAAAATAAAATGAGGTATGCTATAATATCTTACTTTTTAAATTAAATAGGACACATGTTTGCTACAAAAGTTTTCCAGCACAACTTAAAGAATATTAAAAAATCATAAAAGTCACCCTAAATCCCATCATCCTGAACAAATATTAACATCTTTCAATCATCAGTCCAGACTCAGTGTATATATACAAATATAAAGATGGACAGATAGATAAGTAAATGTAAATAATTTCATAAGAATAATATTGTATTCTTATTCAAAACTGAATATTAGATTTTATTGTATTTTAACTTAGAATAAAAGAAAACTAAAGGAAAACAAAATGAATTATTAAACTTCAGAATAATGTGTCTTTACTTCAAGACATATTTATTTCTAAAGCATTCCTCTAATATTAAGGAAAAACCCATAATAGACATGTTTCTGTTTTATTCATTGACTCCTAGCTATGCGTCAATGCTAACAATGAGTGCTAACAACGAATAAGTTAGCACTCTTTTATTATTCCTTTTCATTTCCTGTCACCTCTGCATTTTCTGTTGTTCAATTTTATTTAGCATTTGTAACATTCAAAGTTTTTTACAACCATATTCCTTCATTCTTTTGTCTAGATGAATTCAGCGTTTTCCACCAGGTCACAATTTCTTGCTTGCTCTAAACATCATTACTACCCTTTTCTTGTTGTATGGGGCAATTTTTCAAAAAGTTCTTTGGGAATTATTGCGATCCTTGGATGTTTTCACATTTGATTGTGTCTTCCTCTTCCTTTTATAATTGAATTTTCATGTGTCTGAGTCGGGCACTGCCCATTTCTGCTTGTTTTCCCCTAGCCATGTAGACATGTCTCCTAACCTTCAGCATTGTTACTGCTGTGGGAAAAGCAGAGGCTGGGGTGGTTTCTTACCCTTCTGTGCCTGCGTATCTAAAAGAATCATTTTTTATTATTAAAGTGTATTTCCCAGAAATCTTGATATTGATCCATTTAAGTCAAAAGATGACATTTTTATTTGCAGTTTCGGTTCTGCCTAAATACTTAAAAATATTTTTGGTGTCACTTTTGGGGTTCTTCAAAGATTTTGATTATCCTTATATTGTATTGTATTTGTCTTCCACGTACCTTTGCTTTAGACTGTATTCTTTCTTTTGTCTTCTTTCTCAATGTCATTATTTTGCTTGTCAACTCTATTCTATTTTTTGCTATTTAATTTTTATGTCACTAATGAGCAGTATATTGTGCTGCTGCCGCTGCTGCTAAGTCACTTCAGTCGTGTGTGACTCTGTGTGACCCCATAGACGGCAGCCCACCAGGCTCCCTGTCTCTGGGATTCTCCAGGCGAGAACACTGGAGGGGGTTGCCATTTTCTTCTCCAAGGCGTGAAAGTGAAAGTGAAGTCACTCAGTCGTGTCCAACTCTGTGTGACCCCATAGACAGCAGCCCGCCAGGCTCCCCCGTCCCTGGGATTCTCCAGGCAAGAGTACTGGAGTGGGGTGCCATTGCCTTCTCTGACAGTATATTGTATTGGTTATCAATTTGTTGCATTCTTTCTGTAATCTCCTTTTAAATTTTATTCTTTACTCCATGGTCTTTTTTTTTTTTGAGCTCTTATTAGTTGAATTAATTTCACAATTCTTTGCAAAAATATATAAGGAATCTTGTCACACAGATTATGTTTTCTTCAATTCTGAGCTGTTTCTCTCCCTTTTGCATGTTATTTCTCTTACTTTGTTTTACTTTATTTATTACAATATATGTTTCAGTTAAGGTCCTGGCAGGAAGTAAATGGTACATGAAAACCTGGATTACTAAGGAAAGTTTAATAAAGAAACTTTACAAAGGTACTGGCAGGCTTCCAGGATGCCCAAATCAGCAGCATCCCTAGGCCAGCAACACACGGGAACCAACTATTACCACCCTCAAGCCTAAAGGGATGAAGAGATGGTTTACCTCCTGGAGCCTAGGGAAGGCAGCTGCGGAGAAGACTGCCTGACAGAAACTGTGTCCTTTTAAGAAAGGGTCAGGCTTCTCCATGGTCACATGAGGTCAGATGAGAGAGAATAAACTCCCCAGCCTCATTCCTCTCCTTTCTTCTAACCTTTTGCAAGTGTCTTCTAGTAGGAAGCCAGCAGGTAAATGTGGTGAACATCAACCTTCCGGGGTGTTAGTGTAGGAGGGAGATGCGTGGAAAGGGGCTAGAGATAAGGGCCGATGGGAGCCATCCAGGATTCAGAATACTGGCAGAGGTGCCATCCCTCCACTTTTCCTCTTGCTTATGTTTCAGTGGCTCTGCCCAGATCTTCTTATACTCTAACGTAATGTGGGTTAATTCTCCATAGTGTTCATCACACCTAGTCTGAGTCTGTTTTCTCTTTCCCTCCAAATCATTCTTTGAGAGTGAGGTTGCTTCCCTTTTACTTTTCTAGTGCTGGAGGCTACATTTATAAATATGGGCATATGGGGAATGGTAGAGTTTAGATAAGATATGTGATCTGGATTTTACTCTCTTTGATTTCCGTTAAGTTTCTGATTTCAGTGCTCCACCAAAAGCTATTCATGGGTTTTGGACTCATTTCCCCAAGATATTTTTCTACATCTATGATTTTAAATTCTGATATAACATTTCTGCTTTTCTTTCCTTTGAACTTTCTTTCCTTTAAACTTTATCTAGTGAAATTTTCATTTCTTTATACTCTTTTGCAATGCATTAGGCTCATTTTTAATCTTAATTTAATATCTTTGCAACTTGTCCTGTTATATTTTTGCCTTGCCGTTTACTTCTTGTGGTTTTCTTTATATATAGACAGTTGTTTCTTGGGTCCTTGAGGGACACGTGTTTTCCAAAAATACTTATTTCTTGTAAGAAGTGATTTCACTCATCTGCTATTACTTTGAATGTGTAGGATAATGTTCCTTTCTCCTTATTCTGCAGATACTCTCATGGGGCCAAAGCTTTTCTCTCACTTTGATTGAAACAAGGCAGGAAATATCTATACACTCTCTTTGTCAAAGGACGGGATGTGTGGAATTCCCTTGGCTTTTCTCAGTGTCAGCTTGGGTATTGGTCAAATCCCCTTGTCAAGTCTACTGCTTAGAGGCAAGATTGAAGTGGACAGCATCCAGACAACTTCCTAGTGTTCAGCAGGCGTTTGTCTAATGCATCTTGGCTGTACTGAGGTGGGAGCTTCCCCTGCTCCCTCTTTTTGGCAGTCTGACATTTTGAACAGATGCGATCCATGAGAAGCTATAATTATAGTACAAACCACTGCCAGGGTTTTTTCTGCCGGGGAATTTCTATGCCCAGCTAGAGTACCCCTCGGTGTGATCTGTATATCCTAGATTAGACTGTGCCACACGCAGTACAGGCCTGCTTGGTTTATTGCCTCTCGATGGATACAGAGAAACTATAAAGGGAGGCATGATCTGCTTACTTCAGGAACACCAATCAAGAACTGACAGATTATATTTAAAAATTGTTTCCCGAGTTAGAGTCTCCGCATGGGGACTCAGTGGGTGGAGGAGGAACACAATATCCTTCTACCTGCTTTCAGACAGGTGGCAAATCAGAATAGCTTTTCTCAGTTTTACCCTATAACCTTTCAGAGTTCATGGAAAGTCCTCAGCTTCTGCAGTGGTTTTTGAGAAAATCTGAGGTTTCATCTTTCAGAGGGCTCTTCACCATGGGAAGTTTTGAGTGTACATCAACGTGGCTGGAACAATACCATTTTCAATTGGGAGCCATACTCTCCTGGTTCCTGAAAATACAGAACATGTGAGAAAATTGGACATAAGGTATGTAATCATTTTTTCTTGGTTTCATTAAGTCTCAGAAGTTCCTTCCTTGTCTAGACTGACTTTTCCTTGATGTTGTTGCTGTTTTTAGCTGAAAGGCAGTGTGTAATTTTATTTAAATTTGCTTCATGTGTGAGTTTAGAGGCATTATTTACTATATGCAAGAGCATGCTGAGTAAATTTAGTTTAATAATAAATTATCACTAACCAAATGAATCAGTAAAGAGAAGCATGAGAAGTAACTGTAAAGTTCCTTGCTTGGCTGTTTTGTAATAATGAGACGGAACTACCTGCTTAGATTCTCTGTAGTGTGACTTCTGTGACCTTTGATTGACTCCACTGCTAACAGATGTTTAATACACTAACCAGAGATACCAGAGTGGCTCCCCAGAGAACCATCCAGAGATTGCAGTCAGCCCTCAGGATCCACGGGGAATTGATTCCAGAACCACCAGTGATGCCAAAGTTTGCAGATGCACGAGTCCCTTATATAAAACGTAGTGTTTGCACAAAGCCACATGCATCTTCCCATACAGTTTAAATCATCTCTAGTTTACTTATAATCCCTGATACAATGTAAATGCTATGTAAATATCACCAGCATTGGACAAATTCAAGTTTCACTTTTTGGAACTTCCTGGAATTAAAATACTTTTTTTTCAATCTGTACCTGGTTAAATCCATGGACATTGAACTCATAGATACAAAGGCCCATATGTTATTCTTTTTTTCTGTTTCTTCCTACCAATAAACATTTAGCTAAATTTCACCAATAATTTTTCTTTTGCTAGCTAATTTATCTTTATTTCTGTGATACTAAAAATGCAATTTTCCCTCCAGCCTCCATATATATCTATGTATGTGCCCGTCCTGTCCTTTTGCCCATATAACACAGGCCTAATCCCCTCATTTTCTTCAAGTCTTACTTTTTCAATAATCTCTACTTTATAATGCTATGAAAAAAGTATACCTTAGTCTCCCATCTTGACTCTCTCAGTCTCCCTTACCTACCCCACCAAATGCTGTATTTTTTTACTCTGTGGCATTTGTCACCTTCTAACAAACCTTAATTTATATATTTATTGTGTTCTTTGTTCTATTACATCCCCCCCCCATCAATTTTTCTAGAATATAAACTGCATAAGGGCAGGCTTTTTTGTTTGTTTTCTTCATATATATATCCCAAGGATCTGGAACAGTGCCTAGCATATAATAGATGCTCAGTAAATATGTTTTTTGAAGGTGTGAACATTAGGGTCTTTTCTCTTCTATGTCATTTTCTCATTCTATACTTTAGAGATTCATCTTCTCTGAGATTTTGCTTATTTTTCTTTTTGTCCCCTCTGTAATGTCTTAGCTATTATTATTCCTTCTTCTTTGGACCCTAAAAACACAATCAAATCTCTCTATTTAAAAAGAAAATGTGTACCAATCCTGCCTTGATTATTAATGTCCTCTCTCTCCTTCCTGACATCACAGGACTTCTGGAAAGGGTGCATCTGTTTTAACCTTACTCCTGTATTCACTGTTTTGCTATTTGATTTATCTTGGCTACTAGGTCAAAAGGACTAATGGAAACCATCAATTGTCTTCTTTTAGTTCTCATCTTATTTCATTTCTTTGTGGACTTTGGTGGTAATAACTAATCCCTTCATCTTGAAGATTTATTCCCATTGGTTTCTGATATTATTTTGGTTTTCTTCTTGTCCACTGAGCATAGTTTTCCTAACTCTTCTATATCAACTTCTCCATCTGCCTCTTGACTTGTGTCTCCAGAATTTAGGATTGTTCTTTCTTCTTTCTTTACATACTCTCTAGCCAGTTTCATCCACCCTGGTAGTGTTCATTACTGATATCACCCATCACACATGCCCAAGACCCAGCTTCACACGTGGTTTGCAAATTACTATTGAGCATTTTCAACTTGACGTGCAAAAATACTTCAGTAAAACACACCTAAAATGTGTCTCACTAGTTTTTCAGTCTCTACATTTTTTCAGCCTCATCCTTCTGCTTTCATTACATTAGCTAATGACAATCCCATCCACATGTTTTCCCAAGCTAGAAACATCAAGGTCATTAGTGAATCCTCCCTTATACCTAAATTATTCATCCAATTCTTGTCCCTCTAAGAAACTTAGCTACGCATTTAGCTCCTTTATCTCCATTCCATGTGCATTGGTTCCTATCATAGGCACTGGTTCCTATCATCTATATCTGGATTGTTGAAATATTTCTTGATTTCATTTTCTTACTATCTACTCCAAATTTAACCCAACTAAAACCTTCAAAAATAATTTCTATGCCAATAAACACTTTTTAAGTACCTACTTCAGTCTTATCAGGAAGAAATAATGGTCCCTGCCCATAGAAGACCATGTATTTACAAGAGGCCCATGTATAATAAACAGAATGCAGTGTGGTTGAGTGAGCAAATAAAATACTAAAGAAATGAACAAAATGAAATGAAGTGGATGGTCTCAGAGTCACTTGCATCTGTCAGAGCAGAGGCCTCATTCTCTTGATTCCTAGTGCAGCACACTGTCCACTGTGGCAGCTCAGTTCAGTCGCTCGGTCATGTCTGACTCTTTGCAACCCCATGGGCTGCAGCACACCAGGCTTCTCTGTCCATCACCAACTCCCAGAGCTTGTTGAAATTCATGTCCATAGAGTCAGTGACCCCATCCAACCATCTCATCCTCTGTCATCCCCTTCTCCTGCCTTCAGTCTTTGCCAACATTAGGGTCTTTTCCAATGAGTCAGTTCTTCGCATCAGGTGGCCAAAGTATTGGAGTTTCAGCTTCCGCATCAGTCCTTCCAATGTATAGTCAGGACTGATTTCCTTTAGGATGGACTGGTTGGATCTCCTTGCAGTCCAAAGGACTCTCAAGCGTCTTCTCCAACACCACAGTTCAAAAGCATCGATTCTTCTGAGCTCAGCTTTCTTCACAATCCAACTCTCACATCCACATGTGACCACAGGAGAAACCAGAGCTGCGGCAGTGTCCTCACCATTCCCTGCACACCAGCTACAGCACAGTGATATTTCCCTTTTGTTTTGGTGATAGTAGAAGGTGTTTATTGAGCTATAGCTTATTTTTCTCTGGTATTTGTGGATAGTAAAGCTCAAACTAGGGTGGCAGTGATAAGTGATAGTTTGGGATGTATTTTGAAGGTAGAACCAATAGATTTTGTTAATTCATTGGATTTAAAAGCTTGAGAGAAACAGTTGAATGAAAGATGATGCTAAGATGTTGGACCTGACTCCAACAGGAAGGGGCAGAGTTGTTATTGATTGAGATGCAGAAGGTCACAGGAAAAAAAAGCTGGGCAGCAAGGTGGGTATGGGGTTGGAATCAAGAATTCAGTTTATGATATATAAAGTCTGAGACATCTATTGGACATCCAAGTTGGAGATGTTGAGTAGGCAGTTAGATATCACAGATAAAGGTTCAGTGAAGAGACTGGGCTTGATACATAAATTCATGATTACTAAGTATATTGTTTATATTCAAAATATTAGGGTTAGATGGGATCACCTAGAAAGGGAATGTAGAAAGAGAATGGTTCTGAGAAATTATTCTCAAAGACTCCAATCTTTAGAGACCCAGAAGGTAAGAAGAATCCAGTACAGGAGAGAGAGAAGGAACAGCTATTGAGGGAAAGGAGATCTTGGAGAACACGGCATCCCAAAGTGAAAAAGTGTTAGTTGCTGAGTCATGTCTGACTCTTTGTGACCCCAAGGATTGTACCCTCTCAGACTCCTCTGTCCATGGGATCCTCCAGGCAAGAATACTGGCATGGGTAGCCATTCCCTTCTCCAGGGGATCTTCCCAACCCAGGGAATGAACCTGGATCTCGGTGGATTCTTTACCATCTGAGCCACCATGGCATCCCAAAGGACAAGAATAAGGTGTTTTAAGGAAAAGGCTGGGGTCATATATGCAGCTGCTATTGGTGGTTTATGTAGTTTGGGGACTGTGAATCAACTGCTTGATTTAGCAACTGAAAAGTCATTCATGATTTAACAAGAGCAGTTTCAGTGGAGGACTGAAAGCAGAAAGCACAATTGGAGGAGGTTCAGGAGATAGCAAGTGGAAAGACTACAGACAACTCTCTCAAGGACTTATGTTAAAAACAGGATCCAAGAGCTGAAGCAGTAGCTGAAGGGATACAGGGTTTAGAGGAGAAAGGGAATGAGGCAGAGAAGAAAGGGACAACCCCAGGAATCATGTTTTTGAGCTGGCAATTGAAAACAGAATCTAGTGCCCAAGAGATGGATTTGGCCTGAATAGGAGTCCAGAAACTTAGAAAACCTGGCGAATGAAATGATATAAAGTTCTAAAGTCATACCTTTTCATGAAGGGCTTTGGATGATATTTTTGAAAGTTTTGAGTTCATTATATAGGATATAAGGTATCGTATAGGATATTGAATATTTTGAGCAAGAGAAATGTATGATTAGAGAATGACATGCTTCTGACAATGAATGGCTCTCAGGCTAAAAGCTCTAGAAATGAGCAACTCACACTGCTGGTCCTTTCCTCCAAGTGACTTTCCTCTAGACTCAGTCTTCTTTTAGTCATCCTATGGTGGTAGAACATTTCTGATTTGCTTTATGTTGTTTTCGTCCCAAGTTTGTAGAGTTGTCTGCAAAGATAAGATTCAGGATGTATTGCATGGCTATACTGGAAGTAAAAGATGAAACTTTTATATTCTTGGCAAAATATTCAATTGTATGAATTGTTCCACCAAAAGCATGGTTAGACTCTTTGGCATGTCCTATGGCCTTCCTTCACATGCCAGCTGTTGATGGCCCTCCCATGTTGGAGTACTTTAACTAGACCAAATTATCATGGTGGTATTACACTTCCCAACCAGATGGCATTATCAGAAATTTTACTGTAGATAGACATTGAAAGGAAGGTCCTGGGTAGTAACAATAAATGTTTTTTCTAAATCATCTGGTCTAAGGTAGGCCTTGGCTCTGATACTTGATTATATCACTTTAAAATTTCACAGTACTTGATGTTTCGTTTGCTATTTGACAAGGTCACTTTGTTCACACACATTAGATAAGCAGTAATTCTCCAATGAGTATGACACTGCTTCGATTCTGTTTCTTGGTTTCTCTCCATAATGACTATAGATATAAGCTACATAGAGATCTAAATGATCAAAGCATCATTCTTGAAAAAATTCAATTTATATTTACTCAGCTTGCTCAATCAGTGTTAAATTAAACTAAGTCATGACATAGAAAATGAAAGCTGGATCATACCAAGCTATTGACTCATTCAAGGCAAAGCTATTTAAGTCCCTCTTTAATGAGAGAGTGATTTTTGGTGTTAGATACTCAAATGATAGCTTGAGAATCATGTTGTTCATTATACAATTTTCTGAGCTTCCTGAATGCTTAACATAGTATGAATACAAAGCATCAAGTCTGTGTAGGTTTTGACAATAATAGACTAGGCTTTCCAGAATATGCTGAGTAAAGAATTGAATAATTATTAACTAAGAACTCAAGAGAAAGATAAAAATGATAGGCTCCTTATTAGATAGGACTTAATTTGACTATATGGAGAGCTTGAAAGCATTATCTTAATATACTAGAAAGTCAGCAGTAGGGCTGAAGCACCAGTCAAACCTCAGCTCCACATTTCCAAACAAATAGAGCCTTTATTTGCATTATCAGCTGAGCAACATAGTGTGCTTGTTTTGGTTCATAACAAGGGACAGAATGTAAAGTGTGTCCTTCTGGGGAAACTGACTCATTAATTTAGTCATTCATTCAGAAAAATGTGTGTATCAGACCATGTGCTAAGATGAGTAAGACATGATCTATGGTATTAAGGAGACTTAGTTGGAAGTGACGAAATATTAACAAAACATGCCATCAAATGTCATAAGTAGATCCATAGCAGTGTGTACAGCCCATTGTGGGCTATTCAGGGAGTGGTCAGTGTACCTGCAGGAGCAGCAGGACAGGCAGAAGTTCAGGAAGATCATAGGATTAGAATATAATTGAGATGAGTAACTGTTTATGAGGCATAAATGGGAAGAGAGGGCTTTACAGGCATAAGGAGCCATTAGAACAGAGCCAGGATGACGTCTCTGAGGACATGCCAATAGTTTGGGATAATAGAATATTGGTAGCAAGAAATGAGACTAGAGGAAAAAATAAGGGTTGTATCAGGTGGCGTTATTTAAGTCATGGAGAAACAGACTGGAATGCGAAGGACACCACAGGATGTGCACTGCCGTGGTTTAAAGTAGGGACTCTGGAGTAACTAGAGTCTAGACTCAGCCACTTCACCCATGTGTGAATTTGGTCTACTTACTGAGCTTGTTCAAGTTTCAATTTTACAATTGAGCAGAGATATAATGTGATCCCTGAGCCTGCTCATCTCTTGTCATCTCACTCTTCCCTCAGTCACTAGGCTCTAACTATACCAGTTCTCTTATCTGACCTCCAAGGAATGAAACTTACTCCTGTATTCAAGCTTTTGCCTGTGTTGTTCTTCAGCTTAGTATGCTCTTTATCCAGCTCTTCGGATTGCTGGTTCCTATTCATCATTGAGTTTCCAGCTCAAATGTCCCCTCCCTCGAAGGGCCTGTCCTGTCCGTTGTTGGTGAAGTAGTGTCTCCTACCCTCCATCTCATACAGTCAGTCTCTATCTCATAACTCTGGCTCATTTCTTTCTTGATTTTTATCATCATCAGAAATTATCTCGATTTATGATGTACTTATGTATTGTTTATCCATGCCACTGGAATATAAGATGCATAACTCTGCCTCTATCTCTACATATTTATTTTGTGGGGGATGTTTTCCACAACTTTCATTCAAATCTTAAATATGTATTCTTAATATAACACAGAAGTCACTGATTTAAATCCTGATTATCCACTCTTTTATCCAAATAGATTCCTAATGACACAAACATTTGGATATTTTATAAAGTAAAAACAAAGATTTTATAATTGCACTATCCAACATAGTAGCCATCATCACTTGTAACTATTTACATTAAAATTAAATAAAATTGAAAATTCAGCTCCTGTGTTTTACTAACTACATTTCAAGTACTCACCCCTTGGGGCTAGGTGGCTACCATATTGAATAGTGCAGATATAGAACATTTATACCACTGAGAAAGTTCTACAAGACAACTGGGTGGACTTATTTATAATGTTACAGAAAAAAAGCTTCTCAAAGCAGGTTATAAAACCTAAAAAGGGAGAATTTGACAAATTTTATTATATGAAAATTAGAAAGTTCTGCATAGTCAAGTATATTATCAACAAAGTAAAACAAAATAACAAAGATGGAAAATATTTGCAACTGTAGTGACAGATTAAAAGGTAATTTCCTTGGGTGTATAAAGATTTGTGTAATTGAGTAAGTAAAAGAAGCACAACTTGATTGAAAATGTTAAAGAAAATACAGTCAAATGTCAAAAGAATATGAAGAGATGTTTAATCTCACTTGTTAAAAAATATGTCTAAACAATAGTGACATCCCTTTTAAAATCTATTAAATTGGCAAAAATGTATATGTTTGGTACTAGTAAAGGTATAGGAACTTGCCATATTCATCAAATAAATGTGTTTTTTTTTTTTTAATAAAATAGAGATTCTAAAGTAAATGATGAGAAACAAGGAATTACAATATACTGTTTTGGTCAGTTTGAGCTGCTTTAATAAAAATACTGTAGACTAGAAGCTTAAACTAGAAGCTTAAACATTTATTTATTTAGAAATAAATAAACATTTATTTCCCACATTTCTGGAAGCTGGGAAGTCTAAGAGGAAAGCACCAGCAGATCCAGTGTGTAGGGTGGGCCTGTTTCTGGCGTATGTATGGTTGGGTACCACCCTCATGACCTGATTACCTCCCAGACTCCTTACCCTCTAATACCAACACCTTGGGGCTTAGAATTTCAGTGTGAGTTTTGAGGGGACTCAAACATTCAGTTCATAACATGAATATTGCTTATTATCCTTTTGAAAAATCGTCCCAATAAGCATTATGTTATATATATGCTTCTGTAACTTGTTTTTCCATTTATATTTTTGAGGATTTTTTATCAGCCCATAAATATCTAGTTCATTTTTGTGGCTGTATGATATCTTGTTGTCTGTGTGTGCATTGATTTAACTCTTACTTATAGCCATCCATTTTCTTTTGAAACCTCTGGAGTTGATCATGCTTGGTCTACGTCAATCATGGTGGTTCCATTTCTGCATTCCTCTCCCCCACCCCAACACCCCCTCCATCTCCCCTAGCCCCAGCATTTGCTTTAGGAGTTGGCATGTGACCCTGCCAATGAGACATGAACAAGAGCTATCAGAAGGGCTTCTGGAAAATGTTTGCCTCTATGATTATTAATAAAAGAGATACTAATAGGAAATGGTCCCTCTACCACTGGATGTGATAACTTTTAACTTTGATAGCCATCTTGGGGCCATGGTACAAGCTAGCCTAAGGAACACACTTATTTGCTAATGATGACAGAGCGGAACTATGGAAAGATTCTGCATTCTTGATGATTTTGATGAACACTTAATTACTTAGTCCCAGAGCTAACCTAAAAGCAGAGACATTACTTTGCCAACAAAGGCCCATCTAGTCAAGGCTATGGTTTTTCCAGTGGTCATGTATGGATGTGAGAGTTCGACTGTGAAGAAACCTGAGCACCGAAGAATTGATGCTTTTGAACTGTGGTGTTGGAGAAGACTCTTGAGAGTCCCTTGGACTGCAAGGAGATCCAACCAGTACATTCTGAAGGAGATCAGTCCTGGGTGTTCTTTGGAAGGACTGATGCTAAAGCTGAAACTCCAGTACTTTGGCACCTCATGCGAAGAGTTGACTCATTGGAAAAGACTCTGATGCTGGGAGGGATTGGGGGCAGGAGGAGAAGGAGACGACAGAGGATGAGATGGCTGGATGGCATCACCGACTCGATGGATGTGAGTTTGAGTGAACTCCGGGAGCTGGTGATGGACAGGGAGGCCTGGCGTGCTGCGATTCATGGGGTCACAAAGAGTCGGACATGACTGGGCTACTGAACTGACTGACTGAATTGACAGAGCTAACCTATCTCCATACTTCTTGTTGGATTAGATAGTAAGATATATTTCTATTTTTTAAGCCAATTGAATTAGAATTTTCTACTACTTGTAGCACCACCCTCATAGCAGAAAGTGAAGAAGAACTAAAGAGCCTCTTGAGGGTGAAAGAGGAGAGTGAGAAAGTTGGCTTAAAGCTCAACATTCAGAAAACTAAGATCATGGCATCCGGTCCCATCACTTCATGGCAAATAGATGGGGAAACAGTGGCTGACTTTATTTTGGGGGGCTCCAAAGTCAGCAGATGGTGACTTCGGCCGTGAAATTAAAAGACACTTATTCCTTGGAAAGAAAGTTATGACCAACCTAGACAGCATATTAAAAAGCAGAGACATTACTTTACCAAAAATGGTCTGCCTAGTGAAGGCTATGGTTTTTCCAGTAGTCATGTATGGATGTGAGAGTTGGACTATAAAGAAAGCTAAGCACCAAAGAATTGATGCTTTTGAACTATGGTGTTGGAGAAGACTCTTGAAAGTCCCCTGGACTGCAAGGAGATCCAACCAGTCCATCCTAAAGGAGATCAGTCCTGGGTGTTCATTGGAAGGACTGATGATGAAGCTGAAACTCCAATACTTTGGCCACCTTATGGGAAGAGCTGACTCATTAGAAAAGACCTGATATTGGAAAAGATTGAAGGCAGGAGGAGAAGGGGACAACAGAGGGTGAGATGGTTGGATGGCATCACTGACTCAATGGACATGGGTTTGGGTGGACTCTGGGTGTTGGTGATGGACAGGGAGGCCTGGCATGCTGTGGTACATGGGGTCGTGAGTCAGACATGACTGAGTGACTGAACTGAACTGAACTACTTGTAGCCAAAAGTATCCTAATTTTACAGCTGCTATATCTGTAACTTAAAAAACACACACACACACATTTTTATGTTGAAGTCATCATAGACTCACAAGTAGCTGCAAAAATAGTGTAGAAATAGCTGCCTATATTTCATCTTGCATCCCTCAAAGATAATAACTTGTATAAGCACAGTACAATATCAAAACCACAAAACTGATTTTGGTGCAATACTACAGATCTTACTGAGTTTTCACTGTTTTACATACATTCCTCTGTGTGTGTGAGTCTGTGCATTTTTTTTTTTCTGTATATAGAGTTCTGAAGCTACCACCACAATCAAGAATTGTTCCATCATCTCCAAGGAACTCCTTTCTGCTATCCTTTTACATCCCACCTACTCTAACAACCACTGACAACTAACAACTCCTGTTAGCCTAGAATTTTATCATTTTGAAGATGTTATTTAAATGGAATTACTTTTGAGACTGATTTTTTCCCTAAGCATAATGCTCTTAAGAACAGTTTGTTGCATATATAAGTAGTGTGTTCATTATATGGATGTGCTAGAATTTGTTCTGATCTGAAAGGACATTTGGGTTGTTTTCAGTTTTTGCTTTTATAAATAAAGCTTCCATGAACATTTACACACAGCTTTTTATTTTATTTAATTTTTTGGTGTGTGTTAATAGACATTTTCATTTCTCTGGATTAAATGCCCAAGGATGTGATTTCTGGGTCATATAGTTAATGTTTAACTTTTTAAAGAGACACCAAACAACTTTCCAGAATGGCCATACCATTTTATATTCTGACCAGCAGTGTACAAGAGTTACAGTTTCTCTGTAACCACCAGCATTTAGAATTATACAACATTTTAAAGCTCTTCTAATAAGTTTATTAGAAAGTTCTTCTAATAAGTGTACTGGTATCTCATTGAAATATCACATTTTCAAAGGATGCATAGAAATGATCAACAAGGGTTATATTGAGGAAAACAATATGAAAGCAAGAGGAAAAATAGACATTTTCCTTGTAACTTTCTATTATGTGTTTTTTAGGTGTATATATGTTACATTTAATAGATCAGCAGGATTATGGGTCATTGTCTTATTTTTATCTTTATATTTTTGTTTTCAAATCCATAATCAATGTTTAACAATTCTGATATTTTAAGTTGTCGGTAAACGTCAGCATACCTGGCTCTGTGTTATCATCAGAATTAATGTCAAGGAAACGCTGCAGGCTTCTAATAATGTTGGATTTCCTGGTTTTACATTTCACTGTCTTAACCCTCATTTACCCAAACTGAGTATAATCATTCCCTTGTGCCTACAAATTTGCCAGACTACATCCTGTACTGGACATGATTCCATTTGTTGTCTTCTGAAGTCACACAAAGCAGAATATATTTTCCTGTTAAATGCCATGCTTAATAGCATTTTGGAATTTAATTGCTTGTCTTTTGTGCAACTGAAAGAGAATGTAGAAAACAAAAAACGTACATTGCCTTCCTTGAAGTCTGTTTGTTTTCCTCGCAACAATAATTTTACTTTCAATTTGATCATTTTAAGAGGAACTGGCTTTTTGAGTAAGGTCACATAAGAGTAAATGTGTAGACACTGGTTATTTGTTATCTGAATAATGACTCTTAGGGAGGCCTGCAAACCCTCTCCATCATCAGAGACAGAAAAAAATAAAAATGCCTATTCAAGAACATGAAAGGAGCAGAAATAGAATGAAGTAGGGCCTGACCTGGCAGGGAAAGTGTGTTCTGCTCAGCAGAATCATTTCAGCCACCTTCAGCACCTTTTGACGTGAATGGATTGATTGTGTGGTAAACCACGCTGATTGTTCACCTGTCAGTGCCCTTTGGGCAAAGACCAGCAGGAACACACCTAATAATGAAGAGAGAGTTCATTACCCATTGTGACAATGGAGAGCAGTCACCACAGAGATCTCCTGGTGTCTTATTAAGAGGATATTGCTGTTGTTCAGTCGCTCAGTCACATCTGACACTTTGCAACCCCATGCACTGCTGCACCACAGGCTACACAGTCCATTATCAACTCCCGGAACTTGCTCAAACTCATGTCCATCAAGTCAGTGATGCCATCCAACCATCCCACCCTCTGTTGTCCCCTTCTCTTCTTGCCTTCAGTCTTTCCCAGCATCAGGGTCTTTTCCAGTGAGTCAGCTCTTCGCATCAGGAGGCCAAAGTATAGGAGTTTCAGCTTCAACATCAGTCCTTCCAATGAATATTCAGGATTGATCTTTGGATGGACTGGTTGGATCTCCTTGCAGTCCAAGGGACTCTCAAGAGTCTTCTCCAACACCACAGTTCAAAGGCATCAATTCTTCAGTGCTCAGCCTTCCTTATGATCCAACTCTCACATCCACACATGACAAAAACCATAGCTTTGACAAGACAGACCTTTGTCGGCAAAGTAATGTCTCTGCTTTTTAATATGCTATCTAGGTTTGTCATAGCTTTTTTTCCCCAAGGAACAAGTGTCTTTTGGTATCATGGCTGCAGTCACCATCTACAGTGATTTTGGAGCCCAAGAAAATAAAGTCTGGCACTGTTTCCATTGTTTCCCCATCTATTTGCTATGAAGTGATGGGACCGGATGTCGTGATCTTAGTTTTTTGAAAGTTGATTTTCCAGCCAGCTTTTTCACTCTCCTCTTTCACCCTCATCAAGAGGCTCTTTAGTTCTTCTTTGCTTTCTGAAGTGTTCTGACACCATAAGGGTGGTGTCATCTGCATATCTGAGGTTATTGATATTTCTCCCGGCAATCTTGATTCCAGCTTGTGCTTCATCCAGCCTGGCATTTCACATATTCTGCATGTATTCTGCATATAAGTTAAGTAAGCAGGGTGACAATATACAGCTTGACGTATTCCTTTCCCAATTTTGAACCAGTCTGTTGTTCCATGTCAGGTTCTAACTGTTGCTTCTTGACCAGTATACAGGTTTCTCAGGAGGAAGGTAAGGTGGTCTGGTATTCCCATCTCTTGGAGAATTTTCCACAGTTTGTTGTGATCCACACAGTCAAAGGATTTGGCACAGTCAATGAAGCAGATGTTCTGAAATTCCTGTGCTTTTTCTATGATTCTATGGATATTGGCAATTTGGTCTCTGGTTCCTCTGCCTTTTCTAAATCCAGCTTGAACATCTGGATGTTCTCAGTTCATGTACTGTTGAAGCCTACCTTGGATATTAGAAAGAGCATCTTTAGGAAAAGGTTTGGGAGAGGGTCTAAGGAAGCTGGGCTTTTCTCTAAGCTGGCTGTCAGAAAGCAGAGACAATTCTATGGGTATCTAAATCTTATCTGTGGGGAGGGGGAAATAGAATGAGGACAGAGATCTGACTGGTAAAGTAGCCATCACTCATCTTAACCAAGAAATTGAGGTGTTGACATTTTATGGGTGACACTTAATTTTGCCCAGCATCAGGTCTTTTCCATTGAGTCAGCTCTTCCCATCAGGTGGCCAAAGTGACCTTGATTTTTGCTTCTGCTTTCTGCCTCCCTGTCCCTCACTATCTCCTAAAGTTTTCCCAAGTTCAAATCCATTGAGTCGGTGAAGCTATCCAACCATCTCATCCTCTGCCGCCTTCTTCTCCTTTTGCCTTCAATCTTTCCCAGCCTCAGGGTCTTTTCTAATGAGTCAGTTCTTTGCATCAGGTGGCCAAAGTATTGGAGCTTCAGCTTCAGCATCAGTCCTTCCAATGAGTATTCAGGGTTGGTTTCCTTTAGGATTGACTGGTTTGAAGTCTTTGCTGTCCAAAGGACTCTCAGGAGTTTTCTCCAGCACCGCAATTCAAAAGCATCAATTCTTCAGCACTCAAGCTTCTTAGAGTAATCTTGTCTGAGGATTATGAGATTTGGAGATTGTTAATATTCAGTGAATCAATATTATAGACTAGTTGTGGGTACCAGAGCAGCTTCTGAATGTCTATGATTGCTACTCTGCTTTCTTTCTCACATTATTGAAAAAGTTGAAGTCTCCATATCATCATTTGCCATAGGTACCATAGCTTGGTATATGTAATACTCCTATGGTCTAAATGGATTTCATTTACATGCCATAGCTTTTTGACCTGATTTTAAAATACGTTGTCATTATTCCAAGGTAAAATGCAGGCATAACTTTCCCATCAACCTGGAAGTCAGTCTGTAGAGTCTGTTTGATCCAGGCTAAGCTACTCATGATGATTGTGAAAATTTGATGCCTTTTCAGCTTCTAATGATCTAACTGAAAGGAAGAAAATTTCCCTGTTGCCCTCAGAAGTCCATAGCCTTCACTCTGACCCACTGAAAATGTTTTCTACTTTATTCCCCATAGAGACACTCTCTCTCTTATGCAACTGAACTCATTTCCTGAAGCAGGCTTTAGAACTGAGCACTCAAAACCAGAAAAATTTGACCCAAATCTGGCCACCTAACCTGTTTTATTTTGTATGCATTATGTTTTACAAAGAGGAGGAATTTTATATAAAATTCTCCTTTCACCTGCTTGATGAATCAGAATATTTGGCCACACTGTGCAACAGACTAACTGAATTTGAGCAGCAACTGTTGCTTTAGGTCATCCAGAGAGCGACACTTTCCCCACCACAGCCTTCTGCACTACTGCCCTGAATCACTCATGTTTCCTGCTCAGCTTCTTAACGTTTGAGGCGTCAACCTTGGCATAGAGAACTTTTTTCTGCTGGTGGTCTTTATTTCTCAAAACAGGATATGGATTATAAGGTGGTCTGTGGGGTATATTGTGTCATTCAGTAAACATAATAGACCTTGCTAGAGTGTGAATTGTGCCTTAAGTTTTATAAAACACAGTATTTTTATATTAAGGGCAACTTAGATATATTATGAAATGCAATGTGGAGTGGATTTAAAGATCAATCTAGAAATTTTTTAAAAATCCTGCTTCATGTAGCTGCCTCAGGCTACACCCAAGACCAACCCATGAGGTAGTTATGGAGACCTTGATATTTGCCATTGGAGTCACTTTGGTGGGAAAGTTACAGAAAAGCAGTACTAATACAATCATTTCAAGTTTGTATTTTTGCAGACTTTCAGAATATCATGGAGTTTCTGAAATGTAAGGAAATTTAATTATTAGATAACCTTTAGTTAACTAGTTTATTAGGGGTATGAAAAATACTAATACATAAAGCCACTCTGGGCAGACAGAACCCAGATAACCAGATTTCCAGTTTTGTTCTATTTGAAATGTATAATTGCTGACCATAATAGCAAAAGAATTAGAGCTAAATTATATAGTATTGCTACCTTTTTGGTTTAATACTTCTCTTGTTACTTACAGAATAGCAGATTGAAAACTTATCTCTCAAAGAAATTCAAAAGTCTTCCTTGCTGCTGCTGCTGCTGCTAAGTTGCTTTAGTCATGTCTGACTGTGTGTGACCTCTAAGATGGCAGCCCACCAGGCTCCCCAGTCCCTGGGATTCTCCAGGCAAGAAAACTGGAGTGGGTTGCCATTTCCTTCTCCAATGCATGAAAGTGAAAAGTGAAAGTGAATTCACCCAGTCGTGTCTGACTCCTAGCGACCCCATGGACTGCAGCCTACCAGGCTCCTCCGTCCATGGGATTTGCCAGGCAAGAGTACTGGAGTGGGTTGCCATTGCCTTCTCTGAAAGTCTTCCCTAATGTAACATAAAAATAGTTTCTAATGACATAGAAGATAAATAATCTCAGGTAAGACTCAAATGAAATTTGTAGGCTACACTAGTTTTTATAGATTGACACCTTTAGACAGTTTTAACTATAATGATTTGAAGCACAGTAGTTGTGGCAGATGGAGAGAGACAAAATATTACATGTCAAAAATGAATCTGAGTTTTCAAATGTGACTTGTGATATATTCCTCATCTTTGTATAATGAAAATGGCATAATTACAGATCAAACATCATGCTTCTGATTTAATGCATTTGTGTTTCCCTTTATTAATAGTCTCTCTTTTTTGCTTTTAATTGAAGTATAGTTTACGTATAATACCATATTGGCTTCAGGTGTGTAACTGTGAGTCAGCATTTGTACACATTACAAATGACCACCACAATCAGTTTAGTAACCGTCTGTCACCATACAAGTTATTAGAATATTACTAGCTGTATTCCTTTACTTTACATTAGATCCCCATGACCTATTTATTTTATGACTGTGGGTTTATACTTCTTACACTCCACCTATTTCATCCAAGTCCTCAGGTGGTTGCCTCTTCTGCAGCCACCAGTTATTCTGTGAGTCTTTTTCTGTTTTGTTTGTTCTGTATTTTAGATTTCACATATTAGTGAGATCACATGGTATTTGTCTTTCTCTGGCTTTTATTTCACTTAACATAATGCCCTCTATAAGTCCATCCATGCTGTTGCTGTTGGAAAGACTTCATTGCTTTTTATAACTGAGTAAATATTCCATTGTATAATGTAAGCACATACTCTTTATCCATTCATCCATCTGTGGACACTTGGGTTGCTTCTGTATCTTGGCTATTGTAAATATACTCAGTGAACTGTAGGGTGTACATATCATTTCCAATTAACGTTAGGGGTCTACTCTGTGTGGGCTGCCAGCACACACCTGTTATGGTTGCTGCTGGTAGACATGATCGGCTCCCAGCTCGGCTGGCTTTGAAGCTTGCATGTGATTGTGGCGGGTGTCCTGGTGGGCAGGACTTGTCCTCAGTCTGGTTAGCTAGGAGGCCTGGCCAAGACTACTGCAGGTGCAGGAATGCACAGGGCCGCTCCTCCGTGTGAGTGGCTGTGATGCCTGGCTGCAAATGTTGCAGTGGCCTTGCTGGAGTGTGAGGCTGGGCCCCGGAAGTGAAAGCTGTTTTAGAGGCAGTGCTGGTCAGGACCACCTGCTAGGTTGGGCAGAGCAAGTTTGGAGGAACCTTGGTGCTGGCTGAGATGCCCTGCTGAGTGGGGCTGGGTGGAGGTTGCTTTGGAGGGGTAAGCCCAGGTGGATGGGTTAAACCTGGGTTAACCCAACTGGATGGGTTGCATCCAGCTTTCCTGGATGTAAGCTCTGCTAATTTTCATAGCCAGACATTACGGGGGCTCATCTTCCTGGTGCAGGTCCCCTCAGCTGGGAGCCTGACATGGGCCTCAGACTCCTCACTCCTCAGTGGGGACCTCCAAGGTTGTGATATCCCTCTAGTGTATGGGTCACCACACCACGGGTCTCAGTTCAAACTATACCACATCTCTGCCTGGTCCTACCCATCTCAACATAGCCTTTTCTTTATATCCTTAGTTGTAGAACTGTTTTGGTAGTCTCCAGGTCATTTGGGCTTCCTAGGTGGCTCAGTGGTAAAGAATCCACCTACCAATTCAGGAGACGCAGGAGATGTGGGTTCAATCCCTGTTTCGGGAAGATCCTCTGGAGTAGGAAATGGCAACCTACTCCAGTATTCTTGCCTGGACAATCCCATGGACAGAGGAGCATGGCAGGCTCCTGTCCATAGGATTGCAAAGAGTTGGACACACCTGAGCAACTGGGCATACACACATGCAATCATTCACACATATAGTTGTTCTATGTGAAGTTGTAGTTTGGTGTATCCATGGCAGAAGGTACACTCAGGATCTTCCTATTCTTCCATTGTTTTTCTTTTAACTGAAGTAGAGTTGATGTCAATACCTCAGATATGCAGATGACATCACCCTTATGGCAGAAAGTGAAGAGGAATGAAAGAGCCTCCTGATGAAAATGAAAGAGGAAAGTGAAAAAGCTGGCTGAAAACTCAACATTCAAAAAGAGAAGATCATGGCATCTGGTCTCATCGCTTCATGGCTAATAGATGGGCAAACAATGGAAACAGTGACAGGCTTTATTTTCTTGGGCTCCAAAATCATTGCAGATGTTGACTGCAGCCATGAAATTAAAAGACTCTTTGGAAGAAAGGCTATGACCAACCTGGACAGCATATCAAAAAGCAAAGACATTACTTTGCTGACAAAGATCCATAGAGTCAAAGCTATGGTTTTTCCACTAGTCATGGATGGATCTAAGAGTTGGACCAAAAAGAAAGCTGAGCATTGAAGAATTGATGCTTTTGAACTGTGGTCTTGGAGAAGACTCTTGACAGTCCCTTGGACAGAAAGGAGATCCAACCAGCCCATCCTAAAGGAAATCAGTCCTAAATATTCATTAGGACTGATGCTGAAGCTGAAGCTCCAATACTTTGGCCACCTGATGCAAAGAGCTGACTCATTAGAAAAGACCCTGATGCTGGGAAAGATTGAAGGCAGGAGGAGAAGGGGGTGACAGAGGACAAGATAGTTGGATGGCATCACTGACTTGATGGATGTGCGTTTGAGCATGCTCCAGGTGTTGGTGATGGACAGGGAAGCCTGGCATGTTGCAGTCCATGGGGTTGCAAAGAGTTGAAAATGACTGAGCAACTGAACTGAATCACTTTGCTGAATAGCAGAAATTAACACAGCATTGTACATCAATTATCAGTTCAGTTCAGTCACATATTCAGTTCGGTCATTTGTGTTTTTGTGTGTGTGTATGCTGAGTTGCTTCAGTCATGTCTGACTCTATGTGACCCTATGCACTGTAATCGATGAGGCTCCTCTGTTCAAGGGATTCTCCAAGCAAGAATACTGGAGTGGGTTGCCATACTCTCCTCCAAGCAGTCTTCCTGACCCAGGGATCAAACCTGAGTCTCTTACATCTCCTGCACAGTCAGGCAGGTTCTTTACCACAAATGCCACCTGGGAAGCCCTACACACACACACACACACACACACACACACACGTATACACTTATGTGTACATATATGTATGACAACATATATGTGCTCAACTTATGTACACATGTGTGTATATGTATGACAATATATAGTATATGTGTGTATATATATTATATATATATTCTTTCCTATTGAATGGGAACCTATTAGTTATCTCCTGAAACCTATTCCTGTTACAGTCGGTGATTAGATTGCATTTTCTTACCTACAGTTGAATAGTAATTGGTAAAATTTTGCACAAATATTACAACAGAAGGAATTTTATAGCATATTTGAGTCTTTGGAATCTGAAGTTTGACTTATAGAAGGAGTTAACTGATCTCAGAGGAGCAACTGTGAGCCATACTTGAATAATTTATTTTTCAACAAATATCCAATGGTGGCTTCTTTTCCAAAAGCCTTTAGTTATTTATATCAGCTTCTGTGGTGGATCATAATTACTTTAATTTGTTTTTAAATAAAATGATTAATAACTACTGCCGAAAATATATGATGCATAAATATATTTCACATCGTATGCAACTTTGAAACTTACATATTCTTTGTTACTGGTTCTACATTAAAAGTGTAGTTGCTATAATAATTTTGCTTGAAGAATAGTCAGTGTTTGCTTTTTTTAAAAAAAAATGCAGGCAATGGTATCACTCTTGGCTGGATAGGAGCTCTAGGAACTTACTAGATCCAAACATAGGAGTTACCTTTTATAGGTCACAGTGGTTGAATATTAGTATTTTCATATGGTTTAACCTCAACTCTCCAGTTGCCTTACTTGTCATATTTGTAGCACCTGGAGGAAAACTTTCAGTCCACATATATAAGAACAACCTCATGATCTTCTCTTGCAAAGCTGCTTTCCCTCATTAGGAGATGCACCTTGTCCATTCCATTCAGTAAGCTGGAAACCTGCGCCCCTCTTTTACACCCGATGCTGTGAAATTTTGCTCATGTCTCTGTCTGGCACTGCGTTCTGTGCCCAGCCACTGTAGCTCCCTGTCATTTTCCCAGACCAGGGTGTACTGTATTTCCTGCTACCAGCAATCCTCTGTACGTACTTCACTCTCTACTTCAAACACTCTGTGTACATAATCGCTTCTCTCCTTTACCACTAATCATTCAGTTTTAGTACCTTGGAAAAAGCCTTTATGTTTGCATTGACATATATCAGACTCCTTTTAATATCTCTCTGGGAATTGTGTTGTTTTTTTTTTTAATTTCTGTTTGCCTCAATTTTTAAAAGGTATTTAGTGGTATTCTTCATATAAAATAAAATTTGTTCTTCTCATTCGACTGGTTTGTTGAGTTTTGCCAAATGTAATCACTGTAATCACCACTGTAATCAAAATATGTAACGTTTTCATCAATACAAAAAGTGACCCCTTTGCAGTCAGTCTCCTCTCCTGTCCTTCAGCCTCTGATAATCATTGGTATGATTTCCATCCCTATGGTTTTGGTTTTTCCAGAATGTCACATAGAGAAAGCATATAGTATATCACTTTAACTGTCCAGCTTCTTTTACTTAGCATAATAGTCTTGAGATTCATTTGCATTTTTGCATGTATCAATGTTTCATCCTTTTATTTCCGAGTACAATTCCATTGCATGATATACTACAGTTTGCTTATCCATTCAATTCATTTATTTGTTGTTACACATTTGGATTGTTTCTAGATTCCAACTGTTAGAACCAAGCTGCTGTAAGCATTCACATAGAAGCCTTTGTATGGACATATGTTTTCATTTCTCTTGGATAAATACCCACAAGAGGAATTGTTGACTCATATGGTAAATGTATATTCATCCTCATGTGAAATGAGCAATCTCTTTTCCATACAGGTTATACTATTATCCTATTTTGTACTTCTACCAACAGGAGATGAGAATTCTAGTTGCTCTGCACCCTTACCAGTGACTGGCATCATAGTTCTTTTAAAAATTTAGCCATTTTAGCGGTGTAGTGATATTTTGTTGTGGTTATTAATTTGTGTTTTCCTAATGGGTAATGCTGTTCATTAATTTTCATGTACTTGTTGGCATTTGTATCACTTCACCAATGGGTAATGCTTTTCATTATTTTTCATGTACTTATTGGCCTTTGTATACTTTCTTTGGTTAAGTATTTGTTCAGATCTTCTGTTCATTTTTCAGTTGTTGTCTTCTTACTGATGCATTGTAAAAGTTTTTAAAAATATATTCTGGATACAGGTTTATATTTTTAAGTTAGATATCTGTTTTTTCAAACTCTTTTACAAAGTTGTCTATTTTACATCCCTGCCAGTAGTACTTAAGAGTGCTAATAACTCAATGTCTTCATCAAAACTTGCTATAGTCACTCTTTTAATTTTAACGATTCTAATAGTTGTGTGTGTGTTTAATAGGCTTAATTATTTAGAACAGCTTTTGATTGACTGAAAAATTTTGATTTACTGAAATACAGGAAGTTTCCATATATGATGCACCCAGTTTCTGCTATTAGTAATGTCCTATACTAGTATAGCACATTTGCTACAATAATGAATCTTTTTTTTTTAATTTTATTTTATTTTTAAACTTTACATAATTGTATTAGTTTGGCCAAATATCAAAATGAATCCACCACAGGTATACAAATAATGAATCTATATTGAATATATTATCATTAACCAAAGTCCATACTTTATGTAGATTTCCTTATTTAGATTTATTTATTTATTATCCCTTTATTTAGATTTTCCTAGACTCTTTCCCAGAATCTTTCCCAGATTCTAGGGTGCTGTGTAGAATAACAAATTATATTAAGTTGTCATGAATCCTTAGGCTCCTTTTGGTTGTGAAATTTTTTTCCATTGTGTTTTTAGTTTGTACTTTTCTAATAATTAGTGATATTGAACATATTTGCATATGCTCACTTGCATATGGGTGTCTTCTTTGGTAAAGTGTCTATTCAAATCTTTTCCGATTTTTATTATTTTTCTACAGTTTTGAGAGTTTTGAGAGATTTTGTTAAATATTCTGGCTACAAGTTTTAAATATATATATATATACTGTTTAGTCACTTCAGTTATGTCCAACTCTGGGCTCCTCTGTCCATGGAGATTCTCCAGGCCAAGAATACTGGAGTGGGTTACCAATCCCTCCTCCAGGGGATCTTCCCAACCCAGGAATTAAACCCAGGTCTCCCGCATTGCAGGCAGATTCTTTACCATGTTCTGTTCAGTTCAGTTCAGTTCAGTTCCTCAGTCATGTCCGACTCTTTGCGACCCCATGAACCACAGCACTCCAGGCCTGCCTGTCCATCACCAATGACAGAATCCATCCAAACCCATGTTCACTGAGTCAGTGATGCCATCCAACCATCTCATTCTCTATCATCCCCTTCATCTTCTGCCCTCAATCTTTCCCAGCATCAGGGTCTTTTCCAATGAGTCAGCTCTTTGCATGAGGTGGCCAAAGTATTGGAGTTTCAGCTTCAACATCAGTCCTCTCAGTGAACACTGGTTGGATCTCCTTGCAGTCCAAGGGATTCTCAAGAGTCTTCTCCAACATCACAGTTCAAAAGCATCAATTCTTTGGCGCTCAGCTTTCTTTATAGTCCAACTCTCACAACCATACATGACTACTGGAAAAACCATAGCCTTGACTAGACAGACCTTTGCTTGCAAAGTAATGTCTCTGCTTTTTAATATGCTGTCTAGGTTGGTCATAACTTTCCTTCCAAGGAGTAAGCATCTTTTAATTTCATGGCTGCAATCACCATCTGCAGTGATTTTGGAGCCCAGAAAAATAAAGTCTGACACTGTTTCCACTGTTTACCCATCTATTTTCCATGAAGTGATTGGACCAGATGCCATGGTCTTAGTTTCTGAATGTTGAGCTTTACCCCAACTTTTTCACTCTCCTCTTTTACTTTCATCAAGAGGCTCTTTAGTTCTTCTTCACTTTCTGCCATAAGGGTGGTATCATCTGCATATCTGATGTTATTGATATTTCTCCCGGCAATCTTGATTCCAGTTTATGCTTTCTCCAGCCCAGCATTTCTCATGATGTACTTACTCTGAATATAAGTTAAATAAGCAGGGTGACAATATATAGCCTTGACATGCTCCTTTTCCTATTTGGAACCAGTCTGTTGTTCCATGTCCAGTTCTAACTGGACAGTTCTAACTGTTGCTTCCTGACCTGCATACAGGTTTCTCAAGAGGCAGGTCAGGTGGTCTGGTATTCCCATCTCTTGAAGAATTTTCCACAGTCAATCAAGCAGAAATAGACCTTTTTCTGGAACTCTCTTGCTTTTTCCATGATCTAGTGGATGTTGGCAATGTGATCTCTGGTTTCTCTGCCTTTTCTAAAACTAGCTTGAACGTCTGGAAGTTCACAGTTCACATATTACTGAAGCCTGGCTTGGAGAATTTTAAGCATTACTTTACTAGCCTGTGAAATGAGTGCAATTGTGCAGTAGTTTGAGCATTCTTTGGCATTGCCTTTCTTTGGGATTGGAATGAAAACTGACCTTTTCCAGTCCTGTGGCCACTGCTGAGTTTTCCAAATGTGCTAGCATATTGAGTGCAGCACTTTCACAGCATCATCTTTCAGGATTTGAAATAGCTCAACCGGAATTCCATCACCTCCATTAGCTTTGTTCGTAGTGATGCTTTCTAAGGCCCCACTTGACTTCACATTCCAGGATGTCTGGCTCTAGGTGAGTGATCACACCATCATGATTATCTGGGTCATGAAGATCTTTTTTGTGCAGTTCTTCTGTGTATTCTTGCTCCCTCTTCTTAATATCTTCTGCTTCTGTTAGGTCCATACCATTTCTGTCCTTTATCAAGCCCATCTTTGCATGAAATGTTCCCTTGGTATCTCTAATTTTCTTGATTTTCTAGTCTTTCCAATTCTGTTGTTTTCCTCTATTTCTTTGCATTGATCGCTGAGGAAGGCTTTCTTATCTCTCCTTGCTATTTTTTGGAACTCTGCATTCAGATGCTTATATCTTTCCTTTTCTCCTCTGCTTTTCATTTCCCTTCTTATCATAGCTATTTTTAAGGCCTCCTCAGACAGCCATTTTGCTTTTTTGCATTTCTTTTTCTTGGGGGTAGTCCTGATCCCTGTCTCCTGTACAATGTCACGTACCTCTGTCCATAGTTCATCAGGCACTCTGTCTATCAGATCTAGTCCCTTAAATCTATTTCTTAGCCCCTGGTAAAGAATCTGCCTACTAATGCAGGAGACACAAGAGACACAAGTTTGATTCCTGAGTAGGGAAGGTCCCCTGAAAGAGGAAATAGCAACCCACTCCAGTATTCTTGCCTGGAAAATCCTATGGACAAAGGAACCTGGTGGACTACAGCCCTTGGGATCGCAAAGAGTCGGACATGACTTAGCAACTGAGTGCACGGGCTAATGCACACACACACGTATATATATATATACATATATTTATATGTATATATACTTTTTTACAAATTTTTACTCCCAGTCTGTGGTTTGTGGCTTGTCTTTCCACTTCCTGAACAATATCTTTTAAAGAGCAAAATTTACAGTTTTGGTGAGGACCGGTTTATCACTATTTTCTTTGTATGGTTTATGCTTTTTGTGACTTTTCAAGAAATCTTGGTCTAACTCAAGGTAAAAACAATTTTCTCCTATGTTTGTTCTATAATCTTTATACTCCAAATTTTTACATTTAAATTTTTGAAAGTTGATTAATAATCTACATAACAGTTTTATTTTGACTTTTTGCAACTGAACATTTTAGATTAATTTTAAAATCACTCAAATAAAATATATAAAATATAACATATACATTTAATATATTTAAATTTTTCAGTGACTCAGTATTCTTTCTTTTGCACCTCTCAGTTATTGGATTGCCTATAATGCTAAAAGTTATTTGCATATCAACATTACAATTCAATTTCTTTTTGAAGTGTACATATATTGTTTCTTAATCACAGTTCCTTAGTTGAAAGCAATAGAAGCCAGAAGCCAACTCTGCTTCTATTAGCTAAACAGGTGACTTATTGGAAGACTATGAAAGAGCTGAAGAACCTGGCTTTATACAGAAGGAACTAATTAACTTTAAAAGGTCTTGGAAGTAAGAACTTGCTTCATCATTTCCACTGTAACAAATGACCTGAAACCATCTCATTGTCTGGGTGGGGTAAGGTTGGAGGAATCATCCTTTGGCTGCTGCTGCTGCTAAGTCACTTCAGTCATGTCTGACACTGTGAGACCCCATAGACGGCAGCCCACCAGGCTCCCCCATCCCTGGGATTCTCCAGGCAAGAACACTGGAGTGGGTTGCCATTTCCCTCTCCAATGCATGAAAGTAAAAAGTGAAAGTGAAGTTGCTCAGTTGTGTCTGACTGTTCGTGACCCCATGGACTGCAGCCTACCAGGCTCCTCCGTCCATGGGATTTTCCAGGCAAGAGTACTGGATTTGGGTGCCATTGCCTTCTCCAATCCCTTAGCTACTTGCCTCAAAATTAAAACTGAAGTCTAGCAGCAGTCTGGAAATGAAAATTGTCAACTAGCTTAGCTTGTTGAGTGGGTCATATGTTCACTTAATGACTGGGAAAGATGTTCCAGTCAATAGCTCTATCAGACTGTATTCAGTGGGCTAGGTTCCTTTCCTAAAATGAATTTTGGGTGCTAATATTTAAAGGAGGCATGGATTCTGGGAAGCCTCCAGCAACAGATGTTCTTTCTATATAATGTATTGCCTTGAAACTCTCCTTGCAGCTATGTATGTGTTTGTATGTATTTTATCCCATATGCAGAAACAAAAATGATGCATAAATAGGTGTATCTGTCTTAATGAAGTCATCAGTCTGGCCCAAATTTGTTGCTGAGAAACCAATTAGTAGTTCAGACTTAAGAGAGAATATATATAGTGTTAGAAAGAAATAGGATCCAGGACAACTATATTGTAGTTCTTTCTCTGAATATTAACTAGCTGTGGGATCTTGACAAGTCATTTAATTTGTTTGCATCTCAGTTTGCTTAATTATAGAATAAAATTATTAAACTACATTATGTCTATGGATCTTCCTGCTCTAAACTCTGTAGTTCTAAGGATATGATCTATGTAAATATTAGCTGTTCTTGTGTTAAAAAAACAGTAGTTATAACAAGACAACTGTATACACAGAGACATACATACATTGGTGTGCTAGTTTGGCAGACAAAGTATAGGAAACCTAGTTAAATTTGAATTTCAGACAAACAATAGATAATTTTACACATAATAAATTTTATCTGTTTTTATATGAAATCAAATTTTACTGGGTGTTCTGTATTTTTACTTGCTAAATCTGGCTGCCCTAAGACAGACACACACACACAGAACAACAAACAGGAGGAATTACTTGGATTAGCACCGTGTATGCAGCTCATTCTTTTTTTGTTTTTAGTTTAATGTTTATTTTATTTTTTAATGTTTTTTAATTTAAATTTATTTATTTTAATTGGAGGCTACTTTACAACATTGTATTGGTTTTGCATTCTTAATTTAATCTATAGCAGCTTCAGTGTATTTTTTCAACTGAACTCAAGAGGTTTACTAGATGAGATAAAACCCTGTTCCTCCATTAAAGGACAATCTTGATTTAGTTGCTTTTGAGAAATAATTTTCTTATTGAATGTCATGAATGAATTTGTTAAATGTGCTATCATCTACAAACTCATGCTAGTTTTTCACCTGGGGCAGAGAAGTATTTTTCTAAGCAGCTTACTGGGTTGCTGATTAAATGAGTATTTTGCCTTGTTGAGAGTTGAGGTTGACTCTATCAATAAAACCCATTGGCTTTTTAAATCTCCTTTGCTTTGTACTCCTGTACCTATTAATCACACAGAAGTTGCTTATCAATCATCATCTTGGCTTTGATAGATACTTTATGTAATAAGTCTGGACCTTCAGCACTGAGTAATCACTTGGGAATTCCTGCTTATGAGGGTTCAATAACTATACAACAGTGATACTGTTGATATATGATCTCTTTTGCTTTCATACTTTCCCCACTACATGTACCAAAATGACAGAACATCTTTATTCTGTCTTTGTAATTTGCAATTGCTTATTTTAACTTTGACTCATGATGCATGCAGCTTAATTTGAACAAGGACTTCTCATTTGTAAGACCTATTGCAGGTATTTGAGGGCATACATGCTTTTAAAGGCAGAACTTACTGATGAGAGTACTTTCTCTTTTGTTATAGCTCTAATATGGAAAATTAGTTTAGTAGTATCTGTTAACAATCCGTGGCTTTGCTGTCAGAAAAGGTACTAGTATAAAACTAAAGTGGTAGAGTGATAAAAGAAATGACTACAAAAGAAAATCACTTGTTTGTATTGAAATTCAAGTGAAAAGTAAATAAACTTTGAGAAAGTGATGTAAAGATTTTATGAATCATATAAAGTAAAATTTCCTAGTAGTTTGGTAGGTAAATTGAAAATCCTGTAATTCTGTCATTAAATTTATTTCTGAAAATCATGCATGGGGTAAAATGCTGAGTTTCATATTCAGAAATTTCCTAAATATATTGAGTAAAATAGATTTCTTACTTATCTAAACTTCTTCCCAGTCTAGGAAGAGCTTTTTCTTACATATTCTCTGGAGGCCTAATTTTTTTCCTGCTCAGTTAGTAATGTCTACTTAAGTCTACTTTTTCTTAACTTTAACACTGAACTTTAATCAGTTCAGTTCAGTTCAATTCAGTCGCTCAGTCATGTCTGATTATTTGCAACCTCATGAACTGCAGCACGCCAGATCTCCCTGTCCATCATCAAATCCCAGAGTCCACCCAAACCCATGTCCATTGAGTCGGTGATGCCATCCAACCAGCTCATCCTCTGTCATCCCCTTCACCTCCTACCCTCAATGTTTCTCAGCCTCACGGTCTTTTCCAATGAGTCAACTCTTCGCATGAGGTGGCCAAAGTATTGGAGTTTTAGCTCCAACATCAGTCCTTCCAGTGAACACCCAGGACTGATATCCCTTAGGATGGACTGGTTGGACCTCCTTGTAGTCCAAGGGACTCTCAAGAGTCTTCTCCAACATCACAGTTCAAAAGCATCAGTTCTTCAGCACTCAGCTTTCTTCACAGTCCAACTCACATCCATACATGACTACTGGAAAAACCATAGCCTTGACTAGACGGACCTTTGTTGGCAAAGTAATGTCTCTGCTTTTGAATACACTGTCTAGGCTGGTCATAACTTTCCTTCTAAGGAGTAAGTGTCTGTTCATTTCATGGCTAGAATCACAATCTACAGTGATTTTGGAGCCCAGAAAAATAAAGTCAGCCACTGTTTCCACTCTTTCCCCATCTATTTTCCATGAAGCGATTGGACTAGATTCCATGATCTTAGTTTTCTGAATGTTGAACCAAAAAAATGTTGGCTTTAAAGCCAACTTTTTCACTCTCCTCTTTCACTTTCATCAGAGGTTCTTTGGTTCTTCTTCACTTTCTGCCATAAGGGTGGTGTCATCTGCATATCTGAGGTTATTGATATTTTTCCCGGCAATCTTGACTCCAGCTTGTGCTTCCTCCAGCCCAGCGTTTCTCATGATGTACTCTGCATATAAGTTAAATAAGCAGGGTGACAATATATAGTCTTGATGTACTCCTTTCCCTATTTGGAACCAGTCTGTTGTTCCATGTCCAGTTCTAACTAACTGCTGCTTCCTGACATACAGGTTTCTCAAGAGGCAGGTCAGATGGTCTGGTATTCCCCTCTCTTTCAGAATTTTCCACAGTTTATTGTGATCCACAGTCAAAGGCTTTGGCATAGTCAATCAAGCAGAAATAGATGATTTTCTGGAATTCTCTTGCTTTTTCAATGATCCAGGAGATGTTGGCAGTGTGATCTTTCATTCCTCTGCCTTTTCTAAAACCAGCTTGAACATCTGGAAGTTCACGGTTCACATATTACTGAAGCCTGGCTTGGAGAATTTTAAGTGTCTCTGGCATGCTGCGATTCATGGGGTCACAAAGAGTTGGACATGACTGAGCGGCTGAACTGAACTGAACTGAACTGAGATGAGTACAATTGTGTGGTAGTTTGAGCATTCTTTGGCATTGCCTTTCTTTGGGACTGGAATGAAAATTGACCTTTTCCAGTCCTGTGGCCGCTGCTGAGTTTTCCAAATTTGCTGGCATATTGAGTGCAGCTATTTCACAGCATCATCTTTCAGAATTTGAAATAGCTCAACTGGAATTCCATCACCTCCATTAGCTTTGTTCGTAGTGATGCTTCCTAAGGCCCACTTGACTTCACATTCCAGGATGTTTGGTTCTAGATTATCCGGGTTGTGAAGATCTTTTTTTGTGCAGTTCTTCTCTGTATTCTTAACACCTCTTTTTAATATCTTCTGCTTCTGTTAGGTCCATACCATTTCTGTCCTTTATTGAGCCCATCTTTGCATGAAATGTTCCCTTGGTATCTCTAATTTTCTTGAAGGGATCTCTCGTCTTTCCAATTCTATTGTTTTCCTCTATTTCTTTGCATTGATCACTGAGGAAGGCTTTCTTATCTCTCCTTGCTGTTTTTTGGAACTCTGCATTCAAATGGGTATATCTTTCCTTTTCTCCTTTGCTTTTCACTTCCCTTCATTTCACAGCTATTTGTAAGGCCTCCTCAGACAGCCATTTTGCTTTTTTGCATTTCTTTTTCTTGGGGATGGTCTTGATTCCTGTCTCCTGGACAATGTCACATACCTCCATTCACGGTTCATCAGGCACTCTGTCTATCAGATCTAGTCCCTTAAATCTATTTCTCACTTCCACTGTATAGTCATAAGGGATTTGATTTAAGTAATACCTGAATGATCTAGTGGTTTTCTCCACTTTCTTCAATTTCAGTCTGAATTTGGCAATAAGAAGTTCATGATCTGATCCACAGTCAGCTCCAGGTCTTGTTTTTGCTGACTGTATAGAGCTTCTCTATCTTTCGCTGCAAAGAATATAATCAATCTGATTTTTGTGTCGACCATCTGGTGATGTCCATGTGTAGAACTTTAATAGGCATGCTCTTTCTACTCTTTACAAAGTTAAATGTTTATAAATTTATTTTATATTTTCCTCTTATTATATCAATTTATTGGAGCATTATTTCATGTAAGACTGATTGAAAAGAGCAAGAACCTTATTTATCATCTTAAAAAGGTGTGTTGTTTTATGTCCTACAAAATGGTCTTATACTCTGGGTTTTCCTCCTAATATTTTCATGATCTGATAGAATTATTTCTTGACATTTCCCCTCTTTCACCATGCTATTCACATATCGAAACTTACCTGCTACCCTGAATCCTATTAAATCAAAGTCTCACTAAATAGCTGGTTGTAAGTTTATTCTTAACTTTATCTATTTCTTTCTGTCTCCACAGAATCCCCCTCTTCTGTCTGACTTCATCTCTTGCTTGCCCTACTGCAGTCGGCTTCTAGCAGTCTCTCTGTTACTGCCATTCCTCCTTCATACCTGTTGTCTAAAAGGCATCCAGCAGGCATACAAGGCATACAAGGCCACATATGAGCAGTTCTTGCCTGTCTCTGCAACTGCAAAAGTGTAATTTTCAAACAATTATGTAATTCATTAATGAGGAAAACTGTAAGATGAAAAAGTTGGTTTAGAGAAGGATGTAAGACACAAATATGTAGAGGATCAATGGAAAAATTAAAAACAAAGGAAGTTGGAGAAGTAATATTGAGTTAGATATAACATGGATTAAATACTACAGAGAAATAAAATCATAGCCTTTGGGATTATTTACAAGGAAAAAATTAGTTTATGGATTTCCTGTAAATTAATATATACCTCTACAGAGATATAAAATCCCTGACTTTAATCAATGGTAAATAGTGAGTTACAACCTCCAAGAGTCAGAGTACTCTTAGGCATCTTCTTAGATAATACACTAGTATGACTACAAACATTATATAGCCATCTTCTTGCCTTACACTCTTAATTGCCAAAACTTGTCTCCCAGTGCTCTCTCCTTTGGTTACCAGGGCTCTTGCTACACTGGCCTCCTTTCCATTTCTTTAGGCTCTGGTGCATATCATTCCCTGTTCCCGAAATATTTGGCTACCTCATTCTTCAGGTCACACCTCTCAGATGGTGCTTGTCTCAATGTCCATGGGGTCGCAAAGAGTCAGACATCCCTGAGAGACTGAATAACAAACACAACAAAGGAGTTTTAGTACCAGATAAATCAGACCTTGAAGGTCAGGGCTTCAGGTCAGCATGGTCTAAGCCTGAAATCCTTCCTGAAAACATATATCCAAAAGTCCCATCCCACAATCAAAATATCTTGTCCTTGATTATACACACACACACCATACACACACATATATATACACACACTCATATATAACTGTCAATTATCACAGTGGCTTATAGTCTTATTTAAAAGTGAGTTCTCTGTCCTCCTCCACCCTCAGGAGAGATCCCAATGTGACAGTTTGCCTGAAACCCTGGAATCTTCATTTTAAGTAACATCTGGAGATTCTGGCATTGTTGACCTGTGGACCACATGTTGAGAAATACTGGTCTGGGAAATCCAGATACCAGTTTTATGCCTGGGGTATTTATATGCAACTTAAAGGTTAGCCAAACAGAAACCTGGGGAAACCTGCCTTGGGAGTCTGGCTCCTAAGCATAAGGTCTTAAAGTAATTAGTTACACATCCTAGCAGGATCAGTAAAGGCTGTGGATTACTTAGAGTAGGATGAGAAGTTAGCATAGTTTGCAAAACTTAGCTAAAAGATGCACTGGCAATAAGCTAGTGACTATAAAAATGAAAGTTTTAAAATTTGAAACTACTCAAGGGACCTTCTTTATGTCTACAGATTGCACCCCCATGGATTTTAGTATCCAATTTGAAGGTTTCAGGGCATTTCTGTAATACACTTTGGTAAAACATGGTAAGTCATTTGAATAGCCACTTGTAAAGTTTCCTTTTTTTGCTGTTCCTGTCTTGGTTTACTCAAGTTCAGATGGCCAGATAGCCCAGAATCATTTACCAGCTGTAGCAGGAGTCTGGATGAGCCCTGTGATTTTCTTGCTGGGGAAAGCACAGAGGAAAAGAAACCACACACATACTCATATCCTTGTTCCCACACAGACTGTGGTATGTCAGCTGATGTGATAGGAAAAACTAAAGGAATGCATAACCTGACTCAAAGGAGACTTTATTTTCGATCAGCAGTGCCTAATATAAAATAAAAAGAGGCAAAAAAAGATTAGCTATTGAGCCTAGAACAATCTGGAATTGGAAAAGAAGACACAGGATGCTCAGAGGGAAGTACAAAGTCCCAAAGGACAGCCTGCGAGCATCTCCTGTCCTTCAGGTACTTCACTTCCTGTTCAGCCAGTGAAAGACCCAGCTTGCCACTTCTCGTTCACAAGCTACTTCTATGAGTTGTTATTGAAACACCAATTTTGGTTAGTTAGGCTATTTAGGCAAACAACCTTGTAGATAATTTTGATTCACTGGATTGACTTGAAGTTTTACCAACTTTGTATAAATCTGGTAGCTATCTTGTGCCTTTGGGACACACTTTGTAAAAGGAGGAAGTTGCATTATGCAGTTGAAATGGGACTCTATGGGGTATGTAGATTGTTTTAGTTTTGATACTGAGTCGATTAATGATTTCAACTGTATTCTATACAGTGTCCTGGAACTGAACCATGGCCATTAGGTAAAACCTGTAGAAATCTGGAACTTCCCTGGTGGTCCAGTGCCTAAGACTCTACCCTTCCAATGCAGGGGATGCGAGCTCCATCCCTGGCCAGGGAATTAAGATCCCACATGCTGTGTGGCATGGCCAAAAAAACCCCCAGGATATCTGAATAAGAACTGGACTTCAGCTAAAAACAGTATTTTAATATTGGCTTATTAGTCATGACAAATGTGCCATACTAATGTCAGATGTTGGAATCAGGGGAAATTGAGCTCAAGGTATACAAAAACTCTCTATAAATATTTATGACTCCTCTGTAAATTAAAAATGATTCTAAAATTTTTTATTTAAAAATGCATGTATATGGTTAAGAAGAGAATTTCTTAAAATCTAGGTAATATGGTGTTCAGGTTTCTACTTGGTTCTGTTCATTTGGCAAAGACAAGCAGTTCATTCTAAATTTATTAAACAATCTTAAGACAGCACTTTAATAAGTTATATCTTCTCAGGAGACTGTTTTTGTGTTTTCTTCCAATCTGCCAATAATCTAAGAGCAGGATTAATTTGCTTTGTGCTCAGGTAGACAGAATTATAAACATGATCAATGTGGTGGTTACTGAAATAAAACTTGACTTTTCTTTTCTCAGAATAATAGCCTACATTCTCTTTACTTGGAAGGAAATATTTCCTCAAGAAATAAGGAAGTTTTTATGCCTTATAAAATCTGGAGAATTGAAATAAAAGGTAGAAATAAAACATTTTCATCATTCTAATAAAAAATTAACTGTTAGGAGCAATTCAACATATTAAAAAAGTTTGTAGCAAATTAAATGAAAGCAAATGTAAAAACAGAAATAATATCAAAAAACCAGGGAGATATAAAAATCATGGTGCATTGTTGCAAAATAAGTCTAAACAGGGGATGTGCTTAGTTAAGATGATGAATAGTCAACAAGACCCTATTCCTCTTACTTGTTTCCCCTTCTTTATAATTTCTTTCCTTCTGAGTTTATGGGTTCAATCACAAAGTAATCAAGTTTTAAGTCTCTAACACTTTTAACTTTTGGTAGCTTTTAGTGAAGAGGAAGTAGGAGGACACAGAAATTAGCTGTTTCACTTTGTGGTCGTGCTTTTGGTAATATTACTACTGTGAAACTGCAAAGATTTTATAGAAATTCTCAAAAAATATATATTGTGCACACACACACATATGCACACACACCATACTGTAAAACACACACCACACACGCTTGCATATGTTAGTAGGCTAGCTGGAAGTTCTCAGCGTGCTAAGGGCACAAGCGGGAATGGACCATGCCAGTTAATCTGGAGAGTCAGCTAAGTGGCTATAGGTTAAGGAACCTCATGTATATAGGTAGATTCAACAGATTTTCAGCCAAATGTTTGCTGAGACTTTGAAAAAATAGTGGATTCCCTGGCGGCTCAGACTGTAGTCTGCCTGCAATGCAGAAGACCCGGGTTCGATCCCTGGATCATGAAGATCTCCTGGAGAAGGAATGGCAACCTACTTTCGTATTCTAGCTTGGAAAATCCCATAGGCGGAGGAGCCTGGTGGGCTACAGTCCATAGTATCGCAAAGAGTTGGACACAAATGAACAACTTCAGTTTCTTTGAGAGAATAGAGCACAGGACAGATAAATTTTAGTTTAAGAGAAATGGATTGTGAGCAGGCTTAGGGAGTTGCCCAAGGGGGAAATTTAGGATAGAAAGTTAGCATGAGAACCCCTGAAGAATCAGGGGCTGCAGGGCAGGTCTTTATAACAAACTGTACATAGGGAAGAATAAAATGTTGTTTCCCAGTTTCATCCCAAGGAAACCTTCATAGGAAAACATCAATGTAGCCTTGTAACCAGAATGACTGGTTTGAGACTTGGGAGCAGGATATTTCATTGTCCCTTGTCACATACACAGAAGAGAAAAAGTGTCATTGTACGGGGGGGGTCAAGACTTGCATCTAGTCTCAGCTTTACTTCTAATTTAACTTACAACCTTGGGGAAAACATCTTACTGCTCTGATTTTCGTTTTCCTAAGATGAAGTTACTGGACTAGAAACTTTCTAAATCCCTTTCAAACCTACTTTCTGAGAGGCTAGGATAGTGATGTAACTATGTGATCAAATTTCCCAGAGAGCTTCCCCAGAAAACTGGCACATTAAGAAAATAGCTTTAGAAGAAGCATACAGAATTCAGATTCTGTAATAGATGAATTTTAGCATTTTGTCATTCCCATGCCCATTTTCCTCTCTGTTCTGGTTGTGAATATAAAAGTTATTTTATATTCAGTCATTTGTTGTCTGTTCCTCCGTTGTTTGTTCATACTTTCCTCTTCTCTTCATATATTAAAGTTGAAGCAGCTTCAGTATTTGTAGTCAGGAGTACAGACTCCAGGACTTGAGGACTTCCAAGCAGTGAGGGAATGTTCCTACTTCTAGCAGGCATGGATAACTTCTGCCTCCCTTACATCCGGTGCATGTTGCTCTCAGAAGGTCTTGGGAAGATCCCTTACCGTTCTCTGAATCAATATGACACATATATATGCTAACTTCCTAGAAATGATTTTATGCCCAAATTGTGTTTCTGACTCTGGTATTTTGAGTTCAGTAAGAATAGTCCAAAACGTCAATTCTGCATAAGACATGTTTTCATTTACACTCTCTGGCATGGGTCCCTGGCCAAAATGGCAGTAATGTCCTTATTCACAGCTTTGGGCTCCCTGGGACCATAGCAGGCTGCAAGCTGTTGGTCTTTCTATGCTTGTTGTTCATCAGCCTTGTCACATGGCTAGGCATTGACAGGAATCCTCTTTTCCATAGGAAGCAGTAATTCCAGAAGGGAGGGAGAGAATTTCTACCTGTTAGCCATTTTTGGGGTCTTTAGATGACAGTTTATAGAGTAGGATGCAAGTCATGTAACCACTGAGACTTCAGCTGACAAATTAACTAGGGGATTTTCTCAGTCATTAACTGCTTGACTGGTTGTCTGAGAGTACTAACTGTCTCAGACTGATTCTTGGTGACAGTCTAGTTAAGCTGTGACTCATCATGTCTCTAATGTCTTCACTCTAGTATAAAATGCTCAATAAAGTCTGTACAAATAAAATGTCTTTGGATGAAGAAATAGTAGTATTTCAGCAGTCAACTTAAAATCTACTTTCACGTATAACACATGGCATGATATTAAATACAAAAGAGAAGGAAATACTAATATATTAATAAAATAAAATAGATATGTTTCCATAAGGACAAACTTAAAACTTGGAATGATAAAATCCTTAAAAGACTGAAATCTGATATCTAATCATAGTGATGAGAAAAAGAAGACAAAATTTTGATCTCAGAGCTAGAGGATGAGAGATGTGGTAGCTTGAAGCAGGACCTTGGTCCTTGTCTTCTTTGAAGAAAGAATTCAACAAAGAGACAGAGATTGCAAAGCAGATAAAGTATATGGGCATATGCTGATATTTGATCTGATTCAGGGAGCTCCTTGATATATATGTGCATCTTTCAGCCAAGATGGATTCCAGGACAAGAGTTTCTGGGAGGTTAGCAGAACATATTATGGGCTGGTGCCCCCTCCATCTGTTGACCCCTAAGGACCTTCTCTGCTCATGAATGGGCTGGGAAATCCCCTTGAGCACAAAAATGAGGAAAGCTCTACTTTTGTTGTTGTTCAGTTGCTCAGTCATATCCCACTCTTTGCAACTCCATGGACTGCAGCACGCCAGGCTTCCCTGTCCTTCACTATCCCCCAGAGTTTGTTCAAACTCATGTCTATTGAGTTGATGAAGCCATCCAACCATCTCGTCCTCTGTCGCCACCTTCTCCTCCTACCCTCAACCTTTCCCATACATAAGGGCTTTTTCAGTGAGTCAGCTCTTCTCATCAGGTGGCCAAACTATTGGAGCTCTAGTTTTAGCATCAGTCCTTCCAGTGAGTATTCAGGACTGATTTCCTTTATAATTGACTGGTTTGATCTTCTTGCTGTCTAAGGGACTCTCAAGAGTCTTTTCTAGCACCACAGTTTGAAGGCATCTTTAGTGCTCAGCCTTCTTTATGGTCCAACTCTCATACCCATTCTTGACTACTGGAAAAACCATAGCTTTGACTAGAAAGACCTTTGTCAGCAAAGTAATGTCTCTGCTTTTCAATAATGCTGTCTACGTTTGTCATAGGTTTTTTTCCAAGGAGCAAGCGTCTTTTAATTTCATGGCTGCAGTCACCATCTGCAGTGATTTTGGACTCCAGGAAAATAAATTCTGTCACTGTTTCCATTGTTTCCCTATCTATTTGCCATGAAGTGATGGGACCAGATGCCATGATTGTAGTTTTTTAAATGTTGAGTTTTTAGCCAGCTTTTTCACTCTCCTCTTTCACCCTCATAAAAAGGCTCTTTAGTTCCTCTTCACTTTCTTCCATAAGAGTGGTGTCATCTGCATATGTGAGGTTATTGATATTTCTCCCAGCATTCTTGATTCCAGCTAGTGCTTCATCCAGCCTGGTATTTCACATGATGTATTCTGCATAGAAGTTAAATAAGCGGGGTGACAGTATACAACCTTGACGTACTCCTTTCCCAATTCTGAACCAGTCTATTGTTCCATGTTTGGTTCTAACTGTTGCTTCTTGACTTGCACACAGGTTTTGCAGGAGGTAGGCAAGGTGGTCTGGTATTCCCATCTCTTTATGAAGATTCTGCAGTTTGTTGTGATCCACACAGTCAAAGGCTTTAGCATAGTCAATGAAGCAGAAGTAGATGTTTTTCTGGAATTACCTTGCTTTTTCTATGATTCAGTGGATGTTGGCAATTTGATCTCTGGTTCCTCTGCCTTTTTTAAATCCAGCTTGAATTATTGTTTTTTTTTTTAATATATCAACTTTTAGTATAACAATTATAGTTGAATTATTGTTTTTAAATATTATCTGAAGACAATACAACCCTTAGGCTTTACATCTGAACGGTATTCTCACATCACCTCCCCTCCCCTTCATGTACTTCCCTTCCTTGGTCATGGAAGAGACATAATTTTGAGAAGTAGCAAAATTTAAGCATATATTTCTTCTATAAGATGCTTCCTAATATGCTTTAAAAAAAAGAGCCTAGTTCCTCAGAAAGATCAGTTGGAATTTTAAAGATTCAGAGAGATTAAATGACATTCTCAAAGTCAAATCACTAGAAAACAGTAGAATTTAGATTTGAAAGCAGATCTGTTTGACTCATAACTACTGTTGTGAATTTACAGAATAATGTTAGTTTTCTCTGAAATCTAATGACATATGTTAATATTATACATTATTGAGCATTTACTTTGTACCAGTACTGGTGTTAAGTATTTCATGTACAGTATTCTGCATAATTCTCATGACAACTGCCTGTAGTAATATAAATACTTCATTTAATAGGTTAAGTGACTTTTCTAGGGTCACATGGGCAGGAAATGATAATGCTTTAGAGCAGTGCCATGGAGTCATGTACCAAAGCTGCTGAATTTTAGGCCAATTTTCTGGGATAAATTTCATGCACGAAACTAGACATTCTCGTACATGATCCTCAAGATCATGATCTTGATCCTACTGTCATCAAGACTAAGAAACAAAGGACAACAGCAGGTGCATACACGGTGTTCTTTAAAAAAAATGTGTACTTCCTGTTTTAGTTGTTTTTTAAAAAAGGTCCTGTGTGTGTGTGTGTGCGCTAGGTCATATCCAACTCTTTGTGACACCAGGAACTGTAACCTGCCGGACTCCTCTGTCCATGGGGTTCCCCAGGCAAGAATACTGGAGTGGGTTTCCATTTCCTACTCCACAGGATCTTCCCAACCTGACCCAGGGATCGAACCCACGTCTCTTGTGTCTCCTGCACTAGCAGGGGGATTTTTTACCACTTGAACCACCTGGGAGCCTGAAAGGGCCCTAGTTGTATTCAGAGTTTCAGTTTATTGAGTGACTGGATAGATCTGGCTTGCCATGGGCTAAAAACAAGACTACAGTAGCCAAGATATCTGAAAACCAAATGTGGATTCTTCCAATTTAGTCATCTGCTAATTGATATTTTCTTACCAGCCAGAATCTGGCTAGGAGTTTCCATCTATATTTAAATAATACTTGCTGATCTGATACTTTCTGTAGATCCTGCTATCTTATGATTATAAAGAAGTATTTGTACATTTTTAAATGATGAATTTTGGGTCACAGGGCAATAATAGCTGCTTACGGGGAGCTGAATTTCATTGGTTTAAAGAAATAGATGGAGGCAGAGAAAACTGTGGCAATTACAATCTAGACCTTTGAGAAATCAAATGTATATTGAACATGTTAACTGTGGGTTTCTTTGGAAAGCAATTTGCAACTAGAATTGAAATCCCAGCTGTCACATGCACTTCTTCATGTGGAAAAATGCTTTGCACTACTGTTGATCTTGCTCCAAAAGTTATTTTTTAAACTGGCAACTGAATAGTAGAAAAACTTTGAGTCCAATTGGGCTGATCTTAAATTATAGATGGACTTAACCAAGCATGGCTCATCTATATTATACTTGCTTTTAGTGAATTGCTGAACACTAGGAAGCCTACCAATGGGCTTAATCAGATAATGATCCCCACAGGAAAAGGTGCTGGAGTTCCACAGCACAGTAAAATCTCACACAGAACTGGGTAGGACTCAGCTGCACACAGCTACAACCCACACAGCTCATTCCAGCTTTCATTGCCTCACAATCCATTTATGGGCAAGCCATTCCTGTGGCTCCTGGGAGACTGGCAAACAATCACTGAATCTCACAGCTGGAGATGCTCCTGGACCCTATCTAGGTTAACATCTGGGTTTGAATCTTTGCTCTACCATTTATCAGTTCTCTGACCATGGCCAGGTAATTTAGCCTCTCTAACCTTATTTGTTCCCCCAATGAAAGGGGATATGAATATTTATGGGATTATTATACAGATAGAGCACAGTACTACTAACACTGTAGCTACTTGCTACAGGACAAGTAGCAATTTTGGCAATAGCAATAATTGGTAGCTATTATTACTAGTCATAGGTAGAATTCCTCTTTACTCTAACCCAGAGAGTTTCTATATTGTTCCAATACGAAATATCTTTTGAGATGGAAATTCCATTCATCTCCAGATAGTTCATTTCCATTTTAACTTATGTTTGTGTTTGTTTTATTATGTACATTAAAGATTTAAGACAAATTATCATTACTTTTGAGCAAATCTCAAAGGCTAATTACTTATTATAGTAAAAATGTTAAATTCTACTCTGGAAAATTTTCTTAAGCAGTTTTTAAATGCCCACAAACAATTGTTTAAGAGTTTGACCTACAACAGCTCTGAAGATCTGGAATGGCACACTTGGCCTGTGACACGAGGAATGTTAGAAATAAACATTGCTGATGAAAGCCTGACTCTGCACCAGTCTGTGTGCTCAGTAATGTGGATACAAAAGTAAACTGAACAGAGTTCTTGACTGCTGTTGGGCTAGCTGGAAGTCCCCTCTATTTCTACTTATATATCCAGGCTACCAAGGCCTAGGAGAAACTGGACTTTCCCTTTTACTCCACTCTCTTACCCTACCCTCTCCCGTCCCTTTTTGCATCCCAGAGAACTTGAAGGTAGGGATAGAACACATCCATGAAACTGGCTGACCAATGCTTATGGGTCTAAAATACTTCATTTAATTTCTGGTGATGAATTTCTAACCTCTCAGATGAACAGACAAGCAACCATTATTTGACACTGATCCTAAGAAGTCCCATTCCCATATACAAGGCCCATAGATCTGGTTAGAACTGGACATGGAACAACAGACTGGTTCCAAATAGGAAAAGGAGTATGTCAAGGCTGTATATTGTCACCCTGCTTATTTAACTTATATGCAGAATGCATCATGAGAAACACTGGGCTGGAAGAATCACAAGCTGGAATTAAGATTGCCAGGAGAAATATCAATAACCTCAGATATGCAGATGACACCACCCTTATGGCAGAAAGTGAAGAGGAACTAAAAAGCCTCTTGATGAAAGTGAAAGAGGAGAGTGAAAAAGTTGGCTTAAAGCTCAACATTCAGAAAACGAAGATCATGGCCTCTGGTCCCATCACTTCATGGGAAATAGATGGGGAAACAGTGGAAACAGTGTCAGACTTTATTTTGGGGGGGCTCCAAAATCACTGCAGATGGTGACTGCAGCCATGAAATTAGAAGATGCTTACTCCTTGGAAGGAAAGTTATGACCAACCTAGATAGCATATTCAAAAGCAGAGACATTACTTTGCCAACAAAGTTCCATCTAGTCAAGGCTATGATTTTTCCAGTGGTCATGTATGGATGTGAGAGTTGGAGTGTGAAGAAAGCTGAGCGCTGAAGAATTGATGCTTTTGAACTGTGGTGTTGGAGAAGACTCTTGAGAGTCCCTTGGACTGCAAGGAGATCCAACCAGTCCATCCTAAAGGAGATCAGTCCTGGGTGTTCATTAGAAGGACTGGTGTTGAAGCTGAAACTCCAATACTTTGGCCACCTCATGCGAAGAGTTGACTCATTGGAAAAGACCCTGATGCTGGAAGGGATTGGGGGCAGGAGAAGGGGACAACAGAGGATGAGATGGCTGGATGGCATCATCAACTCAATGGACATGAGTTTGGGTAAACTCTGGGAGTTGGTGATAATCAAGGAGGCCTGGCGTGCTGCAATTCATGGGGTTGCAAAGAGTCTGCCACGACTGAGCGATTGAACTGAACTGAATAGATCTGGTGCCACAAAGACTGCCTGTCCCTAGGTACTAATGAAGGTCAAGATTAAGCTGAATAAAATAGACAAAGTATTTAGGACCTCTTTGTGTTGAAAGTCAATTATTAATCATCATTTTCTGAAATTGTTATGGTAATAAAGACTGACCTTTTAGTAAAAATCCTTTAAAATTGCATTATTCTGATTATTTCTAGTTATAAATTCTTATGTTTACATCATAAAGACTAAAGAAAAGAGACTAAAGGACTGGGAGTCCTTTGCTTTGAGCCCAGAATAGGCTTTTTAAAATTACTGTTATTCCTTTTTGTGTATGAACTGTGGTTTTCTATTCTGTCTTTAATAGTATATGTGAGTAAAGATCTATTTGTAACAGTTAACTCAGAGTTCTCTGCCTGGACAATCAGAAACTTTCCAGTGGGCAGAGTTCCACACTCTGTAGATCCCCACAGAGATCTTGTGTTCTCAAACAAAAACAAAATGCCCCAAATCCACACAACATTTGTGCTATATTATAAAACCTTAAACTGGCAAATTGCGAAGGGGAACAGCAAGGTTTAGAAATATGCCAACTCGGTGGCCTTCAAATTTTACCTCAGTTCAGTTCAGTTCAGTCAGTCATGTCCAACTCTTTGTGACCCCATGGACTGCAGCATGCCAGACTACAACAAGTTGTCCATCACCAATTCCCAGAACTTGCTCAAACTCATGTCCATCAAGTCACTGATGCCATCAAATCATCTCATCCCCTGTCGTCCCCGTCTCCTTCCACCTTCAATCTTTTCCAGCATCAGGGTCTTTTCCAATGAGTCAGTTCTGTACATCAGGTGGCCAAAGTATTGGAGCTTCAGCTTTAGCATCAGTCCTTCCAATGAATATTCAGGACTGATTTCCTTTAGGATGGACTGGTTGGATCTCCTTACAGTCCAAGGGACTCTCAAGAGTCTTCTCCAACACCACAGTTCAAAAGCATCAGTTCTTTTGCACTCAGCTTTCTTTATGGTCCAAATCTCACATCCATACATAACTGCTGGAAAAACCATAGCTTTGACTAGACGGACTTTTGTCAGCAAAGTAACGTCTCTGCTTTTTTAATATGCTGTCTAGGTTGGTCATAGCTTTTCTTCCATAGAAACTGTCTTTTAATTTCATGGCTGAAGTCACCATCCGCATCAATTTTACCTCATGCTTGGGTAAAAGGTCAATTCAAATGGTAAAATTTACCAAATATCCCCTAAAAGAATTTTGAAAGACATTCACCTTTTTAATTTTTAAACATTATAAGGAATTTACCATTTTGTTTTAAGTGTTCCAAAAAATTTATGATCTCTGTGTTCACTGACAGTGTTCTGAGTAGTATACAGATATTGGAAGTCTAAGAAACACAATCCTCATGCCTGGCTGCCCTAAAATAGTACATATCAGAATGGTATTATTTAAATAAATCAACCTTTTGATAATATATAATGAAATGTGTCAATATTTAAAAGGTCTGGATAATTCATGAACCAGTATTTTCCCAATGAATGTAGCATAATTTTGCTAACTCATGCCTGGGTAAAAGATCAATTCAAATGGTAAAATTTACCAAAGGATTTTAATGTAACAAGTTCAAAAAGCTCATTGATGTGGGTTCAGATTCCACATTGTAGCCATCCTTTAAGCAATTATCATTTGTTCAATTTTAATGTAGTATCAAAGAAGAAGATCCACAGTTGTCCGAAAAAGTATTAATTAAAATACTTCTTCCTTTCCCAACTATGTACCTGAGGGAGACCAGGTTTTCTTCATCTACTTCTATCAAAGTAGAATATTAAAACAGAATGAAGGCAGAATCACACATGGCATCTCTATGTCTCCTAGGTCAGACATACATAAATTTGCAAAATTGTAAAGCAGTGCTACTCTTCCCACTAAACATTTTGGTTTAAGAAAATATAGTTTTTTTCATAAATATATGTTATTTATGCTAACATGGATTTATTGTTATTATTTTGAATGAATTAATAGGTACTTTTTTTATTTTAGTTTTAATAAAAATATCAATAAACAGAACTCATCTAAACAGAAGCTCTTTGGAGTCCTCAGTAATCTTTAAGAACGTGGAAAGGTCTTGAGAATGCCCTGGGGCTTCAGTGGGCAATGCTTTCACTGCTGTGGGTCTGGGGTTTGATCCATCGTCGGGGAACCTGAGCTCCTGCAAGCCACACTGCGGGGTCAATTTTTTTTTTTTTTTTTAATAAGGGAAAAATCTTGAAACCCAAATGTTTGAGAATGCCTTTGTTATTCTCCCTTTATGTGGTGGTTCTCAATCATGGCTGCACAACTGAGTCGACTGGGGACCTTTAAACAATTCTCACCCTTAGATCCCAGCCTCAGAAATTCTGATTAAGTGATGTGCCTTGTAGCCTGGATGAAATGATTTTAAAATCTGTGCTGGTGGATCTAATGTGTAGCCAAGTTGAAAACCACTGCCAGAGACTACACGCCGAGTGGTCACCTGAGGCATAAACGCTGACATGCTCACTAGAACACATTTTCCATCTCTATTCCCAGAGGATAAAGACAGAATGCAGCCCTTTGTGGTATCCCTTGGAAATTTTTGTTCTCTGTTGCTCCTGGAAAGCTGTGTTTTAGAAGTTGTCTACTTCTGTTCTCCATCAGTCGTTGTCATATTTCCTTAAACCATTCTGGTTCCCATTTGTTTGGCCTTGTTCATTCACTTCCACATGTATGTATTTAATAGACACTTTAAAATAGGCTCTTTCTTTGGTCTGGGTTTTAACTGACAAAAGATAAGAAGATAGTTACAGTGATTGGAAATAACTCAGTTATGCTAAGAAATATTAATAAATGGGGTTTCAATTTAAGCCCAGGAAGAATGATAAGTTCAGAGCGTAAGAATGAGTGACCAAGTTCTGTGCAGTGGCAGATAATTCTTTATTTACAGTTGTTATTTATCACATGGGGTTTTGCCCAGACTTTTAACAGTTGTCTAATTTTTTTTTCCCCCTGGAATGTTCTTTGGACACACTGACTTCTGTTTATTCACAATAGCAGCAGTGTGGTATCACTTCTGATACTTGGCATCTAACCAGAGCAAGAGTGATGCTATTCTTGCACACATGAGTCTTGTTTCGCTATGAACAGCAGAGTTCTCTCCTGCCTTCAAAACTCCAGGCCAAGTTCCCTGAGAGTATTTCTTATGGTACGGTCCTTTGCGATGCCTTGTACTGACCACCAAGTGTCACTCTTGCTCTTTTTGCTATTGGAAAAAAAAAAGTTTTTACTGACAAAAGGACATTTATTCTTTGTCCTAGTCCTGATTCATAGATTCTAGTTCAAATTATGAGTGGTTGCATCTTAACCAGCTTCCTTGTTTGATGCCACTTTAGCAACTTAAGGTTGGTAGTCTGGGTCCTGCTGTTTGGGTTAATGGCATGAAGAGAAAATAACAACATCTTGCAGAAATCACTCTGACAACACTCTGTGCAGATGACCATTCAGTCACTTGAAGATTCCTGTTGATAAAGGTGAAATCCTGGTTATTTATAAGAGCAGAACCGTTTAATTTCAAAGAATAAAACATGATTGTAAACTCAATTTTCTTACTTGTGTAAGGCCAGTTACCAAGCAAAATATAGAATACTCTACTGTAAAAATGAATGGAATGTGATATGGAGACAAACTTTACTGGAGACAAACTTTCCCAGAATCTGAGTGACAAAATCCTACAGTGTGTGGCATTATCAGTTCAGTTGCTCAGTTGTGTCCGACTCTTTGTGACCCCACAGACTGCAGCACGCCAGGCTTCCTTCCCTGTCCATCACCAACTCCCAGAGCTAGCACAAACCCATGTCCATTGAGTCGGTGATGCCATCCAACCATCTCATCCTCTGTCGTCCCCTTCTCCTCCTGCCCTCAATCTTTCCCAACATCAGGGTCTTTTCCAGTGGGTCAGCTCTTCACATCAAGTGGCCAAAATAATGGAGCTTCAGCTTTAGCATCAGTCTTTCCAGTGAATATTCAGGACTGATTTCCTTTAAAATGGACTGGTTTGATCTTCTTGCAGCCCAAGGGACTCTGAAGAGTCTTTTCCGACACCATAGTTCAAAAGCATCAGTTCTTCAGTGCTCAGCTTTCTTTATGGTCCAACTCTCACATCCATACATGACTACTGGAAAAACCACAGCTTTGATGAGACAGACCTTTGTAAGCAAAATAATGTCTCTGCTTTTTAATATGCTGTCTAGATTGATCATAGGTTTTCTTCCAAGGAGTTCAGTTCAGTCGGTCAGTCATATCCGACTCTTTGCAACTCCATGAACCACAGCATGCCAGGCTTCCCTGTCCATCACAAACTCCCAGAGTCTACCCAAACCCATGTCCATTGAGTCGGTGACGCCATCCAACCATCTCATCTTTTGTTGTCCCCTTCTCCTCCTGCCCTCAATCTTTCCCAGCATCAGGGTCTTTTCAAATGAGTCAGCTCTTCCCATCAGGTGGCCAAAGTACTGGAGTTTCAGCTTCAACATCAGTCCTTCCAATGAACACCCAGAACTGATCTCCTTTAGGATGGACTGGTTGGATCTCCTTGCAGTCCAAGGGACTCTCAAGAGTCTTCTCCAACACCACACTTCAAAAGCATCAATTCTTCAGCACTCAACTTCTTCACAGTCCAACTCTCACATCCATACATGACCACTGGAAAAACCATAGCCTTGACTAGATGGACCTTTGTTGGCAAAGTAATGTCTCTGCTTTTGAATATGCTATCTAGGTTGGTCATAACTTTCCTTCCAAGGAGTAAATGTCTTTTAGCTTCATGGCTGCAATCATCATTGTGGTGATTTTGGAGCCCAAGAAAATAAAGTCTTTCACTGTTTCCATTGTTTCCCCACCTATTTGCCATGAAGTGGTAGGACCCAATGCCATGATCTTCATTTTTTGAATATCAAGTTTTAAGCCAGCTTTTTCACTCTCCTCCTTCAACTTCATCAAGAGGCTGTTCAGTTCCTCCTTGATTAATGCCATAGGGTGGTGTCATTTGCATATCTGATGGTATTGATATTTCTCCCAGGAATCTTGATTCCAGCTTGTGCTTCATCCAGCCTGCATCTTGTACTCTGCTAAATAAGCAAGGTGGCAGTATACAGCCGTGACATACTCCTTTCCTCATTTTATACCAGTCTGTTGTTCCATGTCCGGTTCTAACTTTTGTTTCTTGACCTGCATACAGATCTTCTCAGGAGGCAGGTAAGGTGGTCTGGTATTCCCATCTTCTTAAGAATTTTCCACAGTTTGTTGTGATCCACACTGTCAAAGGCTTTAGCGTAGTCAATGAAGCAGAAGTAGATGTTTTTTGTGGAACTCCTTTGCTTTTTCTGTGATCCAATGGATGTTGACAATTTGATCTCTGGTTCCTCTGCCTTTTCTAAATCCAGCTTGAACATCTGGAAGTTCTCAGTTCACGTACTATTGAAGCCTATATGAAACCATCTCATCCTCTCTCTTCCCCTTCTCCTCATACCTTCAATCTTTCCCAGCATCAAGGTCTTTTCCAATGTCTGTTCTTCCCAGTTAGGTGGCCAAAGTATTGGAGCTTCAGCTTCAGCATCAGTCCTTCCAATGATTATTCAGGACTGATTTTGTTCTTTAAAGTTTTATCTTGTAAATGTTGTAGAAGGGAGAAGCCAATAAAATAGAATGTTGTAAAACAGATTTTCACAGTTGCTGTCCATGTTGATACCAACTTGATGTCCATCTGGGCCCATAGGTGAGAATATACTTTTGATAAATATGTATACCAGTTTTTCTAGAGTGTACATCCCAAATTTCATGATCCATAGAAATAAAGTGACATTCTGAGCCCCTATCAATGAGTTAATACCATTTCAATTTTTCTCATTTATCGTCTGATGCTCTGAAGCTCTTTAAGTGGGGCCAGAAGTCCCAGGACTAAATGCAACCTGATTTAATATGATCCAGGGCTGTGATTGAGAGATTAGTTTCTGTACTTGCTTACTGTACCCTCTGGCTCCTTCAAAGTTCCTCTTTATTGGGGCAAGCTGAGGTCAGTTGAAACAAAATGCTGGAATAAAAATGGGAAACTACACTCACTGACATCCTCTCCTCACAAATCTTACTCAGTAGGCACTGATTTTTATTATTACATACACAGCTCTTTCATGCTACACTAAAGGGAGGACGAGCTTGACGTAAGATGCTTAGAGTATAATGTTGTTGTGATGGAAGCCATGCTGCATCATGAAATGAACATGGACTTGGAATTCCAACAGTTCTAGGAGTTGACCTCTGGGCCTGTGTTGTGTGTGTTAGTCGCTCAGTCCTATCTGACTCTGAAACTGCTTGACTGTAGCCCACCAGGCTCCTCTGTCCATGGAATTCTCCAGGCAAGAATACTGGACTGGGTTGCTGTTTCCTTCTCTGGGGGATCTTTCTGACATGTGGATTGAACCCAGGTCTCCTGCATTGCAGGCAGATTCTTTACCATCTGAGCTACAGGTAAGTCCTGACTTCTGATCCAGGCACATATTAACTACATGATCTTAAGCAGGTATCCAAACCATGCCAAGACTTTATCTAGTTTTTAAATTAACAAAAAAATAATAGTACTAATTCTCCAGAGTAATAACTTCCAGGGTTATAATTAAAAGTAGTGTGTGTATTTTTTTTAAAGGCGCATTCAATAAAATATGTAAACAAGTGGATGATAATACTCTTTTGTTGTCCTTCTGAATTTTCTGTATTATATCTCTCCCAAATAAAAAGGAAAAGGAAAAAATTTACATTGTCCTATGGTTTTCGAAAAGGCAGAGGAACCAGAGATCAAATTGTCAACATCTGCTGAATCATGGAAAAAGCAAGAGAGTTCCAGAAAAACATCTATTTCTGCTTTATTGACTATGCCAAAGCCTTTGACTGTGTAGATCACAATAAACTGTGGAAAATTCTGAAAGAGATGGGAGCACCAGACCACCTCACCTGCCTCTTGAGAAACCTATATGCAGGTCAGGAAGCAACAGTTAGAACTGGACATGGGACAACAGACTGGTTCCAAATAGGAAAAGGAGTACATCAAGGCTGTATACTGTCACCCTGCTTATTTAACTTCTATGCAGAGTACATCATGAGAAACGCTGGGCTGGAAGAATCACAAGCTGGAGTCAAGATTGCTGGGAGAAATATCAATATCCTCAGATACGCAGATAACACCACCCTTATGGCAGAAAGTGAAGAGGAACTAAAAAGCCTCTTGATGAAAGTGAAAGTGGAGAGTGAAAAAGTTGGCTTAAAGCTCAACATTCAGAAAATGAAGATCATGGCATCCGGTCCCATTACTTCATGGGAAATAGATGGGGAAATGGTGGAAACAGTGTCAGACTTTATTTTTGGGCCTCCAAAATCACTGTAGATGGTGATTGCAACCATGAAATTAAAAGACGTTTACTCCTTGGAAGGAAAGTTATGACCAACCTAGATAGCATATTCAAAAGCAGAGACATTACTTTGCCAACAAAGGTCTGTCTAGTCAAGGCTATGGTTTTTCCAGTAGTCATGTATGGATATGAGAGTTGGACTGTGAAGAAAGCTGAGCACTGAAGAATTGATGCTTTTGAACTGTGGTGTTGGAGAAGACTCTTGAGAGTCCTTTGGACTGCAAGGAGATCCAACCAGTCCATTCTAAAGGAGATCAGTCCTGGGTGTTCATTGGAAGGACTGATGCTAAAGCTGAAACTCCAGTACTTTGGCCACCTCATGTGAAGAGCTGACTCATTGGAAAAGACTCTGATGCTGGGAGGGATTGGGGGCAGGAGGAGAAGGGGATGACAGAGGATGAGATGGCTGGATGGCATCACTGACTCGATGGATGTGAGTTTGAGTGAACTCCGGGAGTTTGTGATGGACAGGGAGGCCTGGCATGCTGCAATTCATGGGTTGCAAAGAGTCGGACACAACTGAGCAACTGAACTGAACTGAACTGATGGAGTATAGAGTAGCCTTCAGAATCAGCAGGAAAGTTCCAAATGCAGTATTTGGTTGCAATCTCAGAAACCACAGACTAATTTTGGTTCATTTCCTAGCAAATCATTCAACATTACAGTAATCCACGTCCACGTCCCAACCACTGATGCTGAGAAAGCAAAACCATCTCAAAGAAAAAGAAATGCAACGGCAAAAAGTGGTTGTCTGAGGAGGCTTTACAAATAGCTGAGGAAAGCAGAGAAGTGAAAGGCAAAAGGAGAAAGGGGAAAATATACTCAACTGAATGCAGAGATCCAGAGAAGAGCAATGAGAGATAAGAAGCACTACTTAAATAAACAATGCAAAGAAATAGACAAAAACAATAGAATGGGAAAGACTAGAGATCACTTCAAGAAAATTGGAGATATCAGGGGTATATTTCATGCAAGGATGGACACTACAAAGGACAGAAATGGTAAAGACCTAACAGAAACAGAAGAGATTTTAAAAAAAGTTGGCGAGAATGCACAGAACTCTACAAGAAAGGTCTTAATGACTCAGCTAACCACAATGGTGTGGTCACTCTCCTAGAGCTAGACATCCTGGAGTGTGAGGTCAAGTGGGCCTTAAGTTGCATTACTGTGAACGAAGCTAGTGGAGGTGATGGAATTCAAGCTGAGCTGTTTCAAATCCTAAAAGATGATGCTGTTAATATGTCAGCAAATTCGGAAAACTCAGCAGTGGCCACAGGACTGGAAAAAGTCAATTTTCATTACATCCCAAGGAAGAGCAATGCCAAAGAATGTTCAAACTACCATACAATTGTGCTCATTTCACATGCTAGCAAAGTTACACTAAAAATCCTTCAAGCTAGGCCTCAGTAGTACATGAACTGAGAACTTCCAGATATACAAGCTGGATTTAAAAAATGGTAGAAGAACCCAGGGAGTTCCAGAAAAACATCTATTTCTTCCTCATTGACTAATCTAAAGCCTTTGATTGTGTGGATCAAAACAAACTATGGAAAATTCTTAAAGAGATGGGAATACCAGACCACCTTACCTGCCTCCTTTTTGACCTGTACACAGGTCAAAAAACAACAGTTAGAATTGGACATGGAACAACAGACTGGTTCAAAAGTGGGAAAGGAGCACAACAAAGCTGTTTATTGGTACCCTGATTATTTTACTTACATTCAGAGTAAATCACGTGAAATGCCAGGCTGGATGAATCACAAGCTGGAATTCAGATTTCTGGGAGAAATACCAACAGTCACAAATATGTAGATGATATCACTCTAATGGCAGAAAGTGAAGAGTAACTAAAGAGCCTCTTGATGAGGCTGAAAGAGGAGAGTGAAAAAGCTGCCTTAAAGCTCAACATCCAAATAACCAAGATCATGACATCTGGTCCCATCACTCCATGGCAAATAAAAAGGGAAAAAGTGGAAACAGTGACATATTTCCTTTTCTTAGGCTCCAAAATCACTGTGGATAGTGACTGCAGCCATGAAATTAAAAGACTCTTGCTCCTTGGAAGGAAAGCTATGATAAGCTGAGATAAAGTATTAAAAAACAAAGATGTCTGTTTTCAGAGAAAGGTTTGTATAGGCAAAGCTATGGTTTTTCCAATAGTCATGTATGCAAGTGAGAGTTGGACCATAAAGAAGACTGAGTGCTGAAGAATTGATGGTTTTGAACTATGCTGCTGGAAAAGACTCTTGAGAGTCTCTTGGACTACAAGGAGATCAAACCCATCAACTGTAAAAGAAAACAACCCTGGATATTCATTGGACTGATGGTGAAGCTCTAATACTTCTGCCACCTGATGGGAAGCACTGACTCGTTAGAAAAGACCCTGATATTGGGAAAGATAGAGGCAAAAGTAGAAGAGGGAGGCAGAGCATGAGATGATTAGATAGCTCACCTACTCAATGGACATAAATCTGAGCAAGTTCCAGCAGACAGTGAAGGACAGGGGAGCCTGGCATGCTGCAGTCCACGAGGTCACAAAGAGTTGGACACAACTTTGGGACTGAACAACGACAAGGTAACTAAACTCTATCCGTTAGTAAAATAAAGGAAGGTGGATGTCCTGAAATAGCAATTATTAGTTGATGTGTTTGTGTCTTTTTTCTGTTGTAACAAATAACTGTTTTTAGTGACTTAAAACGGCACAGTTTTTTAGGAACTCAAACAGGATTTAATTAAAATGGCTCATGAACAGATCCTCAGAGTCACATTCCTGGATGACATTTCTCATATGTCCAAGTATTATAACCTCCTGGAATAGAGGACTAGGGGAGCAAGGATCAGGGTAACCCATAGCAAGCAGTGAAATCATAGTCACTTGGGTTCTCACTGTAGAATGGAATAGAGCGGAAAGTTAAATGTTGTCATCATAACAATGAAGTGATTATAAAGATGATGGAATCATCAGCCTTCTTAATATGGTTCTGGTGAGCATACATAGGGAAAGTTAAAGGCCATGGGCTTCCAGTGAACACACTTGGAAAACTGGAAGATCTCAATGATAGCTTTGAAAGAATGCTTTGTCTCCTAAAGTTTCAGGGTTCATCCTGTAATAGGACAATGGATAGGACTATGGATCAACCCCAGGACAGATTATAGGGTTGCAGATGGAAGTCTTGGTAAGCCTCTTACTCTAAGATAAAGACACTACTAGGGAAGAAGTGGGACCCTGAAAAGTAGGATAGAGACCTTTGGACTGACCTTGGCCGGATGAAAATGTCTTGAACTTCTCCTAAATTCCCTTTGACTACTGAGGGATTTCTATAAAAGCTTTTCAGTGACTACACTTTAGGCATTAGCCTCCCAAACTGATGTCAGTGCTCTTCAGCTGCAGTCCCTATGACCTCTTACTATATTCAGGGCAGTTACACTTTTTAAATAGAAGGGCTGGAAGGATTAAATAGAAGGGTTCCTTAGAGTTGAGATGGTCTGTAGACCAAAAATTCATTAAGACCTCAGCAGTCCATATGAACAGGAGCCTGGGGAGCATGTGGCAGTGGATTCTAGGGTGCTGGAACAAGGAATTTGAACAAGGGTGGGGGAGATGAGATATACAGCTCAGATGGCCAAATGCATTGCTATGGGCTTACCATCAAAGAGCTAGGATCTGATGTGCTGGTTCAAGAAGTGGAACCCTGGGAGACTTACCCTCTGCAGGCCTACCAAATCTAAGCATAATCTCAGTAATGCCCTAGATTTTAAAAAGGTGAAAACCTGAAATTTCCCTGAAACACTGGAGAGGTATGAGTCTAAAGATTTGGAGAAATTGGAATGCTCTATTATTTGCAACCCACTAAGCCAGTCTTGACTGTACTCCCTGGTAAAACCTGAAGGACATTCTCTTCAGCAGGAGATTAATTGCGTGTGTATTTGACAATAAAGGACATTTTTAGCTTTTAAACATAAAATTTTATAACTGTACAAATTCCTTCCTGAGTCCTCTTGTAAAATCCTCAAATAGTGTTTGTTAGAACATTTCTCAAAGCAAGCTGTGAAAATAATATTACAATGCATGGGAATTATTTAGAATAACAGATAAGACAAGATTTAGAATTGATGTTCATAAGTTATGATACAAGCCAGCAGCCTTATATAAAAAATAAGATGTCATTATTGTAATGTTATCCTCAAAAATAGATCCTTGGTAATGTCTTTTGACAGGATGAACTTCAACAGTTCAGATTCCAAAAGCCATATATATTTAGATTTGGTCACTATAAATGAAAGATTACTGTGAAAGTTCTGCTCTTTTCTTTTTACTTAATATAAGAATGTTGAACAGTTGTATATCAATTTGCTTTCCAAAAGTAATTTTAATATATATATATTCATATTTTATATCACACCTTTGTTTGCATATGAATAAGCATATAGTTATAATTTAATGAATATTCATAATGGAAATCCTTATGCATCCATCACTCAGGTCAAGAAATAGTACACTGCCAGCATCCTAAGGCTCCTTGTTGGCACCTAATTGATTACAGTCATAACCCTTTCCTCGAAGTTAACCACTGTCCTACATTTACCTTCTATTATTTCAAGGTTTGCTAGTTATGTATGCAGTTTTTTTTGTTGTTCAGTCACTCACCCATGTCTGACTCTTTGCGACCCCAGAGACTGCAGCACACCAGGCTTCCCTGTCTGCTACCGCCCTGAGTTTACTCAAGCTCATGTCCGTTGAGCCAATGATGCCCTCCAACCATCTCATCTTCTGTCGCCCCCTTCTCTTCCTGCCCTCAATCTTTGCCAGCATCAAGGTCTTTTCCAATGAGTCTGCTTTTCCCAGCAGGTGGCCAGAGTATTGGAGCTTCAGCTTCAAAACCAGTCCTTCCAATGAATATTCAGGGTTGATTTCCTTTAGGATTGACTGGTTTGCTCTGCCTGCTATCCAAGGGACTCTAAAGAGTCTTCTCCAGAACCACAGTTCAAAAGCATCCTTTCTAAAACTGATGCAATTTTAGGCAGTCTAATTTAATTTTGTCTGATTTTGCACTTTTTTCTCTACAATTGACATTTTAAAAATATCAGGCTAAGAAATATTGCAAATGTAGTAACTTAATGAAAGGGATGTCCCACAATTAAATAAATTTAAATAGGGACTTTAATTTTGTTAAGTATAATGTACATAACAAGTACTTAAATATTTTGGCTAAGTAGGAGAGTATTTTTAATTTTAGAAATGCATACTAAGATATTTGCAGGTGTAGTATCAAGATGTCATTAATTTACTATGAAATATTAGATAAAATGAGTATAAATATATACTTACAGATTTTATATCATATATATATTTATTTATCTTTTATTTTCACAAAGCACAGTAGGGGAATAAAAGGTTTTAAAATAAATTTTTGTCATCTTTGCCAACAGCTATTTTCTGCCTAAAACTGAGCCTCTGTTTTGCTACTGCATCCTCATGGGCACTGAGGGAATGGCTGTGGGGCATCAAATGAGTCCGTGACCTCAGACATCAGTTGTGAATTGGCATTATCTGAAGGCAATGGCACCCCAACTCCAGTACTCTTGCCCGGAAACTCCCATGGGCAGAGGAGCCTGGTGGACTGCAGTCCATGGGGTCGCTAAAGTCAGACAGGACTGAGCGACTTCACTTTTACTTTTCACTTTCATGCATTGGAGAAGGAAATGGCAACCCACTCCAGGGTTCTTGCCTGGAGAATCCCAGGGACGGGTGAGCCTGGTGGGCTGCTGTCTATGGGGTCGCACAGAGTCAGACACGACTGAAGTGACTTAGCAGCAGCAGCAGCAATCCATTGAACCATAACATTGGACATGCACAGTACAGTCTATTATAAAGTGAAAGTTGAATAGAGGGACCAGGTCTGAGCAGATCCAGGAGACAGAAGTAAACGGCATGATCGAGTGGCTCAGACCCCCAGGGTGCCTGTCCCTCTCACTTGGCTCCCTTGCCCTCTGTCCACACCTGTGCCTTCCTGATGGGCTCCCTCTGGCTGGTGAAAGGAAGAAGGACAAGCATGAGCCTGGTTACAGGTTTACCCTCCATACGCCAGGGCAAAACAGCCACTAGACTACCCTCTCACTGAGGGTGGGGTGCAGTGGTGGAGAGAAATTCTCCCAGTGGGTAGAATTTAGGGTGGTGCATCTGTTAGCAACTTGGCATTCAAGGAGAGATGGTCTAAGGTGCAAATATACATTTACTCAGAGACAGGAGCAAACACATTGACTTGCTACTCATGGATAGCAACAAACTGGCCTATTGTCAAGAAAGATTTCTGGAGAAAAGAGATACAGATGCTCTTCTCAAAGTGGTACAGGATATGAAGTTACTCATGTCAGGGAGATGTGTACCTGGTTGCCAGTGTACCTGGCAACCACTCAGGAAGAGACCCTCAGTAATCAGGCGGACAAGACAGGTCTTTGTCTAGATGTCAGCCTCTTTTCTCAGCCACCTTGGAACCTACCTAACTAGATCTACGTACCATGAGGTCATAGCAGAATTGAGGCTATGACTGGGAATTGAAGCTGTAATAGTTTTTCCCTTATCTGGTTACTGCTGTGCTGAATGTCTGGTCTTCTCAGACCAAACATTGATGCTGATCCTCTGTGGTACCATTTACCCAGAGGCAAGCTGACTACCTAGTTCAGATTAATTCTGCTCCACAACTCCCATTATGTAAAGTACATCACTATCCTTTTAAGGAAGATGCAGATTTCACAAGGAATTTGTCTTCTCTACCTGTAAGTTTCTGATGGCATTACCATTTGCGGAATAACAGAATGCATGCTTTATTCATGGCCATGGTGTCCCACGCAACATCATCTTTGACCAGGGAGTACATTTTATGGTAAAGGAAGTAAGCCTGTTCTTGTGAAATGCATTGGATTTACCCTACCACCTTGTAGTACCTGGCTTAATAGAATGGTCAAGAGCCTGATAAAAACTAATTTTGGGTGCCAGCTGAAATAGAGTATCTTGGACAATTGAGGAGTTGTCCTGTAGGGTGAGATTCTTGCCTTAAACTAAAAAGCCAGTATATGATGCTTCCTCCATAGTCAGAATACATCAAGGCAAAGGAAGAAGTGGAACTGGCCCCTCTCAGTATTATCACCTGTAATTCACTTGATTTTTATTTGGGGGGGGGGCTTTAATTCCCATAAATGATGAATTTGGAGGTTCAGTGCCCAAGGGGAGGAATGCTTTCATAAGGAAATATAGTCATAGTTCTGATGAGCTGAAAAATGAGACTACCCCATGACCATTTTGGGTTTTTACTGCTGATGAACCAACAGAGAAATGAGTCACTGTATGGGTGGGGGTAACTGATTGTAGTTTCAAGGAGAAACTGTACCTCTGCTACAGAGTAGGGACAAAGACGATGTGTCTGGAACCTAACAGAATGACGAGAGCGTCTCTTAATATTCCATGGCCCAGTAGTAAAGGGTGGCGGAAAATCAGGGCAGTCTGATGAATGATAGTCATTGAGTACACTTCTTTCCTTGAAAAACTGCATTCAGACGAGGTCCTAATAGAAGTTGAGTGAAGCGTGGCATGGATGATTAAAAAAAATAAAAGGCAATCCTAATTACCAATCTAGGTGTTGACTCCTGCCACAAAGGTAGGGACTATAATTATTTCTTTTCCCTTCCCCTTACCCTCTTGTCTTATATAAAGAACACTAGTAATACTAATATTTTAGATCTCAGATGGAAGTGTGACTAAATTAGCATTACTTTGTGATAATATGGGAACTAAATGAAATGTGTATTCCTTGTGTTAAGGAACACAGACTTTTCACCCATTTGAAGAATAAGAACTGATGAAGAGCGGTGAAGGGCTAGGCTGTGCAATCTGCTTGTCATTTGCCAGTTCAGAACTGTCCTTCCCCACCCTTCTCTGTGCCACAGGAAGCTGATCTATAAGAATTACACAAACAAAGGACTGCTTAACCTCTAGCTTCCAATTGAGTTTGACCAGTGGGAAACCAGTAAGTGAACTGAGAACTTCCAGATGTTCAAGCTGGATTTAGAAAGGGCAGAGGAACCAGAGATCAAATTGCCAACATCTGTTGGATCACAGAGAAAGCAAGGGAATCCCAGAAAAATGTCTACTTTGGATTCATTGACTATGACTTTGACTGTGTGGATCACAACAGATTGTGGAAAATTCTTAAAGATATGGGAATACCAGACCACCTTACCTGTCTCCTGAGACACCTGCATACAGTCAATGCTAAAGGAAATCAAACTTGAATATTCATTGAAAGAACTGATGCTGAAGCCCCAATACTTTGGCCACCTGATGCAAAGAACTGACTTATTGGAAAAGACCCTGCTGCTGGGAAAGATTAAAAGCAAAAGGAGAAGGAGGAGGCAGAGGATGAGATGGTTATTAGATAGCGTCACTAACTCAATGGACATGAATCTGTAGAAACTCTGGGAGACAGTGAAGAACAGAGAAGCCTGGCATGCTGTAGTCCATGGAATCATGAATAGATGGATGTAACTTAGCCACTGAACAACAGCAAGGCAATGGAGAATCCCAGTTGGAGATTGGAGAAGAGGAAAGTTCATGATATTTATTCCTCCAGTCGTTTCCATACAGGAGGGAGCTATCTTGTTCCCTTTACTACTTTTCTCAATAGTCAGTCGCCTGCCTGCCTCTTTGTGAGTGCTAGTAATCTCTTTAGCCCACTCCAATGTTCTTGCCTGGAGAATTCCAGGGACAGGGGAGCCCGGTGGGCTTCCGTCTATGGGGTCGCACAGAGTCGGACACGACTGAAGTGACTTAGCAGCAGCAGCAGTAATCTCTTTCTCTACTAGGGATCTAGACTTGGCTGCAGTGTCATTGGACAAATCATGTCATAATCCAGAGTTTTCATGCTTTTCCTACACCCTGCCCTTGCCTTTGTAAATGGCCATTTATAAATCCTCCTCACATCACCCTAGTTTGGTGCCATCAACTTCTTGCTGGCTTCTTGCAATGCATGATATTGCAGCATGTTTGTATACTGATGAGTATGATCTGGTAGAGAAGGAAAACTTGATGATGAAGAAGAGAAAAAAGCTACTGGCAAGAGAGAAGATTGTAGATAAGCATGGAAAAGAAGCAGCAACAAGTTTCGCCTTACTAAGGAGCAGGGAAAATTTATCCATTGTAGCAGGGTAAGAGTGGGTTTCCCAGGTGGCTCAGTGGTAAGGAATCCGCCTGCCAATACAAGAGGTGCAAGAGATGAGGGTTCGATCCCTGTGTCAGGAAGATCCCCTGGAGTAGGAAATGGCAACCCACTCCAGTATTCTTGGCTGGAAAATTCCATGGACAGAGGAACCTGGTGGGCTACAGTTCATGGGGTTGCAAAGCATTGCACATAACTGAATGACAAAGCATGCACACAGAAGGATGGAGGGCAGCATTTGTGAGTAGAAGGGTAGGTAAGTTGATGGATTTGTTGTTTGTCAGGGTATAGAAGCTGTCTTTTGGTTATTTCTAATCTCTCAGTGAATTCATAAATCTTAAGTTCGTTCACAAAGACTTCTTACACAGGACAAAAAGCAAACATTAACATCATTAAAATTAGACTGGGAGAAAACTCTTAAATATATATATAAACTTTAAACGATATATATCTAGAATATATGAAATAAGAAAAAGACAAATGACTCATTTGAAAAATGGACAGAATTCTTGAACTAGTACTTGACAGAAAATGATATTTAAATGGATAAATACACATGGGAAAGTGCTCAATATTATTATTCTTCAAAGCAGTGCAAATTAAAATCACAGTGAAATACTACACTCAAATAATGATGGCTAAAATTTAAAAATGATAGTTAATAAGTGTCAGTGGAGAGTTGAGCTCAACCTGGTCGAGTTTAGCCAGTTGAGTATTACAGAAGGATAGAGGCAGGTGAATTCAGGATATGGACCAGAAAGTGACCGTAGCAACAGCATGGAGTCTAGGCAAGTGAGGTGGGTCGTGAGTGCGTGAGGTGGGTGATGGAGCGTGAACGGGTCAGCGGTGGGACTTCCTGCACCTAAAGAATATTTGGAGTCTTAACACACTGCTTGTACTCGGTACTAAGAAATCTTCATCTTCTCCTCTTGTCTCCATGAACTGCACCTCAGGGAGACGATGTCTTTAGTCCAGTGTTTCCAGGATGTGTAGGAGGAGACATCCACAAAATGTTTTCTTGCTCTTGAGGATACTTCTGTTCCTGTTGAGTAGATGCCTACCTTTGCGATAGGTAGTCAGATAGTCAGTGTAAACACACTAATCTTCTTGTGCAATCACATATCTATGTAAGTTAAAGATACTCACTTTGCAGGAAAGCCGGTGCACGGGAGCTTCATTTCATGATGAAAGTGTGACAAGCTAATGGGAGGTGACTCTTGGAATAGTGAAACTGCCTTCAGTACTCATTCTTTATAACATAAACATTCACCTGATGTTAAAAAGTGAATGAATAATTTATATAATAAAGAAAGAGCTACTTTAATTATTGTTCTGGTTGTTAGACAAGCTGCCAGACTAACATATTGGCTTTTAAATTATTTCACCCATTCAGCCAGGAAAATGGTTTTATGTGGCTTTTTTTTTTTTCTTGAATACAATAAAGAATGAAAGATAGCCAGCCTGGCTCATGAATACATAATGAACAGTGACTAGTAGAGATGGGTCTGGTACCACCTCAAAGAGTAAATCAGCTATGAACTATCCCAAGCTAATTTTCTGCTCAGTAAGGAGCCGCGGTTGTGAGTCTGAGGCCACATAGAAAGACACTCTTTCTTTGGGAAAGCTTGTGCCCTGGCAACCCACAGGGCAGGTGCAAATGGTGCCGTCTCATCAGCTGTCACCTGTGGAGGGCAGGTGCCCTGGCTGCAGTGTTTTGATTATTTTCTGATTTTTTCAGTTACTGTGCTCTCTCACTCTAAAAAATTGTGTGTGTGTGTGTGTGCGTGTGTGTGTGTGTCTGTATGTTTAGCAGTGCTGCAGAAGTTCATTTTCTGTATTTGTTTTGTTGTTTAGTCACTAACTTGTGTCCAACTCTTTGTGACCCCACGGACTGTAGCCAGCCAGGCTCCTCTGTCTGTGGGATTCTCCAGGTAAGAATACTGGAGTGGGTTGCCATTTCCTTCTCCAGGGGATCTTCCTGACCCAAGGATTGAACCTGCATCTCCTGCATTGGCAGACAGATTGTTTACCACTGAGCCACGAGGGAAGTTCATCATCTCTTATGAATACAGTTTTAAAGAAGAAAAAAGAAAAAAACCTTTTTCTCCTTGTGATAAGTGCTCCTAGGATTAACTCTCGTCTTCCCTACATACCATATGGCAGTGTTAACTGTAGTCATCATGCGGAGTGATGACTCAATAGTACCTCCCTAATAATTATTTATCTTATAACTGGAAGTTTGTACCATGTGACCACCTTCCTCTAACCTTTCTCCCCATACTCTCACTTTCTATGAGTTTTTTTTTTTTTTTTTGCAGATTCCACATATAAGTGAGGTCATACAATATTTGTCTGTCTCTGTTGGACTTATTTCACTTAACATGATGCCTTTAAATTCCATATGTGCTGTCACAAATGGTAGGATTTCCTCATTTTTTATGGCTGAGTAATACTTCATTTTATGTATATATCACAACTTCTTTATCCATTCATCCATCCATGGACACTTAGTGGTGTTTCCATTTGTTGGATATGGTAAATAATGCTGCTATGAATATGGGAATGTAGATATCTTTTCAAATTAGTGGGGGTTTTTTTCCCCTTTGGATACATTCCCAGAAGTGTAAGTATTTACTAAGTCATATGATAGTTCTACTTTTACTTTTTTGAGAAATATCCATACTGTTTTCTATAGTGGATCCACCAATTTACATTTCCAATTAAAGTACACAAGGGTTCTCTTTTCTATACATCCTTCCTAGGGTTTGTTATCTCTTGTCTTTTTAATGATGGCCATTCCAACACATGTGAAGTGATATGTCATTGTGGTTTTATACATTGTAAGGTTCATGTTCTGTGCCGTGCTTAGTCGCTCAGTCATGTCCGACTCTTTGCAACCTCATGGACTGTAGCCCACCAGGCTCCTCTGTCTATGGGGATTCTTCAGGCAAGAATACTGGAGTGAGTAGCCTTTCCCTTCTCCAGGGGATCTTCCCAACCCAGGGATCGAACTCAAGTCTCCCGCATTGCAGGCAGATTCCTTACTGTCTGAGTCACTCATCATATGTTATGCAGCAATACAAAATTAATACAAAGATATTTTCAACCATATATGTTTTCAGAGAGCATTCTACCCCATACCATATCTTTAAGGAAGCACTAAAGAAAGTATTCCCTTTGAGTCAAAACAGAAATCTCCAGATAGAAGAGAGTAAACAGAGGGTCAACAGGGATGAGCACCGAACCTCTTATTGCAGGTGGTGTAGATGAAGGTTAATATAGTGTTACTGAGTTAAGCTGCTCTGTACAAATCTAAATGATCTCAGCAAAGTCCAGGGAATGAAAGGGGTTGGTGGTGGAGTGTCAGCCTGTCTTCTTAAAGGCTTACTTGGTCAAGAGAGTAGGGATAGGAGACCAGAGGAAAAATCACCCAGGACTTTAGCTGAGGAGGTAGAATGAAGAGGCAGTTCACTCAGCCAGCAAAAGTGAGGAAAGGAGAAAAGAAGCTTTATTGGCAAGGTAATGTCTCTGCTTTTGAATATGCTATCTAGGTTGGTCATAACTTTCCTTCCAAGGAGTAAACGTCTTTTAATTTCATGGCTGAAGTCCCATCTGCAGTGATTTTGGAGCCCTAAAAAATAAAGTCTGACACTGCTTCCACTGTTTCCCCATCTATTTCCCATGAAGTGATGGGACCGGATACCATGATCTTCGTTTTCTGAATGTTGAGCTTTAAGCCAACTTTTTCACTCTCCACTTTCACTTTCATCAAGAGGCTTTTTAGTTCCTCTTCACTTTCTGCCATAAGGGTGGTGTCACCTGCATATCTGAGGTTATTGATATTTCTCCCAGCAATCTTGATTCCAGCTTGTGTTTCTTCCAGCCCAGCGTTTCTCATGATGTACTCTGCATATAAGTTAAATAAGCAGGGTGACAATATACAGCCTTGACGTACTCCTTTTCCTATTTGGAACCAGTCTGCTGTTCCATGTCCAGTTCTAACTGTTGCTTCCTGACCTGCATACAGATTTCTCAAGAGGCAGGTCAAGTGGTCTGGTATTCCCATCCCTTTCAGAATTTTCCACAGTTTATTGTGATCCACACAGTCAAAGGCTTTGGCATAGTCAATAAAGTAGAAATAGATGTTTTTCTCGAACTCTCTTGCTTTTTCCATGATCCAGCGGATGTTGGTAATTTGATCTCTGGTTCCTCTGCCTTTTCTAAAACCAGCTTGAACATCAGGAAGTTCATGGTTCACATATTGCTGAAGCCTGGCTTGGAGAATTTTGAGCATTACTGTACTAGCATGTGAGATGAGTGCAACTGTGCGGTAGTTTAGAAGGCACTGGCACCCCACTCCAGTACTCTTGCCTGGCGAATCCCATGGATGGAGGAGCCTGGTAAGCTGCAGTCCATGGGGTAGCTAAGAGTTGGACACGACTGAATGACTTCAGTTTCACTTTTCACTTTCATGCATTGTAGAAGGAAATGGCAACCCACTCCAGTGCTCTTGCCTGGAGAATCCCAGGGATGGGGGAGCCTGGTGGGCTGCCATCTATGGGATCGGACAAAGTCGGACACAACTGAAGCGACTTAGCATATTGAGCATTCTTTGGCATTGCCTTTCTTTGGGATCGGAATGAAAACTGACCTTTTCCAGTCCTGTGGCCACTGTAGAGTTTTCCAAATTTGCTGGCATATTGAGTGCAGCACTTTCACAGCATCATCTTTCAGGATTTGAATTAGCTCCACTGGAATTCCATCACCTCCACTAGCTTTGTTCATAGTGATGCTTTCTAAGGCCCATTGACTTCACATTCCAAGATGTCTGGCTCTAGGTCAGTGATCACACCATCGTGATTATCTGGGACATGACGATCTTTCTTGTACAGTTCTTCTGTGTATTCTTGCCACCTCTTCTTGATATCTTCTGCTTCTGTTAGGTCCATACCATTTCTGTCTTTTATTGAGCCCATCTTTGCATGAAATATTCCCTTGGTATCTCTAATTTTCTTGATGAGATCTCTAGTCTTTCCCATTCTGTTGTTTAAAGCTTATTAAATAGTAAAAATAAGATGGTGGAAAGAAATCCATGTATATATTGGCCGTTGTAATAAATGAGAAGTGCTGAATCCCCCACTGAAAGACAGTGAGATTAGGTTAAAAATCCAGTACTTCTTTCATTTGTAATACATTTAAAACAAAATGATAGAGAAGTGTAAGATTAAACAAAGATATATAAAACAAATGCATACTCAAAGAAAACTGAAACAAACCTGATGTCATAAAAGGACCTTCAAACCCAAAGGCATTTAGTGAGACCAAGAGGGATGTTCAGTTCAGTTCAGTCGCTCAGTCATGTCCGACTCTTTGCGACCCCACGAATCGCAGCACGCCAGGCCTCCCTGTCCATCACCAACTCCTGGAGTTCACTCAGACTCACGTCCATCGAGTCAGTGATGCCATCCAGCCATCTCATCCTCTGTCGTCCCCTTCTCCTCTTGCCCCCAATCCCTCCCAGAATCAGAGTCTTTTCCATTGAGTCAACTCTTCTCATGAGGTGGCCAAAGTACTGGAGTTTCAGCTTTAGCATCAGTCCTTCCAAGAAATCCCAGGGCTGATCTCCTTCAGAATGGACTGGTTGGATCTCCTTGCAGTCCAAGAGACTCTCAAGAGTCTTCTCCAACACCACACTTCAAAAGCATCAATTCTTCAGCGCTCAGCCTTCTTCACAGTCCAACTCTCACAATCCATACATGACCACTGGAAAAACCATAGCCTTGACTAGACGAACCTTTGTTGGCAAAGTAATGTCTCTGCTTTTGAATATGCTGTCTAGGTTGCTCATAACTTTCCTTCCAAGGAGTAAGCGTCTTTTAATTTCATGGCTGCAGTCACCATCTGTAGTGATTTTGGAGCCCAGAAAAATACTTATATATATATATTATTTTTTTAATATATATATTTTTTTCTGTTTTTTTTTTAACTTTACAATATCGTATTGGTTTTGCCATATATCAACATGAATCTGCCACAGGTATACACGTGTTCCCCATCTTGAACCCTCCTCCGTCCTCCCTCCCTGTACCATCCCTCTGGGTCATCCCAATGCACCAGCCCCAAGCATCCAGTATTGTGCATCGAACCTGGACTGGCAACTTGTTTCATATATGATATTATACATGTTTCAATGCCATTTTGCCAAATCATCCCACCCTCTCCCCCTCCCACAGAGTCGAAAAGACTGTTCTATACATCAGTGTCTCTTTTGCTGTCTCGTATACAGGGTTATTGTTCCCATTTATCTAAATTCCATATATATGTGTTAGTATACTGTATTGGTGTTTTTCTTTCTGGCTTACTTCACTCTGTATAATAGGCTCCAGTTTCATCCACCTCATTAGAACTGATTCAAATGTATTTTTTTAATGGCTGAGTAATACTCCATTGTGTATATGTACCACAGCTTTCTTATCCATTCATCTGCTGATGGACATCTAGGTTGCTTCCATGTCCTGGCTATTATAAACAGTGCTGCGATGAACATTGGGGTACACGTGTCTCTTTCCCTTCTGGTTTCCTCAGTGTGTATGCCCAGCAGTGGGATTGCTGGATCATAAGGCAGTTCTATTTCCAGTTTTTTAAGGAATCTCCACACTGTTCTCCATAGTGGCTGTACTAGTTTGCATTCCCACCAACAGTGTAAGAGGGTTCCCTTTTCTCTACACCCTCTCCAGCATTTATTGCTTGTAGACGTTTGGATCGCAGCCATTCTGCGTGAAATGGTACCTCATAGTGGTTTTGATTTGCATTTCTCTGATAATGAGTGATGTTGAGCATCTTTTCATGTGTTTGTTAGCCATCTGTATGTCTTCTTTGGAGAAATGTCTATTTAGTTATTAAATATGAGAAATTTTTATTTTTATAGTATGTCACATTTTTATATCAGATTTATACTTGTCTTATAAAATGAGTTGGATTGTATTTTTTCTTTTTCCCCTTGTTAAAAGTTTAAGCGTGTTATTATTATTTCTGTAACTATTTCTATTAACTCTAGTGTTTAGTAGCACTTGAGCAAAAAGCTATGTAGGTTTGATGCTGTCTTCAAGGAAAAATATTTACTACTGATTCAATTTCTCAAGCAATTAATGATTTTTAATTTTCTTCTTAAATAAGTTTGGTAATTTATATTTTCCTGGGAATGTGTGCATTTCATTTATATCTTTAATGTGTTGATATAAAGTTGCTCATAATATGCTCTTATCTTTTAAATCCGTTCCATCTAGAGTTCTCTCTCCCCTTTCCTTACTAATGTTGTCTATTCATATCTCCTTTTTTCTTGATTAATCTTGACAAATAATTTTTTAAACTAGGCTTTTCAAAGCACAGACTTTGATTTTGTTGATCCTTTCTATTATATGGTAGTATTTCATTGTATTTATTTCTGATATTACTATTTCACTTCTACATCATTTGGGTTTTTTGTATTTTCTTTTTCTAACTATGTGAAATGTTAGAAAAAGTCTTCACTTCTAGTATAAGCAATTACAGGTGTAATTTTCATCTGAGCATCACTCTATCTGCAACCGCAGCTACAGCCCATGGTATTTTTTGACATTATGCTGTATTTTTACTCTCTTCCTCTCTCCCCAGCCATACAGACACAGTCTTGTACACATACATATATCTGCATACACAAAACCCTCAGTTTCTTATGGTTCAATCATAATATGTAAAAATATATCATATCTTCATAGAAAATTTTAATTTTGTATTGACATTAGTCAAATTTCTAAGAGCGAATCCAAAAGTCTGTTTAAGTGGGTGTTAGTGTATCTGTCCTTTATGTCCTTCTATAATGATTGCACGGAGATAAAACACGTTTTCTGCTTGCCCTGGTTTTAATGTTGTTGTTGGAATTGATACATTGTTTTACTAATTTGGATTTTAGATCAGTTTCTGATTTTACAAAGGAATATTTCACAACCTTCAACATTCACATCTTTGCTTTGCATTCCCTCTAATGCTAGCCTATACTGAATAATTCAAACAGTGGAAAAACCAAGCAACCTTTATTGGGTATTTAAAAAAAAATGTAATGTTCCAATATCCTAGCCAGATTAACACTACTTCACAGAATCACGTGTCAACTTTGCCAGTTTAACGACTTATTTTGCTACCAAAAGTTATTTTTTTAAATGCTGTTTAAAGGATTTGGATGGAGTATATTATGTATATACATTTCTTCCTTAATTTCATTTGCAAGAATGACTCATTGATGGCAACAGACGGGACCACAGAGACACACTTACAACACCGTAGTGTAACACGCAGGATGAATTCGATAGCGGTGACTTCTCCCTTCCATACCCCGGGCACCTGCTAGTGTTTCCTCACCTTGCTTGCCCTGGGTGGATTCCTCTGAGCCTATTTTGTAGCAAAACAGTAATATAACTTCTTACAAACACCTGAAACTAACACATGCCAGTTGTATTTCCTTAAATAACATAATCATGACATATCTGTGTTGATTAAACCCTAGGCCTCAGAGCAGAATTATACTTTTCCAAATTTTCTCAAGTTTCTCAGCTGATTTTCTTGGGATTTGACATTTGGAAAAAGGTTCACATCGTCCTGGAAATGCTGCAGAATAACAGCTCTGTGGATACCCCGCCTTTGTGTTTACCACGGGGTACATTCTGTCCCTTCTACGGGTCTGGCCTTCCTCCTGTGATCATTATTCCTCTGTCATCGGGCTTCTTTTCTCTAGTGAGAGATTGCCGATAAGGAAACTGTTTTTATTCAAGCTCGTTCCTCACCCTCCCCACTCACGTTTTGCCAAATAGTATTTATTTAATTTTTTTCTTGATTTTTTGGACCAAGTTTCAGTATTTCTGTGTTTTGTTTTTGTTTTTTTTTTTGAGGGGGGAGGCTTGAATGATAATGTTAATAGGTATTCAATTGCAGCTTGATGGTTACCTTTTAAAAAAATATTTATTTTTAGTTGTGCTGCGTCTTCACTGCCGCGCGGGCTTTTCCCCACCTGTAGTGAGGGCCGCGGGGGGGGGGGGGTCCCCTCTAGCTGCAGTGTGCGGGCTTCTCACTGCTGCGGCCCTCTCGCTGTGGAGCGCAGGCTCCAGGGCACTTGGGTTCAGTAGTTGTGGTAAGTGGGCTCAGTACTGGCTCCGGGCGTCCCGCACAGGCTCACAAGCTGTGCTACACGGACTTTATTGCTCCACGGCGGGTGAGATCTTCTTGAATCTGGGATCGAACCCACCTGTCCTGCACTGTCAGGAGGACTCCTTACCACTGAGCCACCTGGGAAATCTGATGGCTGCTTTCCTGTCATCCTTTTAAGAGCCATTATTTTCTTAGGTCTTGCATTGCTTTTGCTGGGAAATCAACTCCTCTTAGTGTTGATTTCTCTGGGTGGACAGTACTTGCCCTGGCTTAGACAGAGTGGAGGTTACAGCACAGCTGTAGCTGATTAAAAGAATTACCGTTGACCTTGGGTCAGGTCCCAGAAAAATGAAAAGTATCCCATGTATCTTTCAGCTTTACCTCATTGTAAGGAGCAAATTGTGGGAGCCCAGAAGTTTGGATTCACTATTATACAAACAATTCAGTGAGTGTTATTATTTAAGGAAATAGAACTAGCAAATGTTAGCTTCAGATGTTTATAAGAAATTATATTAGTTTTGCCATAATATAGGTACTAATTGTCGGAGAAGGCAATGGCAACCCACTCTGGTTCTCTTGCCTGGAAAATACCTACGGAGGAGCCTGGTGGGCTGCAGTCCATGTGGTCGCTAAGGGTCGGACACGACTGAGCGACTTCGCTTTCATTTTTCACTTTCATGCATTGGAGAAGGAAATGGCAAGCCACTCCATTGTTCTTGCCTGGAGAATCCCAGGGACGGGGGAGCCTGGTGGGCTGCCGTTTATGGGGTCGCACAGAGTCCGACATGACTGAAGCTACTTAGCAGCAGCAGCAGCAGCAGCAGGTACTAATTATATATGTTAGAGAAAGGTTTTTATTCTTTTTTATTTTAAAATTCTGTGTTCTTTACTTCTTTAGTAAAGAGTACATAAAAAAAGAACTTGAATAAATTCTCTTTCAAAATTAAAGAAAATATAAGGCAAATTTTCTTAAATTTTCATGTAAATTATCTTGGAAAATGAAGATTCAAAGTCTACTTGGCTTAATATGATACTGTATCATAATAGATCTAGGAATGGCTACAAAAATTGAATTCAGTTATCAAAATACAAGTTGACCAACAAGCTAATAAAACTTAACCTTGTCAAAGCAATTTCTCTAAGTATAAATTAAATATCTACTGACTCACTACTTTAATCAATTATCAAAGACTACATTTTAGAGGAAACATTCATAGAATTATAAATTAATAACATGTCCTGTGTCAGTATAGCATAGCTTGTGTTAGTCTTACTGTAATCATACTACATTTAAAAAAAAATCACTGCTGTCTAGAAAGTATACTTTTTTATATGTGTTACTATTTGATATTCTGCAAAACGTCATTTACTCTATACTATATTTTTCATGTTTACTAGGAACAAGTATTTGTCTCTTTTGGAAAGGGTGAAAAATGTAGTATTATTTCACCATCTATCCATTTTTGAAGAGAATAAATTTTGTGTGTGTGGTAATTTTAGTATTTATTTGCAGGATTGGCTAAGTATCTAAAATGAAAAATATTGATATGATAAGTGTTTTCTCTTTTTAAGATATGTATGATTTTGAAGTACAAAAGTAGCAGTAATATTACTACTTATATGACTGTGGAAACAGAATCAAGTTGTTGTCCTAAGATAATGAAATGGAGTGTAATAGCATTAATTTGTTATGGTCCAGCACACACTCATTTTTAAACTAGGTGTTGTGAACCCACTTTACCTGCATTAGGTGCATAGGGGACATGGCAATTAACAAGAGAACCCCTACCCTCGTGAAGTCTGTAGCTTATCAGGGAAGGTGAATAATGAACAAGTATTAACTGTTGCACTTCGTACAGGTATAACTTCTAGAGCTGGTATTAAAGTTTCCAAACAATTCAGATTCTACAGAATCACTTAATAAACCAGCATTTACTGGGATAAGCTAAGTTATGATGAGTTAACAATAACAAGAACAACAAATGTTCCTCAGTGACTTGAAACAGAAAATTTGTATTTCTCACTTAAGCTAGATACACACAGTTGGTTGGCAAAAGGCATCAGATCATTTTAGTTTGATGGAGGCAAAACCATCTTGCTGATGCTGCTGCTAAGTCACTTAAGTCGTGTCCGACTCTGTGCGACCCCATAGACGGCAACCCACCAGGCTCCCCCGTCCCTGGGATTCTCCAGGCAAGAACACTGGAGTGGGTTGCCATTTCCTTCTCCAATGCATGAAAGTGAAAAGAAGTGAAGTTGCTCAGTCGTGTCCAACTCTTAGCGACCCCATGGACTGCAGCCTACCAGGCTCCATCCATGGGATTTTCCAGGCAAGAGTACTGGAGTAGGGTGAGATTATTTAGGGTGCAATTTAGTAGAGGGGGAGAGAGGTAGAAATTTCTTGCCCTGGCAATTAAATGCTTCTGCCCCAAAGGGACGTATTTTCACTCACATTTCACATAGCCACATAATTTCATGGGATGGACTGCATTCAGTGGACCCTTAACAATTGAGATAATCTCAAATTCTCAATCAATCATGGCATTAAGATCAAAGTCCAGGATCTATGAATGATACAAAATATTCTTCCTATCAAAGGATAATGTGTAGTGGTTGTCAGATTCAGCTGTGATTACTATTGATTCTAAGAATTCTGAAATAAAAACACAAGTTACCTCACCTGGCCTCATGCCACATATGCAATATATATGGTGGCATGAAAAAGGATAACAGTAATAAACAACCCCATAGCCTCAACTAGACGGACCTTTGTAGGCAAAGTAATGTCTCTGCTTTTTAATATGCTGTCTGTGTTGGTCATAACTTTTCTTCCAAGGAGTAAGCGTCTTTTAATTTGTGATGAAAAAAAATGAAAGATACACAATAGTGTTTCTTTGTACCTTTTCTGAAATCCACTGGCATATATGGTCAGGGCCACATACTCTAGGAGTGAGGACTGCTCATTAGTAAGGCCCTGAAAATACTCTTAGGAAGAGATCCCTTGCTCATTGTTGTCTATGGCCCTTAGCTCTGTCCTAAAAGTGACAATTTCTTGAGCATCTTTATAGGTTACCATTTGGATTGGGAAGTTGTGGTTCATGAATTAGGTTTTTTGAGGTGAAATTAAAATAATGTTTAATGAGACCAAATTTACTTGGCTGGGAATTGGCAGCACTTGAATCACTAACTGGTTTACTCAGTTAATTTGAAGTTCTCCTTCCAACCAAATGTGGATATAACACTGGTATCATTCATTTATTCAACAAACATTTACTGAGAGCTTGCATTATATTGGTTGCCATTCTAAGATATATTAGTGATCAAAATAGGCAAAGATTGCTATCCTTATACAACCTGTATCCTATGAACAAGAGAAGCATTACTCACTCAATCTAAAGGTAATGTTTCCTCTCTCAGTTCAGTTGCTCAGTCGTATCTGACTCTTTGCAAGCCCATGAAATGCAGCACACCAGGCTTCCCTGTCCATCACCAATTCCTGGAGGTTGCTCAAATTCATGTCCATCGAAATCGGTGATGCCATCTAACCATCTTATCCTCTGTCGTCCCCTTCTCCTCCTGCCTTCAAACTTTCCCAGCATCAGGGTCTTTTCAAATGAGTCAGTTCTTTGCATCAGGTAGGTCAAGTATTGTTGTTTCAGCTTTAGCATCAGTCCTTCCAATGAATATTCAGGACTGATTTCCTTTAGGATGGACTCATTGGATCTTCTTGCAGTCCAATGGGCTCTCAAGTCTTCTCCAACACCACAGTTCAAAAGCATCAATTCTTTGGTGCTCAGCTTTCTTTATAGTGCAACTCTCACATTCGTACATGGCTACTGGAAAAACCATAGCCTCGACTAGACGGACCTTTGTAGGCAAAGTAATGTCTCTGCTTTTTAATATGCTGTATAGGTTGGTCGTAACTTTTCTTCCAAGGAGCAAGCATCTTTTAATTTCATGGCTGCATTCACCATCTGCAGTGATTTTGGAGTCCCAAAAAATAAAGTCTCTCATTGTTTCCATTATTTCCTAATCTATTTGCCATGAAGTGATGGGACTGGATGCCATGATCTTAGTTTTCTGAATGCTGAGTTTTTTTTTTTGTTTGTTTGTTTTTTTAATTTTATTTTATTTTTAAACTTTACATAACTGTATTAGATTTGCCAAATATCAAAATGAATCCGCCACAGGTATACATGCGTTCCCCATCCTGAACCCTCTTCCCTCCTCCCAGGGATGGAATGAATGCTGAGTTTTAAGCTAACTTTTTCACTCTCCTCTTTCACTTTCATCAAGAGGTTCTTTAGTTCTTCTTCGCTTTCTGCCATAAGGGTGGTGTCATCTGCATATCTGAGGTTATTGATATTTCTCCTGGCAATCTTGAATCCAGCTTGTGCTTTATCCAGCCCCAGATTTTGCATGATGTATTCTGCATATAAGTTAAATAAGCAGGGTGACAATATATAGCCTTAATGTACTCCTTTCCTGATTTTGAACCAGTTTGTTGTTCCATGTCCAGTTCTAACTGCTGCTTCTTGACCTCCATACAGATTTCTCAGGAGGCAGGTAAGGTTGCCCAGTATCCCCATCTCTTTCAGAATTTTCCACAGTTTGTTGTGATCTACACAGTCGAAGGCTTTTGCATAGTCAATAAAGCAGTAGATGTTTTTCTGGAACTCTCTTGCTTTCTCAATGATCCAGTAGACGTTGGCAATTTGATCTCTGGTTCCTCTGCCTTTTGAAAATCCAGCTTGAACATCTGGAAGTTCATGGTTCACGTACTGTTGAAGCCTGGTTTGGAGAATTTTGAGCGTTACTTTGCTAGCATGTGAGATGAGTGCAATTGTGCGGTAGTTTGAACATTCTTTGGCATTGCCTTTCTTTGAGATTGGAATGAAAACTGACCTTTTCCAATCCTGTGGCCACTGCTGAGTTTTCCAAATTTGCTGGCGTATTGAGTGTAGTACTTTCACAGCATCATCTTTTAGGATTTAAATAGCTCAACTGGTATTCCATCACCTCCACTAGCTGTTCATAGTGATGCCTCCTAAGGCCCACTTGACTTCACATTCCAGGATGTCTGGCTCTAGGTGAGTGTGAGTAATCACACCATTATAATTATCTGAGTCGTAAAGATCTTTTTTGTACAGTTCTTCTGTATATTCCTGCTACCTCTTCTTGACATCTTCTGCTTCTGTTAGGTCCATACCATTTCTGTCCTTTATTGAGCCCATCTTTGCATGAAATGTTCCCTTGGTATCTCTAATTTTCTTGAAGAGATCTCTAGTCTTTCCCAGTCTATTGTTTTCCTCTATTTCTTTGCATTGATCACTGAGGAAGGCTTTCTTATCTCTCCTTGCTATTCTTTGGAACTCTGCACTCAGATGCCTATGCCTTTCCTTTTCTCCTTTGTATTTAGCTTCTCTTCTTTTCTCAGCTATTTGTAAGGCCTCCTCAGACTACCATTTTGCCTTTTTGCATTTCTTTTTCTTGGGGATGGTCTTGATCACTGCCTCCTGTACAATGTCACGAACCTCCGTCCATAGTTCTTCAGGCACTCTATCAGATCTAATCCTTTGAATCTATTTGTCACTTCCACTGTTTAATTGTAAAGAACTTAGGTCATACCTGAATGGTCTAGTGGTTTTCCCTACTTTCTTCAGTTTAAGTCTGAATTTGGCAATAAGGATTACATGATCTGAGCCATAGTCAGCTCCCAGTCTTGTGTTTGCTGACTGTATACAGCTTCTCCATCTTTGGCTGCAAATAATATAATCAATCTGATTTTGATATTGAGCATCTGGTGATGTCCACGTGTTGAGTCATCTCTTGAGCTGTTGGAAGAGGGTGTTTGCTATGACCAGTGCATTGTCTTGGCAAAACTCTGTTAGCCTTTGATGTGCTTCATTTTGTACTCCAAGGCCAAAATGCCTGTTACCCTAGGTATCTCTTGACTTCTTACTTTTGCCTTTCAGTCCCTTATGATGAACAGTACATCTTTTTTGGGTATTAGTTCTAGAAGGTCTTGTAGGTCCTGATAGAACCATTCAACTTCAGCTTCTTCAGCATTACTGGTCGGGGCATAGATTTGGATTTACTATGATATTGAATGGTTCGCCTTGGAAATAAACAGAGATCATTCTGTCATTTTGAGATTGTGCCCAAGTACTGCATTTCAGACTCTTCTGTTGACTATGATGGCTACTCCATTTCTTCTAAGGGATTTTTGCCCACTGTAGTAGATATAATGGGCATCTCAGTTAAATTCACCCATTCCAGTCCATTTTAGTTCACTGATTCAGCTCTTATAGTTTTCCCTTTTTCTTCTTTCTGGCTATCCCAAAATTCTTGAGTAAGTTAGCTGATCAAGAGGGTAATATTAATACTTTGATTGGCTAGTTGACCCATGTTCAAACATTGTGCCTAAATATGAATAACAACTTTTTTATAACTTAAAAACATTTAGTCCTTTTTAGATATTCACTATCTATGAAGAATACCAGGGATGGCAGAACCTGGTGGGCTGCCGTCTATGGGGTCGCACAGAATCGGACACGACTGAAGCGACTTAGCAACAACAACATATTAATGAGTGCATGCTAAGTCACTTTAGTCATGTCTGACTCTTTGTGACCCCATGAACTGTAGCCCACCAGGTTCCTCTGTCTATGAAATTTTTCAGGCAAAAATATTGGAGTCAGTTACCATTCACTTCTCTAGGGGATCTTCCTCGTCCAGGGATTGAACCCAGATCTCCTGCATTGCAGGCAGACTCTTAACCATTTGAGCCACCAGGGAAGCCATGTACAGGGAGGGCTCAGGGTAGGTGTGGATAATTCATGTAAAACAGTTTGCATAGGTTTTCTGGAAAGAAAATTTCCCACCTGATAGTTCCACTTGCCTTTCTGACAAACAGTATTTCTGTCCTGGTAAGCACCGCTTTCCTCTGGGTGTCCTGTTCTCAGTTGATATCACACACGTCAGATCTGTAAGTATACTGGAAACCATCTGGTCCAAATGTCTTATTCTGCAGACGTGACATTTGAGGGCTGGAAATTTAAAGAAGCTTGGTTTACGTCTTCAGAGTGTCTGACTGCCTTTGTCAGATGTAAGATTAATTGTAACAGATTTCACCTGAAAAGCAGATGAAAATCAAATCAAATCATTTCTTGACTTCCCTTCCCCCTACCTCAGGGCATGATGTTCCAACACTGAGTCTTCCAATTGATGTTTACTTGTGGTATATCTCTCCGTGGAAGATGTAGCACTTACACCAGTCAGAAAGGGCTTTGTTGAAAGCAATAGTAAACACCAACACAGCAGTGACTTTAAAAAGACACTGATTTCTCTCTCTTATAAAAGACATGCAGAGATAGGCTGCTCAGGGGTGGTGAGCCAGCAATCTGCATGTTTCAGGTCCTTCTTGCTCAGCTCTCCACCATCCCTGGAGTGTGGCCCTTGTCCTCCTATCCAGGTTGGCTTGTCTGTCCATCATATCTGTATTCTAGACAGCAGGATTTTGGAAAGAGAAGAAAGAGGTAAAATATGAATGTTACTGAGTCAGTGTCAGTCAGGTGTGATCAGAAAAGCAGGACTAGTAAGAGTGAAGTAAATAGGGGATTTATTTGAGGGACTTGACCTTCCAAACTGTGGGTATAGGTTAAACTGTTTCTGTTCTGCTGTGCTGGTTTTGTGTATGGGTGCTGAGCCTGAGGAGAGCAGGGCAGGCCATCTGAAAGATGGACGTGTTCATGGTCAGTTTTATGTGTCACCTTGGTAAGGCTGCCACCCCCTGTCATTCAGCCAGGTGCTGTGTAGGGATTTTGTATTTGTGACTGAAGTCTATAATCAGTTTAAGTAAGGAAGATTATCCTTGGTAATCTGGGTAGGACTGATTCAATCCGTCAAAAGGCAGAACCGAGGCTGCCCAGAAGAAGAAATTCCACCTCCCAACTGCAGCTTCCCTTCATGTCTGTGAGGTCCAGCCTGCCCTTCCTGATGGCCTACCTAACAGACAGCTGGCTTTCAGTGGAAGACAGTTCCTCGTAATGACTCTCTGAATTTGTATCTCCTGCTGGTTCTGTGTCTCTGGCAAAACCCTGATGGCACAGACTTTGGGGGAGAGAAACAAGGATGCCCTGGAACCCACGCAGAGGAAGTAGAAGCTGCATTCATCTTTAACTGCCTCCAAGCCTCCAGCTGCAAGGAGGCTGGTGGAAAGCTGGCTTTGTCATGCAGCTAACCCACCTTGTCCAGGAGCTAGAGAAGCAGCAGGATCCAGCAGGGAGGGGACTGCGGCAGGCCCAGCTGCTCTGTCATGCTGACAGGACAGGACGAGCCAGCGGATCTGTGACACGGTGCGCCAGCTGCAAGGGCCCCCGACTTTCCTGTGACCTTCCTAGTGTAGCCATGGCTGCCGCTGCACTTCTGCCTTCCTGACCTTGTGGGAATGTCTCCTGAGCCCATCCTAGTCCAGGACCAAACTAGAGGAGGGGAGCTTGGGAAACACTGCTCCACTTGAGCTAGGCTGACACAGTATAAAACCACCACCACCAAGGTATCTCTGGGGAGGTTTTTTGGAAGCTCCCAGATGCCGATGTATTTTATAGCTCCTTGGCCGGATCGAGCAGAGCGTATTTGGCTGTATGTCTCAAAATGACAGGTTCTCTTCTTTTGAAAGGGAGGACGAACTTGGGGTTGCTAACTAATCCTTTCAGTCAGAGGACTACTCTTTACAGGACGCAGTTCCTATCTTCTGAAGCCTAATTTTTAGGAGGGGAAATAATATATTGTACAAACCTGTGTGTTAAGCTTCGTAAACAGAAATACTTCCCCTTCATCAGTTCAGTTCAGTCGCTCAGTCGTGTCCGACTCTTTGTGACCCCATGGACTGCAGCACTCCAGGCTTCCCTGTCCATCACCACCTCCCGGAGATTGCTCACGTGTCCATAGGGTCGGTGATGCCATCCAACTATCTCATCCTTGGTCGTCCCCTTCTCCTCTTGCTGTCAGTCTTTCCTAGCATCAGGGTCTTTAACACTGAGTCAGTTCTTTACATCAAGTGGCCAAAGTATTGGAGCTTCAGCATCAGTCATTCCAATGAATATTCAGGACTTCCCCTTCATGGTCCCTTGGAAACCTTCATGGAGTGTTTTTATGTAAAAAAAAAAAAAAAAAAAAAATACCTTTCATATATAAAGTATGATTCCCAGGACAGCAGTGAAGCACTATCAGCAGGTGATTCTGTACCCTAGGTATCAGAGGATATCTTCTATAGATTAGCAGCAGCACTTCTTAAAAGCCTTGAGGGGATGCTTTCTTCTCAGGAAGAAGAAAATGCAGGGTCAGCGACCAGGGACTTCAGTAAATGGAATGCCTTTGGGGCTCTGCTTTAGTACAATGCAAAGGAAATCATGGATTTACATAGACAAAATGCCTCTTTGTGTGTACAAATTCAACCAAATCAACTCCAGTACATATATTATGTAAGACATATATTATGTCTATGGAGCTTTATCACAGGCCAGGCACTGGTCTAAGCAAGGCACTGGTCTAAGCAATGTAAGTAGATTAGCACATGAAAACTCACTAGAACCTCAGAGTATTTACTATCACTATTATTCATATTTTACAGATAAGGAAGTGCAGCACACAAAATAAATTCAACAAGAGGTTGAACTCAAGACTGATACTCTGGAGCCCTTCTCTTACATTTCCCCGATTCACTCCTGGGTCCTGACTCATCCCAGAAATAATACATCCAGTACCCTCTCTGTTCTAAGTAAGGCCGGAAAGTGAATACAGGAAAAAGTGTTTCAGCAAAAACAAACACTTAAAGCAAGAGTTTCCCCTCAGCCTACAAATAACTGCAAAATTAATTATATGCCCTATTTTAGAATTGTTCTGATTAAATACAGTGAAATAAATAGTAACCTCTTACTCTTTGGGGATGAGTTTTAAAGGAAAAACCCTGAAAGTGAAAGGGAAGAAGAGGTGAGGCTGGATGGGCTTAGCACCTCCAGTCAGACCTGGAGGAGTGCCCTGTGATGGGGTCCACGCTCGCTCCCCCCACACCTAGTGGACCGACAGAGCCCTTCTAGTTAAGGTCTGTGAGGGCAGATGTTTAATGCTCCTCTGAAGCACCTAGGAGTCCTCCGGGGAGTTGCACAGCCCCGGGGGCTCAAGAACTGTTTTGGGAAGGAGTACTTGAAAGAAGGGGGTTGGAAGGCAGCTATCAGTTTAGGGCTTTCCAGACTGGTGCACTGTGCTCCATGCTATGCTAAAGGTGGGACTCAGATGTTGTTTTCTCCTGTGTCAGTATCCACTGGGGCCAAGAACCCATATATGACACCGTAACTGGCCTGTTTTTTAATAGGGGAAGGGGTGTCATTGTGGGATTTGACCCAGAAACCAGCCAGAGGTGTGTATTATGCTGACAGCCAGCTCTGAGACCCCTGGTAAGAAGGCAATCAGATAGCAAAGGATATGATTCTTCATTGCCCTTGAAGTCACTTCGAACCTGTGATGACCATGTGACTGATTAAAAACCCAGACAGGTTGAGTGTTGCAGAAAATATGAAATAAGCCTGAAGCCTGTAAATCCACGGAGGAATTTTTTTTTTTTTCTAGGCAGCTGATAACAGAAGGTCTCCAGCATGATAAACTGCCTGCCTGCAATTCAACTGTATCAAAATCCTCTTGGCTCTCTTAAAAATAAATAAAATTGGAAATGGAAACGTGTGAAGACATACTGAACAGTAGCAACAAGATTCCGAACGCTAGAGACATTTTGCCATTCACAGAATTCAGGAAAACAGCCTATCTGTGGAAGGCTCTCCCAGCTCCAAAGGCTGAGCGCGGCTTGGTGAGTTCCCCGCCGCTGCTGGAAGTGAGCTATAAATAGAGCGGGGCGGGAAGCGCCCTGCTCAGGGGGCGGGCTGGAGATCCCCGGCTCTCCGCTCCCCACCCTCCGCCTGCGGCGCGCGCTCCCGGACGGGGAAGCCTGCGCGGCGGGCCTGCCGCCTTAACCCTCGCCATTCCGGGTAGCTCCGGGAAACAGCTACCGGCGGGGAGGGCGTGATGGCGAACCGGCTGGGAAGGGAAACGGAGACACGCTTCTCACCTGGGCCTGGCAACCCTCCACCAGGGATCTCTCCACCCCCTTCTCTTGCCCTTCGAGCTTTGGTTAACCCTTGAAATCCGGCCTTGAAATACACAAGAGGGGGTTTGTTCCCTGACTTGAAGTCGAGCGGCTGAAATCCAGATCTTTTAAAACCATCCCAAATTTGGTTTGAGGAATCATGTTGGCTGTCCTATTTCAGCGTGGCGTACCCTCCCCCGTGCTGCTCTGGACAGTTCCTTTCCTCGGGAGGGAACTGTCAAGCGAGGTGTGTGTGTGTGCGCGCGCGTGTGTTGTTTTCGGCGCATGCACACCCCTCGGTAGCCTCAAGGTCGGCAATACCCTGAGCTTTCCCGGCCCCCCGCCGTCCGGGCTCGGCCCTGCCAGGCAGGGACGGAGAGAGAGGGAGTCCCCCGTCCCGGCAGGGCGTTCTGCGAGCGGTTTCAGCGTCCAGCAAGGTCGGTGCTGAAGCAGGGCCGGGCGCGGGGAAGCTGGGCTCCGGAGGGTGGACCCCGAACAGCCGCCACTGGGCGGCAGGGACCCGGCCGGGCCGCTCGGCGCGCCAGGACTCCCCCGGGGGTGCTCGGAGACCCCGGAGAGGAGGAGCGGGGAGGGGCGCGGGGCTCTCCCAGGCCGCGAGCTGTCCCGGAATTTGAAGACCGGAGAGGCAACTGGTTCCTGGCCAGGACTCCTGATTTCTTCTCAGATGGAAACAGTTTCTCCAGGTGAACCTGCTGGAATTCTCAATGGAGTCTCACTCGGGTTTAGCCTCCTGGTACATTTAACCGAGGCCGCATTTATCCCCGTGAGAAGAGGAAGGTGCCAAATGGAGCGGGGCTGTCGGTTGCAGAACACGGTAAGCTGGAGACGAAGGTGGCATTGCCAGGGGCTGGGGTGGGGTGGTGGGGCACAGATTTAATGGGACCCTCCTCTCCCAGCCAAGATGGTGAAAGGAAGTTTGCCTTGGTCTTCTACTCCCGTTCACCCTCCCAGGCCTTCTCTGCTTTATCTTTTCCCTGCCTCCGCTCCTAAGTTAAAAAGAAACATTCGCCTGGGTGGGTGGGTGGTGGAGAGACTCCCTTACGTTCTTATTTTCGGCATGTTCAGGTTCTAGGCTAGTCGCAGATGCCACAGTGCGACCTGAAATTTCCCATCGCCCCTCCTTCTCTTCCACCTCTCCTCCCTTCTCCCTTGACTGAGTTCCCTGCTCCCCTCTTTCCTGATGCAGCCTACTTTTCTTTCTTTATCATCCTCCTTTCTAAGTTTCCTTTTCTCTCTTCAAAAATTTGAACCATAAGGCAGGGAGGGAGGCGGGAATGTTGTGACTGTAATGTACTGCTGGAGTGATAGGGTGATGGGTTGATGGTTTATGAAGCATTTATTCATCAACCATTGTTGAGCACTCACTCTGCACACTTCTTCCTGTATTCAATGACCAGACCATTTTCTCAAAAATAAACTGCCTCTCAGCTTTTCCCTGAGAACCTCTCTGCTTTCCTCTAGGCTGCAGGAGTGGACGTCTGCAGGACAGGAGGAAGAAGAGGGAGTGTCTTAGATCCAGGCTAGTTGGGTGCCTCTATGCTCTCACTCCTTGGAGGCCTGATAATTAATCACACATTAATCATGTAACCATTTATCAAGCACTCACTGTGTTTGTGGTATTGTTCTAAGAACTTTACAAGTATTCACTCATTTAAACCTCGTAACAACCCCAAGAAGTAATGACTACTATTATTTTTTACACGTGACATAGGAACGGAAGATTTAAATAATTTGTTCATGATCACACAACTATTAAGTGGGAGAGCTGCGATTGGAACACAGAACATCAGACTCTGGATCACAACTCTTTATTATATATCTGTGTCCTTAGATATTTGCCCATCTATCTGAGATGGATGAACAAGGCAACCAAAATCCTTGGAGTCTGTATTTTAGTTAAGGGAAACAAACAATATATTCAGCAGATAGACTGGATAACTTCAGGCAGTGGTAGATGCCACAAAGGAAAGAGAACAGAGTTTGTACTAGGGAGTGGCGACCTTCACGTCAAGAATAGAGAGGGACATTCTCTTTGTGGTGGGAACTTTCAGGCTGAGACCTTAAAGCACTGAGGAAAGGAAGTACAAATAGCTAGTGAATGTGTACTAGTTATTAACTTTAGTAATTACAGGAATGCAAATCAAAGTCATGGGATACTCAACCCATTTGGTTGGCCTTGAATTAAGAAGTTTGAAAATATCAAGTGATTTAAGAGGATGTAAATGCACAGGACCTTCCAACATTGCTGATGGGAATGTAAACTGGCACAATGACTTTGGGAAATGTTTGGCATTGTGCCCTAATTTGAACATTTGTACACCTGTGATCCAATTGTTCAACTCACTCCTAGATTTATATATATTAAAAACTCTTGGATTCGTTCAACAGGAGACATGTATATGAACATTCATAACAGTCTGATTTTAATGAAAGTTTGGAGAGAACTCCGATGCCCATCACCAAGGAATAGATAAACAGTGTAATATTTTCACTAAGAGGAATATTATACAGCAGTCAAAAAGGATTAACTGGGTGACACATAACAATATGATTGCATACAAGCTATAGAATATTAAGTGAAAATTGGCTGAAAGATTACATACCGCAAGACAATCTCATAATGTTGAAAATTAACAAAAAACCCTACCACTTAGGAATATATGTAGATGCATATACAAAAATAGGAAATTTATGAAAATACGAAAGCAAGACAATAAGACTCTGAGATTTGTACTTGTGGTTACCTTAGATGGGGAGAAGCCAGGTGACCATGTGGTTCCTTAGGGGTGAGTCAGTGGCAGGGTCTCACCTAGGTTTTGACTGGTAGGGCCAGATCTGCTTGTTACATTGTTAAAAATAACTTGTAAATAATGAAAGGTGACAGGCCACGCATGCAGCTAATGAAAGTAAATGATGAATTAAACATTAAGACTAACCGTGTTCTGTGTTGGAAAGGTAGGAAAGAACAGAAGTAACCGTGTTCTGTGTTGGAAAGGTAGGAAAGAACAGAAGTAGACACCTCAGTCTGGCAAAGGGAGGCTGATGTTTCTCAGAATGAGGAGGGCAGCCAGAGTCAGGGTTGGCCAGCAAATCAGACAGGTGGTCTGGAACCAGATCTTGCAGAGCCTTGTAGGTCAAGCTAAAGATTGAAGGGTTTTAAGGAGAGAGTGAAATAACATTGGATTTAAGGTTTTCAAAGGCTCCTCTGTGGCTGTGTGGAGAATAGACGATGGGAAGGGCACTTCAGAGGCCACTGTAGTAAGAAAGGAGAGGAGATGGCGTGGGTGCAGCTGTGTTTCTGCACGTTACTTACTGCATCGGGCACTAGCCTGGAGGTCAGGTGGAGGTCAAAATCTAGTTCTTGCTCCCTTGTCAGGAAATGTCCTTGTCACAGGGCTTTGAAGGCCTGGAGGAAGAGCACTGTTCTGAGATTGGCGCTCAGGGCTCTGTGGGTCAGCAGCAGCCCAGGGGGATCAGTGCCATGAGCATGGACTTGAAGAGAAGTTGATGGATTCGGGACACATGTTGAAGGTAGAATGGACAGGGCCTCTTGATGGATTAGAGACGGGTGTTAGGGAAAGAGAGGAGTCAAAAGTGACACCTGCGTTTTTGTTTTTTTTTTTATTTGACTGTGAGGATATTGATGCTGTTTACAGCGAATGGAAAAAATCTTATTTTAAGTATATTAATTTTGAAATTCTGTTAGACAGTCAGGTGTACATGTCAGGTAGGGAGTTGGTTTGAGTGTGAACCTTGAAGGACAATCTGCGGCAAGAGACTTAAGTGTGGAAAGTATAAGCCTGTAGATGGTTGAGTCCAAATTCCTTCACTTAAGTTGTCACTGTCAGATTGTGAATTCCCTGGGGGCAGAGGAATTTTGTTTTTTTAATCCTCAGAGGAGGGTAAAGTAGAATAGGTTATCCATAAATATTGGTTGAATAGATACCAGAGGGATGCATCAACAGTGCAGAGGTGGAGAAATCGAGGGACCATGGAGGGAATGTCCTAGATGACCCTACCGGTGTCCAAAAGTTGAGGCTGTGTCCTTTCCTGTTCCTCCTGAGGCTGAAGCAAGTCTAATGGAGATGCCAACCCTTTAGGAAGATGTGAGCCAGGGTCTTGGAGCCACTGTTCCATGTGGTACCCAGAGCTATTCACAGCAGCCCCAAATGGCACAGACTAGAGAGTAAAGGAAAAGGATGGCCGGGAGAGCCCTGAGGGTCAGGGAGGCCAATGCAGAAGCACGGAGCTGGCACAGGTACTCAGCCAGGAACGCAGCAGAGCTTGCTGGGGCAGGGACAGGTGAAATCAGCAAGAGGAGAGAGGACCCAGAGGCTGAACCAAAGGAAAGGCAAGGGAGTTGTTACCAATGGAGCCATAGATTTGGTGTCAAGTCCAGTGTATATTATAGGCGTATTGATAATCACCAGCTACCTACCTTGGGGCTGGCCACAATCTTCTTATATGCCCCAGGTCCACAAGACCCCAAGCTGTGCTGTCCTTTGAGGCCTGTCCATCTCAGATACCCCATCCCATCATCCTGCGGAGCCTCCTGAGCAGCACTGGCCCCCACAATACCCTGCACAGCCAGGCTTGAGCTGACCTCCCTGACTACGCTTGTGCCGATAAGGTTCTCCCATGCCACCGTGCCATCACTCTGCCATCTAGTTCCCCAGCCGCCACCCTTGCACATTGCAGTTCACGTCTCCTTACTTACCCGTCTCCTTCCTTTTGGCGAGGCCCTTGTGTCTATTCACTGGTGTATCTCTGGTCTGAGCAGAGACTGGCTTAAGGGACATTGCACAGGGATTGTGAAAAGCAGGAGGGAGGAGGAAAAATTCCCCTTTTTGTTTGGCTTTAAGATGATCAGGATGAGACCATCCCCTTCTCACTAAAGATAAACACACAAAGTCCTCTCTTTCCTTGGACAGCTGGATACAGTATTGCTTAAGAATGTAAACTTTGGAATAAAATCAACTGGAATTCATTTCAGGCCCTAACGCAAATAGCTAGGGGGGTCAGTTCTCAAAGACTCAGTTTTTTTCATCTGTCAAATGCAGAAAATAACAAAACCTCCCTAACGTTGTCATTGTGAGTTTTAAAGAAGGTAATGATGTGAAGCTTCTAAGCACAGTGCCCGGCATAAAATAGGGTCACTGTAAAGTTTAGGTATTGGGCTTCCCTGATAACTCCATTGGTAAAGAATCTGCCTGTAATGCTGCTGCTGCTGCTGCTAAGTCACTTCAGTCGTGTCCAACTCTGTGCGACCCCATAGACAGCAGCCCACCAGGCTCCCCCGTCCCTGGGATTCTCCAGGCAAGAACACTGGAGCGGGTTGCCCTTTCCTTCTCCAATGCCTGAAAGTGAAAGGTGAAAGTGAAGTTGCTCAGTCGTGTCCGACCCTCAGCGACCCCATGGACTGCAGCCCACCAGGCTCCTCTGTCCATGGGATTTTCCAGGCAAGAGTACTGGAGTGGGGTGCCATTGCCTTCTCCCGTCTGCAATACTGGAGACCCCAGTTCAGTTTCTGGGTTGGAAAGATCCACTGCAGAAGGGATAGGCTACCAACTCCAGTATTCTTGGGCTTCTCTGGTGGCTCAGCTGGTAAAGAGAATTCCATGGACTGTATGGTCCTTGGGGTCACAAAGAATCGGATATGACTGAGTGACTTTCACAGTTTAGATATTCATATTTTCTAAGACGTTTAATTGTCAATGCCTTCTTTATTGATGAACTTCAAGGAAATGCTTCTAATTCTGAGAATCAAGCCTCCTTATCCAGAGGTGCCTGTGCTCTGGCAGTGAGGTAGTAGGCATTTTTGGCAAAGGAAACATTTCCTGGGCATGTGGGCATTTGCTGTCTTATTCTTCACATTATGCCATGTAGTATTCCACTGTACATAATTCTTGGCCAGCCAGGAGTCTGAATAACAGTGAGGATTCAGAATTTATTCATTCAGCATTTCATAAACTGTGATTGAATGTCTTACTATGTAAATGGAGATGCAATGATGCCTAAGACACAGCCCCTGCTTTCAAGGAAATCACAGTCTGGTTAGGAAGGCAGACAAATAAACCGACAATGACAATTCACATAGTCACAGGATTACTTCTGGTCCAGACCTCCACACCCCCACTTCTGCCCAGCCCTGGCAAGATGGGTGTGAACATAGTAATGTTACCGATCTGGGTCCTTGGACTCTTTAGTCAATAGAAACTGAGAAGAGGCCAGATGAGAATTTCAAGCAAAGCTTTATTGCGGTTCATGCTGCAGCACAAGGGAATGAAAACAAGTAACAGGTGCCCTTGCTGGCACCCCAGGAGGATGGGCTGGTTCCTTAAGCGGGCTGAGGGAGGGCGGCAGGTCCATGGCTTGGGCTGTTCGGGTGACTTATGTGGCCTGCCCACACCCTTGGTGGTGCTTTGTGCAGGCATCATGCCCAGTATGCTGTTTTTGTTCCTCCCACCTCAGAAATGGCAGTTGGTTTGTGGCGTTTGTACCTTACTGTTTGTGATTTTCTCTGACTGCACAAGCCACAGTTATTTTTAGTCCCTTATAGTTTCTTTGTATTCTGCTGCCGGAGAAGCCCTTTGTCCAGGTGCAAGCAGGTAAAGTGTCCCAGGTCCCAGGCTGTCTTAGTAATAGTCATGGTATTTGTAGATATATTTACAATGTACAAATCACGTTCGGGCTTCCCTGATAACCCAGTTGGTATAGATTCCATCTGCAATGCAGGAGACCCCAGTTCAATTCCTGGGTCTGGAAGATCAACTGGAGAAGGGATAGGCTATGACTCCAGTATTCTTGGGCTTCTCTGGTGGCTCAGCTGGTAAAGAATCTGCCTGCAATGAGGGAGACCTGGGTTTGATCCCTGGGTTGAGAAGATCCCCTGGAGAAGGGAAAGGCTACCCATTCCAGTATTCTGGCTTGGAGAATTCCACGGACTGAATAGTCCATGGGGTCGCAAAGAGTCCGACACGACTGAGCGACTTTCACTTTCACAAATCAGGTTCACTTTGAATTCTTTCTTTTGATTTTCGTAACAACTGTATAAGGTAGGTCGTGATCACTACTCATTTTATGAATGCAACCTAAGACTCCAGTGACCACTTGTGTTTACATTAAGTCAGGCTGTCTTGGGCCATGATCTGTCCTTCCAGCCTCTCCCACTGTCCCCGTGCAGAGGTCTGTCAAGTTCACCACCCTTGTGGACCGGGCTTTAGTCATGATTCTGAGTTTTTCTCCTTGGGTTTGAGGGGCAGGTTTAGCTTCCGTGTTGGGACCTGTGTTCTCTACAGACTTACACTGATGACTGATCCTACTCAGTTAGCCTTGGGCCACCCTTCTGATCTCTAGGACTCCATTGTGGTACTGGCCACTGGCCAAGAGGCAAAGCCCAGGGGAGGGTTGTAACAGCATCCCTGAGAAAGCCACAGGCACTGTGTTCATTAACTGTGCTTTTGAAGTGGGGAAGTGGAGGAAGTGACAGAAGAATCTCTTTGTTTCCCAGTTCCACAGTGATTCAGTCAGTTGTATTCCTGGATGTTTCTCCTAAAAAGGGAAAGAATATAGGAGTCACTTGAACCTCTTTAAAGATGGAATGACTTATTTACACTTTCTCAGAGATGTTTCACTGCAGTTAAGTCATTTATGAAATTCATAGAAGTCTTCTGATACAGGTTACATCATTGATTGAAATCTGCTTATGGTTATTTACACAAATAATTTTATGTGTTTAAATTTACTTGGGGAAAGTAAAATCTCACAGACTGGTCCTGTGACTGTAACACGGAAGAGTGAGTTTGTTGCTGAGAAAATGTGTTTTTCAAATCTATTGTGTTTTTCATCTTTGTGAAAGATGTTTTTTGGTGTTTTTGCTGCCCACAGAATGTGTGGGTGGGGCATCTCAGACACCTCCTGCCAGGCCTGCAGTGCAGCAAGAGGATGGTTTTGCCTGTAGCAGTTCAGAAATACTGAAGGAACAATCTCCTCCCCAGATCTCTAACCAGGATAACTTGGATTAGATTATTTTGTGAGGGGGAGGGGGATTGGTTAACAGGTCATTTTTTTTTTTAATTTAAATATGATGTTTGTAAAACACAATATAAATAAAAGCCATACTTTATCGAAGGTGAGTTTTCAAAAGGGATTTTAAAATTCCATTTGCTTCAGTGTATTGAGGATCAAGCTATATGTTAATTGACTGGTAAAGAAATACTACTAAAAATTTCGTTCTATATTCAGGGAGACTGGTCTGAATTGTAAAAGGTCTGAACCACATTGTGAGTGCTTTATGAAATATCTTTGTTATACTTTCAGTTCATGCAGTAGTAGTACCAGCAGAGTGAATTGGATGAGAGTTTCCTCATGTGCAGGTAAAATTCATACGGACTTGTTAAAATCAGTTGAATATAAACAGGTTAGTCCTTCAACAAATCTCCTTTTGTTTCAAAGTGGTTAACATTTTAGGGTGTTAATTTGCTCAGCAGAACTTGCATTGTTCCTAAATAACTTCAGTTCAAGATAATTCAACAGAACCTACTTTCTAAACTACTGAAACCTAAATGATTTTTACTGTAAATTCAAATTGAAAACCAAGCATCCAGTCCCAGATAAGGTTGGTTTTCTGCTTAACTTTCAGGGAAAGATTTTTTTCCTTTCAGGTTGGAGAAAAAATTATCACCTGACTTGTAACCGACAATTTTGATGTGTTCTAAAAGAGAAGAGCCTTGCCAACTTCAAACAGCTGTGCTCAGCACACCCCTCATTCCAGACCCCAGCCTCCATTGTTAATATAAACAATTTTTGTACAGCCCCTCAGATAAATGGCTGGCAAACACTATGTCCAAAATGTGATTATCATGTATATGTCTGAAGATACTGGCTGCCCTTAGTCAAGGCATCTCTGGCAAATTAGCATTGAATCTTTCTGGTTTGTGTTTTATAATTTTACTGAAAAATAGAAACTGATCTTGCCTCATGTGGAATGGTAGAGATAGATGGAAATGAAAGCAGGACAAGCCAGACCAGTGCTTTTCAAATTCCTGTTTTTCAAAACACAGATTTCTAGGCCCTAATCTCAGATACTGTCTGTTAGAATTTTTCAAGACCCCATTTCTAACAAGGAGAAGGCAATGGCACCCCACTCCAGTACTCTTGCCTGGAAAATCCCATGGACAGAGGAGCCTGGTAGGCTGCAGTCCATGGGGTTGAGAAGAGTTGGACACAACTGAGTGACTTCACTTTCACTTTTCACTTTCATGCATTGGAGAAGGAAATGGCAACCCACTCCAGTGTTCTTGCCTGGAGAACCCCAGAGACGACGGAGCCTGGTGGGCTGCTGTCTGTGGGGTCACACCGAGTCAGACACGACTGAAGCGACTTAGCAGCAGCAGCATTTTCTAACAAGCTCTCAGGTGATGCAAATGCTTGCAGGTTCATGGACCACACTTCAGGCAGCACTGGCCTACATCATTAATTTCAAGGAAGCATAGGTGTTAACACTGAGAATGCACTTCAGAAACAAAACTCACAAGAACATGACTCTTCTTGCAGAGGGAGGGAAGGCAATGCTAGTGTGACCAGCCATCCAGTTGGACCCTGATTGTCTTGGTTTTAAAACTGAAAGTCTTAAACTTTCAGGCCAACTAGAAGATTGGTCATCTTCCAAGGCAGACTGGACTGGTGTATCATGGTAGCTTTGTGGTACTTTGAAGTGATGGTGTTTGGCTTATATTTTAAACCCAGGAAAAGCCAAAGCATGCTGTGAATTGACACGTAATCACATGCAACTAAGGATTGCCAGTCTGCATCTTCAGCTTTTCTAAATCTCTTAAAAGTTGTAGTGGATTGGGTGTTTCTAAACTTGTGTGCACGTTGGAATCACCTGGGGAACTTAAAAAAAAAAAAAGAACGGGATACCTGTGTTCTACCCTCTCCTGCATTGTGAATTAATTGGTTTAAGATGTGAACTGGGTGCTTCTAGGTTTGAAAGGTCCCCAGGTGATCCCAATCCATAGGCCAGTGGGGGCGTCACTGTGGTAGAGTTTCCGAGATGGCTGCCATCGACACGCCCTCCTTTCTGCTCTCTTCCTGGTTGCCAGAGGGTATGTCAGTTTTCTGTCTTTTGACTTGCTTTGAATAATGAAATTTAATGACAGTGAAATCTGGGGCTTGTAGCCTGGTGGCACTGGGCTCCTCTCTCTTGGAAGCCAGCCTCCTTGTGAGAGGTCTGACTGTCCTGAGTTTGCTGTGAGGAAGCCCCAGCTTGCCTTGGGGAGAGCAAGTCGCTGCGTGAAGGAGCTGGGCACACATATATGAGAGGAGCTTTCTTGGACCTTCTAGTCTGGTCCAGCTAACAGCTAAATTTGGCGAAGTGAGTGACCCCAGTTGATGTCACCAGGATTTTGGAACCATGCCGGCAAGCCCCCCTCATCTTTGCCTGAAGTCATTTCATTTTGGGTGATTGGTTTTGGAATAATATATAGCTGAAACACAAGTGTATTTCTTGAACTTATTGGTAATAATAATGCAAAGGAGGCATTTTGGAAGGTTCTGTGTGAATGAGGAACAACTTATTTGTCATCCTGATCAAAGTACGATGCAAACTGAAACCATATTGCTGAATATTTGAAGGGGAAATAAAAATTACTATGTTAATAAAATTATTCATGATAGTGACAAAGATTTCACTGTTGTTATCGTAGTAGCTTCAACCGTGCCTTCTCTTAGGTTTTCTGAAAAAGCAGAGCCCAAGGCAGTGCTTAGAGTGCTATCAGTTCTTCTGGGCTGTGCAACCCAGAGTATGAGGGTGATGAGGCACAAGAGTGCGTGATGTGATTCTGTGTAATGCTATGTATCGCCACACCGGCTGCGGTCTAAAAGCAGGGAGCTGTGCTAAGACACGCTGTGTCACTCTGCACTGGCTCAGTGTTTGGGCTCCCCTGGAAGCACTGCAGAAAGGAACAAAACCTTCGTGTAGTGCACAGAAGAGAAAAAGAGGAACTTAGCTTCCCGGCTCCTTCTAATTTCACTTCTCACTGATGAAATTTTACTCCCCAGGAAGTTAATTCTCTGTACTCCTGACTCTCTGTGGCTGCTCAGGAATCTGGGCACCATGTCATAGTCTTTTTCTGTATTTTTTGTTTGTTTGCTTGTTTTTACTAAAACATACTCTGAGGTATCTGACTTTGATACTGTTTTTGCAAATTACAAAATATAATTTGTTTTGGCAAATTATGGGCTTCCCTTGTGGCTCAGTGGTAAAGAATCTGCCTGCAATACAGGAGACCTGGGTTCGATCCCTGGGTTGGGAAGATCCCCTGGAAAAGGGAAAGGCTACCCACTCCAGTATTCTGGCTTAGAGAATTCCGTGAACTATATAGTCCATGGGGTCGCAAAGAGTCAGACAGGACTGAATGACTTTCACTTCACACTTGCAAATTACATTCTGAGGCTGAAATGATCCATTAATGTAGATCATCATCCTGCTTTTCGCCATGTGTTCAGTATCAATTCCAATATAAATACAATATTAGTCTTAACTGCTCTTCCCTTTCAATAATCTTACTGAACACCACCATATCCCTGGACGTTGGCAAACGTCAACACCAAGAAGTTTGTTTTTATTTTACTGTTAGGCAGAGCCCAGTCTTTTCTCATATAGAGTGGAGTGTGTGTGCTTTCTAACCTTGAGAGAAGCAGGACGCCAATGAGCTGTCACTTCTGGACACCTATCCTTTTTGATGAGCTGTTAACTCTTTTTCTAGTCAAGTCTTTTTTGCAACAGGTAAAGAGATGAGGAGCAAAAACATGCCATGTTTAGTTATTTCATGAGGCTAGTAGCTCCTGAACATCGAGGGCTTTATGTAACTGATAGCACTGTATTTTGCAACCCAGTCCCACTCTAGTTGAAGGAGCCATTGTGTAGGAGAATCAAAAGCCTGTTGAATAGATTGAAGGATTTATTGTCAGTGTTGATTGGGGTGGGGGGCTTGTTTTCACTAGTTTCTCATCAGTTTGCTGCTGATTTTGTTCCTTTCAATTGTCTTTATGTATGTAAGTAGTGAAGATCATCTAACTCCAAAAAGGTAGGCAAACAAATCTTGTCTATAATTAAAGTCTGTGAAGTTAATCTGGCCATTGCCTTTCCTGTGGACAGGTAATCTCCCCTCCTATTTCCCATGACTGAGGTAACTGACTAGATCTGGTTATCAATTTTTCTTCTTTACTTGGGGCACAGAGAGGTGGACTTCCTCTCATTTTTATAGAAATATTTCTAAGTACTGAGCATGGGAAGACTCATGTGCCATCAATCATGTTATAGAAATTGTAGAACATCTCATGCCTTTGTTCCCTCCCCCTGTTGCAAAGTCCTAAGCCTATGGTATCTTTGTTTTCCAGTGACAATTCCTAGGTTCACCTTATTCACAAATGAAGGAGATTTGGCATGCATTTAATGTCCAGATAGCCTATGCTTCCTATGAGGATGGATTTTCCAAATGTTCCCCTCAGCAAGTGGTAGATCTTTGGACTTAATTTTTTCTCCTGAATGGAAGGTATACTCTGTCTGTGGACACACAGAGATATTGTTTTACTTAAGACTCCTAAGTGAGTGAAAGATGTCAGTTCAAACTGGCTCAAATGAAAAATAATTCCTTGGCTCACATAAGACAACGGTTGTGGATAGGACCAACCTTATCCAGGAATTAAGCAACGGTATTATAAAGAGCTCTCCTTTTTTTGCTTTTTCTAATTTTATCACTAACTCTTGATTCTTTGTGTGGGTGTACCACGGCATGGTGGCTTCATGCCATACCAACAGATCTAGGCTTTACCTCTAAAGTTTAGTTTTGTTTAACACAAATTTTAAGATTGAGTTTAAAAGGATGCTGCTGCTGCTGCTGCTAAGTCGCTTCAGTCGTGTCCGACTCTGTGCGACCCCATAGACGGCAGCCCACCAGGCTCCCCTGTCCCTGGGATTCTCCAGGCAAGAACACTGGAGTGGGTTGCCATTTCCTTCTCCAATGCATGAAAGTGAAAAATGAAAGTGAAGTCATGTTCAAATTTGGGAGGAATTTGAGAATGTAAGAGAAGTGATTTCCCAGGGAAATTCAAGATGCTGTACTGGAAAAATGGAAAAATATGCCATTCTAGTAAAAAGGAAAACAAACAAACAAACAAACCACAGTCACTTCTTTAGGAACGGGACCCACTACCTCCTAGATGCGAGACTTTAGCTTTGAGAACTCATTTGCCACATTTTGTCAGTTATCTGAAAATGGACCCGAGTTTCAGGAATAGACTCATATTAACTGAGCCTGGAGAGACTGTATTCTCCTGTAAGCTTACTGAACCCACTTGACAGTCTTTATTCTAATAGGGTATAAATGATCAGATTTCTGCTTAATAAATTGTGAACAGTTTGGTTTTGATTACCCATCGTAGTGCTCAGTTTACAGTATTTTTAGATTCACTTTAATTATAAAATTTTGGTTAGAAAGTAATAATGTAGAAAATTGGGAATGAATGGAAATATATAATTCATTTAGTTAAAATCAGCTGTAATTTGACTTCTTTTTCTATGTGTGGGTGTCTATATCCTATTCCTTCCACACGGCAGTCTGAGTATATTGTATGTAACAGTTGATTCTTGCTTTATTTACTGCTGTTTAATTTGAAAGCATCTTTCCGTATCATTTCTCTTCACTTTGTAATTGTTGTTCAGTCATTAGGTTGTGTCCTGACCCTTGTGACCCCATGCGCTTACATGATATTAATGGCTGTTCTCAAAATTTTCATTCACTTATTTTATAGACAGAATTTTATTCTCACAGATCCTTAATTGTATATTGTGTGTAGTTTTTACAAATGTAAAAGAATGAGATGTGTTTTACTTTAAACAGATAGAATCACATTTATTTTACAAACAAAAGGTAACTTCTAGGAGGGAGATTTTTAGATACATTCTTAATTAGGAAATATTATAACCAAGTCATAGAGAACATGGTTGGATGGTTAATTGTCACAATATTGTTAAATACATTTGGCCTCCTGTTAATCGAAATTGTTTCTAAGTTTAATTAAAAAAAACTTTTACATGAAATATTCTCATGAATGTATTTTGTATAACAAATGTACTTAGCCTCAGGGACAATCATCCCTGAAAGATAGCTATAAATTACATCTCTGAACATTATTTGCAAGATTTTATCCCTTTTAGAAGACAGACTTGTGCAGAACCTCAACTTTAGCTTTTAAGATAGAGAAGAAATATGGATTTAACAGAAAATTTATGATCACAGAAAAATGTTATGACTACCTGTGGTCTGCAGTCATCGCCGACTCTACTGATTCACGGTTCCAGGTCAGCCTAGCCCTGCGGGCACCCCGGGCCACAGATTTGCAACCAGAACTGACCAAGCGTTTATTTATCCTGTTTCCATGGGTGAAAGCTCAGGGTGCTGTCACTTCTGCTGTTTCACACTCCAGTCCCCTCCCTCCCCCACCTCCCATAAAGGATAGACTCACAAGAGAGACTTCAGAGACTCTGCCTTGCTCTGGGATGCTGGAGGGGCTGGTGACAATCCAGAGGAGTGGAGAGGAATTTAATATGAAATGGATGTTGACCAAAGAGAGATAGGAGAGGAGGAGCCTGTGGATAAACTGCTTGCCTTTTTTTACTTTAAATAGGAAGGAAACCCAACTTTATTCTTATGTATATTAGAGTTCACAAAAAAGTAGCTAGCAAATGGCTTAACTTAGAAGCTTTTGTATTAATGTCACAAAGGAAAAGAAAGGGGAGAAGAAGTTTCTTTAGGATGAAGAAATTGATTTCTAAGGGAATAAACAGGAGATAGAATAGCTTGTGATAACCACTGCTTATGGTTATCATCAGTGGTATTTTCCATCTTTTTTCAAGGCTATAAAGACGCTCTCAGACCAGACAGTCCTTCTCTTACCTGCAGACCATTCTAAGGTGCAGGAGTCTGTCCTCACGTGGAGGTGGGTGGAGGCCTGCACAGCCTGCTTGTCCATAGTGGAGCCATTGCGGGCTCCTTTACTTACTCCCTCACGTTTACTCTCCTTTTCCTGCCTAACTCTCCCTTCCTCAAGATTACAGCCCACTGCCTCCACCCCCACCAGGAAAATTTGCATGCAGTCTGTTGTCTCTGATCTTTCTATGATAAATACATAAAAAGTAATTTCCTTCTCGAAGTACTTTTGCAAATACTTTCTCTCCAGTTTTTAAATACTGTTGAAGATGAAAACCTTCAACTATAGATTTCCAAGACTTTTAAACCATTTAGTAGGATTCATGGTAATATTTTTTTCTTTTCTTTTTTTTGCTCATAGGATTCTAAGGCCAGCTTTATTTTCCTTTTCTCTAAGTTCTTTTGGGTCTCCACAATGACCATTTATATCATAAGCCATAAAAAATTTTCAGTTATAGGATGAAAATCTCAAAATCACTGCACATTGTTTTGGACCACAAAGCCTAATTCCCTATTCCTGCCTCTAGAGGTCATAAATTGGCTTTTGGGTTAGCCCTGAGTGACGCTGGCTTCTCGGGTACACACCATCATGAATCCAACCCATCACGTTGTCACTCCCTCATCAGTTAATCTCAGCTAAAGGTCAGAGATACAGCAGAGAGAGTGCAGGTGATCATGGATGTGCCACAAAGATATCAGTAAGAGAACGTTTTATAGAGTTATAACTAGATTTATTGAAGGTTAAGTCACTTCAGTCGTGTTCGACTCTGTGCGACCCCATAGATGGCAGCCCATCAGGCTCCCCCGTCCCTGAGATTCTCCAGGCAAGAACACTGGAGTGGGTTGCCATTTCCTTCTCCAATGGATTTATTTCAAGATTTATTGAAAGCTTGATTTATTGAGAGTATGAATGCATCCTACTTTACCCAGTTATTTATTTCTGAGGGAATTCTGGAGAGGCATCTCAAACATTTTGCCCAGATACCTTTTATTTTCACTGTGTTGCTGATAATTTGGGGGGGACAACCATCAAACTAGGCTCCTCTTCCTTAATAGTCTGCATATTTACTTTTTATCTCTGCTTTCCTCTGATAATGTAGGCCATCATTAATCATCTCAACCTTGTTGTTGTTCAGTCACTCAGTCACGTCTGACTCTTTGCAACCCTATGGACTGCAGCACGCCAGGCTTTCCTGTCCTTCAGCATCTCCTGGAGCTTGTTCAGACTCACGTCCATTGAGTCAGTGATGCCATCCAACCGTCTCATCCTTGTCGTCCCCTTCTTCTGCCCTCAGTCTTTCCCAGCATCAGGGTCTTTTCCATTGAGTGGGCTCTTCACATTAGGTGGCCAGAGTATTGGAGCTTCAGTATTAGTCCCTCCAAGGAATATTCAGGATTGATTTCCTTTAGGATTGACTGGTTTGATCTCCTTGCAGTCCAAGGGACTCTCAAGAGTCTTCTCCAACATCGCACTTCAAAAGCATCAATTTTTTGGCACTCAGCTTTCTTTATGGTTCAACTCTCACATCTATACATGACTACTGGATTCTCAACCTTAGACTCTAGCTATTATCTCCTGACTAGTCTTCCTACCAGTCTCGCCAACTTTCCATATCTGGGCATCATGACATCATGACCTCTTTTGGAATGGAATCTGTTCATGCACTCTCTGTTTCAACCTTTCAGATGTTCCTTTGGCTTCTGTCCTAACTCACCAGCAGGGCATATGAGGCTCTCATGCATTCATTTCTGCTACTCTCTAGCCTTCTCTTTCACTGCTCAACTAGAAAGATTTTCATGTTTCTGATGCACTTCATTACTTATTATTTACCCAATGAGCTTTGCTTTTACCTATACTATTCTCTCTCTCCTGTTTTCCTTTTTTTTGGTAATGCCCACACTTCTTCAGGAGCTAGTCTCAGCATCTTCTCAGAGGAGTTTTTCTGGGCTTCTTAAAGGGGCCAGTTAGCACATAAGTGAGAGTTAGCTTTGTGAATTGCCATACACCAGGAACCAGCACTTGTTCCAGCACGTCCTGAAACTGGTATTTTGCCAGTGTCTTCAGCAATGGACAGTATCCTGAGAACTGGTGCTGACTAATCAAACTCATGGAGACAAAGCTGTGAGCTCTGGTGGTAATTCGTTAGTTTTATTTGTCAGCTATAACTACAGCCGAGTGTGATGCTACACGCATGTGTCCCTGAGTGAGATAGACTGAGGTTCATGGTTACTAGTGTGTGACATTGGGCAGGGCACCAGACCTCTCTAAATGTTAGTGTATTTGCATGTAGGATTGAGGAAATTATACTTTTTATTTCTGAGAAGTGTGAAGAATTAATGCCCTTTTCTAGATTCTAGTCATTCATGCAGAAGTTAATGAGATTTTCCAAGTTCAAAGACTCCGTCAAGGGTAGACCCAGGTTTGGAACTCAGTTGCTGCTGCTGCTGCTGCTGCTGCTAAGTCGCTTCAGTCGTATCCGACTCTGTGCAACCCTATAGATGGCAGCCCACCCGGGCCCCCCGTCTCTGGGATTCTCCAGGCAAGAACACTGGAGTGGATTGCCATTTCCTTCTCCAATACATGAAAGTGAAAAGTGAAAGTGAAGTAGCTCAGTTGTATCTGACTCTTAGCGACCCCATGGACTGCAGCCTACCAGGCTCCTCCACCCATGGGATTTTCCAGGCAAGAGTACTGGAGTGGGGTGCCATTGCCTTCTCTGTGGAACTCAATTAGTACGACTCAAATCCATGTGCATCACCACCTGTCCTAAATAGTTTTCTTAACTACTTCTTTTAACATTAACTTCGTGTAAAGTAATGATTTCTTTTTTGAAATCATAAATTTTGATTCACTAGCCAGATACATGTCTTATAGCATGTGTGTATTATACATATTATGTATGGAGAGAGTAACATGGAAACATACATTATCGTATGTAAAGTAGATAGCCAATGGGACTTTGCTGTATGACTCAGGGAACTTAAACCAGGGCTCTGTAACAACCTAGAGGGGTGGGATGGGGAGAGAGGTGGGAGGGAGGTTCACATAGGTATAGGGCACATAGGTATACCTATGGCTGATTTCATGTTGATGTTTGGCAGAAACCAATACAATAGTGTAAAGCAATTATCCTTATTTAAAAATAAATTTTAAAAATTGGAAAAGATAATTGGTTACAAACAATAGTATCTACTCTAACTTGTTTAATCAGGAATAATTTTTATTAAAGCATGTCAGGTAGCTCCCAGTGTTTCTAGAAGGCCAGGAGAATCAGCCTGGGGGATAATAATGCAGGGTTACTGGTACTAAGAAGCACACAGACAAGAGACATACCCCAGACCACCAAGAAATACTATTTGGCAGAAGCACCATTGTTCCATTACAACTGCCCCAGAAGTATCTTCACCACCCTCAATCTTGTCAGGAAATCTAAACTCCTACTCTGAGCTGAAAAAGCAAAATAACATTGTTCATTCCCACAGTGAAATTTTATGAAGTTTGTCTGAAAAAACTTAGGTCACATGCTTGTATCACGATTGCAGGAGATTGCAAGAAATGATTTTTGGTTCTCTGACCTCTAGGAGACTGAAATAGGGGTTAAGTCAAAATGCACTTCTGCCACAGTAAAAAAAAAAGAAAAAAAAAGTTCATTGATTTAGCACCTAAAAATTTTTTTTTAATTTTATTTTATTTTTAAAGTTTACATAACTGTATTAGTTTTGCCAAATATCAAAATGAATCCACCACAGGTATACATGTGTTCCCCATCCTGAACCCTCCTCCCTCCTCCCTCCCCATTCCATCCCTATGGGTCGTCCCAGTGCACCAGCCCCAGACAGAGTATATGTATTGCATTTGCAAAAAAAAAAAAAAAAAAAGTTTCCATGGTGGTGGGTATGCAGATCTCCGAGTAGGTGGTGATGTTAACGTCACTGTTGCTCTTCTGTTGGCGTCCCAGCCTCTTCTCTGAGAGGCACCAGCACACCGGTGGCCCAGGTTCTCCTTAATATATTCACACCCATAAGTGATAGTCTGTGAGATGGGATGATGTCTTCATGAAGCACATGGACTTTGGAGCCCAAGTGCATGGGTTCCAGTCCTGAGTCTCTCATTGCCTGGCTCCTGGAACTTGAACCGTTAACTTCTCAGTTTACTCATCTGTGTCATGGAGGTATTGATAGATTAGGTAGCAGCAAAGACAAATAAATTGGTATTTTCAAAGTATTTAAAACAGTGCTTAAAAATAAGAGGTATATAAACATTTTTAGATAAATTACATGCTGCTAATAATGTCTATTTTCAGATCATTAGAGCAATTTGAATCCTCTACCTGTGATCTTATATGCAGATGATGCATGGTGACCATTGCTCAGTCACAGTAATTTTTCTCTGGTCACTCATGAGAAGGAGGCAACTTTTGTTATAGTTTATATGCATTGGCCCTCCAATATACAATTTTACAAATAGGAAATCAAAATGACCTTACTGGAATAGTCTCATCAGTTGTGTCCCAGAGGTTTAGTCTGAGGAGTACATCATTCTCTCTGCTGAAGACCTGATTCAACGTGGATTCAAAAAAGCCTTACCATTTCCAGTCCCACAAAGCTGATAACACTCAAATCTAAAGCTTCTGCCCATCACCACTGTCTCTCCTGTAGAAAATAGACATGTGTCAGCTGAACAGCCAGAGAAGCCAATGGCACCCCACTCCAGTACTCTTGCCTGGAAAATCCCATGGACGGAGGAGCCTGGTGGGCTGCAGTCCTGGGGGTCGCATAGAGTTGGATACAACTGAAGTGACTTAGCAGCAGCAGCAGCTGAGCAACATGTGTAAGACTCTTCACTCCTTGTATTTGCCTTTGAGATCCCTTGAGCTCAGGTCTTTTCAGCATTGTGTTCCTATTTTCTGGCACTGTGCCTGACCCACGGTAGATGTTCAATAACTTTTTATAACTAGGATCTTGATAACTAGTACCAGGATCTTTATAACTAGTATATACAGATAAAGCTATTTCAGGATAAAAGGAAAACATTATTGAGTATTCACTTCAGTGATGGAAAATAAGCTGCAATTAATACTTGCCTCAGTAAACAGTCACTAAATCAGACAAATGAGTTCTTCCCTTTGTACAGTATAATGTAGGATTTCATTTGAACACATTGTGGTGGTAGGAAGGAATTGTTTTTCTTTCAAGTTTCTCAGGATGGCATTTTAAGGATAATACCATCAACTTTCAGAATTTTGCCTGGATTGTATTAGGATTTCTGCTTACTGTCCATATATTGTTCTTCGAGGAAAAATTATGTATTTAAAAAAATTTCTTAAGTGATTTTTCCTCAGTTTTCTGTGGGGATCTAAGGAAGGAATTTTTATTGAGCTTTAATTGGCATAGAACATTATGTTGGTTTCAGGTGTACAGCATAATGATTTGATATTTGTTTACATATAGCGAAATGATCGCCCTGGTAAGTCTAATTAACATGGGTCACCTCACAGTGATGGTTTTTTTCTTGTGATAAATAAAAACTTTCACTCTCTTATCAACTTCCAAGTATCCAGCATTACTAACTTCAGTCATCCTGCTGTACATTGTATCCCATGACTTATTTATTTTTTAACGGGAAGTTTGTGCCTTATATGCCCTTCATCTGTTTCACCCACCACACCTCCTGCCACTGAAGCCACCAATCTGTTCTTGCTTCTGTGAATTTGGTGTTTGTTTTTAACTTTTTTTTAGATTTTATATAAGTGAGATCATATCCTGTTTGCCTTTCTCTGACCTACTTCACTGAGCATAATGCCCTGCAAGTCCATTAGTGTTGGCACAAATGGCAAGATTTCTGTCTTTCTTGTGGCTGAATAATATGCCAGGTACGTTTCCCCTATCCATTCATCCATTGACGGACACTTAGGTTATGCTTTTTCTAACCTATTGCACACAATGCTGCAGTGAGCACGGGGCTGCCCGTGTCTTCTCACAGAAGTGTCGTCACTCCTCCTGATACATATCCAGAAGTGGAATGGCTGTATCATATAGCAGTTATGTTTTTAACTTTTGGGGGAACATCTACGCTATTTTCCATAGAGGTTGCATCAACTTAGTTTTCCACCAACAGTACACAGGATTCCCTTTTCTCCATATCCTCACCAGTACTTACTATTTGTTGTCTTTTTGATATGAGCCATTCTGGCAGGTATGAGGTGATATGTTATCATGATTTTGATTTGCATTTCCCTGATGGTTAGTGATGTTGAGCATCTTTTCATGTACCTGTTGGCTGTCTTTATGTCTTCCTTGGAAAATGTAGGAACTTTAAACTGATTAGCAAAGCTAGGTAAAACTGATATGCTCTGGGCTTCTGAGTGATGGGACCTGTCTTGGGACCAGGCATCTCTTTCTGTATTATCTAAAATTTCATCAACAGAGTTCATCTCTCTTGAATTTTAAAGGCTGTGGTATATGAGAGAGAGAGAAGGAAAGGGAGGATCTTTAAGGTAGCCTATTAAAAATGAAAACTTCCACAAGGAGACAAATAAGTTATAGTTAAAATAGTGACAAAAATCTCTATGGTTTATACAGTTAAGATAGAGAGGAAAACATCAAGAAGAACATTTGAAAGTATAAATAGATCAGGGGCCAGAAGTGGACTTTGCTTGTTTTAAATTTGTTGAGAACCAGCCTTTGTGGGTTTTTAAAGAGAAGTATTGGGGGCAGTGACACTGGCCCATGTCCTCAGCCCCTCTCCATGCAGCTCTAGTCCTGTGCTCTAGTCCAGCAAACTTCCTTTGAAGTATTCTCTAAGTGGGAGACTGGTTCTATGTAAGACGAAATTGACTCAGAAGTTTTTTCAACTGCCCAAAGAAATTAATACCTTCAGAAGGAGCTTGAGGACACTGTCAGAATTAAAAAGAACTTGGTGACAATTTGACAGTGAAAAGTCACTTTTGAAACTTCAGAAGAGCCAGACTGTATGAAAATTTAAAGTGATCCATTGGAGGTTGTTTAAAATGCAAAATTCACTTTAAATTTGAAAATAAATTGAAGTTCTTCAACTGTGTTCCTTGTAAAAGTCACTGGTTTGCATCCTACTGAACCCCAAGATACAACAAGGCCAATTTATTTCTTCTCTGCCTTCCTTCCTGTCTCTGTTATATCTAAACCCTTAGCACAGTATCTAGTACATACTTAATTGGTATGAAATATACATTAAATAAGTACTGTAATGCTCAGTTTAATTGCCAAACACAGATTGGAGATTGGAAAAAGTAGTATATATTACATAGTCATGTACTTCAGAGATTTAAAAATTCTAAATAGCTGTGATTACTCATGAATTTCTTAAAGATGTCATTGAGGGACTTGCCTGAAGGCATGAGCTCAGAGGGTTGGATTTTGGAAGGCCAAGGATAATAGGAGATACAGGAGCAAGCCATCCATGAGGAATTTTGTACATTTGCATTTCCACATGTAATTTTAGATGGAGTCCTAAACGTTAAGCTAGGCTGACAATTTGCAAAAAAAAAAAAAAAAAAATTCTCCAAATTTCTCTTTGATCTACAGGCTCACAAATTTCATTTAACATTTTACTGTAAAATGTGCTGTTGAGTAAAATTCAAGGGTAATTTCACTTATTTACTTGGCAATATGAATTTGGGAGTAAAAATAAGGTCACATTATATATAAAGTTGCTTAGTCATGTCCGACTCTTTGTGACTCCATGGACCCCATAGAGAGTCCATAGAATTCTCCAGGCCAGAATACTGGAGTGGGTAGCCTTTCCCTTCTCCAGGGGATCTTCCCAACCCAGGGATCGAACCCAGGTCTCCCACATTGCAGGTGGATTCTTTACCAGCTGAGCCACAAGGGAAGGCCATGGTCACATTACCAGGCACACACCTCTATTTCTCTTCACAGTAGGTTGTGTGAATGGCCCCAAATCCTTTTTCACTTATACACATAGAACGTGATGTTAGCAGTCCTGTTATCAACAGGTGGAGTCCTTGTCCTTAACCCCTTCAGTCTGGGTTGGCCGTGTGACTGACTTTAGCCAGTAGGGCATTAGCACATGAGCCTCAAGAAGAGTCTTGGAAACTGCTTGCCTATCGGGCTTGTGCTTTACGGCACAGGCCTCTGCACGTGAGGACGCCTGGACCACCCAGTGGGTGAGGACAAGACACAGAGACCACCCAGTGGGTGAAGACAGGACACAGAGCACAGCTGGTGGCAGAAGTAGAGCTGCCTAGCTCCCGACGCGTGCACGCTTGGGCCCATGTGAGACACGCAGCAGGAGCATCCTGCCATGCTCGGCCTACCTCATGAGCTTGGCAAATAGCTGTTTTCAGCGACTCGGGTGGGAATGATTTGTTATGCAGCGATAGATAACTACTACACTCTGGTCCTGCTGTGTGGGCATTCCACCCTTTCTTAAATTCCTCCTCACTAGTTCTAGGGGTCCCTGGTGGATACTGCTAATGTTCTTTGAGGTATAATACTCTTGACCACCATGACTCACCTGTGCTCCTCCTCTCTGACTCATGGTTCCTTTGGTGCTGGTGTCTCTGGCGTGGTGGTCAGTGCCCAGAGGGGCAGCGCTTCTGCTGGTGCCACTGCTGGCCTCTCCCAGAGAGGTCCACACTGTAATGTGAGTCCAGCTCATTTTGGGACCTCTGGTGTTTCATAATTAGGGCAAAGGTGGAGGGATAATTGGATAAGAATCAGGGGAGATAGCATTTGAGAGCTGGTGGCACCTTAAAGATTGTTCCATCTTCTCATTTTACAAAAGAGGATCCTTGCACAGAGAGCTTTGTCGCTGGCCCAAGGTCCCGTGATATATGAGTGCCAGATCTGGGACTGGAACAGAAGTCTTCTCATTCCAGATCTGGGGATTATTTCCATTCCATTCTCATCAGGTTTGCTTTTCTCACATGATTTAAGATCTTTCAAAAGTGGAATGTAGGTCTGGAGAAAACTTAACCAAAATGATAAATTAAATATCTGGGGTATGCTGAATTATCCCTAGGAAATAATTTGATTGTACTGTGAGACAGGTGCCCATTTTCCCTTTAAAATTTGCGTCATCCTGTTTAAGTGACTGCTGCATTTGAGAAGTGCTTTGGAGATGGAGCTACAACTTAGGCATTCCTGGTGATGTTTGGAAGCCTAAATGTCTTCCCCAGTCAGCCAGGGTGGCAGGCGGTTGGATGGGGGGTGGGCTCTGTGGGAACTTACACCTCTACGTGTGGGGTCTGCCTTAGTTCAGACACTGATGGCACCATGGAGCACACTTTGTCCACATGGGGGACCCCAGAACTGCCCCCCATTCCCCACATTACTCAGACCTCACGTTAGGGTGAGGCTCGGTTCAGCAGGGAGAGGTCTGGGGTGCTAACAGCCACAGTTGCCAGACTTGATCCTGTGCTGTGGGGGTCCTGCTGCACCTTAGTGGTAACAGGGTGTGTAGGATGCAAGACACTATATGTGCAAGGGTGTTCACATCCCAGGATCAGCCCCGCCCTGGACTCCGAGGCCCCGCAGCTCTTCTCTGTTCAGGTGACAGGTGGCCCCTTTGGACCATCCTTTTCCCGTTGATCTTCACTAAGATCACTGAGACTGGTTGTTGTGTGGAAAGCTCAGGATGGAGAAGCGGGGAGCCCTAACCATGGAGGAGAAGCAGGGGGTCGTAACCGTGGAGGAGAAGTGGGGGGCTGTAACCATGGAGGAGAAGCGGGGGGCCGTAACCATGGCGGGAGGACACACGTGTGTTCTCTGGAAGGCCTCAGGCCCGCCTGGCACCGGGGCAGGCGGGCCGTCATGTCGAGGCATCATCCATAAAGCACTGCCAGACATAAAGCAAGGGGTGTGAAATGGGGAAACTCGACTCTCCTCCAACCAGCGGGAGGCCTCCCTGTGACTGAGGATCAGAGCGGGGCTGGTGGAGGCCTGCTGCGCTCCCCACTAGCCACTCTGTGATCAGACGTGGAGATCAGGAGAGACATCATTTGCTGAGGCAGATGTATTTGTCTTCGATGTATTTTTAAAACATTCCCAAGCCTTTCTTTCTGGGCATGTTTTTTCATCTCTGATGTTGGTTTAATAATGCTTCTTCCAGTAAGGAAAAGGAATATAAGGAAAATGATCTGTACACTTAGAGTGCAGATCTGAAGACCATTCATTGTGTGGCTGTAGCACAAGGAAAATGAGGGCAGTCTAGTCATAACATTTCAATTTCAAGCTTCTGGTGGGTATTAAAAAGTGATTAAAAGGGATTTTAAAAAATAATGGAAAATACCTTAAGGGTCTTGCTTTAAATTGGAAATCCAAATTGAGAATCACATCGATGATTTAAGGTAAATAAGAATATGGAACACATGGGCCCCACAATGCAGTGAATTGAGAATGGGGGCTGATTCACCTCTGTCCTGGTGACATGTGAGCTAGGAGAGCTTTTCTTTCTTGGCTTGATATTCCTTTGCATACATGAATTAACATGTATTTGGTCTTTATTCAGTTCCTAATTGGGGTTATGATTGAGCTAGTCATTAGGAAGACAGGAGACAGGATCTTAGGGGGTTGGGCATATTTGAGGCTGGGAATAGTAAGAAAGCAGGAGAAGGCAATGGCACCCCACTCCAGTACTCTTGCCTGGAAAATCCCATGGACAGAGGAGCCTGATAGGCTGTAGTCCATGTGGTCTCTAAGAGTCGGACACGACTGAGCGACTTCACTTTGACTTTTCACTTTCATGCATTGGAGAAGGAAATGGCAACCCACTCCAGTGTTCTTGCCTGGAGAATCCCAGGGATGGGGGAGCCTGGTGGGCTGCCGTCTCTGGGGTCGCACAGAGTTGGACACGACTGAAGCGACTTAGCAGCAGCAGCAGCAGCAGCAGGAGTGTCTAGGAAGAAAGGACAATCCATCCGGGCTCCTTTCCCCATGCCCCTCACCCTGATAAGGACACATGATGAGCTGGGCATCAGACGATTATGCAGCTTTCTCTGACAAGCAAATGGAAAGAGATCAGTTCCCATGGGGATGAGATTTTATGAAAGAAAAGGTACTTGAGCCTCACAGGCTGCTCAAAGATGAAGATGAATATATCTTTTCTAGAAGAGTGTTTGGAGGCCTAGAGGAATCTTCAGAAAGTGGCTTGCTTTCTGTTGTAGCTGAAGAGTGGACAAGAAAATGTGGAGTCTAGCTCTATTGCCAGGAGTTTGGGACTTCAAATCAGAAATTGGGACTTGATGCCTCATTCTCTATCATCACTGTGAGCAGGGAAACTGCTCATATCACATGCAGAGGAGGTATTTGTCAGAATTATTAGCAAGAAAAGATATGATATTTTTTGGCATATGTCTATCAGTCTTATGGTCTGGCATCAGAAATTTACATGAAAGTTCCCATTTGCATTGTGAGGTTTGGATTAGGACTTGATTTTTATAGCCCGAGTATAATCACACACTACAGACGGTGACTGCAGCCATGAAATTAAAAGACGCTTACTCCTTGGAAGGAAAGTTATGACCAACCTACATAGCATATTCAAAAGCAGAGACATTACTTTGCCAACAAAGGTCCGTCTAGTCAAGGCTATGGTTTTTCCTGTGGTCATGTATGGATGTGAGAGTTGGACTGTGAAGAAGGCTGAGCGCCGAAGAATTGATGCTTTTGAAGTGTGGTGTTGGAGAAGACTCTTCAAAGTCCCTGGGACTGCAAGGAGATCCAACCAGTCCATTCTAAAGGAGATCAGCTCTGGCATTTCTTTGGAAGGAATGATGCTAAAGCTGAAACTCCAGTACTTTGGCCACCTCATGTGAAGAGTTGACTCATTGGAAAAGACTCTCATGCTGGGAGGGATTGGGGGCAAGCGGAGAAGGGGACGACAGAGGATGAGATAGTTGGATGGTATCACTGACTCGATGGATGTGAGTCTGAGTGAACTCCAGGAGTTGGTGATGGACAGGGAGGCCTGGCGTGCTATGATTCATGTGGTTGCAAAGAGTCGGACACGACTGAGCAACTGATCTGATCTGATCTGATAATCACACTTCCGTAACTACTCCCGGCTTCAAATATAACCAAACACCTAACTGCCTGTGTAAAAACCTTTGCAGAGGCACCCACTCACTAAGTTTCTGGGTGAGGTCAAGGACTCTCTCTGGTAAGTTGCTTATTTCTACTTTATGATTAAGAGAAAAAGTGTATTTAAGAATTTTTTGCATTTCCACCCAGCAGAATTTTAAATGTATTCTCATAAAAACTTCAAATCCAGAATTAGTCATTCAGAAATGTAATGGAGATGCAGTAAGTATAATATAGCACCATTAGCCATGATAAAATAAAAATCAATTATAATCAGAACCAAGTTAAGCTTTTTCTAAATTAAGCAATGACAGAGTGGAAATTAGCAGGGATAGGACTAGTCACACAGTAATGTTCTGATTTTGCTACCAAAGGAATCCAAGCCATATAAAGAGTTGAGAGATTTTGTTTTCTGTTTTCAGAAAGAATTTATGCAATATCTTATATATATTTTGATAGAATATACTAGTGAAGCCTTTTGGGCCTGTGGGTATGTTTGTGAGAAGATTTTTATTTACACAATCAATTTCTTTAGACAGGGGACTATTTAGATCATAATTTCTTTTGAGTCTTCCATGGAATTTATTATTTTAATAAATTTGTCAATATAAAATTATTTACAATATAATCCCTTATTTTTTTGTATGATTCTGTAGGAGCTCAAGTGCTGTTTTGTCTTTTATTTTTGATTATCGAGAGGATTTTTTTTTTGAAAATTAACTTTTTATTTGATTTTTTCATTTTTTTGATATGTTTCTCATTTCTTAATTATATCTCCTTTCTACTTACTTTGTGTTCAGTTAGCCATTTGACTTCTTGAGAGAGAAGCTTACATAATTAACTTTAGACACTTTTTTTCCTTTATTGTATAAGGGTTTGGAGCTGTAAGTTTCTCTCTAAGCAATGCTTTAATTGAATCTCATAAGTTTTGAAATTTATGTTTTTATTTTCATTTAGTTCAGATATTTTCTAATTTTCTTTATTTCCTTGTTGACCTATTTTTAAAAATGGGTTTTAAGAATTCATAGACTATTTTAGACTAATTTTAGGTTTACAGAAAATTGAGCAGAAAGTACAGATCATTCCCATATACCCCCTTTCTCTCTTGTTCAGTTCCCCCAGTTATTAACGTGAGTGTGGGATCTGTGTTATAATTGCTGAAACAATAGTGATACAGTATTATTAAAGTACATAGTTTACATTACAGTTCCCTCTTTGATTTCTACAGTTCTGTGGGTTTTGATAAAAGAGTAATGTCCTGTATCCATCATAACAGTATCACACAGAATAGTTTCACAGCCCTAAAAATCCCTTGTGGTCCACTGATTCATCCCTTTCTCTCCACTCCAGTCCCTGGCAACCCTTTACATTTTTGTGTCTATAGTTTTGCTTTTCCCAGAATGTTGCAATCATAGAGTCTGTAGCACTTTTTCAGACTGACTTCTTTCTCTTAATCATATGCATTTAAGATTCCTTTGTTTTTTTATGGTTTGATAATTCGTGTCCTTTTATTGCTGACTGATACTCCATCGTGTGGATCTGCCAATCTGTCTGTCCTCTTACCTTTTGAAGGATATCGTGGCTGCTTCCTGTTTTTGACAATTGTGAATAAAGCTGCCACACACACTTCATATGCAGGCTATTGTGTGCATATGTTTTCAGATCAGTTTTGTAAACAGGTTCATGAGGGTTGAATCAAGTAATAAGACTATGCTTCGTTTTGGGGAAAACACACACACATTAAAACTGTCTTTCAGAGTGGTTCTCATTTTGCATCCTCACCAGCAATGAATGAGAATTATTTTTGCTCCACATCCTTGTTTTGTCAATTTTTCATTTTAGCCATTCTTAGAGGTATGTAGTGGCATTTCATTGTTGCTTTGATTTGCAAGAATGTGGTCCACTGGAGAAGGGAATGGCAAACCACTTTAGTATTCTTGCCTTGAGAACCCCATGAACAGTATGAAAAGGCAAAATGATAGGATACTTAAAGAGGAACTCCCAAGGTCAGTAGGTGCCCAGTATGCCTGGAGATCAGTAGACAAATAACTCCAGAAAGAATAAACGGATGGAGCCAAAGCAAAAACAATACCCAGTTGTGGATGTGACTGGTGATAGAAGCAAGGTCCAATGCGTAAAGAGCAATATTGCATAGGAACCTGAAACGTCAGGTCCATGAATCAAGGCAAATTGGAAGTGGTCAAACAAGAGATGGCAAGAGTGAATGTCGACATTCTAGTGATCAGCGAACTAAAATGGACTGGAATGGGTGAATTTAACTCAGATGACCATTATATCTACTACTGCGGGTAGGAATCCCTCAGAAGAAATGGAGTAGCCATCATGGTCAACAAAAGAGTTCGAAATGCAGTACTTGGATGCAATCTCAAAAACGACAGAATTCTCTGTTCGTTTCCAAGGCAAACCATTCAATATCACAGTAATCCAAGCCTATGCCCCAACCAGTAACACTGAAGAAGCTGAAGTTGAATGGTTCTATGAAGACCTACAAGACCTTTTAGAACTAACACCCAAAAAAGATGTCCTTTTCATTATAGGGGACTGGAATGCAAAAGTAGGAAGTCAAGAAACACCTGGAGTAACAGGCAAATTTGGCCTTGGAATATGGAATGAAGCAGAGCAAAGACTAATAGAGTTTTGCCAAGAAAATGCACTGGTCATAGCAAACACCCTTTTCCAATAACACAAGCGAAGACTCTACACATGGACATCACCAGATGGTCAACACCAAAATCAGACTGATTATGTTTTTTGCAGCCAAAGATGGAGACGCTCTATACAGTCAACAAAAAAAAAGACCAGGAGCTGACTGTGGCTCAGATCATGAACTCCTTATTGCCAAATTCAGACTTAAATTGAAGAAAGTAGGGAAAACCTCTAGACCATTCAGGTATGACGTAAATCCAATCCTTTATGATTATACAGTAGAAGTGAGAAATAGATTTAAGGGATAGATCTGATAGATAGAGTGCCTGATGAACTATCGACGGAGGTTCGTGACATTGTACAGGAGACAGGGATCAAGACCATCCCCATGGAAAAGATATGAAAAAAAGCAAGATGGCTGTCTGGGGAGGCCTTACAAATAGCTGTGAAAAGAAGAGAAGCTAAAAGCAAAGGAGAAAAGGAAAGATATAAGCATCTGAATGCAGAGTTCCAAAGAATAGCAAGAAGAGATAAGAAAGCCTTCCTCAGTGATCAATGCAAAGAAATAGAGGAAAACAACAGAATGGGAAAGACTAGAGATCTCTTCAAGAAAATTAGAGATACCAAGGGAACATTTCATGCAAATATGAGCTCGATAAAGGACAGAAATGGTATGAACCTAACAGAAGCAGAAGATATTAAGAAGAGGTGGCAAGAATACACAGAAGAACTGTACAAAAAAGATCTTCATGACCCTGATAATCACGATGGTGTGATCACTGACCTAGAGCCAGACATCCTGGAATGTGAAGTCAAGTGGGCCTTAGAAAGCATCACTACAAACAAAGCTAGTGGAGGTGATAGGATTCCAGTTGAGCTATTTCAAATCCTGAAAGATGATGCTGTGAAAGTGCTGCACTCAATATGCCAGCAAATTTGGAAAACTGAGCAGGGGCCACAGGACTGAAAATGGTCAGTTTTCATTCCAATCCCAAAGAAAGGCAATGCCAAAGAATGCTCAAACGACTGCACCATTGCACTCATCTCACACGCTAGTAAAATAGTGCTCAAAATTCTCCAAGCCAGGCTTCAGCAATATGTGAACTGTGAACTTCCAGATGTTCAAGCTGGTTTTAGAAAAGGCAGAGGAACCAGAGACCAAATTGCCAACATCCGCTGGATCATCAAAAAAGCAAGAGAGTTCCAGAAAAACATCTATTTCTGCTTTATTGACTATGCCAAGACTTTTGACTGTGTGGATCACAGTAAACTGTGGAAAATTCTGAAAGAGATGGGTATACCAGACCACCTGACCTGCCTCTTGAGAAATTTGTATGCAGGTCAGGAAGCAACAGTTAGAACTGGACATGGAACAACAGACTGGTTCCAAATAGGAAAAGGAGTACATCAAGGCTGTATATTTTCACCCTGCTTATTTAACTTATATGCAGAGTACATCATGAGAAACGCTGGGCTGGAAGAAGCACAAGCTGGAATCAAGATTGCCGGGAGAAATATCAATAACCTCAGATATGCAGATGACACCACCCTTATGGAAGAAAGTGAAGAGGAACTAAAGCCTCTTGATGAATGTGAAGGAGGAGAGTGAAAAAGTTGGCATAAAACTCAACATTCAGAAGATGAAGATCATGGCATCTGGTCCCATCATTTCATGGGAACTAGATGGGGAAACAGTGGAAACAGTGTCAAACTTTATTTTTGGGGGGCTCCAAAATCACTGCAGATGGTGACTGTAGCCATGAAATTAAAAGACGCTTACTCCTTGGAAGAAAAGTTATGACCAATCTAGATAGCATATTGAAAAGCAGAGACATTGCTTTGCCAACAAAGGTCCATCTAGTCAAGGCTATTGTTTTTCCAATGGTCATGTATGGATGTGAGAGTTGGACTGTGAAGAGAGCTGAGCGCCAATGAATTGATGCTTTTGAACTGTGGTGTTGGAGAAGACTCTTGAGAGTCCCGTGGACTGCAAGGAAATCCAACCAGTCCATTCTGAAGATCAGCCCTGGGATTTCTTTGGAAGGAATGATACTAAAGCTCACACTCCAGTACTTTGGCCACCTCATGCGAAGAGTTGACTCATTGGAAAAGACTCTGATGCTGGGAGGGATTGGGGGCAGGAGGAGAAGGGGACAACAGATGATGAGATGGCTGGATGGCATCACTGACTCGATGGACGTGAGTCTGAGTGAACTCCAGGAGTTGGTGATGGACAGGGAGGCCTGGCGTGCTGCGATTCATGGGGTCGCAAAGAGTCGGACACGACTGAGCAACTGAACTGAACTGAATGAGTGACATGGCACCCCACTGCAGTATTCGTGCCTGGAAAATCCCATGGATGGAGGAGCCTGGTAGGCTGCAGTCCATGGGTTTGCTTAGAGTCGGACACAACTGAGCAACTTCACTTTCATGTATTGGAGAAGGAAATAGCAACCCGCTCCAGTGTTCTTGCCTGGAGAATCCCATGGATGGGGAGCCTGGTGGGCCGCTGTCTATGGGGTCTCACAGTCAGACACGACTGAAGTGGCTTAGCAGTGACATGTGATGTAGAGCTTCATATGTTTATTTTCCATCTGTATATCTTCAAGTTGTTTATATCTTTTGCTCATTTTCAAATTTTGGAGTTTTTCCCCTTATCATTGATTTTTAATAGTCTTTGTATACTGTAGATACAGATCCTTTATGAGATATAGGTTGCAAATATTTTTTCTGAGTCTGTGGCTTAGCTTTATATTCTCTTAAAAATGTTATTCATAGAGCAGAAAATTTTAACTTTTATTAGGCCCTACTTAACCAGGATTTTTTTTTTTCTGTCATGTATCTTGCTTTAGGTATTTTTCTAAAAATTATGAAACCTAAGCTCATCTATGGAGAAGGCAGTACTCTTAAGTACTCTTGCCTGGAAAATCCCAGGGACAGGGAAGCCTGGTGGACTGCCATCTACGGGGTCGCACAGAGTCGGACACGACTGAAGCGACTTAGCAGCAGCAGCAGCAGCATCAAATTGTTCTGGCACCATTTGTTGAAAATACTGTGCTTTTTCTATTGAATTGCCTTTGCACATTTGTCAACCATCAGTTGACTTTGTGTGGATATATTTCTGGGCCATATTTCTATTCCATGATAAATGGGTCTGTTTTTCTCCAATATCACGCTATCTTGATTAATGTAGCTTTATAGTAAGTCCTAAAGTCACTTGTATCTGTTCTTCAACTTTGTTCTTTCTCTTCAGTATTGTTTTGGCTGTTATGGGTCTTTTACCTTTTCACATAAACCTTACAATCAGTTTATTGATTTTTACCAAATAAATTGCTGAGATTTTGATTGGGATTGTGTTGAATCTATAGGTCAAGTTGGGAAGAGCTGACATGTTAACAATAACAAATCTTCAGATCCATCCATATTAACTCTCTCCATTTATATAGATCTTTTAAAATTGCTTTTCATTGGCATTCTGAAGTTTTCTCTATAGAGATCATGCACATATTTTACTAGACTTATGTATTTCATTTTGGGGCATTCCTGTTATAAGTGGTATTATGTTTTTAATTTCAAATCCCAATAGCTTATTGCTGGACTATATAGAAAAGCAATTCACTCTTTTATATTAACCTTGTATCTTTAATTTTATTGTAATCCTAGATTTAAAAAATTGATTTCTGGTTAAATTCTGTTGTATAAGAGAATGCAGTCTATAAAATTTCAATCATTTTAAATTTCAGATATGTTTTATAACCCAGCATGTGATCAAACTTTGTAAATGTTCCAAGTGCACTTGAAAGTAATTTTATTTTGCAGTTATTGAGTAGATTGTTCTATAAATGTCTTTAAGTTAGTTGTTTGATAGTGTTTTTTTTTAATCTTCTGCATCTTACTGAACTTTATCTTTAATTCCACTAGTTGCTGAAAAAGTATTGAAACCTCTCACAATAATTATTGACACTAGCTTGTGCTTACTTGGGCATAATATGTGTTAAACCACTGTCTTAGATAATTGAGTATTTGAAGAACTTGTTTGACAGAACTTCTGGAAGTTTTCAGTCCTCTACTTCCATATTTGAAGTACAAATAAGGGATATAATATGTTTCTTTAATTTTTTTCTTTTTTTTTTTAAACTTTACAATATTGTATTAGTTTTGCCAAATATCGAAATGAATCCGCCACAGGTATACCTGTGTTCCCCATCCTGAACCCTCCTCCCTCCTCCCTCCCCATACCCTCCCTCTGGGTCGTCCCAGTGCACCAGCCCCAAGCATCCAGTATCGTGCATCGAACCTGGACTGGCAACTTGTTTCATACATGATATTATACATGTTTCAATGCCATTTCCCCAAATCTCCCCACCCTCTCCCTCTCCCACAGAGTCCATAAGACTGATCTATACGTCAGTGTCTCTTTTGCTGTCTCAGTCACTCAGTCGTGTCCGACTCTTTGTGACCCCATGAACCGCAGCATGCCAGGCCTCCCTGTCCATCACCAACTCACGGAGTCCACCCAAACTCATGTCCATTGAGTCAGTGATGCCATCCAGTCATTTCATCCTCTGTCGTCCCCTTCTCCTCCTGCCCTCAATCTTTCCCAGCATCAGGGTCTTTTCAAATGAGTCAGCTCTTCGCATCAGGTGGCTAAAATATTGGAGTTTCAGCTTCAACATCAGTCTTTCCAATGGACACCCAGGACTGATCTCCTTTAGGATGGACTGGTTGGATCATCTTGCAGTCCAAGGGACTCTCAAGAGTCTTCTCCAACACCACAGTTCAAAAGCATTAAAATCTTAATTAATTAATTAAAATCTTAAAGGTAAAGTGGTACAAAACCTGAATTTTTGGTTCTCTAAGAGGACACAGTTTTCTTAAAACATTGAACTGCTTTTGGTAACTGTTTCTTTAAGTGATCTGTATTTGCATTGATCTTTTATGATGGGTTAAATTTTTTTTGATATTTTTTACAAACTTCCCAAAGATCAAGTTCTAAGTAGGGTTCATCTGACCTTTAGCTAACTTTTGGGTTTGCCAGAGGGTCCCTGGAACACCTCAAATTATTTGTTTTCTCTCCATCTCAGAGGAATATTAGACTGTTTGGGCTTACTGGGTGTGTTTGAATTGCATGGGCTGCTGCTGCTGCTAAGTCGCTTCAGTCGTGTCCAACTCTGTGCGACAACTATGTGCCGTCCCCATAGACAGCAGCCCACCAGGCTCCCCATCCCTGGGATTCTCCAGGCGAGAACACTGGAGTGGGCTGCCATTTCCTTCTCCAAGGCATGAAAGTGAAAAGTGAAAGTGAAGTCGCTCAGTCGTGTCCGACTCTTAGCGACCCCATGGACTGCAGCCCACCAGGCTCCTCCATCCATGGGATTTTCCAGGCAACAGTGCTGGAGTGGGGTGCCATTGCTTTCTCCGAATTGCATGGGAGGCACTGTCAAATGAGTGGTGATAAAGCATCCTTCAGTTTTATACTTTTATATTGTTTTATAGTATTTTCTTTTTGAGATTGGAGATTGAATATTTATTCTCATGGTTGTGTCTCAGGAAAAACTGAAGGGCTTGAGTCAGTATTTTGGAATGTAAACTATGCTGACTATCCTGTCTTGTCACTTCAGGTGTCTTTTCATGTATTTAGAAAAAAGGCAATTTTATAGATTTTCAATGATCTAAAATCTGAGAGGTGTGGTATATCTTGTAGTGCTATATAAATTGACAGGTAAAAATTCAGGAAAATCTTAACAGTTTTACAGTGGTTGATAAGCCTTAAGAGAGAGAGAAAAATATCAGGATACTTTGATTCTCTTAAGTTTTCTTCTAAGGCATACTCAGATATCACAACAATGAGCTAAAATTCCCAGGAAAAAAATGCATCAGTACCTGTATAACCTAAGGAGGAGAACTGGTTCTATTGTTTTGCAGAGAACCGGCATGGTTAACTATCTAAAATTGGTAGGCTGGATAAAATCCTCACAGCTTCATGTATCCTACAGGAAAGACTGCATCTGTAACCATTACTGTACAAGTTGCCTCCTCTTATTAAATTTCTTGAGTAAAGGAAGGCTATAATTTATCATATTCTTTTTCAGCTTTCTCTCAGAAGGAATTCTTCCCTTAGTCAGACTGAAACTAGCATTGTGATACTTTAGATCTCAAATCTTATGATCAGTTGAGAACCAGCCGATAATCTTCATAGTCCAAATAAAGTCTGACAATAGTATGTCTTTACAGTTCTGAATTTTGAGGGGATACAAGCACAAATTGAATAAGGACATTTGAATAGAGCTTTATGGATTGCAAAATATTTTTCATATTATTTTAGTCCTCTTATTACCTACTGTGAGAAAGAGAGTATAGAATTTCATGATACTTATGGTGTTCTCTGCTCAGCACCTTTTCCAGTTTCCTATCTTCTGATACCAATAACCATCTTCCAGCTTCCTTAGGGAAATGCCTGCTCTGCTGACATGGTTCCAAGTAAGGCTGTTAATCGTAGTCCTGTCTGTAGCTGCTCCCTAGCTGCAGTGTCTGGTCAGTCAGGATTGCCACCTGCACCTTCCTATTCATAGTGACTGAGAAATTGTATGTGGTTTCTAGGGCCTTATGTGAGCTCTCCCTGCACTTTGCTGCTGAAATGAATATAGAGAAAATGTCTTCTTGCTTTTTGGGCTCTTGTTACTAGATCAATATGAATTTGGAGATGCTTTGAAAATCCCAGTTGTCTAGAATAGGAGAGAATTGGAGTTAACTTTGAGATGAGAACATATGAAATAAAAAGATAGTTACTCAATGGATTGAACCCTGGGTCCAGCCACATTTGACCATGTTTTATGAGCTAATAAATGCCTTTTTTCTTAAGGTAGTTTAAGATGATTTTCCCCTTACTTAGTTCATCCAGGCTTCTGTAACAAAGTAGGTGGCTTGTAAACAACAGAAATCTATTTCTCAGAGTTCTGGAGACTGGAAATCAGGATGTTGGCATGGTTGAGTTCTGGTGACAGCCCACTTCCAGACTGTAGACTGTTGTCTTCTCCTGTACCCTCATACAGCAGAGAGAAGCAGCAAGCTCTGATGACTCTTATAAGGGCACTGATGTGACACATGAGGGATTCACCCTTAAGTCCTCCTCTAGACCAAAGGGTCACTTCCGAATGCCATCACAGTGGGGAGTAGAGTTTCAACATATGAATCTATGGGCAGGGGATACAGCCATTCAGTTCATGACAATAGATTATTTCATTTGCAACCTAAAGCATCTTCCCTATTGCAGTTACTTTGGCCACATTTCACAGATGGAAAACTGAGGCTCTGTGAGGTTAAGTGACCCATATATATATATATATATAGTTTCTCCACTATATAGTGTGAAAACTTGATAAAGCTTATTCTCAATTCAGCTACTCATTCTGTCTGCCCATTACCATGCTGCTTAATAATAAATATCTCGTGGTTGTTTTCTTGTTTGTGTATGTGTGCGTGGCTGATCCTTCTTTTCCCTAAAGAAGGTTTGCTGATCTGACTATATAAGCTCTTCTGCTCGAGGGATGATGTCTGTGTGACCGCATGGCTCTACAGACACTCTCTGCCTGTCCTGCCCCCTCACGACCAGATTTCTATGCTCCTGGTCTTCCTCTCAGAAGAGATTATCTAACAAACCACATCTACCAGGCTTGAGTCATTTGAAATCCGATTCTGATCCGATCCATCTGTGCTGACCACTGTATCTCAGAATGGGTCTCCACTGTTGCAGAATCTTTCTGAAGGCACCCTGGAGTGGGTTGGTGAAGGTAAAAGAAAAGATTCTCCTTGTTTGTTTCAACCTGTGTCGACCGGCCTGCCTGTCCCTAAACAGTCCCCAGCCATCCCTGTGAGCCCTAATGGCAGAAAAATGGGCTGAGACTTGAGGGAAAATACTTCTACATTTTGTGAGCAATAAGAAAAGGAAAGGAACAAGTAATGTGATTCTTTAAAGGTTAGATACAGTAATACTTCCCAATTCAGCTGACTGGAGAAAAAGCTGCTCCATAAGTGAATTTTAAAGAAACACTGTAAGCACCCAAAACTTTACAGAAAGCTATTTTGAACATTATAAGGTTGAAATTTATCTAACATTCATTGCATACACTCCTGCTTGGCTTTTTGAATCACCCTTTTCCTAGTAGGAACTATTTCCTTAGACACTTAGAGGTTTTGTTGTTTCTGGATGACCTCTCAGTGGACTACTCATTGCTTTTTAATAATTCCATTCTGTTTTTTAAATGTATTTTCCTATATATTGTAATTTTATCTACTAATTGCTCCTTTTTATGGTTGGTAATATGTTCTTTGCTGTTGCTTTGAATCTTCTTTTATATATAGTCGGCATGACACATGCCTCCTACTCTCTCTTCTGGAGTAGAGGGTGAAGGATTTGTGGCTGTTTTTTCCTTCTCTTAACATGTAGATAACTCTTCCATTTACATCTGTTGTTTTCAGGCAGGCTTGGACACGAAGCATCAGTGGGTCTCAGGGAGAGAGGGAGCAGGACTTGGCCAGAGACCCAGCCGTCCCTGGCACTTTGCGGACCACTTGTGACGTGTCAGCACTATGCCTTATCTAACGGAAACCTCACGACGAGGCTTAGAGCGAGATTCCCGGGCACTGTCCTAAATGCTTTACACATATTATCTCCCTTAGCACTCAAAAGATCTCTATGTATCTCATAAGAGGAAGGCAACTTGGAGGTAAAACAGAACACAAACTTCTATCTAGGTACACTGGATCCAGGGGCAGATTTGGCAACATGATGGAATTACAGATTCTCTCCTAAAAGGTTCTATTTAACATGTTCTATTTCCCTGGGTCACAAAGCATGTGGCAAAACTGAGATACAGTTCTGATTCTTTCCAAACGTCATGTCCTTAACTACCATCCACGTGGCCTTAATTCCTTATTTGCATCTTCTTTATTTCTCCGCTTAGTCCAGCAGACTTCCTCTAGGGCTTGGTTTGCTTAACTCCTGTCTTTTCTTCTCTGGGATTAATTCTTCTCACTATATATTCTACTCATCTGTACACTTATGTCCCCAATATTTCTTGGGCTTGTATTTCCTTCAAGGCTTTAAAATTGGGCCCTGTATTATACCTCCTGTATCCTTTCCACATAGTGCTTAAAACAGGTGATTTAAATCTGCAGTTATGTGAGTGAGTCTGTCTTTTATTAGGCACATCAACACTACATATATTTGAAAATGGGCTGTATTAGTATGTTTCTGGACTAAGGGGGCTCTCATTGCTCAGTCGTGTCTGACTCTTTGTGACCCTCTGTACTGTAGCCTGCCAGGTTCCTCTGTCCATGGGATTTTCCCAGCAAGGACACTTGCCATTTGTGGGTTGCCATTTCCTCCTCCAGGGAATCTTCTCTACTCGGGCATCAAACCAATGTCTCCTGCATTGGCAGGCAGATTCTTTTACCACTATGCCACCTTGGAAACCCTAGTATGTATCTGGTCTATGGAAAACCCACATATGGACTTTCAGACCCCCTTGCCATAACTTGACAGTCTCCTGGGTCTGAGTCCACAGGTTGAGATCCCTGCCTTGGAATAGCATTATTTAATGACAGAGAGCCAACTCACCAGTCTAACAGACTCTGCAGCTCCCAAGGTTTCATGATCTTGGTCATGAATCTCAACCATCACACAACAAGACTGCCTTTTCTTAGGCCTCATTGTCCCATTTAGATGAGGTCAGGCATTTAAAGTACTTAACACAGTATCAAGGCAGTGTCCTACTCCTATCCATGGTTTGGATGTTAAAAGACATAAAACAAAGTGATAAACCAACTTTGACCAGGGCAAACTGGGTCCTGGGCTGATTTGGTAACATAGTCTGGAGTTACAAGTTGTGTTACACAGTGAAATCAAAATAAGGGCTTGTACTGTCCAGTTGATAAAGAAGTTTGTAACCAAGTTGGCTTCCCTGATGGTTCAGAGCGGTAAAGAATCTGCTTGAAATGCAGGAGACCTGGCTTTCATCCCTGGGTTGGAAAGATCCCCTGGAGAATGGAATGGCTACCCACTCCAGTCTTCTCGCCTGGTAAATCCCATGGACAGAGGAGCCTGGTGGGTGACAGTCCATGGGGTCACAAAGAGTCGGCAACTGAGTGACCAACACTTTCACCCTTTCTGTATAATGACAGCCCAAACCTCACAGGGTCATCTATGGGGTATCATTCTCCCGCCACCTCTCTGTTGCTGGATATTGCTCAGAATTCAGACTTCAGCCTTTCCCCTTTTCTCCATGTGAGCTGTACCACGGAACCTCAGGACAGCCTCTCTCTGCCTCCTGACACTGCCAGGCTCTGCCCTTTCCCATAGACCTTCTCCTCTCCATCCTTCCACAGCCCCTCCTGACTCCAGTTCTCCTGTGGGCTGAGGCTTCTGTTACAGATGCCAGGAAGCAGGGTCTTCCCTGGTGGTCAAGTGATTTAAGACACGATGCTCCCAGTGCAGGGAGCCTGGGTTTGATCCCTGGTCAGTAAATGAGAATCCCACAGGACTCAACTGAAGATCCACATGCTGCAACTAAGACCTGGCACAGCCAGATAAAGAAATATAAAGCAAAATACCAGGAAGCACTCACAGGTATTTCTGTTTGGGACTCTGTACAAACCTATAGGAGGAGAAGGAGAATATGATGGGGGCGTGTGCTCAATGCGGACGGGAACAGGGAAGAAATGGCAGGGAGGGAAATTCTCCCGTAATGTATGCATAGAGGGGTTATTGAGCCTCTCTATTGGACTAACATGTATCAGCTCTAATGAAAGTTGATGGGGGTGATGGGGGGTGGGGGAATCCACAGCCCTGAAGGTTTCATTCTTCTTCAGCAGGAAGTCCCCAGAGACTTGGCCACAGAAAATCTAAGGGTCCACCAAGCTGAAGGAAAACCAGCTCAAAGACAGAACTTCATTTTTAACCCTTTAGAGGGTAACCCCAAGTAATAGCAGCTGAGCCAAGAATACTTTCTCTACCATATCCCATGTAATCATTTCATAATCCTATTGAAGCAGGTTCTGCTGTTACTTCCATTTTATAGGTGAGGAAACTGACTTAGAGAGACCAAGTGACTGCAAATAACTGGCCCAGCATTACCCAGCTAGTAAGTAGATGAGCATGGAATTTGAAAACAGGTCTGTCTGATTCTGTGCTCTGTCTCTTAAATCTCTTGCTACAAAGGGATCCTGAATGTATTCCTTCTAAAGGGTGGTGGTGGTGGTTTAGTTGCTAAGTTGTGTCTGACTCTTGCGACCCCTGCCAGGCTCCTCTGTCCATGGGATTCTCCAGGCAAGAATACTGGAGTGGGTTGCCATTTCCTTCTCCAATTCTAAAGGGTAGATGTAGTTTAATGCTTAGACTTGGTAAGAAATTCCTTTTGCAATAAACTGTTAAGAAAACTCCCCCCCCACCCCCAGTTGACACTGCCAGTTAAATATTGGTGTACCTTAGTTTTCACATGGCAGGAAGTAGCTGTGGTTCGGCAGGTGGTCCCCACAGAGTCCAATCAGTTTCAGTGTGTTCAGATTACAAACTGACCTGTAAATGAGTTCTAGCATCTCAAGGGAAAAGCAAAGAGTGTTGCATTATCTGTGAAAATTCATTAGCAATGCTGGAAAACTGTGTCCTGTAGTTGGTGAGTCACAAGTCACTATGTATCTTTAACATTCATCCAGGCCTCATAGACAAAGCAGGTAAAGTCCCCATCCATTTCAAGTATTGGAATACTAATTCTTTAATCAGAACCTCTGTTCCGCCTTAAACTCTGGGTCTGGCCACCAGCTCACCCAGATCTACCAAGTGAGTCACCTTCGTCAGTTGCCACCACTTCCCTCGGGGTGGTGGTTCAGTCGCTCAGTCATGTTCGACTCTTGACAACCCATGGCCTGCAATTTTACGCTAATTGGTCTCTAGTGCCCTAGGCTTCCTCCAACTTCCTATATTGGCTTCTTTTTTGCTACTGTAACACAGTTCCGTAAGCTTCAGTTCAGTTCAGTCGCTCAGTCGTGTCCGACTCTGCGACCCCATGAATTGCAGCAGTCGTGTCCGACTCTGCGACCCCATGAATTGCAGCATGCCAGGCCTCCCTGTCTATCACCAACTCCCGGAGTTCACCCAAACTCTTGTCCATCGAGTTGATGATGCCATCCAGCCATCTCATCCTCTGTCGTCCCCTTCTCCGGTGCCCCCAATGCCTCCCAGCATCAGAGTCTTTTCCAATGAGTCAACTCTTCGCATGAGGTGGCCAAAGTATTGGAGTTTCAGCTTTGACATCCGTCCTTGAACACCCAGGGCTGATCTCCTTCAGAATGGACTGGTTGGATCTCGTTGCAGTCCAAGGGACTCTCAAGAGTCTTCTCCAACACCACAGTTCAAAAGCATCAATTCTTTGGCACTCAGCTTAGGGGCTTAAAATAACACAAGTTTATTATGTTACAGTTCAGAAGTCGAAAATAAATTTTACAGAGATACAAGCAAATCAATGGCAGCCTAGCTGCCTAACTTATGTTAGGAAGCCTAACTAATGGCAGCCTGATTTCTTCCAGATGATAATCCATTTCCTTGCCTTTTCCAGTTTCTAGATGCTGTCTTCATTCCTTGGCTGTTCAGCTTTTCTTCCTCTGCTTCATTTCTGGGCCTTCCCTGACTTTGCTGCCTCCCTCTTTTAAGGACCCTTGTGATTTACATTGGACCCACTTTGGATAATTTCACCATCTCAAGGTCTTTAATCATAACTTCAAGGCTCCTTTTTACCATGTAAGATAATATCCATAGGTTCCAGGGATTAGCAAGTGTCCACATAGCTTTGGAGGCCATTGCTCAGTCTTGCATACCTCCTCCTTATGGAGGGCTTCTCAAGGAAGAAGAAAGGTTCTGTGGTATCATGAACCTGACGTGAAACATGAAGCAGGAATTTGATTCCAATCTTGAATCAGACATTACATCCATTGTTGGATCATACACAAAGCATTTTATGTCCCAGATAACATTCTGTAATTGAAATCTTCCACCAGTTCACTAATATCTCTCCTAGCTAGAAAATTTCACAACGAGACAAATTCATTTCTATTAAAATACAAATGACTTGAAGAAATTTTACTGTGGATTAGACTTTTCTTCAAAGGACTGAATTTACTCTAAAAATAATAGTTCATCTCTGATGACATAGAGGGGTGAAATGGGGGTGATTGTACAGTAAAAATGAATGTACCTATAAATTTTGAACTGAGTATTTATGTGTGTAAGTTTTGTGGATACAATTGGAAGTTTTTGTAATTTATACTGGGATCTATTTTGTAAATGTCATGAATAGTTGTAGAATTTTAGAATTGAAAGAATTTTAGGGAAACTTTGGTTTAATATTCATTCATCCCACAAATATGTATTAAGACTTTGACATGACAGGATTATAGTGGAGACGGTGCAGGTTGTTCCCACACGTCTCTAGGTATCACAGTTCATATGACTGTTTATGGACAGGCACCACCTATGGTTTGCAAAGCACAAGTAAAAACATACTTGTTTACAACACCCTGGTTCCTTGAGATAAAATAGTGAAAAAGACAAAACATTCCTAGACCTCTGAGACTTCTCAGTCTGGAGAGGACAATCCACATACGAAGAGGCAGATACACAGTTGATAAAGGCAACATGACAGGTTTCTGTGGGAGAATGTAGGAGGGTCTGGAGCATGCGGGAGGTTTCCTAGGAAAATATTTCATCTACCCTGAGCCCTGACTGAAAATGACAGGGTAAAGAACAAAGGCAGAGGAAAGAGATGAATGAAGATTGTTCAGGCCAATGTAATTGCAAGCTCTTAAGGTGAAGACAGAAGATGATGCTCGAGGAGTAGAAACAGTTCTGCAGAAATAGTTCTGCTGCAGAAAAAAAGAAATGGCCAGAAAAACTAGAGGCTGCAAAAGGTTAAGTAACTTGTGTGGTATCACCTACCCTATCTCCTCTGGTTCATTAAGGGGCACCTTAAGTTACAGTAGATTTATTCATCACAAGTACAATTGTGTACCCTGGGAAGTGTTCTACAATGCAGTCTCAGATTATCATTGCTTTAGACCAGAGCTTGTTGGTTGCAGAGGACAGCAGCTGTGTCCTCCTTGTCTTTGCACACCCGCAAAATCCACTGATTGCCTGCAGTTCATCTTCAGAGATGTTCTGGTTATTGAAGTCTCTGTCAATATATATAACTGAAATTTAAATAATTATTACAGAAAGATGTTTGAGCTGGATATAATATCCCTGCTTATACAAAAGCTAAAGGCAAAACAGAGAAGCTAAGAGCAAAAGCATACCATTTTCTCTGACAGGGTCCTGTTTGCTTCTGTTCTGGTATGCTTCCTGTTAGCAATCGATACAAATTGTCTATAAGGCAAACAACATTGCATTGATAAAATGACATGAGTCCATCATGAGTCTTAAAAAAAATCAAGATAAATTATGTTCCCATTTATAACAATGTTTATGTCATACTGCTTTCATCTAATCAGATTCTTTTCTAATTTTATTTTAAAATATCAAATATATTTCACATTAATTTGGCTGTCCAAATACCAGGGTAATTTGTTGCTAATGGGTTATCATCATTGCTCTCTTTTTTGTGTTATGTTTGTGAAATTTTCAGGAAATAAAGATAGTCCTGAAGGAAGTTCATGAATGTCTAAGTAAATCTCAGTTCTCAACTGGTTTTGCTTGGTAGTGTATTTTTAGTTCCTTTGCCTGAGTTGGATAAAAATTTTAAAATCTTTTAGCTATGTTGTTTTTTTTGTTGTTATGGTTATTCTCAGAGATTATATATATATTTTTTAGTCAAATATGATCTTTTATTTTTCCAAAGTTGTTATTGTGCTTATAGTGTGATCGTTCAACCTGTGATTTTCTTTTGAACTTAACCTGCTGCTGAAATATATTATTAGGTCTAATCTTTTTTTTCTAACACTTTAATATGAAAAGTTTCAAACATACTGAAAAATTAAAAGCATTTTTTAGTGAACATCCATGTACCTAGTCTCTAGTTTCTAGTGTCAATAGTTTACTATGACTCCTAATCCTTTTCATTTGATTTTTTAAAAACAATTTTTTTTGGATTATCTAGATAAATAATTAAGTAATAATTATTACTGCAAATAAATTATTTGCAAATAATTTCCTCCTACTTATCAATATTATACCTCTTCTTTCTTGGCTTAATTCAATAAATGCTTTATAATTAATAGCTATTGTTGATATATATGTTGTTGATATATATATATAACTAGCTATTGATGATATATATGTATATTAATAGCTATTTTTGACTTGATCTCATGAATGAGAAGAATATGTTCAGAAATCTTTTGTTCAGTGTGATATTGCTGGTGATTTGGCTTAGATGTTCTTTTTCAAACTCCTTTGATTTTTTTTGATTAATTTATTAAGTAATTGATTGATCCATTACTTTATGAAATATTTATCGGAATCCTGTTTTGTCCCAGGCACTGTGCTTGGCACTAAATGTACTTATAGGGATTAAAAAAAAAAAACAAAAAAAACTCCTAAGAGCCTGGATCCTGCCTTCTTGGGGATTAGAGTCTAGTGGGGTTTGTATGATAAGCTGTGATAATAAATGTCCTACTAATAAAACACTTTATAATTCATTGAGTAAAACCTAATTGGTCTTAGTGTTTTATTCCTTAAGCATATGGATAAGTTAGATTTTTTTAATTACTTTTGTTTCTGTTTGAGTTTGCCAAATTCTCATACACTGATTATACTTACTTTATAATTTGTCTTTTTCTGTGATCTGGTAATTCACATGATGGAACATGAGAATTGTTGCTAAGTTGTGTCAGACTTTTTTGCAACCCCATGGACTATAGCCTACCAGGCTCCTCTGTCCATGGGATTTCCCAGGCAAGGATACTGGAGTGGGTTGCCATTTCCTTCTCCAGGGGATATTCCCAACTCAGGGATTGAAAGCAGGTAGGTTCTTTACCACTGAGTCACCAGAGAAGTCCTAACATGAGAATTATCTTTTCCTTAATGATTGGAAAGAATCTGTCCAGGCAAACTTTTATGGTAATTCTTTTTTATTCAACTTGTTTTCCCATAAATGCACCGATTTCACTTTTATTTTTGGATCCCTTCATTGGCTATTCAGGGTTTTTTGTGTTTCTGTTTTATTTTTTATTTATTTTTTTTTTAATTTTTTTTAAATTTTATTTTATTTTTAAACTTTTCATAACTGTATTAGTTTTGCCAAATATCAAAATGAATACTTTTGTTTGAAAAAAGCCATTGAAATCATGTTAGGAATTGCTTTGAATCTACAGGTGGCTTAGGTAATATTACCATTTTAACCAATATTAATTCTTCCGATCCATGAATGTGAGGTACTTTTCTATTTGTTTCTTTGAATTCTTTCATTATTATCTTGAAATTTTCCAAATAGAGATCTTACACCTCTTTAGTTAGATTTATTCTTAAAGTATTTTGTTGTTTTTGATGCTATTGTAAATGAGTTCAATTTTTGATTTTTCAGAAATTTTTTTTTAAGTTTTCAGACTTGAATAGAAAGTGTGTTAATTTTGCATATTATTTTTGTATTCTGCAAGTCTCCTGAACTCATTGATTAGATCTAATGAATTTTGTTGTTGTTGAATCTTTAAGATTTTTTTATATACAAAATCATGTTGTGCAAATAGAGACAATTTTACTACTTTTCCAATTTTGTTGCCTTTTATTACTTTTTCTTGCCTGATTATTCTAGCTAGGACTTCTAGTACTATATTCAACAGGAGTGGTGAGCACCTTGTCTTGTTTTTCATCTTAGAGGAAAAGCCTTCAGCTTCACCATTGATCATAACATTAGCTGTGGGTTTGTCATAGATGGCCTTTACTATGTTGAGATATACTCATTCTATTCCTAGTATAAGAGTTTTTATTAATAATGGATGTTGAATTTTGTCAAATATTTTTTCTGTGTCCATCGAGATGATCATACTGTTCTTTTCTTTCATTTTGTTAATGTGATTTATCACAGTGATTGTATTGTATGTGTTGGATTTTTGATCATAGTAAATGATCCTTTTAGTATACTGATGAATTCAGTTTGCTAGTATTTTATCGAGAATTTCCGTGTCTATATTTATCAGGGATATTTGTCTGTAGTTTTCTATTGTGTCCTTTTCTGACCTCATAAAATGTGTTTGGGAGTGTTCCCTCCTCTTTGATTTTTTTGGGAAGAATTTGAGAAGGATTGATGTTAATTCTTTAAATGTTTGGTAAAATTCACCAGTGAAGCCATGTGGTCCTGGGCTTTTCTTTGTTGGAGGTTTTTGACTACTGATTCAGTCTCTACTAGTAATGATCTATTTGAATTTTCTATTTGTTCTTGATTCAGTCTTGGTAGACTATATGTTTCTAAGAATTTTTCCATTTCACATTGAATTGCATAGAAAATTTTCTTAAAATACTTATTTTTAAGTCCCTTTTATCGGTTCTGTCTCCTTTTTCATTTCTAGTATTGGTAAAATTGAAGTTCTGTCTGCTTCTGTACTAGATAAATGCTATATCTTTTGAGGGGACTGGTGATATGTTTTAAATAGTCTGCCAAGAATATACATAATATGATTCCCCTTATATAAACAAAAGGTATGTTATTTTTTTCTGAAACTATACATATTAAGCTGTTGACAGTGGCTGAGTTTGTAGGGAAAGAGTAGTAACTTTTAATTTTAAGTTTTTCAGTGCTTTTAGTTTTTTTTTTTTTTACTATATGCATTAGTTTCTAGTTTATAAAAAGTGAGTTGATTGAATAACAGGATAGATTGTTAATGATCATAGGTCATGGTACTTTATTTGTACTTTTCTGTATTTTAATAATTTAAACAAATTTTATTTTAAATTTTAACAATTTTTAAATCCAGAAGGAAAAGAGCATAATAAATTAGGACAGTGGCTAGCAGAAACATCTAAATTCATGAGTATATCCCTCTGTATCCTTTTTGTGATAATATCAATCCTTATGGGTCCAGGAGAAGAGTGGATTTAGAAGTATGGTTGCTAATGAATTCTTCTCCAGATCAAGAAGAAACTGTTACAGAGGTTTGCAGTCTCAAGGAATCATTTCATTACTTTTGTTGTTCTGTCTCCTAAAAATGTAGGGATGAATTCTTAGGGACGGGCAGTTTAGAACACCAGAAGTCAAATGTAGACTTAATCTTCAGAATGAAAGAAAGTAATTTTTTTCTTGAATCAACTGAAGCTTTCTCTAGAACACAGAAAAATAACAGTCTTGGGAAAGCAATTGTATTTACTTTGTAGTAAATTATAAACAGGCGATTAAAGGTTAAGGCACAGTTTCTCAATCTCTACAGTGCTAGGAGTAAAACATGCAAATTTCTGAGGGCAGTACCATGAAACTCTTTACCAAGTACCAAGAATCATTGGTACTTGGAAACTCAGTGCCAAGAATCATTTCTGGCTTTGTTTGCTGTGTGTGCCTGTGCCCTTCCTTCTGAAGGGTGTCCTCTGGCAAGGGAAACATGTAAATATTGTGGCAATGCAGCTCAGTAATGTGTGGGAGATGAAGGAGTTGTGACCATCTTTTAGGACCATGGTCTGTAAACCTTAGTATGTATCAAAATACCAGAAAGCCTGTTAGAGCACATTCCTGATTCTCGTCCCCACAGGTTCCGCACAGGTTCTGACTGAGTAGCTCTGGGTGGGGCCTTGCGAGTTCTTCAGTGATGTTGCTTTTGGGGGTCTGGAGACCACAGTTGAGGAATTAGGCCTTCATAAAGGGCCTAAGCCAGCAGCTGGAGACCTTGATTAATAGATTATGGTTTGGCCCTCTGGTATGTGATTACAAACCTCTAAGACCCAAAAAAGTGATTCTCAAACTTTAGTGGCAATAAGAATAAGAATCACCCGAGGATTTGTTGAGTTTTAGATTCCCAGGGCCTGTCTCCATGGCACGGGGAGGAGTTGCATTCACATTTAGTGTCATAGATGTTTTGACACAATGGTCTGGGGACCATGGTTCAAAAACAACATTGCTGACATATTTAGAGGTTGCTATTTCTTAACTTCTTCCTCTAAAATGATTAAGCCCTAATGTCAGTAGCACTTAGGTGAAGACCCGTGATGCTGATATATGAATAAAGAGTAGCAATTTTATTAAGAAAAGGAAGATTTGAAGTGAGTGCTCCTCTCTGCTAGCCTCACCTGGTAAAGCCGAGCTAATTCCTTTCTACATTTCTGTCCCAGAACATCACTGTACAGCTGGTAGCCTTGCTAGAATTAAAACCACAGTGTTGTAGAAAGCATCGAGTTTATGTGGCTGATCTTGCAAGACCAAATTTATAGAGAAAATAAAACTTGGAAGGTATGGACAGGTAGGAAAAAAAAAGAAAAAGGGAGAAAAAATCACCATTTCTATGATCATGTAAACATAGATGTAGGGAATCAACATAAAAATCAGAATCCATTTCCAAGGACTACAAAGACAAGATTGAGACTTTCTTTTATCAAGTAAATATTTCAAAAGTTTGAGTTTAAAATCTTCACTTAGTTCCTTTCAGTACAGTTAACCTTTAAAACCATGATGTTTTAGGCCTTTACTTTAACACATCTGTGGTCTGATGGTCAAGATTCAAAATTGGACCTAAGTCATCACAAAATAACCAATGGTAAGAAAGTTACGTTGAATCAGTGATAATTTTGCCACAATATAATCGTTTCTAAGCTTAATAGCATAACTGTTGAGTACAGGAGTAACCTTCTATTTGTGTCACTGAGTATTTAGTTCTTCTATTCATGGAGTAACTTGCCACAAACTTCCTGAGACAAGGTAGGGATATTGGAAATTGCTTTAATGGCAGTTCTTGTCTCTGAAGTAGTTGTTTGATCATTCATCCTCCTGGAAAATACTGGGTTTCAGGTGTTGGTTCAAAAATGGAACATGAATTGTACCAAGATTCTAGGCATTTGACAGCATATCAGTCGTACACATCTGGCTTCTGGGATGATTTATACAGTTTTCTGGTATATGTTTTAATTGAAGAAAAATATAATAGTGCACAAAACGTTTTTATGTATGTAGAATCAGTGTTACCACCACTCATATCAAGAAAAGGAATACGAACACCTGCGTGGGCCTCCTCCTGTTCCCTCCAGTCAGCAACCCCCATAAAAGGACTCAGTATTCTAAGAACTTCTATCAATATGCATTGGTTTGTCTGTTTTAGAACTTAATATAAATGGAACGTTAGAAAATGGACTCTACTATGTTTGCCCTTTTTAGCTCAAGATTATGTCTGTGAGATTTATAGATGTTTCATGTTGCAGTGCTTTGATCTCTTTCATTGCCATGTGATATTCCATTGCTTGAATTGTTTTTTTTTTTTTTAACAATTTATACATTCTACAGTCCTCAGTTCAGTTCGGTCGCTCAGTCGTGCCCGACTCTTTGCGACCCCATGAACTGCAGCACGCCGGGCCTCCAGTTCTGAGTTTTTTAAATTAGAAAGAATGCTGAAATAAGGATTCTTTTACAAGTATTCTGTTGTACATGTACATTCATTGGTGTAGAGTATATCTCTGGGAATGGAATTGCTAGCACATAGGATTTACATATGTACAGTTTTGGTCTATACTGAGTTGCCAAAAGGTTTTCCCAAGTGATAATATGAATTTCAAAATTATTGTAATAATTTAAAATCATAACAGCAATATATGAGAGTTGTTGGTACTCCATCCACATCCTCACAAACACTTGGCATTGTTCTGTTTTATTTTAAACTGTTTTCGCAGGTGCATAACAGATTTTATTGTTAGTTTATTTTAAATTTCCTGGATGACTAATGAAATTAAGTATCTTTATATTTGTTTATTGGTCATTTGAATATTTTTGGGGGGTGAAATTCCTGTTCTGTACTTTAACTCTTTAAAAATACCTGCTTTCTTTGACTGATTTATACAATATCTTTATATATTCTATAAGTCTTTATTCAGATATCTGTATTGAAAGCATCTTCTACTTTGTGGTATATCTTCTTATTCTCTTAACAGTAACTTTTGATGTACAGATGTTTTATATTTTAATGGAATCCAACTTATCAACCTTTTTGTTTGTGCTTGATGCTACTTCTCTCTTGTTTAAGAATCTTTCACAGGTCACGAAGCAACAGTTAGAACTGGACATGGAACAACATAGGAACTGGACATAGGAAAAGGAGTACGTCAAGTTGTACATTGTTACCTTGCTTATTTAACTTATATGCAGAGTACATCATGAGAAACGCTGGGCTGGAGGAAGCACAAGCTGGAGTCAAGATTGCTGGGAGAAATATCAGTAACCTCAGATATGCAGATGACACCACCCTTATGGCAGAAAGTGAAGAAGAACTAAACAGCCTCTTGATGAAAGTGAAAGAGGAGAGTGAAAAAGTTGGTTTTAAAGCAACATTTTTTTGGCTCAACATTCAGAAAACAAAGATCATGGCATCCAGTCCCATCACTTCATGGAAAATAGAGGGGGAAACAGTAGCTGATTTTATTTTTCTGGGCTCCAAAATCACTGTAGATGGTGATTGCAGCCATGAAATTAAAAGATGCTTACTCCTTGGAAGGAAAGTTATGACCAACCTAGACAGCATATTAAAAAGCAGAGACATTACTTTGTTAACAAAGGTCCGTCTAGTCAAGGCAGTGGTTTTCCAATGGTCATGTATGGATGTGAGACTTGAACTGTGAAGAAAGCTGAGCACTTAAGAGTTGATGCTTTTGAACTGTGGTGTTGGAGAAGACTCTTGAGAGTCCCTTGGACTGCAAGGAGGTCCAACCAGTCCATCCTAAAGGAGATCAGTCCTGAATATTCTTTGGAAGGACTGATGCTGAAGCTGAAACTCCAAAACTTTGGCCACCTGATGCAAAGAGCTGACTCATTGGAAAAGACCCTGGTGCTGGGAAAGATTGAAGGCAGGAGGAGAAGGGGACACTGACTCAATGGACATGGGGTTTGGGTGGACTCTGGGAGTTGGTGATGGACAGGGAGGCCTGGCGTGCTGTGGTTCATGGGGTCACAAAGAGTCAGACACTACTGAGCGACTGAACTGACGGATGCCAATAAAGCAGTGTTTCAAGTTTGTTCTCTCATTATCTCCTTTTCTAGTATTCATAGTTTGTGTTACGTGCATTTTAGAATGAGCTTGCCAATTTCCACCCAAAGTAAAACTGCTGGAATTTTGTTTAGAATTGAATGTGGACTTCCCTGGTAGAAGAATCTGCCTGCCAATGCAGGACACCTGGGCTCAATCCCTGGGTCAGGAGGATCCCCTGGAGGAGGAAATGGCAACCCACTCCAGTATCCATGCCTGGGAAATCCCAGGGACAGAGGCTGGCAGGTTACAGTCCATGGGCGTGGTAAGAGTCAAACACAACTTAGCAACTAAGCCACTACCACCACATTGAACGTATGTATCAATTGGTATCAGATGAAAACAACAATATTGAGTTTTCTTATTCTTGAATGTAATATGATATAATATAAAATACTTCATTTATCTAGTTCTTTAATTTCTCTTAGTGATATTTTACAGTAGTATCTCCATTTCTTTCATTAGATTTATTATAAATTATTTAAGGAAACTTAAAGCTATTAGACATTATATTGTTTTGAAATTTTATTTTCTAATATTGTATATAGACTATCCAATAGCCTTAGTCTTTATACCTTGTATTTCTTTTTTCTAGATAGGCTCTCCAGGGTAGTGTTGAATAGACCTGGTTTTTAGCAGAACTTCTTGTTGTAAATATGGTAATAGGGGAAAACTCAAAAGGAAAGGTTTTTATATTACACCAGTAAGATGTTTTCTGTTTGTTGGTTAGCAACACTTTGTTAGATTTGTGGTTTGCCACTATCCGTGGTTTGCTAAGGGCTGTTTTCCAGATGGAAGAAATTAATTTCATCTATATTGTCCAATTTATCTCCATAAAATTGTTCACAGTGTCTCTTGTCTTTTTTAATTGAGGCAAAATGTGCGCACAGTGAACTGTACAGAACTTAAGTTTATAATTTGGCAAGTTTTGCCCAAGTATTCAACAACATTATCAAGATTTAGAATATTTTCATTACACTAAAAGTTCCCTTGTGCCCTCTTCCAATCAATTTCCAGCACATTTTTTACTTCTTTAACAGATTGCTTCTCCTTTTTCTTGAACTTGATGTGAAAGGAATAATTATATTTTTGGAGGGGTATTCAGTTTTCTGTGTCACAACATAATGTTTGTGAGATTCATTGATCTTGTGGCATGCGTCAGTAGTTTATTTTTTGTTTGTTTGTTTTTTAAATTGAGCAATATGTCATTGAATGAATAGACCAAAATTTGTTTATCAGTTCTATCAGCTGACAGATTATTTTTACTTTGGGACCTTTTTAGTTAAAACTTCAGTCAACAGTCTTCTAAATGTCTTAGAAATCTTATAAAATATTTTGTGGACATTTGTCTTCATTCACTTGGGTAAATGGTAGTGAAACTGCTCCATCATAAGATTGTTGTTGTTGAGTCGCTAAGTCGTGTCTGACTCTTTGCGACCGCATGAACTGCAGAACGCCAGGCTTCCCTGTCCTTCACTAGCTCCCAGAGTTTGCTCAGACTCATGTCCATTGAGTTGGTGATGTCATCCAACCATCTTATCCTCTGTTGTTGCCTTCTCCTCCCGCCCTCAATCTTTCCCAGCAACAGGGTGTTTTCCAATGAATCAGCTATTCACATCAGGTGGCCAAAGTATTGGAACTTCATTTTCAGCATCAGTCCTTCCAATGAATATTCAGGTTTGTTTTCCTTTAGGATTGATTGGTTTGATCTTGCTGTCCAAGGGACTCTCAAGAGTCTTTTCCGGCACTACAGTTTGAAGGCATCAATTCTTTAGTGCTCAGCCTTCTTTATGGTCCAGCTCTCACATCCATGCATGACTACTAGAAAAACCATAACTTGGACTACACAGACTTTTGTCAACAAAGTGATATCTCCATTTTTTAATACACTGTCTAGATTTGTCATAGATTTTCTTCCAAGGAGCAAGCATCTTTTAACTTCGTGGCTGTAGTCACTGTCCACAGTGATTTTGGAGCCCAAGAAAATAAAATCTGTCACTGTTTCCACTTTTTACCCTTCTATTTACCATGAAGTTATGGGACCAGATGCCATGATCTTACATTTTTGAATGTTGAGTTTTAAGCCAGCTCTTCACCCTCCTCTTTCATTCTCATCAAGAGGCTCTTTAGTTCCTGTTTGCTTTCTGCCATTAGATCATAAGGCAGGTATCCATTTAAAGTTATAATAAATTGTCAAAGAGCTTTCCCAAGTGGTTTGTTTATCTTGCCCTCCCATCATCAGTGGCCGGGCGTTGCAGTTGCCTCGCATCCTCATCAGTACTTGGTGGTGGTTTCTCCCTTTGACCTATCCCAGGGCTGTGAAGCACCATCTCCTGATAGCTTTAACTTGCATCCCCTCAAGCTGGTGATGCTGAGTTCCATGTCCTGTGCTTTCTGGCCACTCACATACTTTTTTTTTTTTTTTGGTAGTATCTGTTCAAGATTTTAGACCATTTAAAAAATTGAACTGTTTTTAATTGTTGAATTTTAGAGTTCTTAAAATATTGTGAATAACTTCTTTATCACACATATACACTGCTAGTATTTTCTGCCAGTGTCTGGCTTATCTTGTTTTGAAATTATCTTTTTTATGTGAGAATAGATTTAGATTTACAGAGACATTGCAGAGATAATACAGCTTCCATAGACCCCACACTCAGTTTCTCATGTTAGTAATATCTTATATTCAGTTCAGTTCAGTCGCTCAGTCATGTCCGACTCTTTGCGACCCCATGAATCGCAGCACGCCAGGCCTCCCTGTCCATCACCAACTCCCGGAGTTCACTCAGACTCACGTCCATCTAGTTGGTGATGCCATCCAGCCATCTCATCCTCTGTCGTCCCCTTTTCCTCCTGCCCCCACTCCCTCCCAGCATCAGAGACGTTTCCAATGAATCTTATGTTAGTATAGTACATTTGTCATAATTAATGAACCGATACTGGTGCAGTATCATTAATTAAGTCCATATGTTACTGATATTTTCTTGGTTTTTACCTAATGTCTTCTTTATCTATCCCAGAGCCCATCCAAGATATCATATTTAGTTCCTCTGTACCCTTAAGCTTCTCTTGACTGTGCCAGTTTCTCAGAATTTGTCATGTTTTTTACTCCTTTGATAGTTTTGAGGAGTACTAGACCAGTGTTTTGTAGGCATTTCTTTTTTTATAAGTTAGACTGTGTTTATGGGATTTGGGGAGGATGATCACAAAGGTAAAGTGTCCATCTGAACACCTCATATCAAAGGTGCATCCTGTTACCATGACTTCTTGTTGATGTTAATCATCTGACTTAAGGTGCTGTTTGTCAGGTTTCTCCACTGTAGTCATTCCTTTCTCTTTTGCATACCATACTCATTGGAAGAAATTTACTGTGTCAGTTCATACTTCAGGGAGTATAAAGTTATCCTCCCATCTCCTTAAAGGTAGAGTATCCACCTCGATTATTTGGAATTTTCTGCACAATTGGTTTGATTGTCATTTATTCATTCAGTTATATCAGTATAGCCTCCTGTATGTTTATGTTTGTTTACTGTATCTTTTGGTTTACAAGCCAGTACTACTCTGATATTTTGCTCTTAATTATTCCAGCTTTGGACATTGGGCACTCCTTCAGTTGCCTCCTGTCCCCCTAGTATAATCCTATTATGTAATAGTCACTGTTACTATTATTTAGCAATTCCTTATGTTCTGGCATCATAAAATGCTCATCTTGTATGTTTCCATCTCCACTCAATCTCCATTTCTCCAGGGAGCCCTGGTGCCTTTTATTGGAGGATATAATTAGAAATCTATAGCTGATGTTTTGTTATTGCTATCAGATCCATTTAGTAGACAAAACAATATAGTATGTGTGTGTATAGAAAGAAAGAAAGTGAAGTCACTCAGTTGTGTCCAACTCTTTGTGACCCCATGGACTGTAGCCTACCAGGCTCCTCCGTCCATGGGAATTTCCAGGCAAGAGTACTGGAGTGGGTTGCCATTTCCTTCTCCAGATGTGTGTGTATCTGAACCTATGAACGTACACATACCTCGTTCTAGATATCCAGCTATATCTGTACTAAGCTAAAGATGAGTTCATTCCTATGCATCCAAATGTAATTCGGTATCACATGGATCAATCTAGGCTTTTCTTAGTGTTTTTCTGTGATCTCTCACTTAAGCAGTGAGAAACCTGGCTTCTATCATCAGCTATTCATTCACTTGACTGATTCTGGTATACATGAATAGTGATTTCAGATGTGTTTGTCTATATCCTTAGACTAGAGGACAGTGGTTATGTGTAGTTCCTTTTGTCTTTAGTCTTACAAACTCTGCTTGTTTCCAAAGTTACTTAGGTCTGTATTTTATTGCCTTAATTCCCACAGTTGTATACATTTGGAAAGCATATTCTTTTGTCACAGTCTGCATTTCCATTCTGGGATTCCCTGGACTCCTAAATGACTTTTTAAAAATCTGCATACTTTAAAATTCAGTCCCCTCTAAAATTCCATGGGTTTTGACAAATGTGTAGGATCATGTATACACCATTACAGTATAATACAATATAGTTGAACTGCACCAAAAAATCTCTTCTGCTTCACTTATACAGCTCCCCCCTCCAAATCTTCACCTATCACTGACCTGTTCACTGTCTCAGTTTTTATTTGTGATAACATTATACAAACAGAATTATACGGTACATAGCCTTTGAGACTGACTTCTTTCAGTCACCAATACTGAATGCAATTAAGAATCTCCCCTGTCTTTAAGTGAGTTGATACCTCATTCTCTTCTAAAATTGCTGAATTGTATTCTATCATATGGATATATTAGAGCTTGTTTTTCCATTTCCTTATTGAAGAATATCAGCTCCTTGCTGCCTGTTAGCTGAAGGCTTCCCTGAGTTCTTTCTCATGTAGGATACTGCATTGGGCAATTTACGTAGTCAAAACCAACGGTGAGTAAATCAGTGGATAGGATAGAATCAGTAGAGAAAGTTATCCGACAAGAAGGAAGTTACAGTTGAATGTAACATAATCAAGGAAATGACTTCTCATCCACTTTGCCTTTTTCCCCTGCTTAGAAATAAATCACAGGTCTTGCCAACACTCAGGCTAAGGAGATTGTACAGGACATGGGATATCGGGAGGAGGGGTTAACTGGGGCCATCCTAGCATCTCTTCTCCAAAGAAGCACTTTGTTCAATCTTCTTAGCCTCAGTTCAGTTCAGTTCAGTCGCTCAGTCGTATCTTACTGTTTGCGACCCCATGAATCTCAGCACACCAGGCCTCCCTGTCCATCACCAACTCCCGGAGTACACTCAGACTCACGTCCATTGAGTCAGTGATGCCATCCAGCCATCTCATCCTCTGTCGTCCCCTTCTCCTCAGGCCCCCAATCCCTCCCAGCATCAGAGTCTTTTCCAATGAGTCAACTCTTTGCATGAGGTGGCCAAAGTACTGGAGTTTCAGCTTTATCATCATTCCTTCCAAAGAAATCCCAGGGCTGATCTCCTTCAGAATGGACTGGTTGGATCTCCTTGCAGTCCAAGGGACTCTCAAGAGTCTTCTCCAATACCAAATTCAAAAGCATCAATTCTTCAGCACTCAGCTTTCTTCACAGTCCAACTCTTACATCCAAACATGACCACTGGAAAAACCACATCCTTGACTAGATGGACCTTTGTTGGCAAAGTAATGTCTCTGCTTTTCAGCCTAGAGAGTGATGATATAACTGAATAGGACAAATAAAATCAATGATGTGTGACAAATAGGGAGGAATCAGTATTTGATATTAGACCTGCACATTCATGTGGAGTAGAGACTGTCAGGAAGAAGGATTTGAGTAATAGACCGCCATCTGATAACAGTCCAAGTATGGTTCAAAAAAGGACCTCCTTAATGTCCTGATGAGTGCATTCTCTTGGCAAAACTCTATTAGCCTTTGCCCTGCTGCATTCTCTACTCCAAGGCCAAATTTGCCTGTTGCTGCTGCTGCTACTGCTGCTGCTTCTAAGTGGCTTCAGTCATGTCTGACTCAGTGCAGCCCACCAGGCTCCCCAGTCCCTGGGATTCTCCAGGCAAGAACACTGGAGTGGGTTGCCATTTCCTTCTCTAATGCATGAAAATGAAAAGTGAAAGTGAAGTCACTCAGTTGTGTCTGACTCTTAGCAACCCCATGGACTGCAGCACACCAGCCTCCTCCATCCATGGGATTTTCCAGGCAAGAGTACTGGAGTGGGGTGCCATTGCCTTTGCCAAAATTTGCCTGTTACTCAAGGTATTTCTTGACTTCCTGCTTTTGCATTCCAGTCCCCTATAATAAAAAGGACATTTTTTTGGGTGTTAGTTCTAGACGGTCTCGTAGGTCTTCATAGAACCATTCAACTTCAGCTTCTTCAGTGTTATTGGTTGGTGCATTACTTGGATTACTGTGATATTGAATGATTTGCCTTGGAAATGAACAGAGATCATTCTGTTGTCTTTGAGATTGCATCCAAGTGCTGTATTTTGGACTCTTGTTGACTATGATAGCTACTCCATTTCTTCTAAGGGATTCTTGCCCACAGTAGTAGATATAATGGTCATCTGAGTTAAATTCACCCAGTTAAATTTACTCAATTGGAATGAGTTAAATTCATTCCCGTCCATTTTAAGTTGCTGATTCCTAGAATATCGACGTTCACTCTTGCCATCTCCTATTTGACCACTTCCAATTTGCCTTGATTCATGGACCTAACATTCCAGGTTCCTATGCAATATTGCTCTTTACAGCATTGGACTTTACTTCCATCACCAGTCACATCCACATCTCGGTGTTGTTTTTGCCTTGGCTCCATCCCTTCATTCTTTCTGGAGTTATTTATCCACTGATTTATGGTAGCATATTGGGCACCTACCGACCTGGGGATTTCATCTTTCAGTGTCCTAACTTTTTGCCTTTTCATACTGTTCATGGGGTTCTCAAGGCAAGGATACTGAAGTGGTTTGCTATTCCATTTTCCAGGGGAACACGTTTTGTCAGAACTCTCCACCATGACTGGTCCATTTGGGTGGCCCTACATGGCTTGGCTCATAGTTCCATTGAGTTAGACGAGGCTGTGGTCCACAAGAGAAGACTATTTACATGGACATCACCAGATGGTCAATACTGAAATCAGATTGATTATATTGTTTGCAGCCAAAGATGGAGAAGCTTTATCAGTTCAGTGCAGTTCAGTTGCTCAGTCATGTCCTACTCTTTGCGACCCCATGAATCGCAGCACGCCAGGCCTCCCTGTCCATCATCAACTCCTGGAGTACACTCAGACTCACGTCCATCGAGTCAGTGATGCCATCCAGCCATCTCATCCTCTGTCATCCCCTTCCCCTCCTGCCCCCAATCCCTCCCAGCATCAGAGTCTTTTCCAATGAGTCAACTCTTTGCATGAGGTGGCCAAAGTACTGGAGTTTCAGCTTTAGCATCATTCCTTCCAAAGAAATCCCAGGGCTGATCTCCTTCAGAATGGACTGGCTGGATCTCCTTGCAGTCCAAGGGACTCTCAAGAGTCTTCTCCAACACCACAGTTCAAAAGCATCAGTTCTTCGGCGCTCAGCTTTCTTCACAATCCAACTCTCACATCCATACATGACCACAGGAAAAACCATATCCTTGACTAGATGGACCTTTGTTGGCAAAGTAATGTCTCTGCTTTTCAATATGCTATCTAGGTTGGTCATAACTTTCCTTTCAAGGAGTAAGCGTCTTTTAATTTCATGGCTGCAGTTACCATCTGCCGTGATTTTGGAGCCCCCAAAAATAAAGTCTGACACTGTTTCCACTGTTTCCCCATCTATTTCCCATGACGTGATGGGACCAGATGCCATGATCTTCGTTTTCTGAATGTTAAACTTTAAGCCAACATTTTCACTCTCCTCTTTCACTTTCATCAAGAGGCTTTTTAGTTCCTCTTCACTTTCTGCCATAAGGGTGGTGTTATCTGCATGTCTGAGGTTATTGATATTTCTCCCGGCAATCTTGATTCCAGCTCGTGCTTCTTCCAGTCCAGCGTTTCTCATGATGTACTCTGCATATACATTAAATAAGCAGGGTGACAATATACAGCCTAGACGGACTCCTTTTCCTATTTGGAACCAGTCTGTTGTTCCATGTCCAGTTCTAACTGTTGCTTCCTGACCTGCATACAAATTTCTCAGGAGGCAGATCAGGTGGTCTGGTATTCCCATCTCTTTCAGAATTTTCCACAGTTTGTTGTGATCCACACAGTCAAAGGCTTTGGCATAGTCAATAAAGCAGAAATAGATGTTTTTCTGGAACTCTCTTGCTTTATCCATGATCCAGCGGATGTTAGCAATTTGATCTCTGGTTCCTCTGCCTTTTCTAAAACCAGCTTGAACATCAGGAAGTTCATGGTTCATGTATTGCTGAAGCCTGGCTTGGAGAATTTTGAGCCATTCCCTTCTCCAGTGGACCACATTCTGTCTGATCTCTCCACCATGACCCGCCCGTCTTGGGTTGCCCCACGGGCATGGCTTAGTTTCATTGAGTTAGACAAGGCTGTGGTCCTAGTGTGATTAGATTGACTAATTTCCTGTGAGTATGGTTTCAGTGTGTCTGCCCTCTGATGCCCTCTTGCAACACCTACCGTCTTGCTTGGGTTTCTCTTACCTTGGGCATGGAGTATCTCTTCACGGCTGCTCCAGCAAAGCGCAGCCGCTGCTCCTTACCTTGGACGAGGGGTATCTCCTCACCACTGCCCTTCCTGACCTTCAACGTGGGATAGCTCCTCTATGCCCTCCTGCGCCCGTGCATCCACCGCTCCTTGGATGTGGGGTTGGTCCTCCCAGCCACGGCCCCTGGCCTCGGGTGTCGGGTAGCTCCTCCCGGTTGCCGCCGCAGCTCTATACAGTCAGCAAAAATAAGACCAGGAGCTGACTGTCGCTCAGATCTTGAACTCCTTATTGCCAAATTCAGAGTTAAATTGAAGAAAGTGGGAAAAACCACTAGATCATTAAGGTATGACTTAAATCAGCTCCCTTATGAATATACAGTGAAGGTGACAAATAGATTCAAGGGATTAGGTCTGATAGAGTGCCTGAAGAACTATGAAGGAGGTTTGTGACATTGAAAAGGAAGCAGTGATCAAGAGCTTCCACAAGAAAAAGAAATTCAAAAAACCAAAATGGGTTGTCTGAGGAGGCCTTACAAACAGCTATGAAAAGAAGAGACGAGAAAGGCAAAGGAGAAAAGGAAGAAGATACACCATTTGAATGCAGAGTTCCAAGAATAGCAAGGAGAGATAAGAAAGCCTTCCTCAATGATCAATGCAAAGAATTAGAGGAGAACAATAGAATGGGAAAGACTAGAGAGCTCTTTAAGAAAGTTAGAGATACCAAGGGAACTTTTCATGAAAAGATGGGTTCAATAAAGGACAGAAAATGTGTGGACCTAACAGAAACAGAAGATATGAAGAAGCAGAACTATACAAAAAAGATCTTCATGACCTAGATAATCACGATGATATGATCACTCACTTAGAGCCAGACATGCTGGAATGTGAAGTCAAGTGGGCCTTAGGAAGCATCACTACAAACAAAGCTAGTGAAGGTAATGGAACTCCAGATGAGCTATTTTAAATCCTAAAAAGTGATGCTGTGAAAGTGCTGCACTCAATATGTCAGCAAATTTGGAAAACTGAGCAGTGGCCACAGGACTGGAAAAGGTCAGTTTTCATTCCAATCCCAAAGAAAGGCAATGCCAAAGAATGCTCAAACTACTGCACAATTGCACTCATCTCATAAACTAGCAAAGTAATGCTTAAAATTCTCTAAGCCAGGCTTCAACAGAACATGACCTGTGAACTTCCAGATGTTCAATTGGATTTAGAAAAGGCAGAGAAACCAGAGATCAAAGTGCCAACATCCACTGGATCATTGAAAAATCAAGAGAGTTCCAGAAAAGCATCTATTTCTGCTTTATTGACTATGCCAAAGCCTTTGACTGTGTGGATCACAACAAACTGTGGAAAATTCTGAAAGATATGGGAATACCAGACCACCTGATCTACCTCTTGAGAAATTTGTATGCAGGTCAAGAAGCAACATTTAGAACCGGACATGGAACAACAGACTGGTTCCAAATAGGGAAACTAGTACATCAAGGCTATATATTGTCACCCTGCTTGTTTAACTTATATGCAGAGTACATCATGAGAAATGGTGGTCTGAATGAAGCCCAAGCTGGAATCAAGATTGCCAGGAGAAATAACATTAACCTCAGATATGCAGATGACACCACCCTTATGGCAGAAAGTGAAGAACTAAAGAGCCTATTGTTGAAAGTGAAAGAGGAGAGTGAAAAAGTTGGCTTAAAACTCAACATTCACAAAACTAAGATCATAGCATTCAGTCCCATCTCTTCATGGGAAATAGATGGGGAAACAGTGACAGACTTTATTTTTTGGGGCTCCAAAATCACTGCTAATGGTGACTGCAGTGATGAAATTAAAAGACGCTTACTCCTTGGAAAGAATGTTATGACCAACCTAGACAGCATATTAAAAAGCAGAGACATTGCTTTGCCAACAAAGGTCCATCTAGTCAAGGCTATGGTTTTTCCAGTAGTCATGTATGGATGTGAGAGTTGTACTGTGAAAAAAGCTGAGTGCCAAAGAATTGATGTTTTTGAACTGTGGTGTTGCAGAAGACTCTTGAGAGTCCCTTGGACTGCAAGGAGATCCAACCAGTCCATACTAAAGGAGACCAGTCCTGTGTGTTCATTGGAAGGACTGATGTTGAAGCTGAAACTCCACTACTTTGGCCACCTGATGCGAAGAGCTGACTCACTGGAAAAGACCCTGATGCTGGGAAAGCTTGAAGGTGGGAGGGGGAGGGGAAGACAGAGGATGAGATGTTTGGATACCATCACAGACTCAATGGACATGAGTTTGAGTAGACTGCAGGAGGTGGTGATGGACAGGGAGGCCTGGCGTGCTGCAGTCCATGGGGTTGCAAAGAGTCGGACACCACTGAGCGACTGAACTGAACTGATGTCCAGACAGAGCAGAGGAGTAGAGAATCCAGGCAGTTGGGGCAAAAACTCGCCACCAAGGACTTGCCAGCTTCTGCCATGTCCTCTCGAGGCTCCCAGATGGCTCAGCGCTGAAGAACCTTCCTGCAAGTGGGAGATGCAAGTGTGATCCCTGGGTCAGGACGATCCCCTGGAGAAGAAAGTGACAACCCATTCAAGCATTCTTGCCTGGAAAATCCAATGGACAGAGGAGCCTGGCATTCTATATTCCTTGGGGTGGCAAAGATTTGGATACAACTGAGCGACTAACTAGAAACTACAAAGCATATTCTGTCAAGGGGTGGGATTTCTACCAGTACTGCAGATCTTGAACTTGGAGGGACACAAGGAAGCAGACAGTACTGGACAAGATATAAAAGACATAGATCTTAGAAATAACAATTGTGCACCAGTTGTTAGCATTAGGGCAGAAATTTCAAACAGAAGGATTGGGATAAGAGTCATAGATATCAGGGTTCATGCAGGGGGTCAGAACCCTGGTCACCACTACTTTGGCCACTGCCCCTGTGGTTTCCTTCATCCCCATACCCCACCATGGGTGAGGAGCTCTCTGAAGCCTCATCCTATATCAAGGATGTTTTCTTTTGCCCTGTCTGTCAGGAGGTGTTCATAACCCCCATGTATACCGCGACCTGTCTGCACATTTTCTGTAGAAAATGTTTCCTGACTGCAATGAGAGAAAGTGGAATAAACTGTTCCTTCTGTCATGGAAATGTAACTAGGATAGAAAGAGTGTGTCCTGAATGGGCCTTAGACCTTGAAAATATCATGAGGAAATTTTCTGGTAGCTGCAGATGCTGTGCAAAACAGATTCAATTCTATTGCATGAGACATCATTACAAATCTCATAAGAAGTATCGAGATGAATATGGTGTTTGTTTCTTTTGTCATTCCAAACTTGCAGATCTCTCAAGATTCAGTAGGTGCCGGGGTCCAGCCCCAGCTGATCCAAGGTATTCGAAGGAGAGACGGCATAGGCGAGGGTCAGGAAACAATTGCTTAATTACACGTTAATTAAGGATACAAAGAGTAATAGAATGAGGATAGCTCAGTAGGAAAATTCAGTGGAGAAAAGAGGCTGAGTAGCTTGGTTTACGCGGGAGACCAATAAAACTTCAAGACAAGAAGTTTGCACCACTTACGTAAGCCGCAGGCATCCTTCCGTTCTCCCGAAGGAGAGGAGACACTGAGGCCTCCCCAGTCGGATCTTAGAAGCCCAGGCATAATTAGCAAGCATGGTGGGTTCCGCGCTCCAGATGGAGACTCAGCTAGAATTTGGGAGAGAGAGTGACATGGGGAGACCAAGTTTCAGTGAACAAGGCCCGCACTTTATTTTCCAAAGTAGTTTTTATACCTTAAGTTATGCATAGAGGATAATGGGGGAAGGGGTAGAGTCATGCAGCAAGCCAGGCTTTCTTCCTGCAAACTTATCATATGCAAAAGTTCAGGTGATTGACATCATCTTCTGGCCCGGAGGCCTGTTAACATTTTAGGAAACTTATTTTTCTCTAAAGGTGATTATTCCAAAGTCAGGCACCAGCCTTCCAAAAAGCATTGGACAAAGCTGCATTTTACATTTCTATACACCCATTATATCAATCAATACACTGCCAAGGACACAGTAGGTAAGGAGTATGGAGACTTAGCAGCAAACATTGGCCCAACAAGTGAAAAAACCCTTCACCAATACAATTTCTAATCAATCTTTTAACTACTCAAAGGAATCTGTGTTTAGGCAGTTTAGAACATCTCCTGCCTCTCACAGTTGGGAGGCTCTGAACAATCACATGTGGCCGGAAAAACCTATTCAGGCAGGCTAGAGGATTTCCAAAGGAGTTTGTAGGTTAAACACTGTCACATCCAAGAATTATTAACTGGAGCTGTAAGCTAACTCTTTTTCAGAGAGAGGTAGTGGGAGACAGCCCCCTGTAAAGTCAGAGGTGTAGGTGAAAGCACAAAGCAGAAAGTAGGCAGACTCTGGTTTTGGGGGTAGATGCTCGAGAATTTCCAGGGGGACTCCTGAGGCTCGATCCCGCCTTTGCATATGCCGAGCCTCCTTCCTCATGACCTTTGTCATGGGCGGAGTGCCTCACGCTGGCTCCTGGCAGTGATAGAATTCCAGTTGAGCTATTACAGATCCTCACTCAATATGCAATATGCCGGCTCCTGGCAAGTAGGGAACAGTAATAAGAGTGAAACATCCACATCTGATAACACAGAATCTTACCAAGAGAATACAAGCTCTTCTGGGCATCCCACTTTTAAGTGTCCTTTGTGTCAAGAATCAAATATGAGAGAGCATTTCCTGGATCACTGTGGCAGTGATCACCTTTCAGGATGGTTCCTGGGATGTGTCCTATTTGTGTATCTCTTCCTTGGGGAGATCTAGCCAGATTACTAGAAATTTTGTTAGTCATCTAAATCAAAAGACATCAGTTTGATTACGGAGAATTTGTGAATCTTCAGCTAGATGAGGAAACTAGCTATCAAAATGCTGTTGAAGAATTTTTTAAAATAAACATCTGAAGGCTGTAGATGTCTGCATCTTTGTACCTGAAAGTGCTATCTTCAAGGAGAAAACTTTATGAAGTCACTGTTTCAATAAGTTGATGTATATATTAATAAAATTGAAAGTGAAAGTGGCTCACTCGTGTTCGACTCTTTGTGACCCCATGGACTATACAGTCCATGGAATTCTCTAGGCCACAATACTAGAGTGGGTAGCCGTTCCTTTCTCCAGGGGATCTTACCAACCCAGGGATTGAACCCAGGTCTCCAGCATTGCAGGTGGATTCTTTACCAGCTGAGCCACAAGGGAAGCCCAAGAATACAGGAGTGGGCAACCTATTACTTCTCCAGCAGATCTTCCCAAACCAGGAATTGAACTGGGGTCTCCTGCATTGCAGGCAGATTCTTTACCAACTGAGCTATGAGGGAAGCCTATAGTTCAGTCTATTGTTTTAGCATTTTTAATTGAAAAATAAAGGTGGGTCATCTAAAAACAAATTATTTTGATAAGTTAAAAGTTAAAACTTACAATATTATCTTGTAATGCTGAAAAGAGAATCCCTTTTGTCCTTATCTTACATTCAGTTCAGTTATTCAGTCATGTATGACTCTTTGTGACCCCATGAACTGCAGCACACCAGGCCTCCCTGTCCATCACCAACTCCTGGAGTTTACCCAAACTCATGTCCATCAAATCGGTGATGCCATCCAACCATCTGATCCTCTGTCATCCCCTTCTTCTCCTGCCTTCAATCTTTCCCAGCATCAGGGCTTTTCAAATGAGTCCACTCTTAGCATTAGGAGGCCAAAGTATTGGAGTTTCAGTTTCAGCATCAGTCAATCCAATGAACACTCAGGACTGATCACTTTTAGGATGGACTGGTTGGATCTCCTTGCAGTTTAAGGGACTCTCAAGAGTCTTCTCCAACACCACAGTTCAAAAGCATCAATTCTTTATAGTCCAACTCCCACCCAGAAAAAAACATAGCCTTGACTAGGTGGATCTTTGTTGGCAAAGTAATGTCTCTGCTTTTTAATATGACATCTAGGTTGGTCATAACTTTCCTTCCAAGAGTAAGCATCTTTTAATTTCATGGCTGCAATCACCATCTGCAGTGAATTTGGAGCCCAAATGAACAAAGTCTGCCACTGTTTCCCCATCTATTTGTCATGAAGTGATGGGACCAGATGCTATGATCTTAGTTTTCTGAATGTTGAGCTTTAAGCCAACTTTTTCCCTCTCCTCTTTCACTTTCATCAAGAGGCTCTTTAGTTCTTCTTCACTTTCTGCCATAAAGGTGGTGTCATCTGTATATCTGAGGATATTGATATTTCTCCCGGCAATCTTGACTCCAGCTTGAGCTTCATCCAGCCCAACATTTCTCAAGGTATACTCTGCATATAAGTTAAATAAGCAGGGTGACAATATACAGCCTTGACGTACTCCTTTTCCTATTTGGAACCAGTCTGTTGTTCCATGTCCAATTCTAACTTTTGCTTCCTGACCTGCATATAGGTTTCTCAAGAGGCAGGTCAGGTAGTCTGGTATTCCCATCTCTTTCAGAATTTTCCACAGTTTATTGTGATCCACACAGTCAAAGGCTTTGGCATAGTCAATAGAGCAGAAATAGATGTTTTTTTCTGGAACTCCCTTGCTTTTTCAATGATCCAGCAGATGTTGGCAATTTGATCTCTGGTTTCTCTGCCTTTTCTAAAACCAGTTTGAACATCTGGAAGTTCATAGGTCACATATTGTTGAAGCCTTGCTTGTAGAAGTTTAAGCATTATGTTAGTAGCATGTGAGATGAGTGCAATTGTGTGGTAGTTTGAGCATTCTTTTGCATTGCCTTTCTTTGGGATTGGAATGAAAACTGACCTTTTCCAGTCCTGTGACCACTGCAAAATTTTCCAAATTTGCTGGCATATAGAGTGCAGAACTTTCACTACATCATCTTTTAGGATTTGAAATAGCTCAAGTGGAGTTCCATCACCTCCACTAGCTTTGTTCGTAGTGATGCTTCCTAAGGCCCACTTGACTTCACATTCCAGGATGTCTGGTTCTAGGTGAGTGATCACACCATTGTGATTATCTGGGTCGTGAAGATCTTTTTTGTACAGTTCTTCTGTGTATTCTTGCCACTGCTTCTGTTAGATACATACCATATCTGTCCTTTTTTGAGCCTGTCATTGCATGACATGTTCCCTTGGTATATCTAATGTTCTTGAGATCTCTAGTCTTTCCCATCCTATTGTTTTCCTCTATTTCTTAGCATTGATAGCTAAGGAAGTCTTTCTTATCTCTCCTTGCTATTCTTTGAAAGTCTTTATTCAAATGGGTATATCTTTCCTTTTCTCCTTTGCTTTTTGCTTCTCTTCTATTCACAGCTATTTGTAAGACCTTCTCAGATAGCCATTTTGCTTTTTTGCATTTCTTTTTCTTGGGGATGGTTTTGATCCCTGTCTCCTGTACAATGTCAAGAATCTCCATTCATAGTTCATCAGGCACTCTTGTCTATCATATCTAGTCCCTTAAATCTATTTCTTAATTCCACTGTATAATCATAAGGGATTTGATTTAGGTCATACCTGAGTGGTCTAGTGGTTTTCCCCATTTTCTTCAATTTAAGTCTGAATTTGGCAATAAGGAGTTCATGATCTGAGCCACAGTCAGCTCCCCATCTTGTTTTTTTTCTGACTGTATAGAGCTTCTCCATCTTTGGCTGCAAAGAATATAATCAATATGGTTTTGGTGTTGGCCATCTGGTGATGTCCATGTGTAGAGTCTTCTCTTGTGTTGTTGGAAGAGAGGATTTTCTATGACTGGTGTGTTCTCTTGGCAAAACTCTATTAGCCTTTGCCCTGCTTCACTCTACTCCAAGGCCAAATTTGCCTGTTACTCCAGGTGTTTCTTGACTTTGTACTTTTTCATTCCAGTCCCCTATAATGAAAAAGGCATCTTTCTGGGGTATTAGTTTTAAAGGGTCTTATAGGTCTTCATTGGAGAAGGCAATGGCACCCCACTCCAGTACTCTTGCCTGGAAAATCCCATGGACAGAGGAGCCTGGTAGGCTGCAGTCCATGGGGTCACTAAGAGTCAGACACGACTGAGTGACTTCACTTTCACTTTTTACTTTCATGCATTGGAGAAGGAAATGGCAACCCACTCCAGTGTTCTTGCCTGGAGAATCCCAGGGACGGGGGAGCCTGGTGGGCTGTCATCTCTGGGGTCTCACAGAGTCGGACATGACTGAAGCGACTTAGCAGCAGCATAGGTCTTCATAGAACCGTTCAACTTCAGCTTCTTCAGCATTACTGGTTGGGGCATAGACTTGGATTACTGTGATATTGAATGGTTTGCCTTGGAAATGAACAGAGATCATTCTGTCGTTTTTGAGATCGCATCCAAGTGCTGCATTTTGGACTCTTTTGTTGACTATGATGCTACTCCATTTCTTATAAGGGATTCCTGCCCACGGTAGTAGATATAATGGTCATCTGAGTTAAATTCACCCATTCCAGTCCATCTTAGTTTGCTGATTCCTAGAATATTGACGTTCAGTCTTGCCATCTCTTGTTTGACCACATTCAGTTTGCCTTGATTCATGGACCTAACATTCTAGGTTCCTATGCAATATTGCTCTTTACAGCATTGGACTTTACTTCCATCACCAGTCACATCCACATCTCGGTGTTGTTTTTGCCTTGGCTCCATCCCTTCATTCTTTCTGGAGTGATTTCTCCACTGATCTCAAATAGCATATTGGGCACCTTCAGTCCTGGGGAGTTCCTCTTTCAGTATCCTATCATTTTGCCTTTTCATACTGTTCATGGGGTTCTCAAGGCAAGAGTACTGAAGTGGTTTGCCATTTCCTTCTCCAGTGGACCACATTCTGTCAATAACTTTAGTACTTTCTTTCAAAATGTAGTACTTCCAGTATGTCAAGTTAAACCATTCTGAGATTTGAGAATGTCTTTAAAGGAAAATTGTAGAGGTCATTTTGATGAAATTGTGTTTTAAGGTTTGTGGATTAGTTAAATATCATTTATTGTCTTATGTGTCTTTCATGTAAGTTTTTTTTTTAAATTTATTTATTTTGATTGGAGGCTAATTACTTTACAATATTGTATTGGTTTTGCCATACATCAACATGAATCTGCCACGGGAGTATACATGTTCCCAGTCCTGAACCCCCCTCCCACCTCCCTCCCCATATCATCCCTCTGGGTCATCCCAGTGCACCAGCCCCAAGCATCCTGTATCCTGCATCGAACCTGGACTAGCGATTCGTTTCTTATATGATATTATACATGTTACAATGCCATTCTCCCAAATCATCCCACCCTCTCCCTCATGTAAGTTTTTCATAAGGAAAATATTGACTTTCTTTGCTGTTATCTGGGAGCTCCTCAATATGGAAATCTTTGTTTAAAACTTCCCATCCTTTGATCAGTTGTTTGGGAATAGGGATTGGCTTTACAGGTACACAGTTCAAATTAATGAGACAGTCCTTGTTTTTAATATGCAGATGGCTGAATTGGGGTAAGGGAAGAAACTGTGTTGATAATTTATACCTAAATTTCATAGTACCACTTAACAGGCCTCAGCAATTACAATTTATGTTGTTAAACAGAGTCTTATCTCAGATGCATTGCTTTATTTTTCAATTAAGCATGGTTTTCTCCTTAAAAAAAAAAAAAAAAAAAGAATCACAGATCTTATGCCTAAATTACAAGGTCAAGACAAGCTTAGCTGAATTCTGGAGTGCTTGAGATTCCCAAGTCCTTCAATTTCTCTTGCCCTTGGACAGCATTGAGTCTAGAAACTGGAATGAAATTAAATCCACAGTTATAAGGAGAAGGAGCTTTAGAAACACCCTGATCTGTTGTCTGGTAACTCCTCTGAGGCCCCAGGGAGATTGCAAGGGAAGGAGCCTCCCTTTTAGCTTCCCTTTTTCTCTCTTTGACATACTGTCTCCAGGGCCTAAATATATTTCCCCCAGCTCCCAAGGGCTTTTCTATTTTAAGCCTTCTTTCAAATAGTGGAATAAAAGGCCTTGTGCCTTAGTCTTGGAATTTCAAATATTCTGGGAGAGATAGAGTTCCATAGGAAAGTAATATCCTGAATCTGTATCTTTCTGAAATTGTTTCTCCAGAGGGCTACTTACCCTTCAATAAAAGGTCACCTGTTCATCACCCACTGAAAAGTTATTTGTGGGGCATCTATTGGTGCTATGAACTGTGTTACTTCTAGCATGAGACTGAGGAAAATGCACATTATTCCCACCTTTAAGATTGTTTAGTCTAGTGAAGCGTCAGACTTATCAGTGGACATATCATGGACACATAGCAAACCTAGGGCTGTAATAGGGCACAGAGCAGGAGACACATATCCTGATTATGGGCCATAGCAGAGGAATGGGCTTGGTCACAAAGATTGTTTTATGCCCTGTTGAGGATTTTATTGTTCCTAAAACATTTTCAGGATGGAAGAGACATTTTAGTTTTAGAAGATCACTTTGCCTACAGAGTCCAGAACGGACTGAAGAGGAGGCAAGCATGAATTCAGGGAGAGCAGTAGGATGGGTATTGCAGAAACAGATAACGTAGGCTGGACTAGAGTGGAGCCACTGGAAATACAGAAAACAAGTGTGAACGATATTTTAGGACATGTCGATCAGCAGGCCCTAATGGGACAGTGCTTTGTGGTTTGCACAGCACGGTGGATGGTAGTTCTCGTCCCTGAGGCAGACATCCCTGGAGGAGGCCGTGCGTTTTGGCAGAGGAGGACATAGGAGCAGTTCATGAGTTAAAGTTTAAATTGGTGGATTTTGAGAGGCATTTGAAATGTCCAAAAGGAAATATCAGGTTGCAGTTGCTAGATGAGTCCAGCATTCAGAGTAAAGGCTGTAGGTCTTCTTGATAACACTTGACAATTCCTGGGCATGAATGATATCACCCAGAGATGAGCACAGAATGAGAAATACAGAGCAATAGATGAACACAATGCCATGTACATCTAAAAACAGCTTCTGGGCCACATGGGCTTTGGCAAAAACACATTGATCTAATTTGATCTTTTTTCCCACCAATTATTTACAGTGACTTTGGGCCTGGACCATTTCTCTGTAAATATGTAAACTGAAGAAAGCAGTTAATCTCAAAGGACTATACATTTAAATAGTATTTTTTCTATATATTACAAACCTAGAAACTGAAAATGCAAATGAGTGTGTGGATGGAGAAGGGAAAGAATCTATATTAAACGTTTTCCCAGAACTGAATTAAAATAAATTTTTTTTTATTATGGAAAGTTTTATTTATTTTTTATTTTTTTTAAATTTTATTTTATTTTTAAACTTTACATAATTGTATTAGTTTTGCCAAATATCAAAATGATTTTTGAAAATATAAGTAATACCAGTTTTGTGCCTGAGAGTGAGGGCATATTGCTTTGCAGTGTGTATGTGGCAATGGCACCTCGCTCCATCCTTAGTGCAGAGAAAATAATTCCTCTTATTGGATAATTTTTTTAATACCTGAAAATTTGAAAGGCAGAATTTAATTAATCAACATCTGAATTGTTTGATATTTTGATTTCAAATTCTGAGACAGGGAATGCACTCCTAAGGAAGCAGAGGGAATTGGGACTCAATCAAGTCTCAGTGAACAGGCAGGAACCTTATGGAACCATTGCAGATAGTCTCCTTGGAGGATTTTGTAAAACTTTAAAAAAGTTTTTCTCTGCTTTGAAGGTATCTGATAGGACCATTTTATGACCATTACTTGGAATATTCTCAACATCTAATCAATTTGAAGTTCTTTCTCATGTCTAGTCCAGTTCTTTCTTGCTTCCCTTTAAGGCATTTCTTCTTATTCAAAATGACCAGCAGCTCCCTAGAATCTTTCATTTAATAATTCTTCATATAAGTAAGGAGATTAATGAAGTCAGCTCTCAGTCTCATCATCTGAGTTAAAATCACCAATTGAACAAGTGGTGTGTCATTGCACAATTAATGTGGTATGCGAGGTGTGAGTGTGCTCAGTCGTGTCTGACTCTTTGTGACCCCGTGGACTGTAGTCCACCAGGTTCCTCTGTCCATGGGATTCTCTGGTCAAGAATACTGGAGTGGGTTGCCATTTCTTCTTGCAAGGGATCTTCCTGACCAACCCACAGATCGAACCCATGTCTCCTATAGTGGCAGATGGATTCTTTACCACTCAAACCACCTGGGATGAGAAAAAAGTAAAGATGCCTAGACAACCAATGCTGACACCATGAGAAACAACTTCAGCCATCCAATCCTTTTCTCAAAAGTCCCTTTTCTAAGCCCTCAGTATATATTTTTTTGTCTTCTGTTTTTTCTGTTGATTTGGAGGGATCAGAAATAGAAATGAAGAAGGATGGTTCTGTCTGTATATGAAAAGTTAAATTGATGCAGATCCTTCCTGTTATTCTTGATCACATTGGTGGAATTCATTTGCTCCCTTAACAGATGCTTATTCAGCCCCTAGATTGTGCCAGGCACCATTAAAAGTTCTAAGGCTATAACTGAGAAAGTAAAACAAACAATTGAAATGTACTTTTCCTCATGGACCATGAATATGATGGAATGATTGTAGGGGTGAGTCTAAAAATTGGAAACTGGATTCTTCCTTGGTAATTGCATCTTCAGTTGACCCATCACTGTTATTGGTTTTATAATCAGTTGTTCAAACAAAATTAATTGAGTCTACTCATGCTAGGTGTAGGGCTCTCGTGGAACTTGTAATTTGCTAAGAAGAGGAAGTCCAAACGTAGATCACTGCATGACAACCTAAGGCAATCAAGAGATTTTTGCAAGGCAGCACAAGATTAACAGCTGACTGCATGGCTCAGATTCTGAGGAGGTATTTGCTAAATTATGTCATGAAATATTTTTTTCCTTCACAATGTTGGTTGGTGGAATAGACATAATGTAAAAATAATTTGATGTCTGCTTTCATTGCTATCAACTAATAGGATCTCTGTGGCAACATGACGTGAAGCTCTAATTCTCCTTCCTTTTGGGAATCTCTTTGCTCTGAATCCATTTAGTTGTATGTCAAGCTTTCATTAAATTCACTGAACCTAGTGATTATTCCATATGGTTGTTTGTTAAATGTATGCTTCCAGCTGCAGAATTTGGATAATAATCTAGATGTTCAAGGATACTTCACACTTTTGTAATTTATGCAAATAATCCTTTTCTTTGTTAACTTGTCCTTGAAACAAACCAATCATTTGTCACCTGTGTGATGCTTGTATTATTCCTCAGACTCTGGCTGCCATTGGGCAAATTATGAAGACAGCAGATTAACTTTCTTTGCTGTGGGTTAGCTACTGGGACTCTTGCATGAAGACATCTGAATATATGAGGCTGATGATAAAGCCTTTGTGAACATGCCTAATGACTTGGGTAACTTCCATCATCCTTTATGGAAAATGACATTGATGCTGATGTTACCTTGGAAATGTTAGATTCTCTTTATAACTGTTGTTGACAGCCAGACTTCAAAAATGTTGCCTTGTTTGAATCATGGAATGCTATCATTTGGGAATGTTGGTATATTGTGGAGAAGAAAAAAAAGGCATTATTAAAAGTGAAGATTATAGTAGACAGCTTTCAGGTGGGGTGCCACCAACTGATGAACCCACCCTGTCTTTTGTGTTTGATCCTATATTTTTGAGGAATGGGCCATACAACTTTCTACTAATGTAAGCCCCTGCACTCATGGCAGTATCTGTTTGATCAAGTAGTAGAGAAATGTGTGCTCATTGCAGTCTTGGTCCTTTGGAACTGGATAGGGGCTGTAACAACAAAACGTACTATATTCTGCCATGGGAATGAGGGAATGGAGAATGTAGACCTGTGGAGGATGAGATAAATGAAGCAGAAGGCAGAGAATAGAGGAGATAGGGGATAGGGGACAGTCTTATCCATCCCACTTCCTTCCAGTTGATGTGACTATGAAACGATCACCAGGACCCAAGAGTGGAAGTCAGTCTTCCCACAAATCAGGAAATCAGTGGCTTCATTGCTAGAGAAAGGGAGAATGAATATTAAGGCAATGAAGTGATGGATTTCCTCTGTAGTCAGAGAGATGAAAGGAGAGTTTTTGAACAACTGGAAGTTTCCTTTAAAATTTTTTTTTCTTGTAGGCTATTTGCTCTACAGTATTGTGGCATGCCTCAACATGAATCACTCACAGGTATACACGTGTTCCCTTCCTCCTGAACCTCCCCTCCCACCTCCCACCCCATCCTCATCCCACCCCTCTAGGTTGTCACAGAACACTGGGTTGAGCTCCCTGTGTCACACAGCAGATTCCTCCTTGCTCTTTTACGGGTGGTAAAGTACAAGTCTCCATGCTATTCTCAATGCATGCACCCTCTGCCTCCCACACTGTGCCCACAAGCCTGTTTTTTATGTCTGTGTCTCCATGGCTGCCCTGCAAGTAGGTTCACTAGTACCAGCTTTCTGATCTGATGAAAGTGACCCACACATTATAAGAGGAATCACAGTAAAATTTTTTATTTTTTAAAGAATTTTTAAATATAAAGAATAAGGCAAATCATTATTTTGTTTATCACTGTTAATTTCATGATCATTTGACCAGAATCAGGTTGAAATTTGGTTCATATGGTGTGTGAAGAAAAGGCTCACTGAGAAATGATACCAGAAGAGAGTTGGTATTTACCTGCTTGAGTAAATACTTTAGGAGGCAGTTTAGCAATCTGTTACTTCATACAAATATAACTAATACATATAAATGTGTCTTTCTGCTACATTTTGAAACTTAAAATGATATTTAGTAAATCAAACTTACTGGCATTCTCCTCCTCCCCAGTTATTTGAATTTGGTAAATTTCTACATGGACTTCGTCCATTTTTCACCCTCTGGCAAGTAGTAGTGAAACTGAGTCCCTGTTAAAAACAGAGTTCCTCTGCTGAGTTTATGGCTAACATCTCTGTCCAAAACATTCTTCCTTTTCTTGACCTATACCTGTTCCCACCAAGATTGAGGAGTATCAGGGGAAAAGGGGGGTTTGAAACCTTATAGGTCTCTCCTGAGTACAAAAGCCCCACTCGACTTAAAAAGATGCCCAATGTGAGCATTGTGGTTTAAGTTTTACTTGAGGCAAAATGAGGACTGCAGCCTGGAGCACAGCAGTTCAGATTGCTCTGAGAAACTGCTCCAAAGAGGCTGAGAGGTTTTGGTGGTGGGGGAGTTCATGCAGTCACGCACTTATCTTACAAAAGGCTTTCTGCTAGTCACAAGGAGCTGATGTCACCATGAAGGCGTGTAGTGCTCTTCTAGATGGAGGAGGTGCTAGGATTGGGCTCATAAATTCAGTTCTTGAAAACATCTAATTATCTAAAGACCTGCTCTGCCAGTTTTCTTGGAGCATAAAGTGCCTCATTCTTTCCCCCCGTGAACTCCTTTCAGGGCGCATTGAAGGTCAGCAGCTGCAGCAGCCCAGGCTTCATACCCACGGAGGCAGATGGCAAATGCCCTTGGCAAGTGCCAGTTTGTCACTGACACCCCCCCCCATTTCTTGTTTGTAAAAATGAAAGACCTTAGTCTCCTGGGCCTTCCCTGAGGTCATGTGCTGGATGCACAGTGAAGCCAAGCAAACCAAAGCACCAGAGTCTTGGGTACAGAAAGATTTATTGCAAAGGGCAAGCAAGGAGAATGGGCAGCTTACGCTCAGAAGACCCCAAATGTCCAGTGGCTTTTAGATAAGGATTAAAGTCTAAATTAGCGGGGAGGGTGGTCGGGTGTGTGATGTTTCTGGACTCTCAGCCTTCGGGCTCTGACTAGTCTGGGTTCTATGTGCTTGTGGTCAGTATGTCATTCCCATCCTCCACCTGCTTGGGGGGTTTTGGTTTCTGCAGAACAACTTAAAAGTATACAGCAGATTGTTGTGTACTGTCCTTTAGAAGGAACTAGAAGCCCTGGGACTCTATCGTCCTGATAATTAACTGCTTGAGTCTGCTCTTTGGAACTCTGGGAAGGCTGTGGTGGCTGAAGGTTTATTTATTTATTTATTTGCCTCCTACAAATAAGAAGCAGGGCACACACAGGAACTTTGGTTCTGGGGAGGGCCCCACAGGGTTCCGTTTTGTTTTAGTAGGTGACTTTGGTTTTGAACAACTGTCGATTTACTTGTGCTGCTTAAAGAATTTTTCTTGGATTTTAGAGATGAGGATATGTCTTCATCTTTTGCTTTCCTGGATAGTTACTTGCCAGTTGGTTTGATTCATCATAAAATCGCCATCTGCTTTCGTGAGTATGAGGCCCTGTAAGGAGAGGGGCAGACATCTCTTGCTTAATAACAGTCTCTTATTACCTTCTCTGCTTCTAAGAGGGCTAGGAGGGCTCTGTGACCTTCACAGTGGTAGACATTCAGCCTGAGAAACAATGGGGATATAAAGCATGAGCACATACCGCTAAGAGGGGCATTTAATTTCTGGCTTGATTTATATAGGAGAGGTTGGGACATGACTTGGGCATGTTAGAAAAGCTTGCTTAAAAGTAGCTGTAGAGCTGCATGCCTAGGACCCAACTTTCTAACCTGGTCACTCTCTAACCTGGTCACCCTCATACCTGTACTGGCTGTGACCACTCTGGCAGTTTCAGGAACCGTTTGAACAAGGCTTATGCAGGGCATCCTGAATCTTAGCCCTTCTCCTACCTAACCCATTCTGACAGCGTTTGCAACCCTCTGAATGCCTCAGACTTTCTTCTTCTTGTAGTAAATATGGCGAGTGTCCCAACCATCTGACACTTGGAAGTAGCCAGCGCCAGTGCTTGGGGCACTGTTTCTTCCATAGCAGCAACATGCTCTTAGGGGACAACAACCTGCCTGTGAGATGACTGGACACCTCTGAAGCATCTGCACCTGTGGGACTATCTGTTAGCCTGTGTGGACCCAGGCTAAGAGACAGACAGCCTGTGTGGACCCATAAAAGAGATGACCCCTGGGGACTGGAGGAAAGGAGTGGGAACATTGAGAGATGTCACTGTGAAGAGGAAGGGACGCTTTCTGCACTGGAAGAACTACAGGAACCAAAACTGGAAATAGCAGCATTGTCAGCATTCCCTGAGGCCTCTTGCTGTGCAAGGCACTCTGCCCCATGTTTGCCACGTGTTACGTCATTTCACCTCTGTAGATGGTGCTGTCACGCTGCTACCATTCTCAGTGCTGAGGAAAGAAGCTGAGGGGTGGGGGAGTGAAGGGACCTGCCTGAGGTCACAAAGCTAGTCAGTGGCAGAGGCTGGAGCAGATCAGATATGACTGCCATGAGGAGGAGAGGCTGGCCCTGCACTGTGACACACACAGCTGCCCAGCACCGCTAGCCAAGCTGGCACAGTTGTACAGCTGTGGAGCTAGAGAGCTGTCAAAGGCAGGGCTTGCTTCGTAGTTTCCCCAGCCTGGTAAAAAGGCAAACCATTAACTCATGATTTCCAGGAGCCTGGATGCTGTGGGGAGATCCTTGCAGTTCATCCCCCATCCGCCATCTTCCCCAGGCATTCACAGCACACTAACATACCAACAGTAACACTCAAATTGACACACACATACTTATGTTGCTGGAAATGCGGATATGTGAAGCAAAGTCATCCATCCATACCTACTATATGACCTTGCTCTGTTAAGCGAAATCCAGACCAGCTTTTCCAGGCTCTGGATAATGGTGTCCTCACTTTTCCACGGGAACATCTGACTTCCTATCCCTCACGCCCTCTCTATTTTCCACTCTGTGCCTCGGGCATTCTAATCTCTCCCCTTCCTCCTTTATGACCGGTCATATCTCCCCTCTGCTCAAGGCTCAATTTAATATGTGCATATTCTAAAAAGCTCTTGGTATGGATTGAGGTCCCTTTTCCTCTCCAGTTTTTCTGAACGCATACATTTGCTCCAGTTTTTGAGAATAGCAGAAATCGTCCTTGAAATCTATTATAAAGCTCCAAAAAGACTTCAACATGAAGCAAAATGATAGGTGGCCATGCTGATGGAGAGGTGGAGGTGTTTAGTATAGGGTTTGAGGACAGTTGAGCTGCTGCAGATAATTGTCATAATTTCCATTTCCATTGGAAAATGGAAAGTCCCCAAAAGCAAAAACACGTACGCAGTGGCAAAGCTGTTTGTTTATTCAAGAAAGAGTATATAAGGACTCCATGCCAGGAAAGGTCAAAAGTAGCTATTTTAAAATGAACTTCATTTAGGGTAGCATTGTGGTCTTTGATCATCATTTAGTCAGGAAATTGTAGAGTTTTAAAATACCCAAATATTATGGAAATGAACCTGTGTTCTGAGGTTTCATTAAATTATGTTTAAGTTCATTTTTCATGTGGAAAACGCGCTTCAGGCTTCAATATGATGAATTGTTTCCTCCCGTTGACAGTGGTGGAGGAAGGTAATTTAGTGTGCTTGCTGCGGTCCTCATGGTTTCCTCCTCCTTTATTCTGGGCTGTTGTGATTAATAGGATTACATTGGAGTGATCACAGTTGCCTGTTTGTTTATCCCATCACTGAGGTCAGTGCTGAGGCTCTTATTTCAGGGTTCTTTAGGTTGTGAGATCTAGTTTTTCATGTTCATAAGGTCATAAACTTTTGCTGTATCATCACCACTGTGCAATGTTGAACTGAGCTAAGTGAACTCTCAGTCATATCCATGTTATGGGAATTTGATCATTTATCTGGAAAGTATTGACTGAGCACTGCTGGTGAGCGACATCTTACACTGTGCTGAGGAAGTCAAGGCTGTTTCACAGGGTCTAGCTGAGAATGCAGTCCATGGGGTCACAAAGAGTTGGACAAGACTGAGAGGCTGAACAGCCACCACCTCCACCTTATACTTTGGGAACCTGATTAGTGGTATAGAGTGAGTGCTGGGGTGAAGAGGTGGAGGGGAAATGGCAAGTGAGTGGCGCTGGTTTCATCAGTAATGAAGTAAAACAGACTAAGTGATAATTATTTTCCATGTTTAGATTGTGAAACATCTTGCCGTTTGGTGGAGTGTTAAGAAATACATATGAATTAAATTTAGTTTGACATCAACTAGGAGATATATATTACAGGTGTATGTACAGTGTCATTCTGGATGTGTGATAGTTAAAAGTATGAGATGCTGCATCTGGGGTAATACTGTCCTTACATTTGAGCAAGTGGGGTCCTTGTCCCAGGCCCCTGTGCCCTGACTGTACTGTCCTTGAAATGTTCTAGCCCCCCCTTAAATGTTTGGTCCTGTGCTGGGGGCTTTGAGTGCTGCCTAGCCAGAGCCCCCTGAGCCTGGTTTGGCACATCAGTGAGCCCAGTCTCATTTTCTCTCAGGTGGAGTACTTGCCGCTCTCTACCTTATATGATGGGTTGACCAGATATCCGGAGGCACTGTGGAACTTGCCCTTGTGGAATCATCTCAGCACCCCATGGTAGCAGGGCTCATATGGATGGGCCCGATCCAGAAGGGTAGCCTGTGGGGATGATTATTCCTGCTAGCCAGTGCAGTGTAGTATATTTTTTTAGCTCACACAAGATTGGGCTGTCTGGTGCTCACGTAGAAATCATTTTGAAGAGCTTTCATACATGTTGGACATAGAACAAGTTTAGGCCTTGGGAGTACCTTCAGGCCACCTGTATCTCCTGAGCTTGAGTCATGAATCTAGACCCATGTGTTGGCTCTTGCTTGTCCATATCATGGCTAAAGGGTCACTTCCAGTCTCCAGCACCCGAGTATGCAGAATTGGAGGCAGATATTTCTTATTCCTGACCCCTTCCTTCTGGCACCCAGAAAAGTTGCTCCACCCCTCCATAGGCTCCCTACTACATAGTGGTTTGCCCTAGAGGGAAGTCGTGCCTTTATCCACTCGGGCATTTTGAGGCTGTTGCTCTGTAGTGCCAGTGAACCCTTCCATATCATATCTGCTCCTGTCTCTGATCAAGATGGTGATGTCATGCTCTCCCAGGTTGCTGGACAAGGGAGAGGCCTTCCTTACCCTAAGGCAGGTACTTCTGTTGTCTTCCCCACTTGTGACAGTGTGTAAAAGACAAAGGTGAGATCAGTACATTCTAGGAAAGCTCTGGTGATGTTTTAAAGAGTTCAGAGTAGAAATGGGATCGGAGGATGCATTGTTCTATATTTATATCATACAGTTATGTACAATAAATTTAATATGTGCTGTGTTATGCTTAGTCACTCAGTTGTGTCTGACTGTTTGCAACCCCATGGACTGTAGCCTACCAGGCTCCTCTGTCCATGGGAATTCTCCAGGCAAGAATACTGGAAAGGGTTGCTATGCCCTCCTCCAGGAGATCTTCCCTACGCAGTGATCGAACCCAGGTCTCCTGCATTGCAGGTGGATTCTTTACCATCTGAGCCATGAGGGAAGCCCATGAATACTGGAGTGGTAGACTATCCCTTCTCCAGGGGAACTTCCTGACCCAGGAATTGAACTGGGATCTCCTATATTGCAGGCAGATTCTTTACCAGCTGAGCTACCCTGGAGGCCCCAGATTACATGACCAGAAAACAAATTATCATTTGCATTTCTCTGCATCTTTTATGTAAGTCTTCTTTTTGTGGACATTATGAGTGAAGCACAATAAAAATTTCTGTGAGAGTCATCAAGAGCCAGTATTCGTGGGCAGCACAATGGATGATATAGTGTCAGGAGTAATGAAGTAACCAGCATTAAATAAGTGGAAGAAAGAAACTTCAGAGGCAAGAAGCCCTGCATTTTAAAAAATATAAAAGGTTCTGAAGAGCCATGGCACTGTGAGTAATAATAGCATGCTACCTTTTTTTCCCAGTGGGTGATAAGAAATTAGCCAGGAATGATGCATGTGACAATAAAGAACATGTGTTGGTGATTCCTCCTGGTGGCTCATATGGTAAAGATTCTGCTTGCAATGTGGGAGACCCGGGTTCAGTCCCTTGGTCGGAAATATTTCCTGGAGAAGGAAATGGAAACCCACTCCAGTATTCTTTCCTGGAAAATCTCATGGATGGAGGAGCCTGGCAGGCTACAGTCCATGGGGTCTCAAAGAGTTGGACACGACGGAGTGACAGACACTGACATTGATGATTCCTGGACCCAAACAGGAAAAGTTAGTACCTGGGCACTAAGAAAATAAACCAATATGCATGTCTACTCTACCCATTATCTATCTCTTCATCAAAAAATCATTATGACTGAGCCCATAAGTTCTATTTTACACCTTAGAAATAAATTTGCCAGTGTTAACCATTTTGGAGAAGGATACCACAAAGTTATTTGCCAAGAGCCTCTCATGCCCTAGGGATGGCCCTCTTGGGCAGGGTAATTTATTGGTGGTATACAGGAAATAAGCTCTCTGCACTGCCCATTGGAGGATTTGTGTTGAGCTTATGGGATTCCCTGGTGGCTCAGATGGTAAAGCGTCTGCCTGCAGTGCAGGAGACCCAGGTTCAATCCCTGGATCAGGAAGATGCCCTGGAGAAGGAGATGGCAGCCCACTCCAGTATTCTTCCCTGGAGAATCCCATGCATGGAGGAGCCTGGCCTACAGTCCATGGGGTCTCAAAGAGTCGGACATGATGGAGCAACTTTACTTTCAGACTCAAAGCTGGAATTTACCCTCCCCAATAAAAAGAGAAATAAGAAGCATCCTACTTCTCAATGATCAACCCTGAATATTCATCAGAAGGACTGATGCTGAAGCTGAAGCTCCCCTACTTCAGCCACTTGATGTGAAGAGCCAACTCATTGGAGAAAACCCTGATGCTGGGACAGATTGAGGACAGGAAGAGAAGGGGGTGACAGAGGATGAGATGGTTGGATGGCCTTACTGACTCAGTGAACATGAGTTTGAACAAACTCTGGAAGGACAGGGAAGCCTGCAATGCTGCAGTCCATAGGGTCTCAAAAAGTTGGACATAACTGAATAATTGAACAACAACAACTTCTCAGCAAGGAGAGGAAAAATGAGGGCAGTGAGAGGGCATAGAAGAGAAGCCTGCTGGGCGCAGATATTGAGAGAGAAATTGCCCCTGGGATGAGAAGTTACTGGAAGCAGCTATTTAAGAATGTTAGATAAAATTAAGCTCTTAAATGGAAGGTAAAATTCCTGTATTTTAAAAATACAGGTGTATTTGGAAACACAGCATTTTCTGCAACTAGTAATAAGAACTTTTGAGGAGATGTGTCCATCTATTGCAGAGCAGACTTATGGAACAGAGAACAACGTGAGAGAGATGGCTTAAAATCGACAATGCAATACAAAGATAAATTTAGATTATAAGTGAACCAGGCAGCACTCTTTTTAATTGAGGCCATGTTTTATTTTGTTTAGAGATCTGTTATATCTCTAATTCATTGTAATTTTCCAAATAAATCTTGAAAGATTTTTTAATCACATTTGCAAGCTCTTGTTATTCTCTTGTTCATTGTTCCTCTGTGCTTGGAGGTCTGCATATACTCAAAGGAAGCAGATGCATTCTTCACATAGCTTCACCTATACTGAGTTGCAGTACTTAGGGAGTTAAGGCCTTTTTGTCAAATCAAAATTTCCCTCATGTTGTTTTAGGCCTTGTTCTTTTTTAGTCTTTGGTTTCTGAACACAGGGATTCCTGCCACTCTGCTGTGTTTCTTCTAGTGTATGCACGCCTACTTCCGGTTCGTGATAAACACCTGTAAAACGTTTCCCTGTTAGGTGTTCCCTATGCAGTTACCCTGGTTCCTTATTTTCTACTTGTTTTCACTAATTAGAATTTTTGACCACACCAGGTCTTGTCAGTCAAGTCGTCAAATCCTTATCTGCATTCTTTCTTTCCCAAGTTTTTGCAATGAAAGTGTTCTTTTTTTTTTTTTTTTTAAATTTTAAACCTGAAACACTGTATTAGTTTTGCCAAACATCAAAACGAATCCGCCACAGGTATATATGTGCTCCCCATCCTGAACCCTCCTCCCTCCTCCTTCCCCACACCATCCCTCTGGGTCGTCCCAGTGCACCAGCCCCAAGCATCCAGTATCTTGCATTGAAGCTGGACTGGCAACTCGTTTCATACACGATATTACACATGTTTCTATGCCATTCTCCCAAATCTTCCCACCTTCTCCCTCTCCAACAGAGTCCATAAGACTGTTCTATACATCAGTATCTCTTTTGCTGTCTCGTACACAGGGTTATTGTTACCATCTTTCTAAATTCCATATATATGCGTTAGTATACTGTATTGGAATCAGTTCCAATGAGGTGGATGAAACTGGAGCCTATTATACAGAGTGAAGTAAGCCAGAAAGAAAGTGTTCCTTTATACTGAAAAGTCTGTATCATGGTAGTTAAGATGTCATAAAAACTTTGTGAATATTGTAGTTTGTGAACAACATGCTGTAGGTATATATTCCTTCATTTCCTGTTAGTTTGATCTGCTAAGATGCTTACCATAAAAAAGGACAAGAGGACACATGGGTCATAGCAAACATCCTCTTCCAACAACACAAGAGAAGACTCTATACGTGGACATCACCAGATAGTCAATACTGAAATCACATTGATTGTATTCTTTGCAGCTGAAGGTGGAGAAGCCCTATACAGTCAGTAAAACAAGACTGGGAGCTGACTGTGGCTCAGATCATGAACTCCTTATTGCTAAAGTTAAACTGAAGAAAGAAGGGGAAACCACTAGACCATTCAGGTATGACCTAAACCAGTCCATCCTAAAGGAGATCAATCCTGGGTATTCATTGGAAGGACTGATGTTGAAGCTAAAATTGCAATGCTTTGGCCACCTGATGTGAAGAGCTGACTCACTTGAAAAGATGCTGATGCTGGGAAAGATTGAGGGCAGAAAGAGAAGGGGATGACAGAGGATGAGATGGTTGGATGACATCACCAACTCAATGGACATGAGTTTGGGTAAACTCCAGGATTGGTGATGGACAGGGAGGCCTGGTGTGCTGCGGTTCATGGGGTTGCAAAGAGTCAGACAGGACTGAGTGACTGAACTTAACTGAACTGAAAGGCAAAGGAGAAAAGGAAAGATATACCCATTTGAATGCAGTGTTCCAAAGAATAGCAAGGAGAGATAAGAAAGCCTTCCTCAGTGATCAATGCAAAGAAATAGAAGAAAACAATAGAATGGGAAATACTAGAGATCTCTTCAAGAAAATTAGAGATGCCAAGGGAACTTTTCATGCAAAGATGGGCTCAATAAAGGACAAAAACGGTATGGACCTAACAGAAGCAGAGGATATTAAGAAGAGGTGGCAAAAATACACTAAAGAACTATACAAAAAAGATCTTCAGGACCCAGATAACCATGATGGTGTGCTCGCTAGACTAGAGCCAGACACGCTGGCGTGTGAAGTCAAGTGGGCCTTAGGAAGCATCACTATGAACAAAGCTAGTGGAGGTGATGGAATTCCAGTTGAGCTGTTTCAAATCCTAAAAGATGATGCTGTGAAAGTGCTGCACTCAATATGCCAGCAAATTTGGAAAACTCAGCAGTGAGCCAGGACTGGAAAAGATCAGTTTTCATTCCGGTCCCAAATAAAGGCAAAGCCAAAGAATGTTCAAACTACCACACAATTGCACTCATCTCACACGCTAGTAAAGTAATGCTCAAAATTCTACAAGCCAGGTTTCAACAACACATGAACCGTGAACTTCCAGATGTTCAAGCTGGATTTACAAAAGGCAGAGGAACCAGAGATCAAACTGCCAACATCTGCTGGATCATTGAAAAAGCAAGAGAATACCATAAAAACATCTATTTCTGCTTTATTGACTATGTCAAAGCCTTTGACTTGTATGGATCACAGCAAACTGTGGAAAATTCTGAAAGAGATGGGAATACCCGGCCACTTCACCTGCCTCCTGAGAAATCAGTATGCAGGTCAGGAAGCAACAGTTAGAACTGGACGTGGAACAACAGATTGGTTTCAGATCAGGAATATATCAAGGCTGTTGTATCTTGTCACCCTGCTTATTAAACTTATATGCAGAGTACATCATGAGGAATGCCAGGCTAGATGAAACACAAGCTGGAATCAAGATTTCTAGGAGAAATATCAATAACCTCAGATATGCAGATGATACCACCCTTATGGCAGAAAGTAAAGAAGAACTAAAGAGCCTCTTGTTGAAAGTGAAAGAGGATAGTGAAAAAGTACACTTAAAACTCAACATCAGAAAACTAAGATCATGGCATCTGGCCCCATCACGTCATGGCAAATAGATGGAGAAACAGTGGAAACAATGACAGGCTTTATTATTTTGGGCTCCAAAATCACTGCAGATGGTGACTGCAGCCATGAAATTAAAAGATGCTTGCTCCTTGGAAGAAAAGTTATGACCAACCTAGACAGCATATTAAAAAGCAGAGACATTGCTTTGCCAACAAAGGTCCATCTAGTCAAAGCTATGGTTTTTCTAGTAGTCATGTATGGATGTGAGAGTTGGACTATAACGAAAGTTGAATGCCAAAGAATTGATGCTTTTGAACTGTGGTGTTGGAGAAGACTCTTGAGAGTTTCTTAGACTGCAAGGGGATCAAACCAGTCAATGCTAAAGGAAATCAGTCCTGAATATTCATTGGACGGAATGATGCTGAGGCTGAAGCTCCAATACTTTGGCCATCTGATGCTAAGAACTGCCTCACTGGAAAAGACGGTGATGCTGAGAAGGATCAAAGGCAGGAGGAGAAGGGGACGACAGAGGATGATGAGATGGTTGGATGGCATCACCAACTCAATGGACATGAGTTTGTGTAAACTCTGAGAGTTGGTGATGGATAGGGAAGCCTGGGGTGCTGCAGTCCGAATCCAAAGATTTGAACAAGACTGAGCAACTGAATTCAACTGAGACAAGATGGTAAGTAAATGGAAATTACCAAAGGGATAACTTCATATAGTTGTTTGATGTTCAAATAAAAGAAAAAGATAATGACCTTCAAATGACTCTTCATAAAACAAGTTTTGCTCCAAAATCATAAGTAATTATTGAACAGTGACAACTTTTTTTTTCAGAAACACCGGACAGAGAAACCACAAAAGTTTAAATTTCTGTCAGTTTAAACCAGGTTTATAGTTTTAGCTCAACAAATATAATCTCTATCATCAGATCAGATCAGTCACTCAGTCGTGTCCGACTCTGCGACCCCATGAATCGCAGCATGCCAGGCCTCCCTGTCCATCACCAACTCCTGGAATTCACTCAGACTCACGTCCATCAAGTCAGTGATGCCACCCAGCCATCTCATCCTCTGTCATCCCCTTCTCCTCTTGCCCCCAATCCCTCCCAGCATCAGAGTTTTCTCCAATGAGTCAACTCTTTGCATGAGGTGGCCAAAGTACTAGAGTTTCAGCTTTAGCATCATTCCTTCCAAAGAAATCCCAGGGCTGATCTCTGGAATCAGTCAGAATGGACTGGTTGGATCTCCTTGCAGTCCAAGGGACTCTCAAGAGTCTTCTCCAACACCACAGTTCAAAAACATCAATTCTTCGGTGCTCAGCCTTCTTCACAGTCCAACTGTCACATCCATACATGACCACAGGAAAAACCATAGCCTTGACTAGACGGACCTTTGTTGGCAAAGTAATGTCTCTGCTGTTGAATATGCTATTTAGGTTGGTCATAACTTTCCTTCCAAGGAGTAAGCATCTTTTAATTTCATGGCTGCAGTCACCAACTGCAGTGATTTTGGAGCCCAGAAAAATAAAGTCTGACACTGTTTCCACCATTTCCCCATCTATTTCCCATGAAGTGATGGGACCAGACGCCATGATCTTAGTTTTCTGAATGTTGAGCTTTAAGCCAACTTTTTCACTCTCTACTTTCACCTTCATCAAGAGGCTTTTTAGTTCCTCTTCACTTTCTGCCATAAGGGTGGTGTCATCTGTATATCTGAGGTTATTGATATTTCTCCCGGCAATCTTGATTCCAGCTTGTGTTTCTTCCAGTCCAGCATTTCTCATGATGTACTCTGCATATAAGTTAAATAAACAGGGTGACAATATACAGCCTTGACGTGCTCCTTTTCCTATTTGGAACCAGTCTGTTGTTTCATGTCCAGTTCTAACTGTTGCTTCCTGACCTGCATACAAATTTCTCAAGAGGCAGATCATAGTCACAATTAAAAAATCTGCAATAGATACACAAAAGCTAGAGAGAAAGGAAGATAAACATAACAGAGTAAAGGAAACCATGCACAAAATGTCAAAACCAACTCCTAAATGGGAGAACAGATTTGCAAATTATATATCTGACAAGGAGTTAATATTCAAAATATATAAAGAGTTCTTGCATCTCAATATCAAAAAGGTCAGCTCAACTGCAAAATGGGCAGAAAACCTGACATTTTTCCAAGGAAGATATACAGATCAGAAAACAGCCACATGGAAAGAGGCTGAACATGACCAATCATCAGGGAAACACAAAGCAGGGCCGCAGTGATATATCATCTCACACCCGTCAGAATGAAATAAATGTTTTCCTGGATGTGGAGAAACGGGAACTGCAGTCCACTGGTGGTGTGAATGTAAATTGGTAAAATTTCTGTGGAAAACAGTGTTGGAGGTTCCTTAAAATCTTAAAAACAGAACTATCATATGATCCAGCAATTCAGAACCTGGGTTTCTGTCTGACAAAAATGAAAATATCCATTCATAAAAATTCACACACCCCAGTGTTCACTGTAGGATTATATATAATAGCAAAATATGGTAGCAATGGAAGTGTCCATCAACAAATGAATGGATAAAGGAGAAGCTTAACACAGAGAGAGAGAGAGAGAATGGAATACTACTCAGCCTTAAAAAAGAATGACATTTTGCCATTTGTGACAACATGGATAGACCTGGAGGGTATTATCATTAGTGAAATAAGTGAATGACAAGTACTGCATGCTTTCACTTGCATGTGGAATCTTAAAAGTAACATGAGTGAGTATAATAGAAACAAACTCATATAAAAACCAAACCAGTGGTCTCCACTGGAGAGGTGTTGGGGGAGGGGAAACTTCGAAGAAGAGGATTAAGAGGTACAAACTACTCATATAACATAGACACAAGGGTGTAATGTACAGAGCATAGAATACTGCCAGTATTTTGTAGTAATTTTAAGTTGATTATAACCTATGAAGAATATAAAATCCCTGTTGTACACCCGAAACTAATACAGTGTTATAAATCACAGCACATGTGTCTGCTCAGTTGTGTCTGACTCTTTTCGACCCCATGGACTATAGCCCACCAGATTCCTCTGTCTGTGGAGGGAAGAACAGTGGAATGGGTTGGCATTTCCTTCTCTAGATCGAACCAGAGTGTCCTAAAAGACTCCTTTATTGGCAGGCCTATTCTGTGACCACTGTGCCACTGGGAAACTGTAAATCAACTATATGTCAATTTGAAAAACACACACAATCATCTTCCCCCTGGAATTTACTGTGAAAAGTGAAGTAAGGGACTTGATAGGTGCCATTCCTTTCTCCAGAGGATCTTCCTGACCCAGGCATTGAACCTGGATCTCCAGCATTGCAGGAAGATTCTTTAATGTCTGAGCTACCAGGGAAGCCCTTGGAGTATATAGATTATTGCACACAGAAACTATAAGATCCCAAATGCCACGTGGCATGGCCAAAATTTTTTTTTTATCTTTTATAAAAAATTTTATATAAAAATTTGTATCTTCAAAAAATCCCTTGTCCCACCCACAGTTACCTCTGGGACTCATCTCCTACTGTTCTCCACCTTGCTCTCTCTGTCCCAGTCACAGTGGCCTCCTCTCTGATCCTCAGCAAGCACTTGGGGACTCTGTAATCACCATCTCCCATATTCTGGATGTCTTTCTCAGAGTTTGACTCCTTACTTCCTTTCAATCTCTCCAGTGCAAAGTGGCTTTTCTTCTCTGGTTGCCAAAAATGGCGCACACCTCCAACACACACACACACAATATCTATTTGTTTTCCTCTGCTTCATTTTTCTCTTCGGCATTACCACATGTATTATCGTATTTTAGTTATATATCTTGTTTTTTATCTTTCCCCTTCACGAGCTTTAAGCTTTGGAGGAGGAAGGTTTTTTCTGTTCTGATTACGGCTGTATCCCCAGTACTGGAGTAGTGCCTGGGACATAGTGAGCCAGCAGCAGATATTTGCTGAATGAATGAAGGAGACTGCAACTAAAAGGGCACTTGGGTACCTAGAATCTTGCTCTAATTTATTTATACTGGAGAAGTAGTGTCTTAACAGAATATGTTAACCTCAGGAATTAAAAAAAAAATTTTTTTGGCCATGCCACATGGCATTTGGTAACTTAGTTCCCCAACCAAGGATCAAAGCCCTACTCCCTGAATTGGAAGCATAGAGTTGCCAGGGAAGTCTACTTTCATCATAGATACTAGGCAGACAACAAACAGCTGTTAGCTACTCTTTAAAAGTCCTGCTAAGTGATCTGCCATCTTTCTTGGGAGGATAGGACCTCTTTCCTCTGTGTTGTCTCTGGATCTTAGCTGCAGTTGAGATCAATACTTCCATTTCTATATCCTGTTACATTAGGATTAATGTATTTAAAAATTTGTTCTAATGAACTTTGCTAGTGTAAAACTGAATGAAACAGTGAAAATGGAATTGTAGGTGTGTTGCTTTCCAAGTATATTTTGAAATAAATAGCAGAGATGTTCATTTCTCTTCCCTATGTCTTCTACTCTACAGCTTCCCAGAAAGGGAAGGACTCACTCCTTTGATGGTTTCTCTGTTTCTCTGTTTCTCTGTGTTTGCAGTATAGTCACCTGCAGAGTCTTGAAGTCAACCCAGACTCTGCATGGGCTCATCTTAAGAGTGGTTTGCCTTTGTGGAACAATTACCATGTGCTTGCTCTGGTTTTAAATACTTTGTGTGTAATGAAAAGAAATCATATATGAATCCTGTGAGTTTGGAAATGTTATCACTTCACTCTTTAAAAAGGATTCTGCGGTTCAGAGAGCTTAAATCACTTGTTGAAGTCATAGATCCATCCAGAAGAGCCAGGGCAGACTCCAAACAGCAGTGGAAAAGGTACAATATTATGAGCCAGGGTGTCTGGTTCAAATCCTACGTCTGCATCTGTAGACATGAAGAGATATTTATAACTTCCCCAGACTTGAGAGGTGGGCTCAATTCAGTTCAGTCACTCATTCATGTCCAACTCTTTGCGACCCCATGATCGGCAGCATTCCAGGCCTCCCTGTCCATCACAAACTCCCGGAGCTTACTCAAACTCATGTCCATTGAGTCAGTGATGCCATCCAACCATCTGATCCTCTGTCATCCCCTTCTTCTCCTGCTTTCAATCTTTCCCAGCATCAAGGTCTTTTCAAATGAGTCAGTTCTTCGCATCAGGTGGCCAAAGTATTGGAGTTTCAGCTTCAACATCAGTCCTTCCAAAGAATATTCAGGACTGATCTCCTTTAGAATGGACTGGTTGGATCTCCTTGCAGTCCAAGGGACTCTCAAGAGTCTTCTCCAACACCACAGTTCAAAGCATCAATTCTTCCGTGCTCAGCTTTCATTATAGCCCAACTCTCACATCCATACATGACTACTGGAAAAACCATAGCTTTGACTAGACAGACTTTTGTTGGCAAAATTTCTGCTTTTTAATATGTTGTCTAGATTGGTCATGACTTTCCTTCCAAAGAGTAAGCGTCTTTTAATTTCATGGCTGCAATCACTATCCGCAGTGATTTTGGGGCCCCCCAAAATGAAGTCAGCCACTGTTTCCTCATCTATTTGCCATGAAGTGATGGGACCAGATGCCATGATCTTAGTTTTCTGAATGTTGAGCTTTAAGCCAAGTTTTTCACTCTCCTCTTTGACTTTCATCAAGAGTCTCTTTAGTTGTTCTTCACTTTCTGCCATAAGAGTGGTGTCATCTGCATATCTGAGATTATTGATATTTCCCTGGCAATTTTGATTCCAGTTTGTGCTTCATCCAGCCCAGCATTTCTCATGATGTACTCTGCATAGAAGTTAAATAAGCAGGGTGATGATATACAGCCTTGATGTACTCCTTTCCCAATTTGGAACCAGTCTGTTGTTCCATGTCCAGTTCTAACTGTTGCTTTCTGACCTGCATACAGGTTTCTCAAGAGGCAGGTCAGGTGGTCTGGTGCTCCCATCTCTTTCAGAATTTGCCACAGTTTATTGTGATCCACACAGTCAAAGGCTTTGGCATAGGCAATAAAGCAGGAATAGATGTTTTTCTGGAACTCTCTTGCTTTTTCGATGATCCAGCGGATGTTGGCAATTTTGTCTCTGGTTCCTCTGCCTTTTCTAAAACCAGCTTGAACATTTGGAAGTTCAAGTAACAATTCAAGTGTATTTAAACCCAGTTAAAAGTGTCTGTTGGATATGTAGACTGAGTAATTCAGATACAGTTTTGTTATTTTTCTAATTAAAATTCAGAACTTGTACTGCTGGAGCTCTCAACACAGAAAATGAAAAATGATTGTATCAGTTTCCTAGAGCTGCTGTAACAAAGTACCCAAATTGAGTGGCTTAGAGCAACAGCTTATTGTCTCTTCATTTTGAAGATAGAAGTCTAAACTCAAGGTCCTGGCAGGGCCATTCTCCGTCTGACACCTTGTGATGAAATCCTTTCTTGTCTCTGCCGGCTTCTGGTGGCCCCAGGCGTTCCTTGGCTCATACCGCATCACTCCTGCCATCTGTCTCCACGTGACCTTTTCCCATGGATCTCGTCACACCAGCCTCCCGTCTGTGTGTTGGTCTCTGGGTATAGATTTCTCCAAACTTTATAAGGACACCAGTCATATTTGATTAGGGCCTACTCTAATTACTTAATTTAACTTCACATCCTGAAGCACTGGGGATTACAGTTTCAACATTTCATTTGGAGAGACACAATTTGACCCATAACAGTGATTCTATTGATTCATGTTCTCTTTGGGACTCATGTCAAGTTTAAGCCTCTGTGCTTTGTCTAAAATCTGCCTGCTTTCCCTCAAAGGGATACTTAACATTAAATCTGCCTGGATTCCTTACTAAGGTTATTTTCTGTCTAATACTTAAAAATAGAAAATCAAATGAAAAAAACCTCAAAGACAATTCTAGTAAATCTAAGTTTTATTTGAACTTTCTTATGTTAATTAATTCCCCCAAGTTTACTCCAGATACAGAGTAATACTTAATTTTCCTCCCTTGTAAAGTAATACTGCAGTTTTCTAGTTAAATAAAAAGTGTCTTTGATTGTGCTGTCTTGCTGGTATTAGACAGGGTCTAAAACATCTGAAAATAGCTGGCACATTCAAAGTCAAATAATTCAAGGGGGATTTAAAGACAGGAAAACCTGCGAAGGTGTGAGTTTGGTGTCCTGGCTTAACAGTAGCAGATCAGTGCTATTACTAGATGTGAAGGAAGGAGATGAAGGAGCCATTAATGGAAAGAGTAGCAATACCCTTTGATTGTGGGACATGGAAGGGAACAAGAAAAATGGGTACCTTGACCTTAGTCTCCTTGTTCTTTCCTAACCTCTGCTGTGGCTCTCCATTAGCCAACCTCAGTTGGAATCCAGAGTAAAAGAGAGCCCTTTGAATTAGTCCATACATGTCAGGTCAGCACAGAGATTGGAGAAAGATGGAGAGCAGATAGGGATGCATTAGAAGGTATCCAGCACAGCTAGACCCTTCTGCCTGTCAGCATCCACTCTAGTGCCTTCCTCTGACTGAAACCTAACAAAGGTGATGCAAGAAATCCCCTCAGTTCTCTTACTCAGGGATGATGCCAGTGGTCAGACTCCCACCTGAAACATTAGGTGCCACTGATGCTCTTCATGTAAAATAGCAAGAAGAGACAGGGAAAGAGGGCTAGAAATACAATTTGATAACATAAAATGTAGCTGCTAAAGTCCCTGAGCCTGGTAGCTGGCTACACAAAGTTCTTCCTTCCTGATCATAGCTGTCTTTTCCTCCCATCATTTCATGTTTCTCCTACTCTGCTACAAACACAGCTGGATGATATTCTTTACCTACTTGGTGGCCCAGTTCTTTATTCTTGTAGTATCTGAGACTTCCATGGTCTTATTTATATTAGATGGTTCTGGTTTCTCACTGACAACACATATTCGACAAAGAGAAACTCAGATATGACCCAGTGAATCCCATCGTGTGTTAGTCCTCCACTGTGTGATAGTAACCCACTAGTCATGGCCAGTGTGGACACCTGCTTCTCAGACTGTTGTCTTGGTAGCATGAGGGACCCAAGATGAAGGGGACATTCTGTTTCCATTTTGTTTTATGTAAGTTGGTTCCTGGTAGAATCACTGCTTCTGTGGACCCTAGGATTTCCAAATGCATCAAGTGCAAACTTGTTCAATTAGGTAAAAAGATGTAGTGGTGAGAGGAGTCATTACCACCTCCACTCTTGTTCTCAGCCCATTCATTCTGGCAGCGGGTGGTGTGGAGACAGCACTAAGTATTAGCTGTCTAATATACATCATACTGATAAATCACACGGGGCACCCCTCTGGCCTTCTTGTCTAGTATACCAGCTTCTGTCATCATTTAAGAATGCAAGGCTGTTGCTGCTTACAATTGTTATTTTTCTGATATAAAGTTTACTAAACATGTACTTTAAATTTGTTTTACATTCCAGGTTTTTTCTTTTGTTTTACAGTTATATGAGTCACTCTAATTTATGTTTGTTGTTCATGCTTAATTGGTGTAAATGTCCTCAAATCTACAGTCTCTTCAAGAATAGAGTGGTATACACTCCTTAGATTTCTTTCCTGCTTACTTAGGTGCTAGCAGAACTTAAGCAGGATGAGCAATGTGGGCTCATGCAATTGTTAAATTCATTCAGGAAACAGGACCATGGGAGGAAATGAAGGCTGCGGTTCTGCCTGTCGGAGCTCCTTGGACAGGATCCAGGTTTCTCTTCCTTGTCTACCCAAATTTAAGGCTACTGCTCGCTTCTGGTGGACTGTCACCCTCTAATTCTGAGTCCTCGGCTGTGTGCCATGCTGTTCTGCCATCTCAGCTTTGTAGATTTGCTGCCGCTTCTGACTTGCAGAGTTGGATGTAGATTTTGTCTGTTTCTGGGCCTGTGGTCCACCTGGATCCTCTCATCTAGCTTTGCTTCCCTTCATCTCTACCCGCTATGTAAGAAAGCAATATACTTTGCAGAATTTGTCTTTCACAATCCAGAACTAGCACAGTGCCTGCAGGCATATTAACCAATGTCTACTTGGTTATATAGTTATAACCAAGTATAAATGCAGAGAACCTCAATTCCCTGCATGCGAAAGACAGACCCTGTGTATTCGTAGAGGCACAGGTTTTCATATAAGTTCATGTACAGCGGTCATTCAGAAAAGCTCAGTGCTTTGATACAACTACTCTAGTCGCCTTGAATAGATCAGAGAGTTTGACCTCAGTTTGGAAGAAGCTTCAGACTATGGCAAGTGAGTGACTAATTTTCTGGGTCAAAAATAATACTGTGAATATCCAGAAATAAATGGAAAAACCTATATGGTTTCCCAAGCAGTATTCTTACAATGACATATTTATATTCTGCCCAATGTACTTAATTTTTCACCTTATAAAAATAAGGAACTAGGTATGGATAATATATCTCTGTAATTCTTAATGTCTAGCATCTTGATTTTTAGAGAAGCATATTATCCATTTCATTATTATTTTGAATTGTCTTATAGAGCCGGGCAGCCTAGATTGAAATAGCGAAAAGTGAAAGTCACTCATTCCTGTCCTACTCTCTGTGACCCCATGGACTATACACTCCATGGAATTTTCCAGGTTAGAATACTGGAGTGGGTAGCCTATCTCTTCTCCAGCGGATCTTCCTGACCCAGGAATTGAACCAGGGTCTCCTGCATTACAGGCGGATTCTTTACCAACTGAGCTAGCAGGGAAATAGCTAAAGGATCAGAAATAAAGCATAATGATTAATAGGAAAGCATCCCATGCAGTGCCATAAAAATTAGTCTTAGATAAGGTCTTGTTTAGCTTCCCTGGTGGCTCAGATGGTAAAGCGTCTGCCTGCAATGCGGGGGACCCAGGTTTCAATTCCTGGGTTGGGAAGATCCCCTGGAGAAGGAAATGGCAATCCACTCCAGCATTCTTGCCTGGAAAATCCCATGGCTGGAGGAGCCTGATAGGCTACAGTCCATGGGGTCGCAAAGAGTTGGACGCGACTGAGTGACTTCACTTTCACTTTCAAGGTCTTGTTTAATATCTTAATTTATAATTTATTAAGCAAGATAAATGGCTTGCTAGAGAAATTCACATGAGTTGGCATATTTTGCATCATAAACTAGTCTAAGCATTGACCATAACTGTAGAAGGTCATACTTGTTTCACTTGTGATCAGACTATTCTAAAAGATGCATGAGCACTGATGATCTATTGAAAGGGACCTTTTATATACCCTGATCCAAGTGAGAAAGCAAGATTCTTTTATTCATAATCCCTTGATGCCCAGTACTGATTAGGATATTTCAAAACTAAAAAAACAAAAAACAAAAAAAAATTTCTTTGTGGTTTTACTGTCTGCCTAAATTTAAGAAGCATAACTGATGAACTTCTATCTCATTTGGGCATTATTTGGAGTCTGATTATTATCTCAGCCTTTTATTTATAATCTAACTGATTCTAATTATACATTTTTATTTCTGGAATAGATTCCTCTATCATTATTTTAGAGCCACTAGGGGTATAACATAACCTTGAGAATAGACTAATACAGCCCAAGGTATTTTATTTTTATGATTCTTTTTGTACCATGTGATTTATCTGCCATTTTACTTTTCACCTATCTTCTTGAACATTATGATCACAATAGGAATAGGAATTTTACTTTGCACAGGCACTGACTAGGTTTGATTTGCTATTTTGGTCAAAATGATAAAATTAGATAAACTGCTTTGTAATTGTTAGTGTTCCTTGTAATTACTTGTTTGTGGAATGAAACGTTGGGGGAACTCAATGCCATATGTTGTCTGGCCTATTAAAAGTCCCTCTAACCCCAGAGAAGTGCAGGAAAGCGAGTGCCCTGTTTGCTTACTTCTCTGTGAGCCTTTGTTACTGAGATAGGAGTCCGTAGCTTCCAAAGGAGCCGTGGGAGGCTTCATCCTTTTGGTAACCTCACTGGTGTCGCTTTATGATCTCTGAAATCTGCCGCTGTGCTGTGCTTAGTCACTCAGTCGTGTCTGACTCTTTGCAACCCCATGGACTGTACAGGTTAGCTAAAAGAAATTTGGATCTTTATATGGAGAATTAGGTTATAAATGAATGAGTGAAGATCTTACCAGTTATAGAAAAAACAAGCATTTAACACTATTACCATATTTCTTCAGGTTATCAATGCCTATTCTCATCATATGTGTCTTTACTTTGTGAGGTGCCTGTTGGTATCTTGCTGATGGTTAAAAATGCATACTGATTCTATTTTTTAAATCATTTCTTAAGGAGGTAACCAAAATATTTCCAGTTTGTTATTACACAGAAGCAGTTTATCTAAATTTCTCACTTTGACTCCATTTAAGGACTATATCTGCCTAACTATACAACTTTCTTGCCCCTGCCCTGTATTGGATGGACATAATCCATAAGGAGGTCTTTGCTCATATTCTATATGGCAGGGGAGCCACCTGTATGTTGCTCATGTATTGCTAAATTCCTCTTGAGATACTCTGTTACCAGCGTCTCTTCCCACACAGTACTGGGAGAGGCTTCCTCTTTTCTCCCCTTTCTCCAAGCCAGTTACTCTACCCTGGGATGAAAGTTTTATATCATCTTATACAGCAGGAATTTCATATCCAATGAGTTTACATAGGATATTAAATTTACATAAAAAGCAATGCTTGGTACTTTTAACTTTGGCCCTTAACATTTATTGGGAAATTTTTATATCTAGAGACCTATTTTTTTCTCTCTTAAGTACAAAATATGGCTCTTATAAGGGAAAGCTTGTCTTTTCAGGTGTTTTTTTCTGAAATGGGCTTTAGGAGCCTATTTTGCAACATTTTTCCTTTGCACTCCAGCCATGGAGACCTGGGTTGGGAAGATACCCTGGAGGAGGAAATGACAACCCACTCCAGTTTTCTTGCTGGGAGAACCCCGTGGGCAGAGGAGCTTGGTGGGTTACGGTTCATGGGATCACAAACAGTTGGACATGACTGAGCATCTGAGCATATGGTAATCCTAATCTTCCTCAAAGCAATGCATGTCTCTTGCTGAATAGAGGGAAAGCCAAAAACAAGGAAATGTGAAAAACTAAAATATTAATACACTTCAATATTTCCCTACCCTGGAATAGTGGGGAAAGCATGAAATCTGAGGACTTCTGGTTAAAGATAGGTGATGAACACATTTGAACTTCCCAAGTGGATCTGTGGTAAAGAATCCACCTGCAAGTGCAGGAGACTCAGGAGACATGGGTTCGATCCTTGGGTCAGGAAGATCCTCTGGAGGAGGTCATGACAACCCACTCCAGTATTCTTGCCTGGAAAATTCCATAGACAGGAGCCTGGCGGGCTACAGTCCATGGGGTTGCAGAGTCGAACATGAGTTAGTGGCTAAGCATGTGATGAACACATTTATCTGGCACACATGAATACACTTCCCAAATTATTTCCTAAAACCCCAGCAACAATTTACATATATATATATATATATATATATGAATTTTTAAAGGTATAAGATAGATGGAGAAGAGAGACAACAACATCAGAAATATTTTAGAAATAATAGACTCAGTAGGTCTGAGAGAGCTGAGTCTTGAGTTAGTCATGGAGAAACATTTAAAATACCTCAGTTTGCACAGCAAACCTCCAATATGCTCACAAATTGGTAGTCCCAAATAGCTGAGAAAGTGAGGGTGAAGCTGGGGCTAGCTCAAGAGAATTGACTGAAAGACCTTTAAAGAAACAGTTTCCTCCTTCCCTTCAGCGCTTGCCCCTATTCCAACCCAACAGTAAACAGAAGGTTTTTCTCTGTAGATAATAAAGCATATTTTTCTCAGTAGATAATAAACTGAATTGGACACGTGTAAGAAAAGAGAACCATGCTGAAAAGGGGGTATTAAATGAAAGATTACACCCGAACATTAAGACCTTCCTACCCCTGCCCTCTTTTCCCACTGTGCTTCCAAAATGTGAGTGATTGGAAGATGAGTTTTTGGGATTTCAAACAAGTCTAAGAGAAAATATTTAAAGATACTGATAATGGGATTTCTTAAATGAAAAAGACTAGCCACATTCCCCCATGGAAAGGCTGTGATCAAGTAGCCCACAGAATTTACAGTCAGTGTTTTAGATATGAGTGATTAGGCAACAGTGAACAATATTTGATGAAGTGTCTGACATAGAGGAGATTAAAGCAAACAAAACAGATTTATGGAAATTAAACCTTTAAAAATTAATCATTAATATTCTCAGAAATGGAGAAGGCGATGGCACCCCACTCCAGTATTCTTGGCTGGAAAAACCCATGGACGGAGGAGCCTGGTGGGCTTCAGTCCATGGGGTTGCAAAGAGTCTGGCATGACTGAGCGACTTCACTTTCACTTTTCACTTTCATGCATTGGAGAAGGAAATGGCAACCCACTCCAGTGTTCTTGCCTGGAGAATCCCAGGGACGGGGGAGCCTGGTGGGCTGCTGTCTATGGGGTCACACAGAGTTGGACACGACTGAAGTGACTTGGCAGCAGCATTCTCAGAAAAATGTCTGTGAAATAAGAACAAGATACATTTTAAAGGAATATTCAGAGAAAGACTCTTGAAAATTAATATATACACATGGAAAATTGAAAAGAGAAGTAAGTTTGGAAATTCAGTAGTAAAGATATAGTATCTGAATAATAAAACTTCCAGAAAGAACAGAGAACATGGAAGGAAGGAAAACATTTGAGAATTTATTTGAGAAAAATCCCCCAAATTGAAGAAATGATTTTCTAGATTGAAAGGGCCAATAGAGTTCCCAGAACAATGGATGATAAGAAACTCAAACTAAGGCAAGAAATGTTAGAAACAGAACTCTAGACAAACAGGAGATCCTAGAAGCATCAAAAACAGTGGGGAGGTGACTGTACCGTGCAAAGGATCAGAAATCAGAACATCCTCAGAGTTCCTCACAGCAGCACCAAAAGTAGCAAAGTGGCAGAGTAAAGTCTTCCAAATTTTGAGGATAAACAATATCCAATCTAAAACTGTATGCTTAGCAAAATCATCAATTATGTATGAAGGAAGCCTAAAATATCTTCAGGCATGCAAAATCTCAAAAACATAACTCCTAAAAACTCTTTCTTGGGAAGCTACAAGAGGGATAGCTTTGCTAAAATAAGGGAATGCATGAAGAAAGAGGAATTAATGGGATTCAGGAAATAAGGACTCCACCTCTTTAGAGATTATGAAAAGAATGCACAGGATGAGGACTGTGCGCTAACAAAGGGCAAGCATCTCAGGGTGAAACAAGTTGGAGAGGTCTGGGAGAAATGTCCCCAATAAAGAAAACATTTTAAAAAATGCCTAGTAGGTTTAAATACATTGAAAGATGTAGCAAATTGGAGAAGAGATTGGAAACACATTAACATTAAGCACACTGGGAACTAGAACAGTTACTAAATCTGAAGAAAACAAGTTGTTCAAGAAAAGAAATCAAATTACTACTTAGCTACAAATATGAAATAGACATAATAATGTCAATTCTGAATGCAGTATATTGTTATTAGGAGGGGATGGAAGGGGAGGGCAGAATGGAATGGATGGACATGTAGAAATGATGAAAGAGTGCTTCAGTCTCGTCTTTCATTGTGGAAAGCCAATAGTTCATCTGTCCCTCTTGCCCACCCCTTATCCCTGCCCGAATCTAGTGGTACACTGTAAATAGGAATATTTGGTAATGTGGAGGTAAATACCAAAAGAAACAGCTCAAAAGACTTACAGGAAGTTAACTGTGAGGAGCTGGAAATGGTGAAAAGTAGACCTGTGAAGACTAATGGTTTTCATAATAAGCCCTTTTATGTTCTTGTTAGTTGCTCAGTCATGTCCGACTCTTTGCAAGCCCATGGGCTGAAGCCTGCAGGGCTCCTCTCTGTCCATGGAATTCTCCAGGCAAGACTACTGGAAGGGTTGCCATTTCCTTCTCCAGGGGAATCTTCCTGACCCAGGGATCAAACCCAGGTCTCCTGCATTGTAGGCAGATTCTTTACCATCTGAGCCATGAGAGAAGCCCAAATAAACTATCATCGATTAAGACAAACTTGAATAGAAACAGAAAGAAATGGTGTGAAATTAGAAGGAAAACTATTTTCCAATCACAAATCTCTCTATCTCTATCTCGTTCTCTCTCTCTCTCTTTTTTTTTTTAACTGTTTGACTTAACCCCTCAGAACCTGTCTTTTCTTCACAAGGAAAGTCATGACTGAATGAGATCATTCATATAAAGCACTTAATTATAGTAAGTGCTAGCCTTAGGTAAGCTTCAGCAAATGGCAGGCCTTAACTCCTCTTTATGTGTTTCCAAGCCTCTGTAGAGAAGGGTTAGGGTTACCAAGATTAAAAAACTGTTTCAGTCACACAGCTAAAACAATAAGTCATATTTGCCTGAGAGTCTCAGCTCTGAGCCCACATTTCACCACGGCCTTGTCTGTCGATGCCACCTACCTATTGTACCAACTACCTTTCCTTGTAGATGGAAACTGCTTTTTCATCTTTATTCCAAACAGTGCCAGATTCATAATAGACACCATTTGAATTAATGTTATTAGACTGTTACATTAACATGTCTAAATTTACATAATAGAAATAAAAATATTTTCAAAGTATACTACAATACTTTATACTTGTTAAAATCAAGTAACAGTCAACCTGATCCAAGCTTGTTAATAATTGTTTTTGTTCAGTTGCTCAGTCGTGTCTGACTCTTTGCAACCCCATGGACTACAGCACATCAGACGTCCCTTTTCTTCTCTATCTCCCAGAGTTTGCTCAAACTCATGTCCATCAAATTGGTGATGCCTTCCAACCATCTCATCCTCTGTCGTCCCCTTCTTCTCCTGCCTTCAATCTTCCCCAGCATCAAGGTCTTTCTTTTCGAATGAGTCAGTTCTTCGCATCAAGTGGCCAAAGTATTGGAGCTTCAACTTCAGCATCAGTCCTTCCAATGAATATTCAAGACTGATTTCCTTTAGAATTGACTGGTTGGATCTCCTTGCAGACCAAGGGACTCTCAAAGTCTTCTCCAACACCACAGTTCAAAAGCATCAGTCCTTCCAGGCTCAGCCTTCTTTATGGTCCAACTCTCACATCCACACATGACTATGGAAAAACCATAGCTTTGACTATACGGACCTTTGTTGGTAAAGTAACGTCTGTGCTTTTTAATATGCTGTCTAGGTTGGTTATAGCTTTTCTTCTAAGGAGAAAGCATCTTTTAATTTCATGGATGTGGTCACCATCTGCAGTGACTTTTGGAGCCCAAGAAAACAAACTCCATTACTGTTTCCATTGTTTCCCCATTTATTTGCCATGAAGTGATGGGACTGGATGGCATAATCTTAGTTTTTTGAATGTTGAGTGTTAAGCCAGCTTTTTCACTCTCCTCTTTCACCTTCATCAAGCGGATCTTTGGTTCTTCTTCACTTTCTGCCATAAGGGTGGTGTCATCTGCATATATGAGGTTATTGATATTTTCCTGGCAATTTTGATTCCAGCTTGTGCTTTATCCATTCCAGCATTTCACATGGCTTACTGTGCATAGAAGTTAAATAAGCAGGGTGACAATATACAGCCTTGATGTACTCCTTTCCCAATTTGGAACCAGTCTGTTGTTCCATGTCCAGTTCTAACTGTTGCTTCCTGACCTGCATACAGATTGCTCAAGAGGCAGGTCAGGTGGTCTGGTGTTCCCATCTCTTTCAGAATTTCCCACAGTTTGTTGTGATTCACATAGTCAAAGGCTTTATTATAGTCAGTGAAGCAGAGTTTTTGTTAATATATGTCAGAAATATCTATTTTTAAAATTCTGTGGCAATTCTTCTTCAGGTTGAGTTCCATAATGTCCATGGCCTTATTGCCCTATTTCTTCTCTGGATACAAGGGGTCCTTCATACACACACCACAGAGAGGACTGGAGAGTAGACACTGGATACATAATTTTGTATTGATTTGAAATAAAGCCATTGCGAGATATTTTCCTGAATAAGAAAGTTGTGAAAAAGGACCTAAGAGTAGATGAAATAATAAATCCTTTGCATAATATCATGATGTCTAAATAAAATATGATGGTTTGGTTTGTAAATATAAATAATATAACATAGGACAAGATGGTAATAATCCTTATCTAGTTCTCAGAGAAAAACAGCTTGCTAAGTACTGTTAAATTCTCATCACCTCATTAACTGTAGAAATCTAGAAGGTATCATAAAGGACAAGGATGATAAGCAAGGTGAATCATTTGTGAGGAAAGATTAAGATAATTAAACAAGAAAAAGTTGGATAAATAGTAATGAAGAAATGTAACAATATTGCATATCTGGAAAATGAGCATATTAGAAAAAATTGAGAAACAGTAGGATGAACAATTATAATGACAACTCATTCAAGTTTGGTATTTTTAAGTCAATTGGTATAGTGTGTTTGTGGCAGTGTTATTTTAAATGGAACTATGTTAAATATAATCTTCCGAAGAACAGAATTCCAGGAAAATAAATCAATTTATTGCTTCTGTCTTTGTCATTTGCTATAGATGGTCAGGATTTGCAATCATCCTCCTGGTTTACTTTCATTAATTTTTTCATCTTGTTAATATTTAGCTAAATTTATTTCAAAATATTTATTTTTTTAGGCATGTGGAAAAAATTTCAGACCAGTTATTTAAACTTTGCAGCTTACTGTTAGGAAACAGATTGACATTGAATCCAACATACATTCTGTTAAGTTTTTTTCCTTTAAAAGAAAAAGAAAGATTGTTAACATACTCTGTTTCTCAAGAGAATATTTTATAAGTATATTTGTTGTCTTTAGTGAGTTTTCTTATCTTTGCAAATTATGACAAAGAACCTGAGTAGTGGAGGGCAGGACCTGCCTACTATAAATGAAATAAATATTTCATTATATCTTCAGTATCTAGCACAGTTCTTGATACCTCTAGGTATTCAATAAATATTTTTGAGTAAATGAATATGTGTATGTCTATAATGGACATTCTATCTGTACATTTTTATTGAGTCAGAAAATAAAGTTTCCTTAATGTTGTGTATATGGGTTTCCCAGGTAACACCAGTGGTAAAGAACCTGCCTGCCAATGCAAGAGACATGAATTGTAGGTTTGATCCCTGGGTTGGGAAGATCCCCTGGAGGAGGAAATGGCAACCCACTCCAGTATTCTTGCCTGGAGAATCCCATGGACAGAGCAGCTTGGTGGGCTAGGTCCATGGGGTTGCAAAGAGTTGGACATGACTGAAATGACTTAGCACTGCACAAGGTTATATATGCCTCTCTTCTAATTGAGTGGAGGTCATAGGTTTAGTAGCCAAATGTGGAGTCCAAATTTTTGTTTCCCCTTGGAGTCAGAAGTTGGGACATATATTTTTAGATGAATAGCCAATAATGCTATTATTATCTTGATCTATTCATCCATTCTGCATCCATGTAGAGCAGTGGTTCTCTCAACCTGAAATAAGAGACTTAAGAAATACAGTGAAGAGAGTAGAGGAATTAGACAAATGAGGCTAAAGCAGGAAAAGAAACACAGGTCAGAAGCTATCAGTTTTCAGTTTTATTTCTACAGTCTCCTTTCTGAACTTTGATTTATTGGAAAGGTTTTTACTTGATTTCTGGACACACTTTGTGACAGTTTTACTAGCGGGAGGGAGAGTTTTCAAAGCAAAGGGAATGAATACTGTAGGTTCTACATCAGTTTTGCTTGCCACCAAATCTATTCTGTGTGTTTAGTTCAAGTAATTGGGCTGCTGTTGAAACCTACAATATCCTATGGTAGACACAGCATATTTAATAACTGGTTCTTTTACATGGCAGTCTTCTTATTCACCACTTCTTAACTTGGAATTTTCTCTTTTATCTGGCTGCAGTACATCTTAATTTTTAAGAGGACATGTATATGGTGTTTCTTCTGCATCTTTTGCTTATCTGAGAATTTTGTGTTGTTTTCACATATTAATAAATGATTTGGTAGATAGGAAATTTTGAGTAAAACTATTTTTACTGAGGACTCTATAAATTTTCCAGTGTCTTTTGGCACTACTTGTTACAAAGAAGTCTGAGACTTGCCTGGCTTCCTCTCCAAATCCCACTCTTAAAATTTGCAAAACAATGAAAATCACACACATGAAAACCCCACAGGAAAGTAAAACCTACCCACAATTCATTTGTCAATTTTGGAGAGCCACACACCTCGAGAGCTTATTGGTAGAGGTTAAATAGATATTATAGCAATAACATAATAAATCCTTTTTATATATACCCTAAATTAATGTATAATAAATATTATAGAGTTTAAATAGCACAGTATTTATGTTTCATGAACTTCCCTATGCTTATACTGTCATATCTACACATCACCTATATATATATATTTGTACATTTATTTTTTAAATCAGAAGTCATTCTACATATTGATCAACTAGTTGCTTTTTAAATCTAGTAATATGTCATTTACTTCACTTTAGATCAGTTCATTTAGCTGTTCATTCAGAATATCCAAAATTAAATGAAAACACTCCTGTCTTCCAACTATATATCCAGATGAGACCAGATTTTCTTTCACAAGCTACAATCAAAGCAACACTATTTCAACAGAATAAATAGGTAAACATAAAAGAAAATACTTGTTTTGTATAAAGCCAGAGATTTGAAAAACATATAAAACAATTCCACTCTCCTTGCTAAATAATTTTTGTTTTATGAAGCAATTATTTTACATATAAATGTTGTCTTCTCATAAAATAGTTTTCTTATTGTTATTTTAAAATTAATGCATATTTAAAAAATTTCTCTGTTTTAATTTCCTACACAGTATTAATGATAGATATAGCCCATCTGGAAAAGACTTTCTTGAGACCTTCAAAATTTGTTTAAATTGCAAAGGGATTCTGAGACTAAAATTTGTAGGTTTGTTGGCATATACGATGAGATTTGTTTTCAACTATCAGTTCAGTTCAGTTGCTCAGTCATGTCTGACTCTTTGTGACTCCACAGACCGCAGCACGCCAGGCCTCCCTGTCCATCACCAATGACCAGAATCCACCCAAACCCATGTCCATTGAGTCGGTGATGCCATCCAACTGTCTCATCCTTTGTTGTCCCCTTCTCCTCCTGCCCTCAATCTTTCCCAGCATCAGGGTCTTTTCCAATGAGTCAGCTCTTCCCATCAGGTGGCCAAAGTATTGGAGTTTCAGCTTCAGCATCAGTCCTTCCAATGAACACTCAGGACTGATCTCCTTTAGGATGGACTTGTTGGATCTCCTTGCAGTCCAAGGGACTCTCAAGAGTCTTCTCCAACATCACAGTTCAAAAGCATCAATTCTTCGGCGCTCAGCTTTCTTCACAGTCCAACTCTCACATCCATATATGACTACTGGAAAAACCATAGCCTTGACTAGATGGACCTTTGCTGGCAAAGTAATGTCTCTGCTTTTTAATATGCTGTCTAGGTTGGTCATAACTTTCCTTCCAAGGAGTTAATGTCTTTTAATTTCATGGCTGCAGTCACCATTTGCAGTGATTTTGGAGCCCCCAAAAATGAAGTCAGCCACTGTTTCCACTGTTTTCCCATCTATTTGCCATGAAGTGATGGGACTGGATGCCATGATGTTCGTTTTCTGAATGTTGAGCTTTAAGCCATCTTTTTCCACTCTCCTCTTTCACTTTGATCAAGAGACTCTTTAGTTCTTCTTCACTTTCTGCCATAAGGGTGGTGTCATCTGCATATCTGAAACTATTGATATTTCTCCTGGCAATCTTGATTCCAGCTTGTACTTCATCCAGCCCAGTGTTTCTCATGATGTACTCTGAATATAAGTTAAATAAGCAGGGTGACAATATACAGCCTTGATGTACTCCTTTTCCTATTGGGAACCAGTCTGTTGTTCCATGTCCAGTTCTAATTGTTGCTTCCTGACCTGCATACAGGTTTCTCAAGAGGCAGGTCAGGTAGTCTGGTATTCCCATCTCTCAGAATTTTCCACAGTTTATTGTGATCCACACAGTCAAAGGCTTTGGCATAGTCAATAAATCAGAAACAGATGTTTTTCTGGAACTCTCTTGCTTTCTCAATGATCCAGCAGATGTTGGCAATTTGACCTCTGGTTTCTCTGCCTTTTCTAAAACCAACTTGAACATCTGGAAGTTCATGGGTCATGTACTGTTGAAGCCTTGCTTGAAGAATTTTGAGCATTACTTTACTAGCATGTGAGATGAGTGCAATTGTGTGGTAGTTTGAGCATTCTTTGGCATTACCTTTCTTTGGGACTGGAATGAAAACTGACCTTCTCCAGTTCTGTGGCCACTGCTGAGTTTTCCAAATTTGCTGGCATATTGAGTGCAGCACTTTCACAGCATCATCTTTGAAGATTTGAAATAGTTCAACTGGAATTTCATCACCTCCACTAGCTTTGTTCATAGTGATGCTTCCTAAGGCCTACTTGACTTCACATTCCAGGGTGTCTGGCTCTAGGTGAGTGATCACACCATTCTGATTATCTAGGTCGTGAAGATCTTTTTGTATAGTTCTTCTGTGTATTCTTGCCACCTCTTGTTAATATCTTCTGCTTCTGTCAGGTCCATACCATTTATTGAGCCCATCTTTGCATTAAATTTTCCCTTGGTATCTCTAACTTTCTTGACGAGATCTCTAGTCTTTCCCATTCTATTTTTTTCCTGTTTCCTTGCATTGATCACTGAGGAAGGCTTTCTTATCTCTTCATGCTATTCTTTGGAACTTTGCATTCAAATGGGTATATCTTTCCTTTTCTTCTTTGCTTTTTGCTTCTCTTCTTTTCACAGCTATTTGTAAGGCCTCCTCAGACTACCATTTTGCTTTTTTGCCTTTCTTTTTCTTGGGGGTTGTCTTGATCCCTTTCTCCTATAGAATGTCATGAACCTCTGTCCATAATTCATCAGGGACTCTTTTTATCGGAGGTAGTCCCTTAAGTCTATTTCTTAATTCCACTGTATAGTCATAAGGGATTTGATTTAGGTCATATCTGAATGGTCTAGTGGTTTTCCCCACTTTCTTCAATTTAAGTCTGAATTTGGCAGTAAGGAGTTCATGATCGGGCCACAGTCAGCTCCTGGGCTTGTTATTGCTGACTGTATAGAGCTTCTCCTTCTTTGGCTGCAAAGGATATAATCAATCTGATTTCGGTGTTGACCATCTGCTAATGTCCATGTGTAGAGTCTTCTCTTGTGTTGTTGGAAGAGGGTGTTTGCTATGACCAGTGCGTTCTCTTGGCAAAGCTCTATTAGCCTTTGCCCTGCCTCATTCTGTACTCCAAGGCCAAATCTGTTATTCCAGGTGATACAGCCACTCAATAAACCTTTGGTTGAGGCTACACCTGGAATGCCTGTGCTGACGTCATCAGCCTCTCGCTGCTTGCTAAGTGATGTATGTGCTTGCCTTATGCCCTCTGTGTATCTTACTGAGTGAGGGGCTTTGATGCATTGCTTCCACACCCTATATTCAACGTGTGCTTTCTCAGCTGTCTGCCTCAGAAATACTTCAGTATAAAAATATTGTCTAGAAATGGAATGATTAACCTCTAAAAGATGCTGTGAGACTCAGGTATTTGTTACCGTGTATATACATGTACTAGGGCTCCCCAGGAGGCACTAGTGCTCAAGAACCTGCCTGCCAATGCAGGAGACATAAGAGACATGGGTTTGATCACTGGGTCAGCAAGATCCCCTGGAGTAGGAAATGGCAACACATTCCAGTATTCTTGCCTGGAGAATTCCATGGACAGAGGAACCTGGCAGACTGCAGTCCATGGGGTTGCACAAAGTTGGAGATAATTGAAGCAACTAGCACATTTTTGGTTTTGTTTCTCAATAGCCATTGATAAGTACACACACATATAAATGTACTTAGCATTTTACTGTCTAAATTTTAGATAGAAATGTCTGCCTTACTGGTGAACCTATCTGCAGGGCAGCAGTGGAGATGCAGACATAGAGAGCAGACATGTGGACACCGTGAGGGAAGGAGAGGGCGGGAGGAGCTGAGACAGTAACATGAAACATACACATGATCACATGTAAAACTGACCCAAGTGGGAATTTGCTGTGTGAAACAGGGAGCTCAGTCTCATGCTTTGTGACAGCCTAGAGGGGTGGGAGATGGAAAGGGGGTCAGGAGGAAGGGGACAGATGTATCCCTGCAGCTGATTCATATTGATGTATGGCAGATGCCAATGCAATATTATAAAGCAATTATCATCCAGTTTAAAAAATTTAAAAATTTCTACCTTGATTAAAATGTAACTTTCTAATTTGCTAATAAGCAAATTGACTTAAGGAAGCACAAAATTATGCCGATAACTCAAATTCACTAAATTGATGTTAGTTATGAGTGTTTTAGAATTAGAATTTAGCTTTTTGTATATACTCTTAAGTGGCTATTACATTGCTGACAAAAGTCTGTATAGTCAAAGCTATGGTTTTTCCAGTGGTCATGTATAGATGGAGAGTTGGACCATAAAGAAGACTGAGCCAGGAAGAATTGATGTTTTTGAACTCTGGTGTTGGAGAAGACTCTTGAGAGTCCCTTGGACTGCAAAGAGATCAAACCAGTCATAGTTTGAATAAGCTCCAGGAGTTGGTGATGGACAGGGAAGCCTGGCGTGCTGCAGTCCATGGGGTTTCAAAGAGTTGGACACGACTGAGTGACTGAACAACAACAAATTGAGAAATTAAAAAAAGGCTGTTTTTTATTGATTCCTATGTATTATTCTGTTGCAAAAAGTTGCTGTCATCCTCATTATTTTTTAAAACCAAATAACAGTGAAAAATTTTACAGTATAAAATATAAGTTCTATTTGAGTTAAGAAAAAAATGACATTTTTTTTCTCTCTCTCCTGGCAATAGAAATCACAAAGCTTAATGGACCATAGAATTAATCCCACCACTCATTTTTTTTAAAATTTTGGACACTGAGTTAAAGGAAGATGAAATGGCAACAAGTAAGGGACAAAACTCAGGTATCATTTACCCCCCTGCTTTAATCCAATTACAATCTGCTAGTCTGGCTCCTCTTCCTCTCGCTATGTAATGAACAGTGTCAGGAAAATCAGATGTAGATTTAGAGTTGCTTATCTGTTCTTGCTCTCCATAGGAGTTTCAGATACAACAAAGAACATGTAAAAGAGAGAGATGATGGGGACGAAAAATAAAAGGTCAGTTCAATGGCCAGCCCAATCAAGTTAAGCATATGATGATATATGGACACTTAAATGAAATGCCTAATAGCATTTTAAAATTTCTCAACTGCTGGTGAAGTCGTCCTAGACTCACAGTGTCAGCAGCTGACACAGATGAGTTTGAGGTAAGGAGGAGAGGTGTTTTCCAATGCCTTATCCAGGTGTTTAACACTAGGTGTTTAACACTTGGTGGGACTGCCTAGAAAAATAAAACTCCTGCCTGGGACTACAGGGAATGTACTTTCTCTTTATCATCTTTCTCAATTAAAATAGGAAATGGCAATCCTAATGTTTGTGTTCATACAGTGTCACTGCTGTACCTTCATAGACGCCAGTGAGGAGATTAAACTGTTCTTGTTCTCAGAGTGATAAGATAGTGGTAGATAAAATGTTTATACTCACGTGGAGCTAATCCCTATCTTTCAGTGTATTCATTTCCTTTTTGAATATAAAAAAGGCATTAAAACCAGAAAAATCAAAGCTCAGAAATTATGGATGAGAATAAATGCTTTGGAATAGTAGTGAATGTATCTCAATTGTAGTTCTGACTGCCATTTTGTTTCTACTATATTAATTGGGATACAAATTGCTATGGGAAAAATGTCACCTATTTTTTAAAATGATACTTTTGGATGCAAAAAGTATTAATAAGGTCATGAAAAATATTTGGATAACAAATTTTCAGTTCAATAAAAGAAATATCATGTGATCATGTGTATGTTTCATGTTACTGTCTCAGCTCCTCCCGCCCTCTCCTTCCCTCACTGTGTCCACACGTCTGCTCTCTATGTCTGCATCTCCACTGCTGCCCTGCAGATAGGTTCACCAGTAAGGCAGACATTTCTATCTAAAATTTAGACAGTAAAATGCTAAGTACATTTATATGTGTGTGTACTTATCAATGGCTATTGAGAAACAAAACCAAAAATGTGCTAGTTGCTTCAATTATCTCCAACTTTGTGCAACCCCATGGACTGCAGTCTGCCAGGTTCCTCTGTCCATGGAATTCTCCAGGCAAGAATACTGGAATGTGTTGCCATTTCCTACTCCAGGGGATCTTGCTGACCCAGTGATCAAACCCATGTCTCTTATGTCTCCTGCATTGGCAGGCAGGTTCTTGAGCACTAGTGCCTCCTGGGGAGCCCTAGTACATGTATATACACGGTAACAAATACCTGAGTCTCACAGCATCTTTTAGAGGTTAATCATTCCATTTCTAGACAATATTTTTATACTGAAGTATTTCTGAGGCAGATAGCTGAGAAAGCACACGTTGAATATAGGTGGGCTACAGTCCATGGGGTCCCAAAGAGTCGACTGTAGCCCACCAAGCTCCTCTGTCCATGGGGAGCTGGAGTAGGTTGCCATGCCCTCCTCCAGGGGATCTTCCCAACCCACGGATTGAACCCAGGTCTCCTGCATTGCAGGCAGATTCTTTACCATCTGAGCCACCAGGGAAGCCCAAAAAATAAATGTTTAAAAGTTATTTATTTTATCTACGTTTCACACTGTTCTTGAAAATACTACTTTGGTAGTTTCCCCTTTCTCAGAATAAGTGAATTGCTAATTTACAGTGAATTGTATTATGTCTTATAGGAAAGATTATGAACATATTTAGAAAAATACCTGGACATTACTCTTCTGAGAGATATAGCATAATCAGTCCAATTTGCAAATACAACATATTTAGGACAAATTAGTGGCCCAAGAATCAGCACTAGTCAGAAAATTTGTGTTTAATGAGTGTCATTAGAACCAGGATGAAACAAAAATTAGTGTAAGGAGTCCTTGTATGATGAGGCATTAAAAACTAATGCATCCTTTAACTGCATTAAGAATTTATTCATACCTTAGTCACAAACAGTTTAGATTTATCTTCATTTGAACATTAAAAATGTGTGCTACAGTCATTCCCGTCAAGATATTATTGATAAAGTAGACTGACTGCCTCCTTTCACATGGGTGCTGATATGGACAGTCAGGGCCATTGGACACTAAACATATTTTGGGTACTCTGTTGAGACGCCATATGAATGGAATGAAATCAAGAAGCAGCAGCCTTGGAAATTTCTTGAATTCAATTTGTTCAAAGACAATATTATTGCTTCTAAGAGAAATCAAGCACAACAAATCTTCAAGAAAGGTCAGAATGTCTACATTAAAATGTAGATTCTGTAACTGGAATTAAGTTCCTGAAATTGTAGGTACATATTTGAGTTATACATATTTAAATTTAGTGATACAAAGATTCTATAAACTACAGAATAATGTAGACTCCAGGACTTTTATTAAGCACAGACGTATATAGCTGGTTTTAAAACTGCAAGTAAGACATCTGATGAAACCATTATATACCAAGAATTATTTCAGCCTTTTTTAATATTAATAATAGCGCTTAATTATTGCTCACTGTATGCTATAAACTATGTTAAGTGCTTTATGTAGAATAATCAGCTTAATGTTCCTAATGATCCCATGAAGAATGGCCTGTTATTCCATCATACAGATGAGAAAACTGAGACATAGAAAGTTTACTATGCTTAGAATTAACAAGTTAGTGGTAAAAGTCAGAAGTACATCAAGGCTGTATATTGTCACCCTGCTTATTTAACTTATATGCAGAGTACATCATGAGAAACACTGGGCTGGATGAAGCACAAACTGGAATCAAGATTACTGAGAGAAATATCTATAACCTCAGATATGCAGATGATATCACCCTTATGGCGGAAAGTGAAGAAGAACTAAAGAGCCTCTTGATGAAAGAGGAGAGTGAAAAAGTTGGCTTAAAGCTCAACATTCAGAAAACTAAGATCATGGCATCTGGTCCCATCACTTCATGGCAAATAGATGGGGAAATAGTGGAAACAGTGGCTGACTTCATTTTTTTGGCCTCCAAAATCACTGCAGATGGTGATTGCAGCCATGAAATTAAAAGACGCTTGCTCCTTGGGAAAAAAGTTATGACCAACCTAGACAGCATATTAAGAAGCAGAGACATTACTTTGTCAGTAAAGGTCCGTCTAGTCAGGGCTATGGTTTTTCCAGTAATCCTGTATGGATGTGAGAGTTGGACTGTAAAGAAAGCTGAGTGCGGAAGAATTGATGCTTTTGAACTGTGGTGTTGGAGAAGACTCTCGAGAATCCCTTGGAGTGCAAGGAGACCCAACCAGTCAATCCTAAAGGAAATCAGTCCTGAATATTCATTGGAAGGACTGATGCTGAAACTCCAGTACTTTGGCCACCTGATGTGAAAAACTGACTCACTAGAAAAGACCCTGATGCTGGGAAGGATTGAAGGTTGGAGGAGAAGGGGATGACAGAGGATGAGATGGTTGAATGGCATCACTGACTCAATGGACTTGAGTTTGAGTAAACTCCGGAAGTTGGCAATGTACAGGGAAGTCTGGCATGCTGTAGTCCATGTGGTCACAAAGAGTCAGACATGACTAAGTGACTGAACTGAACTGAACTGAAACCCAGGTTGTCTGGCTTTAGGCTTGTGTTTTTAATCACTGTTCTGTACTTGCTCTGATTCTTGCCAGTGTGGCTTTTATTTTTTTCTTATCATTTTTCTACTTGATAAGAATAAACAGTCTGTATGTTAACTGTTCCCTCAACTAAAAAAAAAATTGTAATATCCAGCTTAACTTTTAAAAAACTTTTTTCTTATCCAACATAATTCTATGATTCAAACACTCTTGCAGATACCCTTAATTCCCTTTTCTCTTTGTTTTTGCACCTGGCAAACCCTTATGTCTCATGATCTCAAATATCGGCACATCTTGAAGATATTGTGCATTTGGCTCCAGGCCACCTCAATAAGCAAACAATACAGTAAGGCCAGTGACATGAATGTTTTGGTTTCTCAAGGCATGTAAAATAGACTGCACTCTAAGTGTGCAATAGCATTAAGTCTAAGAAACAATGTACATTCCTTAATTAAAAATATTGTTAAATGTGCTAACCATCATCTGAGAACGTTCAGTGTATTGTAGTAGTGATTGATCACAAACCACCATAACAAATATAATAATGAAAAAGTATGAAACATTGGGAAAATTACCAAACTGTTACACAGAGACATAAGTAAGCAAACACTGTTGCAGAAACAGTGCCAAAGGGTTTGTTCAATGCAGGGTCGCCGCAAACCTTCAATTTGTAAAAAAAAAAAAAAAAAAAAAAAAAGCTTTACCTGTGAAGCACAGTAAATGATGTACTCTGGTGTTTGCTTTCCTGATGTTTAACCGTAGCAGCTGAAAACCACTGGAGACAGAATAAAGCAGGTGGTTCTACAATGTACCAGACATCACCAACTTTGGGTTAGTCCTAATGTGCTGCCTGGTAGTATTTCTCTGACCAATTCACTCTTTCCATGGCTTTTCCAAACCACTATGTAACCCTTTCCTGCTTGCCAGTTAACTAATGATTATTATTCATTTTGTTATATTTTGAACCCATTTTCTTGAGCTGGACCCATCTCACTTTAAAAAAATAGAGGTATAATTGGAGTGTAATAACCTGCATATACTGAAACTGTACAAGTTGACTAGTTCTAACTTATGTGTTTACCTGAGAAACCACCACCAAAATTAAGACAGTGAACATTTAATCCCAGGCATTTCATCATGCTCGTTGTAGTCCAGCTCATACTCCACCCCAATTCCCAGGCAACCAGTGACATTCTTTATGTCACTGTGGATTGGTTGGCATGTTACAGAATCATGTTACAGAACCTTTCATAAATGGGATTGTTATACGAATAAATTTGTGTATTCAGGTTCTCTTTTGCCTGAGTTCTTTCATTTAGCATAATGGCTTTCATTTATTTTGTTGCAAATATCAGTTATTCATAAGTTCTTATTACTGAATATTATGCCATTGTATAGCTATGTCCTGGCTTATATTCACATGTTCTTGGACTTTTGGGTTTCCAATTTGGGAATCTGTGTTTATTATCTAATCTGAATAGTATAGTAAAGTACACACGTAGTCACCCCAAATATATGAGTCTTATTACAAGTCCTCTCTTCAGCTTGAATGGTCTGTTTCTCTTTCTCTGTGCCACCATCAAGTTTTACTTTCAGTTCAATTCAGTCACTCGGTCGTATCTGACTCTTTGTGACCCCATGGACTGCAGCACGCCAGGCTTCCCTGTCCATCATCAACTCTTAGAGCCTGCTCAAACTCACATCCACTGAGGCAGTGATGCCATCCAACCATCTCATCCTCTGTTGTCCCCTTCTCCTCCTGCCTTTAATTTTTCCCAGCATCAGGGTCTTTTCCAATGAGTCAGCTGTTCACTTCAGGTGGCCAAAGTATTGGAGTTTCAGCTTCAGCATCGGTCCTTCCAATGAATATTCAGGACTGATTTCCTTTAGGATTGACTGGTTGGATTTCCTTGCAGTCCAAGGGACTCTCAAGAGTCTTCTCCAACACCACAGTTCAAAAGCATGAATTCTTTGGTGCTCAGCTTTCTTGATAGTCCAACCCTCACATTCCATGCATGACTACTGGAAAAACCATAGCTTTGCCTAGATGGACCTTTGTGGGGAAATGTCTCTGCTTTTTAATACACTGTATAGGTTGGTCATAGCTTTTCTTCCAAGGAGCAAGCATCTTTTAATTTCATGGCCACAGTCCCCATCTGCAATGACTTTGAAGCCCCAAAATATAAAATCTCTCACTGTTTAGATTCTTATAAGAGGACAAGCCCTCCATCCTTAATCATCTAGTTCAAAATGGTCTGGTCTGTTTTGTCTAAAAGACATTTTTTTAGTCTCTCAGAATGTAAATTTCTAATTGATTTGATAATTTCTTCTCATCACCTAACCAGCACCATCCTTGACAAATCAAAAGCCTATTTCTCAGGCAACATTCTTCATGAAGAATTGGCATTGGTTATACCAGCTTGCTACCGTAAACTTTATTGAGAGCAACCCAAAATGTTTATTTTTCCTCCATATTTTCTTTGTGTTTTGTTCAGTGGATAGGAAGGTTTTATTGTCAGAGCTCTCTTTTCTCAGCTTCAGCGGATGACACAGTGATGTTATGTCATTTGATCACAGAGTGTATAACACAAAGCAGTTCCTCTTCTCACAGTTGGTAAAATCATATCAAATGTTAATGATTAGGGTAAGGTTATACTAGTGTATATAAGAGATGGCCAGTAGACCCAAGAATTCTGGCCTTACACCCCTACTCAGTCTCCTCAGTCCCAGTAAAACTCCCACGGGGGATAATATCCATCCATACATGCCTACAAGGGACAGTGTCAAATGGGAACTTTCTCATTGGAACCCAGATCACTTGACCAGAAAATCCAGAGGTTTCGTGTGGGGAATCTTGACCTTTCTCAAACAAAATTTGAGTCAAAGTGAGAAAGTAGTACAAGGTATATGAAAAATAATGCTGAATCTCTCATATGGGAAAAGATGTTCTGACTTGCAGGATGAAAGCAGAGACAAATGGGAGGAATGAGTCAACGTACTCAGAAGATTAGATTGTGGCAAGACGCTTGCTCCTTGGAAGAAAAACTATGACCAACCTAGACAGCATATTAAAAAGCAGAGACATTACTTTGCCAACATAGGTCTGTCTAGTCAAAGCTGTGGTTTTTCTAGTAGTCAAGTAGGGATCTGAGGGTTGGACCATAAAGAAAGCTGAGTGCTGAAGAATTGATGCTTTTGAACTGTGGTATTGGAGAAGACTCTTGAGAGTCCCTTGGATTGCAAGGAGATCCAACCATTCAATTCTAAGCGAAATCAGTCCTAAATATTCATTGGAAGGACTGATGCTGAAGCTGAAGTTCCAACACTTTGGCCTCCTGATGCGAAAAGCTGACTCATTGGAAAAGACCCTGATGCTAGGAAAGATTGAAGGTGGGAGGAGAAGGGGACGACTGAGAATGAGATGGTTGGATGGCATCACCGACTCAATGGACATGAGTTTGAGCAAGCTCCAGGAGTTGATGATGGACAGGGAGGCCTGACATGCTACAGTCTATGGGGTTGCAAAGAGTTGGACATGACTGAGTGACTGAACTGAACAGCAGCTTGAGAACAAGATAGGAAGAATACCAAAGAGCTGTTATCTCCTAGTGCACTTCAACCTCTCCTGCTTGACATATGGCCCAGTAAGGGTCTTGGAATCTGACCAATCAGTTTCGTGTTTACCCCTCCTGGTGAGAAGTGAGATTGAAAGAGATATTGAACAGGGACATAGGTGTTCTCCTTTCCTCTATTCTGGGGACACTTGGGCTAAGTTATAAGAGCTTAGTATGGATCCCAGGTTACTGATGTTCTAATAGAATCCACTACTTAATATGTCAAAGATGATAAGGACTGATGACATCTTTTCAAATAAGTTTTGATTCATGTTAACTAGCAGTACAGTTTAAACTCCTTTCATATTAGCCTTCATCTTATTAACTTGAATTATTTTCTAGACTAATTATAGGCACATGTTCCTGGTATTTTGAATAAAAAGGTGATTCTTCTTCTTTCCCACTTAGTATGTTATGTTGTCAGGTACCAGAAGCAACCTAAATAGAAAATTGATTATATCATTTAATAATTGTCAAAGCTTTGGCTTGAAATCAGCTATTCTAATCCCAAAGCATTATATTTTTGGCAGTTATTCTTTATCACTTAATTAACTTCCATGCCACACTCTGACAGAGCAGGTCAAGTCATTCAATTACCTGGCAATATATTTTATAACTAATCGATCTTGAAGGATTCCCAAAGAAACTACTTTGCATTAAATGAGATCTTATATGGGCTTTATTGAAAATTTATTAAGTCAGTAGTAGGATAATGTTAAAAACCATATAGAAATTTTGCCATGGTCACATAATTTTGGCTGCGCTCTTTAGGGGTAGAGCAGTGAGCCTTCTTTGTTTGTGTATTGGAAAGAACAGAATTTTTCCAAAGCCCAAATTCAGCCTACCTATAGATGCCTGTGTGACACACCTCCTTATGAAATGAGAGTGGGAACATTTTTATGTCCATGTCTGGACACATTACCTGGAGTAACAGGCAAATTTGGCCTTGGAGTACAGAATGAAGCAGGGCAAAGGCTAATAGAGTTTTGCCAAGAGAACACACTGATCATAGCAAATATCCTCTTCCAACAATACAAGAGAAGACTCTACACATGGACATTACCAGGTGGTCAATACTGAAATCAGATTGATTATATTGTTTGCTGCCAAAGATGGAGAAGCTCTATACAGTCAGCAAAAACAAGACTGGGAGCTGACTGTGGCTCAGATCATGACCTCATTAGTGCCAAATTCAGACTTAAATTGAACAAAGTAGGGAAAACCACTAGACCTTTCGGGTATGACTGAAATCAAAACCCTTATGATTATACAGTGGAAGTGACAAATAGATTCAAGGGATTATATCTGATATAGTGCCTGAAGAACTATGGATGGAGGTTCATGACATTGTACAGGAGGCAGTGATCAAGACCATCTCCAAGAAAAATGCAAAAAGGCAAAATGGTTGTCTGAGGAGGCCTTAAGAATGGCTATGAAAAGAAAAGTGAAAGGCAAAGGAGAAAAGGAAAGATATACCCATCTGAATGCAGAGTTCTAAAGAATAGCAAGGAGAGATTAGAAAACCTTCCTCAGTGATCAATGCAAAGAAATAGAGGAAAACAATAAGATGGGAAAGACTAGACATCTCTTTAAGAAAATTAGAGATACCAGAGGAACTTTTCATGCAAAGATAGGCATAATAAAGGACAGAAATGGTATGGACCTAACAGAAAGCAGAAGATATGAAGAAGAGGTGAAAGGAATACATAGAAGAACTGTACAAAAAGATCTTCATGACCCAGATAATCACAATGGTATGATCACTCACCTAGAGCCAGACAACATGGAATGCAAAGTAAACTGGCCCTTAGGAAGCATCACTACAAACAGAGTTAGTGGAGGTGATGGAATTCCAGTTGAGCTATTTCATATCTTAAATGATGGTGCTGTGAAAATGCTGCACTCAATATGCCAGTAAATTTGAAAAACTCAGCAGTGGCCATAGGACTGGAAAAGGTCAGTTTTCATTCCAACCCCAAAGAAAGGCAATGCCAAAGAATGCTCAAACTACCACACAATTGCACTCATCTCACATGCTCAAAATTCTCCAAGCCAGGCTTCAACAGTACATGAACTGAACTTCCAGATGTTCAAGCTGGTTTTAAAAAAGGCAGAGGAACTAGAGATCAAATTGCCAACATCCACTGGATCATTGAAAAAGCAAGAGAGTTCCAGAAAAACATCTACTTCTGTTTTATTGACTATGCCAAAGCCTTTAACTGTGTGGAAACTGTGGAAAACTACAAACTGTGGAAAATTCTGAAAGAGATGGGTATACCAGACCACCTGACCTGCCTCCTGAGTAATCTGTATGTAGGTCAAGAATAATAATTAGAACTGGACATGGAACAACAGACTGGTTCCAAATAGGAAAAGGAGTACGTCAAGGCCATATGGTGTCTTCCTGCTTATTTAACTTACCTGCAGAGTATATCATGTGAAATGCCGAGGCTGATGAATCTCAAGCTGGAATAAAGATTGCTAAGGGAAATGTCAATAACCTTAGATATGCAAATGACATCAACCTTATGGCAGGAAGGAAGAGGAACTGAAGAGCCTTTTGATGAAAGTGAAAGAAGGGAGTGAAAAAGTTGACTTAAAACTCAACATTCAAATAATGAAGATCATGGCATCCAGTTCTATCACTTCATGCAAAATAAATGGGAAAAACCGAAGCAGTGACTGACTTTATTTTCTTTGGCTACAAAATCACTGTAGATGGTAACTATAGCTGTGAAATTAAAAGACTCTTACTTATTGGAAGAAAAGCTAAGACAACCTAGACATCATATTAAACAGCAGAAACATCACTTTGCCAACGAAGTTTCGTCTGTTCAAAGCTATGGTTTTTCCAGTAGTCATGTATGGATGTCAGTTGGACCATAAAGAAGGTTGAGTGCGGAATAATTGATGCTTTCAAACTGTGGAGTTGGAGAAGACTCTTAAGAATCCCTTGGACAGTAAGGAGATCCAACCAGTCCATGCTGAAGGAAATCAGTCCTGAATTTTCATTGGAAGGACTGATGCTGAAGCTAAAGCTCCAGTACTTTGGCCACCTGATGCAAAGAGCCGACTCATTTGAAAAGACCTTGATGCTGGGAAAGATTGATGGTGGGAAGTAAAGGGAGGACAGAGAATGGGATGGTTTGATGGCATCATCGACTCAATGGACATGAGTTTGAGCAAACCTCCAGACATAGTGAAGGACCAGGAAGCCTGGCATGCTGCAGTCCATGGGGTTGAAGAGTTGGACATGACTGAGCTAGTGAACAACAGCGCCTCTAGAATCCAGAGCCTTTCTCTTCTCTCATGCCTCTGGATGTTCATGTTCTTTGTCCCTTCTTACTTGCCCCCTGGTGCCTAAGCCTAATTATGAATCCAGTACCTTGGGGTCTGCTCACTGACTTTGCATGGTGATTATAAATGCAGTCTTTGACCTATGAAAAAACATTTTATGGCTGTTTCACCATGTCTTTATGACTTTGAATCATGTAACTTGAAACTGGGGAGGGGAGAAAACATCAGTATAATTGGCTAAATTCATTGGGTTCATAGCATTGTTACCTTTCGTGTGTCAAAGCAGTGAAGATAAAATGCATGGAATCTGTTCTGGGTCTTGGGAATTAGGAAAGTTTATTGATCTTATGATGCCATCCCATGCCAGGCCTGACTAAGGAAACGTCATGACAAAGACTGGTGGATAGGCACTTGGTGATGACCATGAGGACTGCGCCAGTGGTATTCAACTCTGCAAAACTCCGCCTTTTCACCCCGCATAATCTTCACACTTTAAAGGACCAGCGGCATTCATTACTTCAGCAAATATTTATTTCATGCTCATTAAGGGCAAGGCATCATACTTAATAAATTAACAAAGGAGGTAGAAAAGATGTTTCCGTTTTCAAGCAGCTTATTATTTTAAAAAAATTGAAGACTTATAATTTTATCTATTAAGCCATGGTCTTCAGTTATTCCAACCTTCTTACCACTCACCAACATAGTTTAATTCTGAATTCTCCCAGTAACCAATATGCATCAAAATCGGTAAATTGAATACATTTTTATAGAGCAAAGAATAGCCTTGAGCTCCCTCACCTCTTTTTTTAATCTGTCTTTGGGATATTCAGTTTTTAACACTACAAAGACTGACTCTGGTCTTCTGGAGATTAAGAGAAATATAGTGAGTGAGAAAGTTATACTTCATCACAGAAACCTTCAGCTGGGAAAAATGGCAAGAGATGATTGACATGTAGTTCCAGTTTACATTGTATGTTATACATGGTGTGTGTGAGAGTAAAAAAAACACTCCACTTAATTAGTTCACTTCAGCATATACTAAGATTTTTCTCTGTTAGTACATGAAGATTTGGTTTTCATGGTTGTTTCAATGACTTTTCCAGTTTATGATATCATCTCTTTAAATATTCTCTTATTATCACTTAAGTCATTGCCAGTTTTTCACATTGTAATCCCTACTGCAATTAACAAGTTATGCATTCTCTTGCTGAACATGTGCTAGACAGCTAGCATCTATCGGCAGAATCAGAAGATTCAAGTCCTACCTATACATACTAGTGTATTTTGTATGAAGTTCAAGTTTTGCACCGACTTTTCTCTGAAATTGTAGCATACTGATGTTCAGGGATTGGTATTTAACATGCTACAAATATGAAAGAGGCACTTCAAAGAATTCCGATAGAAACACTGTCTCCTTCGCAAAAAAGAGATTTTTAATTTATTTTCTTTGCATTACACTTTACCTCGTATGATTGATGGATGTTCATAGTGTGTAGAATATTTTTTATATAAAATATTTTATTAAATTACTCATTTTCTGTCAGTGACCATGCCTAAAAGTACCAAATCAAAAAATGTCATGTTACTGGCAATCAGGTGGTGAATTTAGTAAGAATGTAGTTATGAAATAAGGTCTTCTTTGGTAAGTCTTCTGAAATGTCTCCATGACAGAGTATTATATGAAAGGAGCATTTATTTCGATCAGTAGATTTCACAAACAAGTTCTAAATGGGTACATTTTCCCAAAATTGCCTTTTTAGTCAAATATTTCTTATAGTGTCAATGTGATTTCTTAATCTCATCATGGGGCTTAAATTAAGGACAGTTGAAATAGAAGTGCTAAAGAGAAAATTAATGTAGAAAACCCAAGGGCAACTGGAAAATTTTATGCCCCTAGTATAGCCTGTAGGAGAAGGCGGTGGCACCCCACTCCAGTACTCTTGCCTGGAAAATCCCATGGATGGAGGAGCCTGGTAGGCTGCAGTCCATGGGATCGCTGAGGGTCGGACATGACTGAGCGACTTCACTTTCACTTTTCACTTTCATGCATTGGAGAAGGAAATGGCAACCCACTCCAGTGTTCTTGCCTAGAGAATCCCAGGGACGGGGGAGCCTGGTGGGCTGCCGTCTATGGGGTGACACAGAGTTGGACACGACTGAAGTGACTTAGCAGCAGCAGCAGTATAGCCTGTTGGTGACTGGGCTTCACAGGTATAGGGATTCTACTGGGAGCTTAGTCCTCTCTTAGAACATAACACAGAAGATGTTTCCAAGGATTGCCTCGATGATGTCTGCTTTCTAGCCAAGCAGTGACACAGAAAGACCCACCACAGATGTGTAACGGCTGCCTGTAGACTTTAGAATAGTCTAGGTGGGATTACTTAGAGTAGGTGATAGGAACTGACCTGTCCTTTGTCTCATTTTAACTTTGTAAAGCATATGTTTTGTAGTATTGCATATTTTTTAACTGACCTTTGCCTAAAGTGGAAGATCTGTGCCACAAGGCTGGAGGAATTTACTCTGTACTGCATGTGATGTATATTTCAAAGATTTCAGCTACCATCAGACAACTCAGTGTCTGATCGAGCACAGACAATGCTGTGCTTGCTCAGATGCAGTGGAAAGCCTCTGTCTGGCCTGCTCTTGCAGATGAATTCATCTATTTCCCTTCACCATGAAACAGCATTTCATGAAATCAAATTCCTGATTAGTTCTAAAAGGCCTACTTCCTCCAGTCTTGGATTAATTTTCAATATTCCATTCTTGGGATAATTTTGGTTGCCCTGAAAACTGCCAAACATCAACCAAATGAACTGGATTTTGTGTCCAGGGCAAGGCAGCAAGTAGGAAGTTATCATGTGAGCCCTCAGTATATGAAATTAAAGCCTTCTCAATGGGCTGTATAAGTTTTGCTGTTTCTTCACTTCAGGAAATAATTAAAATTGTCAGCTTCCTTAACATCGTTTTTCTTTTGACATCTAATACTATTTATTGCTGGGGACTTCGCATTTTTTTCTCACCATGTAGTATCAGCTTGGGCATGTTTGGAGAGAGGTAGTTTATAAGCTGTGGTTTTAGAAGTATTTTTCTAAAACAGCTAAGATGATTAATGATGCCATTTTAACAACTGTTCTCTCTTTAGGTTAGGATTATGGAAAATTGTTACTTTAATATTCTTCTAGCACATAAAGAAAATGTTATATCCTGTCCCTTATATGTATCATGACGTTTAATCTCCCTAAGGACTAGAGATCGGTTTCTGCCAGTAATTGTACTTATACAGATTTTGAGTCTCTGCCACATTATTTTGCTCGACATAGAGATTTTTGTTTCCTTTCTCGAAAATAATGTGCTTATGAATCTCTGAATATTTACATATAAAGTTAGTTGTATGCATCAGAGGTGAATAAGATCCATAATTAGGTATTATGGAATGTGCATAGCTTTTGAAAGGGTCTACAAAGCTTTTGATTTTGTTAATGTGTCCAAAGGGAAGAGCCTGGTAGGATTCTTTTTGCTGTGAAAATCCTAGTTAAAAAATATGTAGTTCTGTAAATGAAATAATTACTCAGTTCCATTAATGAATATTGAAAGGAGATATAATGGGCAGATATATTCATGGACATATATTTTCCAGGGGAAAAATAAATAATTTTTGTCCCAAAATACATGTGATAAATGACCAAAGATTAAAATAAATCTATGAAATATTTTATTTTTTGAGAATTAACATAGCCCATAAACCTAATAGCTGTTTTACTTTAGTTGAATTGCTGTATGATTTATCATTTGGCCAAAGTTATTATGAGACATGAAAATAATTTGCTATTCTTAATGTTCTACTTCCATTCTGAAATGAATCACAAGTTGTATTATCTGAAAACAGAGTGAGTTTCAAAGGTAATTGCTATACTTTTATTTCTTAGGTTAATATATTCTCATGCATAATTTTTGGAGAGAATTACATTTCATCTGTCATTGTCTTCCCCTTTGTTTTCACCTGATAATTCCTCAGCTCATTTTCCTACTGTAGACCTATGTTTCTTAAGGTTAGCACTACTAATATTTTGAGCTGGGTAATTCTTTTTTGTTGGACACGTCTGGTGTGACGTAGACTCTTTAGCATCATCCGTGGCCTCTGATCACAAGACGTCAGTAGCACCTTCCCCCTGGTTGTTGTAACCAAACATGTCATCAGGTGTCCCCTGGATTGTCAAATTGCCTCTTAGTGAGAACTGCAGACAAAGCAATATACCATGTCTATTTTTTTCAGTCCCTTAACTACTTTTTCACTTGGAAATAATTCATTTATTCATGTCAAGGAAAATTGTGAACATGAGCCTGCTATTCCCAGGGCTTGAAAATCTTTAATAAGGTTGAACAAGTAAGCTAGTTTATACATTTTACTCACGGCTAAAGAAGGCATCATGTGAATGACTGAGAAGAATGGAATTTCTTATGGTGATACGTATAATAAGGCAGTGCTGTTATTATTACTAGAAGCTATTAGTCATTAGTCATGACTTTCATTTAAATATAAAGTTAACTTATGTTAAACATTTCTTTAAAATGTTAAACTGTTCATGGATATTCATGGACAATTTCATCAAAAAAATCTTAAACCCAGAACTGATTAATGTTGTCTGAGGAAGTAAAGAATAAATTTTGGGGATCTATTTTCCATCAAATAGAAATAACTTGCATCTTTACAAGGTAAAAGTCTACAGATTAACATAGAACTTTGCTGACTTGTGGACTTTTAATCAGATTTCTTAATAGTGTCTGAACTCATATTCAGTAGCGATATTTACCCCTTTAAAGGTAAATCCTTCCAGATTCAGAACATCTCTCTCCCCTGTGGGCAATCTCTTCTCCATTTTTCTTCTTCCTTCAAAATAAAGGCCTTTCAAAAAATAGATTTGAGGTCTTTGTAAAGCAGCATACCCTCTGTAGGATCCTACCATTTTAGATAAGCCTGTGTTAAACTTAGATGCCTTTGCAGTTTTAATGCATGACATTGTCTCATTCAGCCCTAAAATACAATAAACCTAACCATAAATGTCAATCCTTTTGCAGCCTTTCTATTCACTACCCATCCCCCTCCACAAAGGAAGAAAATGAAGATAATAGTCATACCAAAATCAATCAGTTAAGTGTTCTTTACGCTTCTGTCTGGCGACCTTTAAATAAGAAATACACAGACTTCTAGATATGTGTGTGTGTGTGTGTTATGACTTCTACAGAGGCTTATATTTTTCCATAAGTTAAAAATTATAATAAATAGGTGGAAAGTGGTCAAATGATAATTCCATAAACTATTTTCTGTCTGACAATTGCCTTTCACTTTGGTCTGATTTGCTTCATCTAATAGAATGTGTCTATCTGAAGATAAATGAATTAACACATAGGACAAGCTATGTAATCATGTTACATTTCAGGAGAAACTACATGTGGTCAAACATGTTGAAGACAGTTTCTATGGAAGTAAAATAACTTTCAATGCCTTTGGAAAATTATCAGAAAGTATTGGTGAAAAATTACAGATACAATCACCTTTTCCCTCCAAAGCCTAATACAAACCATATTTCCATGCAAAAAGAGACTATTAAATACTTAAACTTTTCACTTCAATTAATTTATTGTTTTAGGAGGCTCCTCTTGGTTTTATAGAACACTATTCTTTTGAAAAATGTAAGTGCTTTCTTTTAACGATTCCAAGAAAACAACAGTTAATTTCCCATTGCATTTTATTTCTTTCTAAAAGTTAGGCTAGTCATGGAGTTAGGGTTTCATTTGTCATTTTGTTAAGGTCACATCATGTGGCTGTATTAAATTTAGGTTGTACTTTGATGTTCTGTACTGATGTATTTTCAGAGTTAAGACCAGAAGTGCTTGGCAAATGAACTGTCTTTCCTGCTTGTTTCTTTTCTATGATCTTTCATCTTCTCTAATTCTGGTGGTAGTTTAAGAGGGACTATGAAAGTGGATTAGCCCTTGGAGACTGAATGCAAAAACAATAGCACCTGTAGGTTTGTTGAGATTCCTCCAAGGCAATTCATCTGAAAGAACATAGATATAAGGAACTGTTTTAGTTATCCATTGCTATGTAACAAATTACCCCCCAAATTTAGCAAGTTAAACAGTAAACATTTATTATCTCAGAGTTTCCGAGGGTCAGAAATCTGGCCAGGGCTGAACCAGATGGTTCTGGCTCCAGTTCTCTCTCATTTTAGGGAAGGTGTTGGCTAGGGCTGCGGTTCTCATCACTCAACTGGAGCTGGTGAGCCTGTGTGCACAACCATGCCAGTGGCTGTCGGCACGCCTCAGTTCCTTGCTGCCTGTTGGCCTGAGGCTTTGGTTTCACGTGTGCATCTCCACAAGGCTGATCACAGCCTGAAACTTGGTTTTCCCAAAGAGACACGAGAGAGAGGGAGGTGGAAAAAGAGACAGTGCCGAAGACAGAGACCAGTCTTTATAAGAATTTGTCTGTTTCCTCTAGTTATCCATTTCATTGGCATATAGTTGCTAATAGTAATCTCTTATAATCATGTGTATTATTTAGGTTGTGTTGATTGTAACTTCTCTATTTTCACTTCTGATTTTATTCATTTGGGCCCTCTGTCTTTGTTTTTCTTAATGAGTCTGACTAAAGCTTTATCAACTTTATTTATCCGAGAAGTTAAATAAAACAAGAAAAATTGTTGCGTGGGACCAGATTGTGGTAGTAATGACCCAAGTGAGACGTCTGCTTCAAGGAGAGTTCAGGACTCCCTGAAGTGTCTAGCAGCAGCGTTTCTGACTGCAGAGTGAGACGCAGGCATCCTCTGCCTGCCCAGGAGATCCCCCAAGTCCAGGCTGCTGTGAAGTCACTGTTTTTGCCTTTGGTCTCAGTGCACATGAGCTTTTGTTGACTCCTTTTAAGAATTAACAGGGGCCTCCTCCACTCCCCCCAATTTCCCCAAGTCCATGGAGATCCTGAAATTAAGCCCCACAGGCAGTCAAATCCAAATACTCCAGGGGCTCCTCCTTCTGATGCCAGAGCCCTAGGCTGGGGAGCCTGGTATGGGAATCACATTCTCACTCCGCTGGGAGAGTCTCTGAATAGAATTCTTCTCCAGTTTGTGCGTCACCCACTTGGAGGGTAGGGGATTAGACTAAATCACAAGAGTACCCCATCTTACTGTTTCATGGTTTCTTCTTTATGTCTTTAGATATACAAAATATTTTCGGTCGATCCCAGTCTTTATCAATCAATGGTTGTTCAGCAGTAGGTTCTGATTTTGGAGTGTATGACAGGAGGTAAGCACAAGGTTCTTCTACTCTACCATCTTGAAAGCCAGCATCTAGTCTTGGCTTGTCTCTGTGATAGTGATAGGTATGCTGATTCTTTAAAAAAAAAATACCACAGGAATGAGAAGAATTTTATGAAGCAGCCTTTTTAGCTGGTTTGATGTAGTTCAGTTCAGTTCAGTCACTCAGTCGTGTCCGACTCTTTGCGACCCCATGAACTGCAGCACACCAAGCCTCCCTGTCCATCACCAACTCCCAGAGTCCACCCAAACCCATGTCCATTGTGTCAGTGATGCCATCCAATCATCTCATCATCTATCGTCCCCTTCTCCTCCTGCCCTCAATCTTTCCCAGCATCAGGGTCTTTTCCAATGAGTCAGCTCTTCACATCAGGTGGCCAAAGTATTGGAATTTCAGCTACAACATCAGTCCTTCCAATGAACACACAGGAGTGATCTCCTTTAGGATGGACTGGTTAGATCTCCTTGCAGTCCAAGGGACTCTCAAGAGTCTTCTCCAACACCACAGTTCAAAAGCATCAATTCTTCGGTGCTCAGCTTTCTTTATAGTCCAACTCTCACATCCATACATGACCACTGGAAAAACCATAACCTTCACTAGATGGACCTTTGTTGGCAAAGCAATGTCTCTGCTTTTGAATATGCTGTCTAGGTTGGTCATAACTTTCCTTCCAAGGAGCAAGCATCTTTTAATTTCATGGCTGCAATCATCATGTGCTGATTTGCTGTGATTTTGAAGCCCCCCAAAATAAAGTCAACCACTGTTTCCACTGTTTCCCCATCTATTTGCCATGAAGTGATGGGACTGGATGCCATTATCTTAGTTTTCTGAATGTTGAGCTTTAAGCCAACTTTTTCACTCCCTTCTTTCACTTTCATCAAGAGGCTGTTTAGTTCTTCATTTTCTGCCATAAGGGTGGTGTCATCTGCATATCTGAGGTTATTGACATTTCTCCCAGCAATCTTGATTCCAGCTTGTGCTTCTTCAGCCCAGCATTTCTCATGATGTACTCTGCATATAAGTTAATTAAGCAGGGTGACAATTTACAGCCTTGATGTACTCCTTTTCCTATTTGGAACCAGTCTGTTGTTCCATGTCCAGTTCTAACTGTTGCTTCCTGACCTGCATACAGGTTTCTCAAGAGGCAGGTCAGGTGGTCTGATATTCCCATCTCTTTCAGAATTTTCTACAGTTTATTGCGATCCACACAGTCAAAGACTTTGGCATAGTCAATAAAGCAGAAATATATGTTTTTCTGGAACTCTCTTGCTTTTTCCATGATCCAGCAGATGTTGGCAATTTGATCTCTGGTTCCTCTGCCTTTTCTAAAACCAGCTTGAACATCTGGAAGTTCATAGTTCACATATTGTTGAAGCCTTGCTTGGAGAATTGTAAGCATTACTTTACTAGCATGTGAGATGAGTGCAATTGTGCGGTAGTTTGGGCATTCTTTGGCATTGCCTTTCTTTGGGATTCGAATGCATACTGACCATTTCCAGTAGTGTGGCTGCTGCTGAGTTTTCCAAATTTACTGGTATATTGAATGCAGCACTTTCTCAGCATCGTCTTTTAGGATTTGAAATAGTTCAGCTGGAATTCCATCACCTCCACTAGCTTTGTTCCTAATGATGCTTCCTAAGACCCACTTGACTTCACATTCCAGGATGTCTGGCTCTAGGTAAGTGATCAAACCGTCATAATTATCTGGGTCGTGAAGATCTTTTTTGTACAGTTCTTCTGTGTATTCTTGCCACCTCTTCTTAATATCTTCTGCTTCTGTGTGGTCCATACCATTTCTGTCCTTTATCGAGCCCATCTTTGCATGAAATGTTCCCTTGGTATCTCTAATTTTCTTGGAGAGATCTCTAGTCTTTCCCATTCTGTTGTTTTCCTCTATTTCTTTGCATTGATTGCTGAGGAAGGCTTTCTTATCTCTCCTTTAGATCTTAGACATGATCTAATAGCTTTTAGTCTAGTGTTTCTTCCACTAGTTCACATTGTTCACTTCCTCATCTCTGCCCTTATATCTATAGCATTCTGAGTACTTAGATGTTTTAGTTTGTTCTATGGATGGTGAAATGTGAAAAGCTTGTGTTTACTGCAAAGAACTTAAGGTACAATGCCTAACTGATAAATAAATGCTATAAATGATCAGGACTGCCGAAGAGCATTTGGAAATGCTTTGATTGGTGAGGAATTCAAAAGGGATGACTTAACGGGTAAAACCCCAAAGCGTTATCAGCTTGGTAACAATGTTGATAAACTCCTCACAGTACTGGGCAATTAAAGCAAGTGAGTCAGATCAAAATATAAAGAAAGCTATAGAAATAAAAGCTTCTGAAATTGAGTTTTTGATTTCATATTCTACAATCGTGAAGAAACTATATGCCATGATTTCAGAATTATTGAGAAAAGTTTATAATTTTGAGTATGAGTTACCCTTTACAATATTATTTTTTAAGATTTATTTATGGCTGCACTGGATCTTCATTGCTATGCATGGACCATCTCCAGTTGCAGCAATTGAGGGCTACTCTCTAGTTGCAGTATGTGGGTTTCTCATTGCAGTGGTTTCTCTTGCAATGCATAGGCTCTAGGTACGTGGGCTTCTGTAGTTGGAATTTGTCAGCTCAGTAGTTGCTGCTCATGGGCTCTAGAGCGCTGGCTCAGTAGTTGTGGTACATGGGCTTAGTTGCACCGCAGCATGTGGCATCTTCCTGGACCAAGGATCAAACCTGTGTCTCGTGCATGGACAGTTCTTTATCAGTGAGCCACAAAGGAAGCCCTCTTTAGAATAATATTATACTATGGCCCTGTGCTCTGATATTTTTATCAAATTTACCTTGGCCACAAGGTTAAGGATGTATGCTTGTTGGTTATTCAGCAGCGTGTTGTTCAGCCTCCATATGTTGGAAATTGTAATAGTTTTTCTTCTGTAATTGAGATCTAATCTTACTGCATTGTGGTCAGAAAAGATGCTTGGAATGATTTCTATTTTTTTTTGAATTTACCAAGGCTAGATTTATGGCCCAGGATGTGATCTATCCTGGAGAAGGTTCCATGTGCGCTTGAGAAGAAAGTGAAATTCATTGTTTTGGGATGAAATGTCCTATAGATATCAATTAGGTCTAACTGGTCTATTGTATCGTTTAAAGTTTGTGTTTCCTTGCTAATTTTTTGTTTAGTTGATCTATCCATAGGTGTGAGTGGGGTATTAAAGTCTCCCACTATTATTGTGTTATTGTTAATTTCTCCTTTCATACTTGTTAGCATTTGTCTTACATACTGCGGTGCTCCCGTGTTGGGTGCATATATATTTATAATTGCTATATCTTCTTCTTGGATTGATCCTTGGATCATTATGTAGTGACCTTCTTTGTCTCTTTTCACAGCCTTTGTTTTAAAGTCTATTTTATCTGATATGAGTATTGCTACTCCTGCTTTCTTTGGGTCCCTATTTGCATGGAAAATCTTTTTCCAGCCCTTCACTTTCAGTCTGTATGTGTCCTCTGTTTTGAGGTGGGTCTCTTGTAGACAACATATGTAGGGGTCTTGTTTTTGTATCCATTCAGCCAGTCTTTGTCTTTTGGTTGGGGCATTCAACCCATTTACGTTTAAGGTAATTACTGATAAGTATGATCCTGTTGCCATTTACTTTATTGTTTTGGGTTCGAATTTATACACCGTTTTTGTGTTTCCTGTCTAGAGAATATCCTTTAGTATTTGTTGGAGAGCTGGTTTGGTGGTGCTGAATTCTCTCAGCTTTTGCTTGTCTGAAAAGCTTTTGATTTCTCCTTCATAGTTGAATGAGATCCTTGCTGGGTACAATAATCTGGGCTGTAGGTTATTTTCTTTCATCACTTTAAGTATGTCTTGCCATTCCCTAAATTCCAACATACGGAGGCTGAACAACACGCTGCTGAATAACCAACAAATCACAGAAGAAATTAGAAAAGAAATCAAAATTTGCATAGAAACAAATGAAAATGAAAACACAACAACCCAAAACCTGTGGGACACAGTAAAAGCAGTCCTAAGGGGAAAGTTCATAGCAATACAGGCATACCTCAAGAAACAAGAAAAAAGTCAAATAAATAACCTAACTCTACACCTAAAGCAACTAGAAAAGGAAGAAATGAAGAACCCCAGGGTTAGTAGAAGGAAAGAAATCTTAAAAATTAGGGCAGAAATAAATGCAAAAGAAACAAAAGAGACCATAGCAAAAATCAACAAAGCCAAAAGCTGGTTCTTTGAACGGATAAATAAAATTGACAAACCATTAGCCAGACTCATCAAGAAACAAGGGAGAAAAATCAAATCAATAAAATTAGAAATGAAAATGGAGAGATCACAACAGACAACACAGAAATACAAAGGATCATAAGAGACTACTACCAACAATTGTATGCCAATAAAATGGACAACGTGGAAGAAATGGACAAATTCTTAGAAAAGTACAACTTTCCAAAACTGGGCCAGGAAGAAATAGAAAATCTTAACAGACCCATCACAAGCACGGAAATTGAAACTGTAATCAAAAATCTTCCAGCAAACAAAAGCCCAGGTCCAGACGGCTTCACAGCTGAATTCTACCAAAAATTTAGAGAAGAGCTAACACCTATCCTGCTCAAACTCTTCCAGAAAATTGCAGAGGAAGGTAAACTTCCAAACTCATTCTATGAGGCCACCATCACCATAATACCAAAACCTGACAAAGATCCCACAAAAAAAGAAAACTACAGGCCAATATCACTGACGAACATAGATGCAAAAATCCTTAACAAAATTTTAGCAATCAGAATCCAACAACACATTAAAAAGATCATACACCATGACCCAAGTGGGCTTTATCCCAGGGATGCAAGGATTCTTCAATATCCGCAAATCAATCAATGTAATACACCACATTAACAAATTGAAAAATAAAAACCATATGATTATCACAATAGATGCAGAGAAAGCCTTTGACAAAATTCAACATTCATTTATGATAAAAACTCCAGAAACCAGGAATAGAAGGAACATACCTCAACATAATAAAAGCTATATATGACAAACCCACAGCAAACATTATCCTCAATGGTGAAAAATTGAAACCATTTCCCCTAAAGTCAGGAACAAGACAAGGGTGCCCACTTTCACCATTACTATTCAACATAGTTTTGGAAGTTTTGGCCACAGCAATCAGAGCAGAAAAAGAAATAAAAGGAATCCAAATTGGAAAAGAAGAAGTAAAACTCTCACTGTTTGCAGATGACATGATCCTCTACATAGAAAACCCTAAAGACTCCACCAGAAAATTACTAGAACTAATCAATGACTATAGTAAAGTTGCAGGATATAAAATCAACACACAGAAATCCCTTGCATTCCTATACACTAATAATGAGAAAACAGAAAGAGAAATTAAGGAAACAATTCACCAATGCAACGGAAAGAATAAAATACTTAGGAATATATCTACCTAAAGAAACTAAAGACCTATATATAGAAAACTATAAAACACTGGTGAAAGAAATCAAAAAGGACACTAATACATGGAGAAATATACCATGTTCATGGATCAGAAGAATCAATATAGTGAAAATGAGTATACTACCCAAAGCAGTTTATAGATTCAATGCAATCCCTATCAAGCTACCCACAGTATTCTTCACAGAGCTAGAACAAATAATTTCACAATTTGTATGGAAATATAAAAAAACCTCGATTAGCCAAAGCAATCTTGAGAAAGAAGAATGGAACTGGAGGAATCAACCTACCTGATTTCAGGCTCTACTACAAAGCCACAGTCATCAAGACAGTATGGTACTGGCACAAAGACAGAAATATAGATCAATGGAACAAAATAGAAAGCCCAGAGATAAATCCACGCACATATGGACACCTTATCTTTGACAAAGGAGGCAAGAATATACAATGGAGAAAAGACAATATCTTTAACAAGTGGTGCTGGGAAAACTGGTCAACCACTTGTAAAAGAATGAAACTAGAATACTTTCTAACACCATACATAAAAATAAACTCAAAATGGATTAAAGATCTAAACATAAGACCAGAAACTATAAAACTCCTAGAGGAGAACATAGGTGAAACACTCTCTGACATACATCACAGCAGGATCCTCTATGACCTACCTCCCAGAATATTGGAAATAAAAGCAAAAATAAACAAATGAGACCTAATTTAACTTAAAAGCTTCTGCACAACAAAGGAAACTATTAGCAAGGTGAAAAGACAGCCTTCAGAATGGGAGAAAATAATAGCAAATGAAGCAATTGACAAACAACTAATCTCAAAAATATACAAGCAACTCCTACACCTCAATTCCAGAAAAATAAATGACCCAATCAAAAAATGGGCCAAAGAACTAAATAGACATTTCTCCAAAGAAGACATACAGATGGCTAACAAACACATGAAAAGGTGCTCAACATCAGTCATTATCAGAGAAATGCAAATCAAAACCACTATGAGGTACCATTTCACACCAGTCAGAATGGCTGCGATCCAAAAGTCTACAAGTAATAAATGCTGGAGAGGGTGTGAAGAAAAGGGAACCCTCTTACACTGTTGGTGGGAATGCAAACTAGTACAGCCATTATGGAGAACAGTATGGAGATTCCTCAAAAAACTGGAAATAGAACTGCCTTATGATCCAGCAATCCCACTGCTGGGCATACACACTGAGGAAACCAGAAGGGAAAGAGACACGTGTACCCCAGTGTTCATCGCAGCACTGTTTATAATAGCCAGGACATGGAAGCAACCTAGATGTCCATCAGCAGATGAATGGATAAGAAAGCTGTGGTACATATACACAATGGAGTATTACTCAGACATTAAAAAGAATTCATTTGAATCAGTTCTAATGAGATGGATGAAACTGGAGCCTATTATACAGAGTGAAGTAAGCCAGAAAGAAAAACACCAATACAGTATACTAATGCATATATATGGAATTTAGAAAGATGGTAACAATAACCCTGTGTACGAGACAGCAAAAGAGACACTGATGTATAGAACAGTCTTATGGACTGTGTGGGAGAGGGAGAGGGTGGGAAGATTTGGGAGAATGGCATTGAAACATGTATACTATAATGTATGAAACGAGTCGCCAGTCCAGGTTTGATGCACGATACTGGATGCTTGGGGCTGGTGCACTGGGATGACCCAGAGGGCTGGTATGGGCAGGGAGCGGGGAGGAGGGTTCAGGATGGGGAACACATGTATACCTGTGGCGGATTCATTTCGATATTTGGCAAAACCAATACAATATTGTAAAGTTTAAAAATAAAATTAAAAAAAAAAGAATGTATGCTTGTATTTAAGAATATGTGCTGATGTTTTGAAAATTAGTCAGAATAACTAGCTAGTGAAGTTCTAGTGATTCCCTTTTGTTTAAAGATTGAGATAAATAATGGAAAATTCTTGCCATTTTCCTGTCTCCATTACCACTCAGATGTTAGAAATCTGATCCCTTTCTCCTTATCGTACTAACCATAATTTCTGGGGTTTCAGATTTTCCTTAAAATGATTCTTTTTGGAACTGATTTTGTAATAAGTGTAATTTTATTGAATCTAAGGAGTTTTTTGTTTTTATTTTTGTAATATATGTCTGTGCATTATTTAATAGTCATTTTATCTCAGTCGTTTATAACAGAAAATTTTAAGTATAAGGAACAATAAATCTATTAGTCTAGTGAGACCATTTTTAGTACTTAAATGCTGCAGTATAAGCCTTTATTTCACCTTTTAGAAAGGTTGTTGGTGGATGACGAATAAGTATGGCTCATAGTTTTCATGAGCATCTTGTACTATCTTCTAGGTGATTCAGGATGCTGGAGTTAAAAATGGGAAAAAGGAAAGAGGGGAAAACATGAAAGAGTGGAGAATGCACAGGACTAGGAGTAAGTAGAATGAAGTTCAAGGCCTGCTCTAACATTATGTACATGTGTGTGTCCTAGTGCAAGCTTTTTAACCTTTCTTGGTCTAAATCTCCTCTTCCAAAAATGTTAAGAATGCTTTTTAGATCTAAGACACTATCCATCCTTATATGTGAGTATTATTTTAGACCATCTGGCAATCTTATAAAATAAGACAGTGATTGATTCAGCAGGCAAATGGGACTTGCATTTTATCCATGAGCAAAAGTTGGATGATTACTCAAAGTTCAAGGAATTTGGCTAATGACAAGGAGGGAGCCAAAGCCAAAGAATCATGCTAAGAGGTGCTCATCAGCTGATTCAGGTAAAACATTTGGTGTGACCTGGTTGAGGAGAGTTGTGTTGGGAGCAGGCTGAAATGTAATGGTGACTACATTAAGGAGACAGTTGAGTGTTTCTTTGTAGTAATAGTTGAGATGAACTCTGTAGCTGAGGCCAAAGCCTTTAGAGCAGAATGAGAGCAGCTTGATTCATATTGTTCATTTCTCTATATTTTTCATGTTACTGATTATTTCATTTCTAGCAAATTTAAATGTCAGTTTCCTTCCTCTTTCTTTGACTAAGGAATTGTGGAATATCTGCAATCTTAGACGCCATCTGTTAGTGGAAAATTATAATTTAGTCCTATGACCAAATACACTAAATCAGTACATGTTTATAAGTGGTTTTTTGCCTTACAACTTGGTGTCATCAGATAGTCCTGGAAACTTGACTACAATATGGCAACCCCCAATAATCCCAGATGAAAAAGGGCTGGATTGTATTTGATAGTATTTACAAAAGTGTATTCTCAAATTAACCCATCAGAAATTAGAATAAAGACTGAGAAAAGGGTGAAAATAGCCACTGAGAGAGGAAAATAAAGTGCAGTTTTGTGGTCAATATGAAAGACTGAGCTGATAAAAGAAATTTCATTCATACTGGATAAAGTATAATTAATAAGTCAATAATCAGCAAAAGAGACACTGATGTATAGAACAGTCTTATGGACTCTGTGGGAGAAGGAGAGGGTGGGAAGATTTGGGAGAATGGCATTGAAACATGTAAAATATCATGTATGAAATGAGTTGCCAGTCCAGGTTCAATGCACGATACTGGATGCTTGGGGCTAGTGCACTGGGACGACCCAGAGGGATGGTATGGGGAGGGAGGAGGGAGGAGGGTTCAGGATGGGGAACACATGTATACCTGTGGTGGATTCATTGTGATATTTGGCAAAACTAATACAATTTTGTAAAGTTTAAAAATAAAATAAAATAAAAAAAATAATAAAGCTAATGCCATTTTGAAAAAATAAAAAAATAAAAGCAAAGAAGGGAAGATCCCAGATACAAAAATTAATGCATAGCCAGGGAGATGCTTGTGCGCTAAAGTTGAAAGTCAACAAAACATAATCAATATCAGCCTTAAGACCTACTATAAAACTTAATTTTGAAAGCATAAGTGAAAGGCATAATTTATTTAGAAATTATAAATATTCACTTGAGAAGAAATAAACTATCAAGCACTAAAGATTTGGAACCAGTTGCCTTCCACCCTCCCCCATTAAGACACCAGGCTCAGATGGTGTTACAGGATATATTAGTAATCCTTCAAGGCTTATAATTTTTATTTAAGGGCAAATTCTTTTTATTTCATACAAGCTGTCACAGAGAAAGAAGCTAAACCACCTACCCAGTTATTAAGCTTCTTAAAACAGTAATAACAAACTTGATAGAAAAGGGTAACAAAATCACAAGAGTCTCCATATGAATGTTGATACAGAAGTTCATGTGATACACCCATCATTAAAAAGTGTTTAAAATTAGATACATTATTATCGATTGGGGTTTGTCTCAGGAAGGCAGAAATGTTTAACATTAGAAAAATCTAATATGGTGAGTTGTTAATATTCACGTTTATTAATTTGGTACTGTATGACTTTGAGAAGGCAATGGCACCCCACTCCAGTACTCTTGCCTGGAAAAGCCCATGGATGGAGGAGCCTGGTAGGCTGTAGTCCATGGGGTCGCTAAGAGTCGGGCACGACTGAGCGACTTCACTTTCACTTTTCACTTTCATGCATTGGAGAAGGAAATGGCAACCCACTCCAGTGTTCTTGCCTGGAGAATCCCAGGGACAGGGGAGCCTGGTGGGCTACCGTCTATGGGGTCGCACAGAGTCGGACACGACTGAAGCGACTTAGCAGCAGCAGCAGCAGTATGACTTATGAGGCATTCTCAGTGAGAGTGTGTGTGTTATTATTAGTTGTCTTTAGTAAACAATAACTACATCGCCTCTCCTAACCACTTCATTCCAAGACTCACTTTGTTTTAACGCAATAAAAGCCAAATGGACAAATCTACAAGAGTAGTCTGACTCTAGGTGAGGGTTGGAGAAAAATGAGTTTAATCTTTTAATATACAGGAGAGAGACAGCCACCTCCTTCCCTCATGAAAGAGAAGACATGCTTTTTGATTTATTTGAAATGGGATAGAAAGGATCCTGGATTCTCAGTCTAACATTTAGAAATGTATATACATCTTTCCAAGGGCCTGATAAATGGCTGCTGCCTGGGCTTTAAGAGCTAGAGATGTGTTCAAAGTCTGGCATTTATATGATTTGCAATGTCAATACCTAGGGAAGTAGGGCTTCAGTCTTCCTGGCACCTTACGGGTTTAACCTAGAGACCTAGTCCAGCCTGTAACCATTTGGCCCTCTTGATCCTTTTAGAGAAGAGCAATTAACTAGGCAAATGGCCACAGAGCTATTTCTTGCAGCATGTTTCCACAGACAGTGAAGGCAAACACTATCTTTATACCATATACGTTCCTGTGTCTCAGAATGCTAGGACGTTAATAATAAGCCAGTGTAAAAGTTTTATTCTAAGTCTTAATACAAAAGATAAGAATGATAAAAATATACAGAGATTAGAAAGTACAATCCTGGTGTCAACTGCAGTCTAAACAGAGTGTACACAGAGCATTCAAGGTGCCACACAAGTAAGTTTTTAATACTGATAAAAATACAGCAAGTTTATTGAATGTATATATAAAATATATTGATCTATATATAAAACGTGACAGAATCCCTATTCTCTAATAGATTGAAACTGAATTCATACAATAAATTTTATTCATTATTGTAAAAAAAATAGTAACTAGGAGTTAACCTTATGAAACTATAGAAGTTCATCAAGTGAAAAAATGAAATATTTAATTGGAAAAAGGAAGACGATAAAGAGGGGGTATGGATATAACCTTCTCGTGAAAGTCAGACTCAGCATTGTGAAATCTCTGTTCTCCCAAATCCATGAGCTCACTTCATTTATAACTCAAATCCTCAAGGAGTTTTTGAGAAATCAGAAAACCTGATTCCAAAGGTCATATGAAAAAGTGAAGGTCTAAGGAAGTAAGGAAAATTTTGAAGACTAAAGAGAAATTTACTCTACAAATGTGTGTGATTTTATTCTTAAATATTTCTTAAATAACTTTATTGAGATATAATTCACATGCTATACCATTCACCCATTTAAAGTGTAAAATTTAGTGTTTTTTAGTGTATCCACAGCATTGTGCATCCTTCACACAGTATCTGACCCCCCTCTAAAAGAAACCCATATCCATTAGCAATCACTCCACATTCCTACCCTTTCCCCACTACTCCTGCTCGAGGCAAGCAACAGTGTAGTTTCAGTCTCCGTGGATCTGTCTGTTCTGGGTATTCCATCTAAATGGAATCGGACAGTGTGAGACCTTTCATAACTGGCTTGTTTCATTTCGCGTGTTTTCAAGTTTCATCTCTGTCATAGCTGGTGTCAGTATCGTATTCCTTTTTATGGCTGAATAATGTTTCATGATATGAATATAGCTCATTTTATTTATCCATTCATCTGTTGATGATCACTTTTTGGTTTGTGTGAATGATACTGCTATGAATATTCATGTACAAGTTTTGTATAAACATATGTTTTCATTTCTCTTGAGTTGATACCTGGGAGTGGAATGGGTGTTCTGTTAACCTCTTGAAGAACTGCTAAATCGTTTACCAACCTGACTGCATCATTTTACAGATGAGGATGCCAACATGTGAACTGTCTTTCCATTTATTTACAAATTGTTCAATTTCTTTTAATAATACTTTATAGTTTTAATGTATGTTTGCAATTCTTTTGTAGAATGCACATCTGAGTATTTTTTTCTCTTTGCCATTATCAGTGAGATTTTCTTTATTTTTGTGTTACTGCTGGTGTATAAAAATTCAATGGGTTTTTGTAATTTATTTACCCTAGGGTTTGCTGAATTTCTTAGTTTTAATAATATTTCCGTTAATTCCTGAGGATTTTCTGTGTATAAGATCATTTCATCTATGAATAGAGGTAGTTCATCTATCCCTTTCAGTCTACATCTTTTATATCTTTTTGCTGGTTATTTACTTTAATTAAAACCTCTAGTACAATGTAGAACAGAAGTGATGAGAACACCCTTATTTTGTTCTTGTTCTTAAGGGAAAGAAAACATTCGTTTTTTTCACCATTAAATATGATATTGTTGTCATTCAGTCGCTGAGATATGTCTGACTCTTTGCAACCTCATGGACTGAAGCACACCAGGCTTCCCTGTCCATCACCAACTCCTGGAGCTTGCTCAAACTCATGTCCATCAATCGAGTCAGTGATGCCATCCAACCATCTCATCCTCTGTCATTCCCTTCTCCTCCTGCCTTCATTCTTGCTCCTGCCTTTAGTCTTGTCCAGCATCAGGGTCTTTTCTAATAAGTCAGTTCTTCGCATCAGGTGGTCAAAGTATTGGAGCTTCAGCTTCAGATCAGTCCTTCCAATGAATATTCAGGACGGATTTCCTTTAGAATATACTGGTTTGATCTTGCAATCCAGGGGACTCTCAAGGGTCTTCTCCAGCACCAAATATGAAATTACCTGAAGGTTTTTTGTAGATACTTTATATCAGGTTAAGTAGATACTTAGCTACTTTTAGTTGGCTGGGCACTTCTATTATAAGTAGTATTGGATTTTCAAAGTACTTTTTATGTCTCTGTTGTGATGATTATACAATTTTCCCCAATCTTCTATTAATATGGTGATTATATTAATTGATTTTCAGATGTTAAACCAGTCTTCCTGGCATAATTCCCCCTTAGTATCTAACATTTGTTATATGTTGTGGAATTCACTTCAATTTTGTTTAGGATCTTTTTTCTGTATTCATGAGTGGCATTATTTTACAGTTTTCATTTCTTGTCATGTCTTTTGTAGCAGGGCAGTTGTTCAGTCACTAAGTGCTGTCCAACTCTTTGTGACGCCATGGACTGCAGCACGCCAAGCTCCTCTGTCCTTCACTGTCTCCCAGAGTTTGCCCAAATCCATGTCCATTGAGTCAGTGATGTTATCCAGCAGGGCTGTACTAGTATCATAAAATGAGCTGGGCAATGTCCCTTCCTCTTCTATTTTTTGCGTGAGTTTGTAAAGGATTGGTATTCATTCTTTTTTGAAAACTGAGTGGAATTCACCAGTGGGCCAGCTGGGGCCTGGACTTTGTGGGAAGTTTGTAAATGATTGATTCAATCTTTGTATTCATGATTTGCCTACTAAGATTTTCTGTTTATTCTTGAGTCAATTTTGGTAGTTTTGTGTCTTTCTAGGAATTTGTCAGTTTCTTCTAAGTTATTTAACTTGTTGGCATACAGTTGTTACGGCACCCTCTTCTAATCCTTTCTATTGCTCTTCTTTAACCAGCAGGATATTAGTGTGTTTAACTTCCAGATATTTGTCAATTTCCCAAATTTCCCTCAGTTATTGATTTCTAATTTCATTCCTTTGTGGTCTGAAAACATACATTCTGTTATTTCAGTTGTTTTAAATGTGTTTTGATTTGTTTTGTGGCTTAGCACTTTGTCTACTCTGGAGAATGTTGTGTGTGCTTGAGAAGAAGGTATATTCTGTTCAGTGGAGTTTTTCTACAGAGATTTGTTCTAGTTGGTTTGTAGAATTATTCAGGTCTTCTGTTTCCTGTTAATCTTCTGCCAGTTTGTTCTACATATTATTGGGCTATTAAAGCCTCCGGCTATCATTGTTGAATTGCTTATTTTGCCCTACAGTTCTGTTGGTTTTGCTTCTTTTCACCTTGCGTCTCAGTGTGGAATTTCCATCCCATGAGCGAGTGGAGGCAAAGGTGATCAGGGCCCAGTATTCTCAGATTATAGCATTGCAGGTACGTCTCCTGCACTGTACGTTGTAACTGGGTGGGGGAATACAGACCCAGTCCTTTTGGACTTGCCTGGAGTAGCACTTTTGCAACATGGGGGGTTGCAGGAAGGGGAGATGAGAAATGCAGAAGCCTCCTTTTCCTATAGTGAAACTATGATTTCAAAGTGGGAGTTGGAGGAAGAGAGGGCTCCTGCCTTGGCTGCACAAGCCTAGGGTAGAGTTTCCCAGGAGCTGGGGAAATGGGTGTAATGGACTGGGTTATGGGTCAGATGCTACAGACTCTCACTCTTCCTACTGAGACTTAGTAGATTTTCTTGAATGAATATTCATCCATTTGTTACATGCATTTAGGGAAATTTCCAGAGAATATGAATGATTAATAATTTTTCTTTTAAATTTGCACCTGTTAAATTGTTTTTCCTGGGAGAGAGTCTTCCAATCCTCACTCCTTCCTTCCCACAGTCCACTCCCCTCTTTTTGAAGATTCTGAAATATAATGAGACATATATATATATATATATTGCTTCCTTATATTTCCTCCCCCACTTTTGGTTTATTTAACTAATTATTTTATAAGGATCATTTCACTATTAATAACATGAAATTGTAGAAGGTTTATTCAATAAACTGTTTCCTATCTGTGGAATCTGTATATCTGCCGTTTGTTAGCTAATTCATGAACACAGATGGCTTTATTGAATTTGAATCCAGTAAAAATCACTGAATCTGTTCTGGTTCCAAGAAAACTTAGATGTGCTATAGTCAGTGAGTGAGCTTCCTCACATGGCACTGTGGGGACAGAATCTTAGAAGTTTATCCAGGCAGATCATCATGTCCTTAGGTTTGCTTGTGCAGTGACTTCTTGTTCTTCAGTCGCTCAGTCGTGCCCGACTCTTTGCGACCCTACGGTCTGTAGCCTGCCAGGCTCCTCTGTCAGTGACTTGTTACCTGGCATTGAACTTCAGGCCAAACCTGACATTGGTCTCTGCTTCTTACCTGGATTTAAGACTGGAGCTAAGGTATTACCCCTACTGTAAGCACAGTATACAGCTTTATAATTGTAATAGCTTACTGATTATATTTCCTCCTAGTAGCCATGGCCCCTGTAGTCCTGGTAAAATTCAATTTAAGGTAGAAATCATTGCATGACAAAATTGGTTTCATTGGACACAGGCTTTCTCCATATTGTGAGAGTCAAGCAACAACCTAGATAATTGTGCTTCAGAGAAAGAGTATTCTTAAATATTTTATAAACCCCCAAATTAAAACAATTTTCTAGATCTTTCCCATCAAGTCCAATCATTTTATAATATAGTACTTTACCCATGTTCGTATAATGGCAGCAGATATGGTAGGAAGCTTAGAAAACTTACCGAGTGAAATAGCATGAGTGGGGCTCCCTTTCCTTCTTATCCTGAGAGTTGTAGCAGCTCTTGTCATTGTGCGTTCCCTGTGCTTTACGAAACTTAGTTTCCATCCCCCAAATTTGAATAAACCTTATTTTACATATCTTGTTTGATATTAAAATCATAAATATCAGATATTATGTATCAAATGAGGAAGAGATATTTATTACCTCCAATTGGATTCAAACTCTGGAAGCATGCTTGTTTAACAGAGGAATTCCAACTTAATAGCAAAGGAAAGCCATTCTATTTTTGCCCCACCATGCAAGGCTGTTTTGCTGGGTGGAAGAGGCTCTGGACAATAAAGGAAGGAGGGAGGAGACTTTTAAGTTTTTTGGCCCCTTTGGATTTAATGACTACTGTGAATTTGAGTAAACTCTGGGGGATAGTGGAGGAGCCTGGCATGCTACAGTCCATGGGGTCGCAATGAATTAGACGTGACAACTGAACAAAAAGCAGCAAATCTATTTTAGTACTAAGACCTCTTTTGTTTAATATTGGGAGAAAATTCTTACGATGTGATGAAACTTACCACTTAAAGCCTTGAGCCGTCTGTGTTAGGACACGAGTTTCTAACATCCTAATGTTCCTCTTCCCCTAAATTTCTCGTTTTGCAAGTTAAAGCCCAGAAAAATGGAATTATCTTGTCCAAATTAGACAGGTTTCTTGTCACCAAGCCTAGTAATTTTCTGTGCTCATGGTGCTGCCTCTAAAAGAGGTACCTTCTGAGGGTGTCAGGACAGTTCTTAGTGTCCAGCAGTTCTTTTTCTCCCCCTGGGTTTCCTAGACAACTTTGCCAAGTGAGTAGAAGTGAGAATGAGGTCGGCGGTTCTTCACATTCTATCTTCTTTGTCACAGGGTACATTTTTTGAAATGGCAGTGTCATCTGATACTGGAGCCTCCAAAACCCTGAGTGGCTTCATGGAACACATTGTGGGCTTACCAGTTTTAGACAGGAAGAAGGAGAAAGACGTATACTTTGTTGTGTTAATCCCCTGAGATTTTGAGGTCAATGTATTACCATAGCGTAACCTGCTATTTCCTTATTAGTGTAAACTCCAAAACTTTGTAGGCATCGCCTCAAGCCAGTTTTGCATAAAAGACTCTGTTTGAAAGCATTGTACTGAGTTCTTTGAGAATGAGGACTGAAAAGAATATAGCCTCTGGCCAGCTGGCTGAAGAATAGTAGAACCAAGTAAGCCAAAATGAAGGCAAAAGAAGGGAGGATTCTACAGTTTCTGTCAAAGAATTCAGTAGGCCATGCCTGTCTTTTGGTGAAACACTGTGTATAGGTAAAACTGACTGAGTTTTGGTTGTTGTGTGTGTAACACAAAGAGCCCATAGGACATGCACTTAAACTTAAGGTTCTTCTCTTTTAAAAAAATATGTATGTGTTTTTAAACAGATTTGAGAATAGTCTGGTTAAAATCACACAATGTGGGAAATACTGGCTAAATGACATTGCAGAGGCTCCTCATGACACTGAAGTATTTACCAGTAACCTGATTTCTTTCTACACTGCACAGTCCTTATTATGTTACATTAACTTCATTTTGTGTTTTTTGGATCATTCCCATGCTGCTTAGAGTGCACTGGGTTGTGGCCTAATTGCCTAATTATTATGCAGTATTAAATAATCTATAAAAATGAGTAGAATGTGAATTAAAAGGAATGAGCCTTGGTCACTGTAGGTGGTATAGGAGAACAAAATGGTATTATCATCACAAATGTAAATGGAACATTAAGCAGAATGTATCACTAGACTAAAGATCTTTCGGAAGATTTTTTGAGAGAGAAATCCCCCTGAAACACACTTATGGTGACTTATTTAAATCTTAATAAAATGAAGAATAAATATAATTCACTTAAGGACAGTCTCTATTTTAAAAATAGTATTTGTTTCTCAATATTTTACTTCTAATTTAAAATGTCCAGACCCAAACTGCTATAAGAGTATATAGTATTAGAAACCACACTGATACTTACAGCCTTTAAAAAAAAAATTACCTGTCAGTCCTCTCCAAAGACATCTCCTTCTACTATAGTTAGATAGGGGAGGGTGTGAAAAAGACAGATTTATCGTTTTATTTTTCAAAATTACAATTGTTAATGTGCTGCTTCTGCTGCTAAGTCACTTCAGTCGTGTCCGACCCTGTGCGACCCCATAGACGGCAGCCCACCAGGCTCCCCCGTCCCTGAGATTCTCCAGGCAAGAACACTGAGGTGGGTTGCCATTTCCTTCTCCAATGCATGAAAGTGAAAAGTGAAAGTGAAGTCGTTCAGTCATGTCAGACCCTCAGAGACCCCATGGACTGCAGCCCACCAGGCTCATCCGTCCATGGGATTCTCCAGGCAAGAGTACTGAAGTGGGGTGCCATTGCCTTCTCCTGGTTAATGTGCTGCTGCTGCTGCTGCTAAGTCACTTCAGTTGTGTCCGACTTTGTGCGACTCCATTGACGGAAGCCCACCAGGCTCCCCCGTCCCTGGGATTCTCCAGGCAGGAACACTGGAGTGGATTGCCATTTCCTTCTCCAATGCATGAAAGTGGAAAGTGAAAGGGAAGTCACTCAGTCATGTCCGACTCTTAGTGACCCCATGGACTACAGCCTACCAGGCTCCTCCATCCATGGGATTTTCCAGGCAAGAGTGCTGGAGTGGGGTGCCATTGCCTTCTCCGGGTTAATGTGCTAGATAGTGCTAAATTTTCAATTTCCCACTGTGACTGTTCTTTAGTTTCATTCAAGGAAAGACCTCAAACTCAAAGTTCATAGAAATTGCTAATTAGTTGGATTTGTTTTCTCCTCCTATTGTTTGTCTTGTTTTTACTTTTACAAAGTAGACAACCCTGAAAGACTACTTAAATTCAATCTAAAACAAGAAAAAACTTGATGTATTTGCTAACAGCCAAACCAAGATACATATTTCTGTGACATCATGTATGGGCTTCAAATCCATGCACTCCCATATCTACAGCTCTTAAGACTTTATCCTGTCTTCTAGTATTAGTTCTAATCTCCATCCCTTCACTGAGTATTTCCATTTGAATTTTTAAGATATACCTTATTTCAATGTGTCTAAAACCAATTTTAGATTTTTTCCTTCAGAAGTAGATCTTAAATTCATCATTTCTGTCTGCAACACCAAATTTCTTCTCTAGCACAGGCCTGGATCCTTCAAATCACCTTTCTACCTCTCTTTCCTTTACTTCCTTTCCACCCCATGTTTTCTTCAAGACCATGTCGTCCTGTGAATTTCTCTCAAGTAGCTTCTTCTTTCTCTTGCCTCCCTCACCGTCCTCGCCCTTCCCGACTCTCACAGTACTACCCCAGGGGTTCCGTTGCTGATCCCCTGCCTCCCCTCCTGAGCCCAGTCTGTCCTCCACACGAGCAGAGCAGCCCTCCCCATCATTCTTCATCCCAGTTTCCACCAGTGCAACACTCTTGTGCATCTCTTTTGCCCATAGAGTAGAGTGAGGTCACAGACTCAAGAATTTATATAGGTCTGGTGTCTGTCACCTTCTCTTATTTCTTAACCGAGAGTCTCCATTCCAGCCAAGCCAAATCTGTTGACTAGCCAGCAAAAATCTTAGTTCCTCTTTCTGATTTTGAATCGTTCTGTCCATATTTCTCACTTAGAATGTCACACTGATGCCCATCCAGATCCAGTATGTATTTATCACATCCCTCTCTATTTTTAGACTTTTTACTTTACTGGGCACATAGTTAGTGGACATCTACAGTGGATCCTATAGCTAGCTGTTCTTGATGGGAGCTGAGGCAAGGTACAGCTGTCTTTGTACCTTGCTGTCTTGGGACTGGTCCCTGCTTTGTACCATGACAGAGAAACACTGGACTATGAGGAGACCTCTCATAACAACTGCTCTCTGAACTTAACAGAGAACGTCTTGTTCTTCACTTTCTTACCACCTCATGGTGTCAGTAGATAAAATTGCTATCCAGGGCATTTTTTGCTGGTGAATAAACTGCCTTGGACAAGGTCTTTCTTTCCTAGGACTTGGCCTCCTCATGTGTAAAAGGAAGAACTGAAAATCATGTATCACTTGATACAATTCCATGATTCTGTCCATTGCACATATGTTTTCTATGACCATGAATTGTCAGCTAACTTTCAATATCCATACCTAATGTATTGTGTTATCTTTCTGGAAAGATCTATGAATTCTCAGTTAATGTATGTTACTTGATTTTCAACATCTTAAGCCTTTTAATTTAGATGGTGTTTGGAAACATTATTTTCTGCCCTTCCACCCTCAACCTTTTTAAAATCATTGTAGGAGTTTTTCCTTGTCCTTGAAAGAAAGGCAAACAGGAACACTCCTAATACACTGTCTCTCTCTTAGGATGACTTTCAGAAAATTAAGTCTTCTTATATTTATCTCTTGAGGACAGTTTAGGAAAGAAAACATTAAACTCTTTCTTAACTGATATTCATCTCTCTAGTGTTACTCAACACACTGGTTACCCAGCCCCATTTACATGCTGAAGTCATGTTAGAACAAAATGAAGATGTCTTATCTCAAGGAATCAAAGTGATATCAAATTCAGTTGTTTAATTAAAAGCCCCAGCTCAGTCAGAAGTATTTTCAAGATGTATGAAACCAAGAAGGGGCAGTGCATGTCAGAACTAAATTCCATGATGGGGACTTAGGTAGTGGGCTGGGACTAGCACTGCCTTCCAGATCTGTTATACCACTTACAGAGTCTGCATAGATCAACATTACTGACACCACATCACGCACTCAGAGGTAGAAACAAAGGTGAGAGGAATTCACATGTTGTTGACAGGATGAAACGCACACTCCTCTCCATCTGTGACAGAAAGTCAGACACAGATACAGATCATTGCTGCTACAGATTCAAGGTTTCTTACTTCATCTGGGTCCTCAAATCTAACAGAAAATATACATGGGCCAACTGTCCCCCAGTTGTTGGGATAAACAACCTCTTAAATCTTTCTGTCTGCACTCTCAGTAGAAGATTTTACCTTAAACTTCGTAGAAAGTAAAGGAGATGAAATGTAATTCCTTAAAATTCCAACTTTTCATCCATTCAGTGCTAATTTCTTTCAATATACAAGGACAATGTCAAAGGTCAGATCTACTATATGGTTCCAATGTGTATTGATCAGCCTGTCCATCTTTCTAGAACAGTAGATCTCAACCCTGGCTACCCATAGGAATGACCTGGCATCTTTTACAAAACTGATGCTCAGGTTCTGACTCTGGCCAATGAAATCTGAGTCTCTCTGAGAGTGAAACTCACTTATCAATAGCTTCTAAAAGTTCCCTGAATGAGTCCATGAGCAGCCAGGCTTACAAACAGGTCCTTAGCTTAAAACCTCCTCAAGAGCAAGCATCTTTTGTGTTGAAACAGATCCATTGAACTCTAGATAGAGCACGTCTCCATCTAGTAATAAGCGTGGTGTAATGTTTTTTTCACATGCATACCGTATTACTATAACTGACTTGAGTGAATTTTACTATTCATATAATCAAAGTGGGGAAAAAAACCTGTATAATGCTACAGTAATTTTAAAATTTAAACTCTCAAGAAGGTTCTAAATACCCATCAAACAAAAATGTAGTTACTAGTGGTAGTGAGAAGCACAGGGAATAGATAGTTTATACCTTGATGCCTAGAATTGATATGTGCACTATTTCTCAAGCACATACTTGATCTCAGGAATTTTAACCATTTCTCACTAAGAAAACTAACCACTCAGTGCTGTGTTCACTGAATGATAGGGCCTTTTGCTTTGAAAAAACTGTTATTTTAAGGTGTTATAGTGATTGGCCCACTAAAGGATGACTTTATTGAGAATGCTATTTCCCATATAGATAGGAAAAAAATCCATGAAATTTATTTTTTTCCTTCCCACTTGTCTATATGCCTGGACATTGAATAGGGTTGATTTCTCCTCTATATTGATAACCATGTTTTTACTTGGTTTCATGAACTACTCAGCATTTTAATTCAAGTAAGTATTGAACTTTTTATTAAAATTATTCAAATATAAAATACTTTCTACTTGTATTAAACTTATTTTCCTACTAAATATATTCTCTACTTGTTAAGTATATATTAAACACATATCATACTTAATATGATAACTATATCAACTATAATGCTGATAGAGAAAAAAATTCAGTCAAACCATTTCTTTAAAACTTTGTCAACTCTTTTTCCATTGAAATGTTAATTTTGCTTGAGTCTGCATATACAGTAGAATATTATTCAGCCATGAAAGGAAATGAAATACTGATACCTGCTATAAAATTGCTAAATCTTGGTAACATTGTACTAAATATATGAAACCAGCTACAAAAGACTGTATAATGCATTCAGTTCAGTTCAGTCACTCAGTCGTGTCCAACTCTTTGCGACCCCATGGACTGCAGCATGCCAGGGCTCCCTGTCCATCACCAACTCCTGGAGTTTACTCAAACTCATGTCCATTGAGTTGGTGATGCCATCCAGCCATCTCATCCTCTGTCCTTTATCCTCCCACCTTCAATCTTTTAAAGCATCAGGGTCTTTTCCAAGGAGTCAGTTTTTTGCATCAAGTGGCCAAAGTATTGGAATTTCAGCTTCAGCATCAGTCCTTCCAAAGAATATTCAGGGCTGATTTCCTTTTGGATGGACAGGTTGGATCTCCTTGCAGTCCAAGGGACTCTCAAGAGTCTTCTCCAACACCACAGTTCAAAAGCACTAATTCTTCAGCACTCAGCTTTCTTTATAGTTCAGCTCTCACATCCATACATGACTACCAGAAAAACCAAACCTTTTACTAGACAGACCTTTGTTGGCAAAGTAATGTCTTTGCTTTTTAACATGCTGTCTAGGTTGGACATAACTTTCCTTCCAAGGAGTAAGCGTCTTTTAATTTCATGGCTGCAATCACCATCTGCAGTGACTTTGGAGCCCCCAAAATTAAAGTCTGTCACTGTTTCCATTGCTTCCCCATCTATTTGCCATGAAGTGATGGGACCAGATGCCATGACCTTAGTTTTCTGAATATTGTGTTTTAAGCCAACTTTTCACAGTCCTCTTTAACTTTCTGTTTTCTACCATAAGGGTGGTGTCATCTGCATATCTGAGGTTATTGATATTTCTCCAAGCAATCTTGATTCTAGCTTGTGCTTCATCCAACCCAGTGTTTCTCATGATGTACTCTGCATATAAGTTAAATAAGCAGGGTGACAATATACAGTCTTGACATACTTACTCCTTTCCTGATTTGGAACCAGTCTGTTGTTCCATATCCAAATCTGTTACTTCTTGACCTGCATATAGATTTCTCAGGAGGCATGTCAGGTGGTCTGGTATTCCCATCTCTTTCAGAATTTTCCACAGTTTATTGTGAACAACCTTGCGAGTATACTAAAAACCATTGAAGTGTGACTTTAAGTGGGTAAATTACATTAAATGTGAATGATATCTCAATAATGCTGCTATAAAAATTTACTAACAGGAAATATGAATCACCTTTCACCTTCAGACTATGTGAATTTTAAGTGTCAAGGATAAATAGACTCCTATGAACATTCAGAGTCAAGGCATATTGCTCTCATGAACTCTTTGTGCAGAATGTACTAGACAATGACCTTCAGGAGGCCAGAGTAGAAAAATATCAGTGTAAGGACAGGTGATAAATATTAAGTATGTATTCACCTGTAGTAGTAAGACTAAATGGTTGTTACAAATAGAATGATCACATGTCCAGTTTGCCAGTATAGACCAGTTTATACCTCTGTCTTGGCCCAATTAACTTGATCCCCTTCACTCTTAAAACTTTTTTTTATAACTTTGAAAAAATGTTTGTTTTATTACTTACTTATTTTATTGCATATTTATTTGACCATGCTAAGTCTTAGTTGTGGCATGTAGGATCTTTTAGTTGTGGCATATGAACTCCTAATTGAGGCATGTGGGATCTAGTTGCCTTACCAGGGATTGAACCCAGGTCCCTGCATTGGGAACTCAGAGTCTTAGCCATGGACTACCAGAGAAGTCCCTCAAAACCTTTTGACTTTGTAAATTACATGAATGTTCTCAAGTTATGGGATTATAGTAGCTTTTTTAAAGTCTTGTGCTCTAACAATATAGATAATGTAATTTACTAATGATGGGAGAGAAGTGGGTAAGTATGAAAAAGTAGCATAAGCCTAATAATTGCCTTTGAAGCATTCCTGAGAGTAAAGAGATATTCCTTTGAATTAGATGCTAAGGGAGAGGAAGAGGGAGAGGAAGTTATTAACAAATTTTAGACTAGGAAACAAATAGAAACTTTGAGTGTTTGGTTCTTCTGGTTCTCAAGGCAATTAGAAATTCCCATGTCTCTTCCACCTCACCTCACTTTCCAGTATGTTTCATCCCACATCACTGTTGATAAAACTCGGGTTTTACTACTTCAGTGGTCCTTTCCCACCCATTCATATTTCTTGATGGTGGAAGATGCATTGTGGGGTTTGTTGTAGGTTTTGTCCATTCCGTTAGTTTTTGTTTCATTTATTCTATTGGATTTTTCTTTAGAGGTAATTCAGGAAAATTTAAAATCTGTTATGCAACCCCTATCTTCTTCCCAGAGTGCTCCTGAAAGCACATCACCCTCTTTTATTGTTTCTTCTTTTAATTTTTTTTCTATGTGTCATGTCCTCCAATAAATTGCCAAAAAGAACTTAGGGGAAGTTTGTTTTGATTCTGTGTTTTTAAATTTGAATTCCTGAAATGTCTTTATTCTTGTGTTTAGATGACAGTTTGTCTAAGGAAAGAATTCTGGTGAAAAATCCATTTCCACCAAGATGTTGGAAGCATGTCTTTATTTCCTTTTAGCTCCCAGCATTGTTGGTGGCTCAGTGGTAAAGGCTCCCCCTGCCAAGCAGGAGATGCAGCTCCATTCCTCTGTTGGGAAGCTCCCCTGGAGGAGAAAACTGCGACCCACTCCAGTATTCTTGCCTGGGAAATCCCGTGGACACAGAAGCCTGGCGACTGTAGTCCAAGGGGTTGCAAAAGAGCTGGACAGGATTTAGTGACTAAACAACAACAATAAACTGTTGTTGAGAAGTCTGTTATGATCTTCCATCAACCTTGGTCATCTGTCTCATCACTGATGGTCTTGATGTTCACTAGGAGTGTCAAGGATTTCCCTTGTCTCTGGTGTTCTGAAATTTCATTGTGTTGTGTCTCAGCATAAGACTTTGTTTCATTCATCTTGCAGGGATTCGATAGGTCTTCCATTTCATTCTGGGAAATTTCCAAGTATTATTTCCTTTGAATTTTCCTCCTTTCAATTATCTGTTATTTTTTCCTCAGACACCTAGTCAGGTAATGAATCTTTCTAAATTCATCTTCTAATTCTGATTCTTCCCATAAATTTTTCATAATTATTTTGTTTTTTTCTTTCCTATAAAAGTTATCTTATTTTCCAATACTTCTTTTGATTTTTAAATTTTTATTAAAGTATAGCTGGTATTCTTTTAATTTTTAAATGTTTTTCCATCATATATTTAGTTTCTAGGAACTATTATTTTCATACCTATGTCTTTTTTTCTTAATAACATACTATTTTATCTTAATGGGTGTGCTAAAATTAAATATCAATACAAAACAGAGATGGGACTTGAGTATTCCCTGACCAGATGATACTATTTGAGTCATGTAAGCAAAATTAAATCTAGCTTATTTCATGAACATAAGTGAAACTTAGGCTATTTCTTGTAAATGCCTCTGATAGTCATAAAAGAAACTTAAGTCACCTTCCTAAAGTTGACATAGGCTAATGACTTTTCACCAAATTCCCTGCTGTCTGGAGATACCCATTGTAATACCAACATCCTCATTTTCACATTATAAGTAATTCTGTGGCATCATCCCCCCGAGCTTTATATCAGTTTTTAATTTGAAAGTTCTGAGTTCATGAGCTGTTCTTAACATGCACAATGAACACTTTAAATGCTATTCATTGTTTTGGAGGCTTGCATTTTGCTAATTCTGGGTCTTTGATAGGTATAAGTATATTTCTTTTGTTGCCAAGGATACTAATTAAGAGTAGTTTTGGAGTCTTCTCAGGTAGCTTTGGGTTTTTTGTTTCTTTGAAATGTTGTTTCTACCATGCTTTTTAACTTTTGTCTGTCTTGATGTTGGTGTGAGACATTTTACTTCAGTGTCTTTGGGCATTTGATGTTTGTTCTTATTTGAGCACAAGGTACTAGGAATCACACTGGAGGTTTGGTTGGTTGCTGAGCCACATAGCAGCATATCGATGTGCAATCATACCCACTATGTTTCATGAGTTAGGACGTTTTTCTACAGAGTTATTTGCTCTCCTCCCAGGGAACTAAGACTGCTGTCAACGTTTCTCAGAGCCAAGGAGGAAAGAAGGGTGAGACTCTTCCCAGGTACATGGACACTTGTACTTAATCCCCCTGTTTTCAGCATAATAGCCTCTCCTTGTGAACATCACTGCTGTATGCTGGGGTCAGAGTTCCTCCAGGTCAGTTGTTCCAGACTTCAGTCTTAGGACAGAACAGGAGAGGTGAAATAGTGCCCTAACTGCTTCTTGAACAAACACCATCTATCTTTGAGATCCTTTGTTCCTCCCTTTCCTCAGTCCTTTACTGTTCTTGCAGTGTGTGGCTTGGCTTCTTTTTATCTTCCACCACTGTGCACATTTTTTGGGCTTCCCTGGTAGCTCAGTTGGTAAAGGATCTGCCTGCAATGTGGGAGACCCCTGTTCTATTCCTGGGTCAGGAAGATCCCCTGGATAAGGGCATGGCAACCCACTCCAGTATCCTTGCCTGGAGAATCCCATGGACAGAGGAGCCTGGGGACTACAGTCCATGGGGTGGTAAAAAGTGAGACAGGACTGAGTGATTTCACTTCTTCACACTGTCCACATTCAGCTTGCAGCTTTCTCTAACCAGTTCGCTCTTAAGGTTCTGCTTTCTGCCTTGCTAATAGTTCTTGGCATTTCTCACTTACTTCATGTTTTCACGAACACTCTGACTTTGTAGAATCTGGGCTTTTTAATTTGCTGTCTTTTTAGTTGGACATTGGGAGATGTTGGAAAGGGATATTCGCCATGTGTATGATGACCCTCTGTGATAGGTTTTATTATTTCTATGATATACATAGAATAAAAAAAGGTACAGTAACTTGCTTAATATAGTATAAATAATAACCTGTACTATATGGATTGAACCTGGACTTGAAAGCTCTTATTCTCTGCATGAACTTATTCACAAAAACTAGTTCAAAGTGGTAACTTTAAATAAGACAGCAAATCCCAACAATACTAACAGTTACTGAATATTTCCATACAGCACCTCGTTTCCTCACACTCCTGTGAGTGAGGTCTATTTCTATCCCCAATTTACAGATGAGAAAGCTGAGTTATCAAAAGGTCACCCAGAAAGTAAGAGAAAACACTAAGTAGTGTCAGTACCCTCAATCAGGAGTCTGTGAACATTCTTTATAAAGGCATAGTAAATATTTTAAGTTTTGTTTACCATATGGTCTCTATTGCAATTACTCAACTCTGCTATTGTCATAAGAAAACAGCCCTAGGAAAATGTGTAAAGAATGAGTGTGGTTGTGTTCCAGTAAAGCTGTTTACGTAAATAGGTGGTGGCCTGAATTTGGCCTGTGGGCAGTAGTTTGTTCATCTTTGCCTTATATCAGCAGTCCCCATCCTTTTTGGCGGCAAGGACTAGTTTCACGGAAGACAGTTTTTCCATGGATCTGGCGGTGGGGGATGATTTTGGGATGCTTCAAACACATTACATGTATTGTGCACTTTATTTCTATTACTATTATATCAGCTCCACTTCAGATCATCAGGCATTAGATCCTGGAGGTTGGGGATCCCTGCCTTAGATAATTTTTAAAAAGTAGAAGTAATGAACACATTGTAATGAAACTAAGTTCTGCTGCAGCCAGAGAGATTATTACACTCTTGCTATTAGGCAGAGAGTCAAAAAATGCATGGTCATTTCAAAGCCTCAAATGAGTTGGTCAGATACTAGAACTTTACTAAAGGGAGATAGAGGGTGACAGAAGTCAGGGCCAATACTAGTAGCAAAGGTGCTTGAGGAAGAGATGAGGGATTCCCCACAGGTGGTGCAGTGGTAAAGAGTCCACCCGCAGTGCAGTAACCATGGAGACACGAGTTCAACCCCTCACTTGGGAAGATGCCCTGGAGAAGGAAATGGCAACCCACTCCAGTATTCTTGCCTGGGGAATTCCACGGACAGAGGAGCCTGGTGGGCTGCAGTCCTTGGTGTCACAAAGAGTCGGATACGATTGAGTGACTAAGCGACAACACCATCCACAACCTGGGCAGGCTCTTTCAGTGCTCGTTGCTCTGTTGCCTCAGATGCTTACTTTCAAGGATGAATCATAAAAATGGACTAATGGCACCAAAATCACCAGTTGTCATTTGCATGAGGTGAAGCTCCACCTGAGAGCTTTGCAGTCCTCTAACACCTCAAAAGCAAACACAGAAACACACACACAAAGTTTATCTGGAAAAATTAAGAGCAACCTCAATGGTAATCAAAAGGAGTTAGTAAAATCATCAGCGACTTTTAGGCTATAGCCTTGTGATTTTGGTAATGAGAAACAGGTGGCATCATCATTTCTGAATGACTGATACCAGACATCATGGCTCCTCTTTTTCATTTGAAACCAAGATCAGAGAGAAGTCTTACTTATTGCCTCCATATAATCTAGAGCCTGAGAAGGAGGAGAAATGTCCTTGTTTGATGACAGGACAGTTTTGCTTTGCCAAGAGTGTAACTTGGATAGAATTAATGAAATATTTCAGTTTTTCTAAAGAACTAGGTTCACGGGTTGTGTTGTACAGGAAACCAGCAAGGCAACAATCATTTAAGAGTTTATTTCTACTGGAGTACAGACTTGTCAGCTGTAACCAGGATCCCAGCCTCAGGATAGAAATTCTAATCACTTTTTATCTTCTCTGCCACAATGAATAAGAATAAAATTTCTAACGGGTGATTTTTTTTTAAGTGGAAAATATACTTTATATTCAGCTGTGAGAGAGAAATCAGTAGCTAGATAAAGAATAGCAAAGGAGAGTTACTTTTCTTTCTTCTCTGTGAAACATATTCCTTAGGTTCTGTAACACAAAACACTTTCAGCAGGATTGTGGATGGAGACTAAGATGGGAAGGGATCATGCTGTCTCCAGGCTTTAAAATAGTCAGGTGCTGTCACTACGTTTGTAGCAACAAATCAGATTAGAACCCCAGACAGGAAACTGTTAGGAGACCTCCTTTTACATTCCTTCCTTGAGCCACTCTCTCTGCCTATGAAAACGTCCACCTGTGTTTCTGCACAGTTAGTTCCTGGGGGTCGGGGGACACACACACACCCTGCCCCCCACCCCCAGCCCCACCCTGCCTCCAAGGAGGGAAAGGCGTTAAGGACGTTTTCTCATCGCCAACTAAAAGTCACCCATGGCCTTCACATATTTGAAAACTAGCTCTGTAAGCAATTTTAGAAGCTTTCTTGCCCCTTTATGTTAGAAAAGGGATGTAAATTTGCCCTGAAATAATTCTGTTTGGGCTGAAAATTTTCAGGAGTTTTTAATGCCTAGAATTAGACTAAGAAATAAACAAGATTCAGGGTTCCATCATCTAGAATTGGAAGCATGTTTATTAACTAGGCTGCTATCCAAACTATAATTGGGCAAATGTAGCTTTTGGTTCTTTTTAATTTTAATATAGAACTTAGTTAGTTTATTGAAAGGAATGTTAAGTTAGGTCTAATGGATTCACTTCAACTGGGATTCTCCTCTCTGTCTGTGGTTTTCAAACATTCTTGATTTAGTGACTCATTTGTTTCAGCCAGTAACTTCCCCTTTCTCTCTTCAGTCTACTATTGTTACACCAAGAAAAGAAAATAGTTTAAAATTTCAACAGTGTGAGAAAAAATAAAAAACAGTAACTTATTTTCTTAGTTTTGGTCAGAGAAAAGAGACTGCACCTATATATAGGGAATGCTTGACTATTAGCACATGACTCTGTAATCCGTGACAATGCTCAACTGCTTAGATGCAATTGTAATCATTTTTGGAAGATTTAATTTGGCAGATCTCAAAGTGTCCCCAAAGCCAGTATGATGTATTAACTCCTTAGGACAGGGTGTCTCAGACGAATCAGAATGATTTGAGGTTCTAATCAAAAAGATAAATTCCTGAGCATCACTCCAGATTTTTTAAATAAAATCATTAAGATGCTATCAATAGATGCAGAACGAACTTTAGACAATATTCAACATCAACTCAATAAATTTCTGATTAAACTCGGAAAAGCGGAAAACTTCCTCAATTTAATAAAGACTATCCAGAACCACTTACAGCACCTAAATTAATGAGCAAGTTTGTAGAATACTAGGTTGATATACAAAAGTAAATTGCTTTTCTGTATACCTGCAGTGAACAAGTAGAATTTGAAATTAAAAACTAAATACCATATACCTTAGCTCCCCCCAATACTAAATACTTAGAAATAAGTATTAAGAAATTATTATATTTTACATTTTATTATATTATTATAATATAATACATTATATTATATGTATATAATTAGAAATAAAACAATAAAATATGTGCAATATCTATATGAAGAAAACTAAAAAACTCTGATGAAAGAAATCAAAGAATAAATTTAGAAAGAATCAATGCTTATTGGTGGGAAAACTCAGTATTGTGAAGATGTCAGTTCTTCCTAACTTGATTTTTGGATTCAATGCAATTCTAATAAAAATCACAGGAAGTCATTTTGTGGATATTGACAAACTGACTGTAAAGCTTATACAGAAAGGTAAAAGACCCCGAACAGTCAACAGAACATTGAAGGAAAGATCAAAGTTGGAGGACTGACATTACCTGGCTTCAAGAATTTCCTACAAGCTACATTGATTGAGAAAGTGTGATATTGGTGAAAGAATTGACAAATAGATCAATTGAACAAAATGGAGAGCCCAGAAACAGCCCCCGCTGTAAATTCAGTCAACTGATCTTTTACAAAAGAGCAAAGGTAATACAATGGAGAAAAGACAGTCTTTCAACAAAAGGTACTAGAACAACTGGACATCCACAGGCAAAAAATAAAATACTTAGGAATATATCTACCTAAAGAAACTGAAGACCTATATTCAGAAAACTATAAAACACTGGTGAAAGAAATCAAAGAGGACACTAATAAATGGAGAAATATACCATGTTTATGGATCAGAAGAATCAATATAGTGAAAATGAGTATACTACCCAAAGCAATCTATAGATTCAATGCAATCCCTATCAAGCTACCCACAGTATTCTTCACAGAGCTAGAACAAATAATTTCACAATTTGTATGGAAATACAAAAAACCTCGAATAGCCAAAGCAAACTTGAGAAAGAAGAATGGAACTGGAGGAATCAACCTGCTTGACTTCAGGCTATACTACAAAGCCACAGTCATCAAGACAGTATGGTACTGGCACAAAGACAGAAATATAGATCAGTGGAACAAAATAGAAAGCCCAGAGATAAACCCACACACCTATGGACACCTTATCTTTGACAAAGGAGTCAAGAATATACAATGGCGAAAAGACAATCTCTTTAACAAGTGGTGCTGCGAAAACTGGTCAACCACTTGTAAAAGAATGAAAGTAGAACACTTTCTAACACCATACACAAAAATAAACTCAAAATGGATTAAAGATCTAAACGTAAGACAAGAAACTATAAAACTCCTAGAGGAGAACATAGGCAAAACACTCTCCGACATACATCACAGCAGGATCCTCTATGACCCACTTCCCATAATATTGGAAATAAAAGCAAGAATAAACAAATGGGATCTAATTAAACTTAAAAGCTTCTGCACAACAAAAGAAACTATAAGCAAGGTGAAAAGAGCCTTCAGAATGGGAGAAAATAATAGCAAATGAAGCAACTGACAAACAACTAATCTCAAAAATATATAAGCAACTCCTGCAGCTCAATTCCAGAAAAATAAACGACCCAATCAAAAAATGGGCCGAAGAACTAAATAGACATTTCTCCAAAGAAGACATACAGATGGCTAACAAATACATGAAAAGGTGCTCAACATCACTCATTATCAGAGAAATGCAAATCAAAACCACAATGAGGTACCATTTCACGCTAGTCAGAATGGCTGTGATCCAAAAGTCTACAAGCAATAAATGCTGGAGAGGATGTGGAGAAAAGGGAACCCTCTTGCACTGTTGGTGGGAAGGCAAACTAGTACAGCCACTATGGAGAACAGTGTGGAGATTCCTTAAAAAACTGAAATAGAACTGCCATATGACCCAGCAATCCCACTGCTGGGCATACACACCGAGGAAACCAGAATTGAAAGAGACACATGTACCCCAATGTTCATCGCAGCACTGTTTATAATAGCCAGGACATGGAAGCAACCTCGATATCCATCAGTAGATGAATGGATAAGAAAGCTGTGGTACATATACACAATGGAGTATTACTCAGCCATTAAAAAGAATTCATTTGAATCAGTTCTAATGAGGTGGATGAAACTGGAGCCTATTATACAGAGTGAAGTAAGCCAGAAAGAAAAGCACCAATACAGTATACTAACGCATATATATGGAATACAGTATACTAACACATATATATGGAATTTAGAAAGATGGTAACGACAACCCTGTATGCGAGACAGCAAAAGAGACACAGATGTATAGAACAGTCTTTTGTACTCTGTGGGGTGGGGCATAATTTGGGAGATTGGCATTGAAACATGTATACCATGATATAAGAAACGAATTGCCAGTCCAGATTTGATGAAGGATACCGGATGCTTGGGGCTGGTGCACTGGGATGACCCAGAGGGATGGTATGCGGAGGGAGGTGGGAGGGGGGTTCAGGATTGAGAACACGTGTACAGCCGTGGCGGATCATATTCATGTATGGCAAAACCAATACAATATTATAAAGTAATTAGCCTCTAATTAAATTAAATAAATTTTAAAAATGCATAATTAAAAAAATAAATAAATCAAGACTTGTCCTTATGTCCCTCACAAAATTAATTCAAAATGGATCATAGACCTAAATGTAAAATGCAAAACTATAAATATCCTAGAGATAACATATGAAAATCTAGATGGCCTTAAGTTTTAGATATAATATCAAAGGACAATTCATAAAGAATTGATAAGTTGGATGTCATTGAAATTAAATTTTTTTCCTGCTCTGTGAAAGACACTATGAAGAGAATGAAAAGATAAGCCACAAACCAGGAGAAAATATCTGCAAAAGACATGTCTGATAAGCAAATATTATCCAAAATATCTCTGCTAAGTCAGTCATGTTGATGCTCTCTGACCCCCTCGACTGTAGCTGCCAGGCTCCTCTGTCCATGGAATTTTCCAGACAAAAATACTGGAGTGGGCTGCCATTTCCTACTTCAAGGGGTCTTCCCAACCCAGGTTTCAAACACACATCTCTTGGATCTCCTTCATTGGCGGGTGGATTTTTTTCCACTGTTCCACCTGGGAAGCCACCCATAACATACAAAGTATATTAAAATTGAACAATAAGATCCAACAATCTGATTTTTAAAAAGGCCAAAGACTTTAATAGATGCCTTACCAAAGAAGGAACAGATGTCAACTAAGCATGTGAAAAAAATATTCAACATCATATGTCATCAGGTAAATGCATATTAAAACAATGAAATACCATTTCACATCTGTTAAATGGTCAAAATCCAGAACCTAAAGCTGGACATCTAAATCTGAAGAGGACATAGAGCAACCAGAATTCTCATGCATTGCTGGTGGGAATGCAAAACAGTGCAGCAACTTTGGAAAAGAGTTTGTTGGTTTCTTACAGAAAACTAAATATATTCTTACCATGTGATTCAGCAATTACACTCCTTGGTATTTACCAAAGGAGTTGAAAACACATCCACACAAAATCCTGCACACAGGTGTTCAGAGCAGTTTTACAACTGCTGAAACTTTGAAGCAACCTAGAGGTCCTTCCAAAATGAATGGATAAATAAATTGTGGTTCTTACAATAGAATATTATTCAGTGCTGCAAATAAATGAACTATCAAGCCATGACAAGAAATGGAGGAACCCTAAAGGTATATTACTAAGTGAAATAAGTCTGAAAAGGCTGCATAATGTAGGATTCCAGCTATATGACATTCTGGAAAAGGCAAAACTATGGAGACAGTAAAAAGATCAGTGGTTTCCAGTGGGAAGAGAGGGATGAATAGGTAGAGCACAGAAGATTTTTAGGGCAGTGAAACTGCTGTGTATAATCCTGTGACGATGCATGCGTATCACTATACATTTGTCCACCACTCCAGTGAGTATATTGATATTGAGGGAGACTATGCATGTGTTGCAGTGGGGAGTCTATGGAAAATATCTGTACCTTCCACTCAATTTTCCTGTGAACCTAAAATTCTAAATTGTGTCTTTTAAAAAAACAACCAGGGAACAAAATCACTGGGTTTGCATCAAATATAGACTGTTTCAGGGTCAGCAAACATTTTTTGTAAAGGGTAAAGTATGGTCTTTAGTGTACATACTTTTTTTTTTTTGACAATTCCTCAAAAATGTGAAAACAATTGCCAGCTGATGATCCTTAAAAATGAAGTGGCAATTTGGATTAGGCCACAGCTTGCCAATCTCTGAACTGTGTAATTAGAAACATTGGTCTTTCAGAAAAAGTTCCGAATGCTAACTTTGCAAATAGATAAAATATTTTTGAGTACCTCCTGGTCTAACAAATAATAGATTAGAAATCTATATTCTGATTAAAATGGTGTTGTTGAGTGATGTATTATCCACCTTCTTCAATCTAACAATATTGGACAAAATATTTTAAACATATACTTGAAGTATATGGAGCTTCCCTGGTGGCTCAGTTGGTAAAGATTCCACCTGCAATGCGGGAGACCTGGGTTCAAACCCTGGGATGGGAGGATCCCCTGGAGAAGGGAAAGGCTACCCGCTCTAGTATTCAGATGTAGTACTTAGATGCTCCATCACTATGACAATGAGCAAAAGGAGAGAGGAGTCTTACCCAAGAAGAGGAAAACAAAACTTCATGAAAGGTGGCTGATAAACTCAGTAAGCAGGTGAACTGTCATTCAGTGAAATACATATATTAAGGCAATCTTCCAAAACAGATTTTAAAAAAACAAGTATCTTTGAAATCTTAAAAGGGATACAGGAATTCATATGTGCTTGCATGCTAAGTCTCTTCAGTCGTGCCTGACTTTGTGCAATCCCTTTCCATGGGATTCTCCAGGCAAGGATACTGGAGTGGGTGGCCATGCCCTTCTCCAGATCTTCCAGACTCAGGGATTGAACTTGTATCTCTTATGTGTTGGCAGACAGGTTCTTTACCACTTGTGCCACCTGGGAGGCCTGATAAAGGAATAAGTTATACTTATAAAATAAGAAAAGGTAATTATGAATTACAGACAGATGTGACTCAAGAATAGGGAAAACAAAACAGAACAAATTAGAGATTCCGGAATTGAAAATTACTGTCATGTTTTAATTAATAGATGAACGTAATCAAAGAGATAATCAGTTGAAGACCAGAGCAAAACTCTGAAAGTTTGAGAAAAAAGTGAAAATGAAATTAAAGACCTAAATCATAAAATAGATTGAGAAATTCTAACATATACCTAATATATGTTCCAAAAATAAGAAATGTGGCAATGGGAAAGAGGCTAGATTTTAAGAAATGAGACAGTGTCTTCTTGGTAAATATTAGAAATAAAAGTTCAGTCAGTCCTAAATACAGTATAGCAACACTGCCACCCTGTATGACACTTTTGGATGAAATAGAAAACAGTTCCTTCTGTCCATACTGTCCATTAATTTCATGATTGGATGAGGAGCCCATGGCCTAGGTTTTGCCTCTAGTTGCTCCCCTAGCCATATTCCTTTGAAAAGGGCAAGAACACCCTGTTCAAAGACCCTGTTCTCCAACACCACAGTTTAAAAGCATCAATTCTTCAGCACTCAGCTTTCTTTATAGTTCAACTCTCACATCCATACATGACTACTGGAAAAACCATAGCCTTGACTGTCAAATGCACCTTTGTTGGCAAAGTAATGTCTCTGCTTTTTAATATGCTGTCTAGATTGGTCATAGCTTTTCTTCCAAGGAGTAAGCGTCTTTTAACTTCATGGCTGCAGTCACCAACTGCAGTGATTCTGGAGCTCCCCAAAATAAATTCTGTCACTGTTTCCATTGTTTTCCCATCTATTTGCCATGAAGTGATGGGACCAGATACCATGATCTTAGTTTTCTGAATGTTGAGCTTTAAGCCAACTTTTTCACTCTCCTCTTTGACTTTCATCAAGAGGCTCTTTAGTTCTTCTTCGCTTTCTAACATAAGCGTGGTTATCATAACCTGCATATCTGAGGTTATTGATATTTCTCTTGGCAATCTTGATTCCAGCTTGTGCTTCATCCAGCCCTGCATTTTGTGTGATGTATTCTGCATATAAGTTAAATAAGCAGGGTGACAATATGCAGCCTTGACGAACTCCTTTCCCGATTTAGAACCAGTCTGTTGTTCCATGTCCAGATCTAACTGTTGCTTCTTGACCTGCATACAGATTTCTCAGAAGCAGGTCAGGTGGTCTGGTATTTCCATCTCTTTCAGAATTTTCCACAGTTTGTTGTTATCCACACAGTCAAAGTCTTTGGCATAGTCAATAAAGCAGAAGTAGATGTTTTTCTGGAACTCTCTTGCTTTTTCTATGACCCAACAGATATTGCCAATTTGACCTTTCATTCCTCTGCCTTTTCTAAACCCAGTTTGAACATATGGAATTTTACAGTTCACTTACTGTTGAAGTCTGACTAGGAGGATTTTGAGCATTACTTTGCTGGCATGTCAGATGAGTGCGATTGTGTGGTAGTTTTTTTTTTTTTTTTCCCCCATATGTGTATGATAATGTGTGCTTGAAGTCAGTGGAATAAAACTCTTTAAATGCTGAGGGAAAAGGATTCACATCCTGAGGCATGGTATAGCAACTAAAATTGTCATTCAGAAGTAAGGATGAAATAGTTTTAGTGTTAGTTGCTCAGTTGTGTCTGACTCTTTGTGACCCCATGGCCTTTAGCCTGCCAGGCTCCTCTGCCCGTAAGATTTCCCTGGCAAGAATACTGGAGTGGGTTGCCATTTTCTTCTCCAGGGGATCTTCCTGACCCAGCAGTTGAACCAGGGTATCCTACATATAAAGGCTGAGTCTTTACCATCTGAGCCACCATGAAAGCCCATAAATAGTGTTGGGCAACATCTAATAGAATTTATCTCTTACAGATTCTTGCTGAGAGAACTACAAAAGGATGGACTCCAGCAAAAGAATAAGTGAATCTAAGGAATGGAGTGGGATATAAGCAACAACAGTGAGTAAAACATGTACATTTAGTTCTAATGTAACACGGTATTTTTTTTTCTTTTTTTTTTTAAGGGATATATATATATATTTTTTTATTATGTTTTAATTTTATTTTATTTTTAAATTTTACATAATTGTATTAGTTTTGCCAAATATCAAAATGAATCCGCCACAGGTATACATGTGTTCCCCATCCTGAACCCTCCTCCCTCCTCTCTCCCCATACCATCCCTCTGGGTCGTCCCAGTGCACCAGTCCCAAGCATCCAGTATCATGCATCGAACCTGGACCGGCAACTCGTTTCATACATGATATTTTACATGTTTCAATGCCATTCTCCCAAATCTTCCCACCCTCTCCCTCTCTCACAGAGTCTTATTGAGAAAAAAAAATGTTAAACTTAGCTGAGTTTACTTCAGTTACACCCTCCTCTCTGCCTGTGTTTCAACTATTTTCAGTATAGTGACTTGCTCTTTATTGACCATTACGTGTCTGTTTCTCCTGCTAGCTAACTACCACTACACTAAGAAAAGGAAAACAGTTGCTATTTAAATAATATAAGAGGATGAAAACCAGAAAGTATTTGTCTTTATAAGCCTTGGGTAGGCTTACCTAGTGCTTAGATAAGTTCCTCTCATGTAAAAGGTGATCAATTTATTTATTGAGTGAATAATATATTCTCTTTTCCAGCCCGTGCTAAGATTAGTGATCAGAGGTTCATATCCTTAGTTTGTTTTTCTCAGAAGACAGTGATAAAAATGAAGCTATAGTTAAAACATGTTACAAAGTCTACATTTTTCAAGAACTTTTGGCAAAGAATAATTTTGGGGGAGACAGTTTTCTGAGAGTTCTCTTTTAGGTCTTAAATAAATCTTAGGTTTAAAAAAATCTTGACTTTTATCTGAGCAACAATGAAAATCTGGTTCTTGATTGGAAAGGAGGTAGGTATTTTAAAGATAAATTCTTAAAGTATTCTTTCAGGATACGTCACCCAGTTATTTTTCCATAAAAAAGGCAGACAAGGTCCTCACCATCATTCCAGAAGCACTTTCTGTCCAGGCTGTGTGCTGCCCTAGTATTTCTTTAGGGAAATCTCTGAAATGGCCTGGCAGCTCCAATCTGGTGATCAGATCATCATCTTGGCAGAGTGATGGTCATTTCCTTACACTTTTGCTCCATACCCAGCTTGCCAATCAGTAGTTGGGTATATTTAAGGTACCAGCACTAACAGTCAAGGTCCCTTACTTAATTTTATGATTACCTTAGAAAGGGCTTTTGTCCATATGCTCATGTTTGCCAAGGGTGTGTGACACATTGTTAAAAGCCAGACTTTTCATGAGGCAGGTGGGTCTAGTCCCCAGATCTGTATTATTTGGTACTTCTTGGTGAGCCAGCTATGGAAAAGTCCAGGTCTTGTATATGTTGTGTTGTTTCATCATCTGGGGTTTTTGATTCTTAAAACTTGTTATGTGGCTGCCGGCTAAAATTGAGTTGCTGATCTAGCATCAGGATAAAAGCCAGGCCTCATTCATGTTGAAGTCTTTTCTGTTTTCACACCTACCATCTTTCAGACTACTAATAGCTAGTTAGCATCCACTTATTTTTTACAAAAATAAAACAGAAACCTGTTGTTGTTCAGTCGCTATGCTGTGTCTGACTCTTTGCAACCCCATAGACTGCAACCCGCCAGGCCTCCCTGTCCCTTGCCATCTCGTAGAGTTTGCCCAAGTTCATATCCTTTGAACATACACCTGTTAAATATCTAATCAGTTTTTGCTCTCTTTTTGCTACCTATTTAAAAGAAAATGTATAATATAGATCAAGAGTTAAAGAAATATAAAAACAATTATACTTCAATTGATAGCATCCATTTGACATTAACATTTTCCTAGTTTAGGATAGAAAAATAACTCTTATTTACTGTGATGAAAAGATTTCCAAAGACATAAAGTTTGGGGCTTCAGAAAAACTTTAGAGAAAAATTTTATGGAAATGCTTTTGTTTACCTTTTCAAACTCATTTCTTTGAAATTATGAGACAGAGGGGACCATGTCCATTTTCCTTTAACTGTATTTTGCAGTGTTTCAATTAAGTACATAATATACAATATTTTTCACCTGCAATGAAATCAGTGGTTATTTTAACAGTAAGACAGAAGGCTCACTGAGAATTTGAAAACAGCCATGGTAAGTAGGGAAGTATATTATTCAGAGTCTACTTAGGTGATAGAAGTAATTTTAACAGGAGAATTTAATATAAAACATGGTCATCCAGGAATTGGACATCTGGCAAAAGGAACACTAAGATTTCATAGACTGTCCCTAGAGCTGAGAAAGTTAAGGGAACAGCTTAGAATTATCAAAAATTAAAATTTTGGCTGAGGAACACACAGAGCTTGGGCTCAGACTTCTGAGAGGGTGGGGCCAAGCTGTGTTAGAGCCTTGGGAAAGGCACTGAGGTGCTGCACAAGTGTGGGAGCGCGACCTTTATGGAGGGGGTACCAGCTGGCTGCATCTGGGGCCAGCGAGAAACCACAGTGAGGTGGGTCCTGCCAATGCTACTGGAATCAGCTATACTACTGGAATAACCAGCCAAAGGTGCCTCTTTGTTGGATGGTAATAACTTCTATGCAGAGTACATCATGAGAAATGCTGGGCTGGAAGAAGCACAAGCTGGAATCAAGATTGCCAGGAGAAATATCAATAATCTCAGATATGCAGATGACATCACCCTTATGACAGAAAGTGAAGAGGAACTATAAAGCCTCTTGAGGAAAGTGAAAGAGGAGAGTGAAAAAGTTGGCTTAAAGCTCAACATTCAGAGAACAGAGATCATGGCATCTGGTCCCATCACTTCATGGGAAATAGATGGGGAAACAGTGGAAACAGTGTCAGAGTTTATTTTTGGGGGCTCCAAAATCACTGCAGATGGTGACTGCAGCCATGAAATTAAAAGACGCTTACTCCTTGGAAGAAAAGTTATGACCAACCTAGATAGCATATTGAAAAGCAGAGACATTACTTTGTGAACAAAGGTCCATCTAGTCAAGGCTATGGTTTTTCCTGTGGTCATGTATGGATGCGAGAGTTGGACTGTGAAGAAAGCTGAGCACTGAAGAATTGATGCTTTTGAACTGTGGTGTTGGAGAAGACTCTTGAGAGTCCCTTGGACTGCAAGGAGATCCAACCAGTCCGTTCTGAAGGAGATCAGCCCTGGGATTTCTTTGGAAGGAATGATGCTAAAGCTGAAACTCTAGTACTTTGGCCACCTCATGCGAAGAGTTGACTCATTGGAAAAGACTCTGATCCTGGGAAGGATTGGGGGCAGGAGAAGAAGGCGACGACAGAGGATGAGATGGCTGGATGGCATCACTGACTCGATGGACGTGAGTCTGAGTGAACTCCAGGAGTTGGTGATGGACAGGGAGGCCTGGCGTGCTGCAATTCATGGGGTCGCAAAGAGTCGGACACGACTGAGCGACTGAACTGAACTGAATGAGAGTAAAAGGAATCAAAACAGGAACAGGAAATAACCTAGAAGGACAGTGTTCATTCTTTATCCTTCTTTTATCCTGTCTACTCTTTCTCTAGTGCCCCCTATTGTCAGAACCTAACACTGATCCCACTAGCCAAATAGAAATGGTTTGCACCACCTCCCTGCTCCTCCCAGAAGCACAAAAAGTGAAGAATACAAGAGTGGACCTGCCACAGTTAAGTCTGGGTAACATCCATCACCATATGCTTACAATTTTTTTCTTGTGATGAGAACTTTTAGGATCTGTTCTCTTAACAACTTTAAAATATACAATATAGTATTGTTAATTATTAAAAAAAAAAAAAAAAGAGTGGACCTGAAGCTAAGAGGTAACAGTTTAATAATGAGCATAGGAGAAAACAAAATAAAATAAAACTGACCTGTCTTTCTTATCATCTATATGATTATTTCATGAAAGATAATACTTTTGACCTTTGTATTTTAAGTAAAAATAATCATTTTTTTTCCAGAAAATATTTTTCTTGCTCAATTAATTAAGTGGAGTCTGAAAAGAAATTAGTTGGATAAATATGGTTGGCTCAACATATGCTTGTGCTTTCCCAAATTTCTTAAAATAGCTGAAGAGGTGTTTTTAAAAATCTTAATTATGTTATAAAATAATAATAATTCATGACAGAAAGAAAGAGGGGGAAAAAAGAATTCTGATGGAAAGGCACATCCCAAAAGAAAGCTGGAGAATGTCACTGCAGATGTGGGAGTGGTTCCGAGGGAGCTGGAACCTAAAAGTCAATGAATATGAGAAGCAGATCAGGCTTCTGAATATTGGGATGAATAATAGGGTTATTTCTTTCTGAGGAGGAAAACCAATCAGCGCCCCCACCCCTTTATCTGCAAAGGGGCTAGCAGGGACAGTATCAGTTTGCTGCCAACATAAAGGGATCGGTGTAGGCTATGGGCCACAGAGGAAGTCCCTCATATGGTTAATGACCCCTGGAAGGAGCATTGGGTCAGAGAGTAGAAGAATAGCTACAAAGTCACCTACAAAACATGCCCTGTTCCTTTCCTACAAACACCCGAGGAAACTATCCAAGAAAGAAAAAGATCAAACAGTGACTCTGAAATACAAAGATGAATAGACAATAAAGAATTGCATGAGAAGGTCTGTCACTATGAAAGGAAGTCACCAAATTCACAAAGATGACTACCCCTGAAAATTTAGTTATTTGAGTAGACAAAGAAAAATAATAAAGGAACTATAATGGATATTGAAGATATGATATCTATTTTTTTAAAGGCTATTATCAGAAGAAAAACAAATGCCTTGGTAATTATAAATCATTGATAATTTTAAAATAATCTTAATTGTTTTATAAAACTGTAATTCAGGATAATGCATATGGGGGAAAAAGGAAGCAGATGAATTTAATTCATACAGAACAACATGAATCAGCAACAGTATTTATACCAATGTAAGTATTTTGATAGAAATCTTAAGATCTTAGTTCTCTTCAAGGCTGAATAGACACAGCTAAAGAACGAGTTAATGTTGAGGTGCATGTATCATTACATAAAGTAGAATTTTCTTCTATTCTGAAGAAATATGTCCAGGGCTGGGATTATAAGATCATATGGTAACTCTATTTTTATTTATTTTACCCCTCAATTTAAGGAACCCTCATAACTGGTCTCCATAGTGGCTGTACTAATTTACATTCCCAGCAACAATGTGGAAGGGTTCCCTTTTCTCTACACCCCTCTCCAGCATTTATCATTTGTAGCCTTTTGGATGATAACTGTTCTGAGCACTGTTGGGTGATACCTCATGGTGGTTTTGACTTACACTTCTCTGATAATGAGAAGTGTTGAGTATCTTCTCATGTGCCTGTTCGCCATCTGTATATCTTCTTTGTAGACATGTTTATTCACATGTTCCCAATTTTGATTGAGTTGTTTGTTTTTTTGATATTGAGTTGTATGAGCTGTTTGTTTATTTTGGATATTGACCCCTTGTCAGTTGCATCTTTTGCAAATATTTTCTCCCGTTCCATAGGTCATCTTTCCATTTTGTTGATGGTTTCCTTTGATGTGTGAAAGCTTTTACATTTGATTAGGTCCCATTTGTTTATTTTTTATCTTGGGAGATAGATCTAAGAAGATTTTGCTGTGATATGTCCAAAAATGTTTTGCCTATGTTCTCTTCTTGGAATTTTATGATGTCATGTCTTATAGTTAGATATTTAAATCATTTAGAGTTTATTTTCATGTATGGTGTGAGGGAGTTTTCCAGTTTCGTTGATTTACATGTAGTTGTCCAGCTTTCCAAACACCACTTGTTGAAGAGAATGTCTTTTCTCCATTGTATAGGTTTGCCTCCTTTATCATAGATTAACTGAATGTAGATATGTGGGTTTATTTCTGGGCTATCTGTTCTGTTCCATTGATTTATATGTCTGCTTTTGTGCCAATACTATGCCATTTTAATTACTGTAGCTTTGTAGTGTTGTCTGAAGTCTGGAATGGTTATGCTTCCAGCTGGGCGCTTTACCAATTCTGGGTCTTTTGTGATTCCATATAAATTTTAGGATAATTTGTTCTAGTTCTATGATAAATGTCATGGGTATTTTGATAATGATTACATTAAATCTGTGGATTGCTTTGGTAGTATGGCCATTTTAACCATATTAATTCTTCTAGTCCAAGAGCATGAGATATCATTCCATTTCTTTGAATCATCTTCAAAATTATTTATCAATGTTTAATAGTTCCTAGTATGTAAGTCTTTCACCTCTTTGGTCAGGTTTTTTTCTAGGTATTTTATTTTTTGATGTGATTTTATAAGTTTGTTTTTTTTTTTTTTTTTTTGCATTCTCTTTCTGATATTTCATTGAAATCTGTTGCATTTTATTACAGTAAAGAAATGCAGCAGATTTCTGTATGGTAAGTTTATATCCTGCTACCTTACTGAATTCATTTATCAGTTCTAGTAGTTTTGCCCAATGTTCATAGCAAGACCATTTACAGTAGCCAAGACATGAAAGCAACCTAAGTGCACATCAGCAGCTGAATGAATAAAGAAGATGTAGTATATATACACACACATTGGCTATTACTCAGCCACAAAAAGAATGAAATAATTCATATATAGCAACATGGATGGATCTAGAGATTATAATACTAATTATTTTAAGTAAGACCGAGAAAAACAAATATCATATGATATCACTTTTATGTGGAATCAAAAAAAGTGATATAAATGAACTCATTTACAAAACAGATTTACAGACTTAGAAAACAAAATTATGGCTATGATAGGGGAAAAGGGAAGGAGGAATAAATTAGGAGTTTGGGATTAACATATACACCCTACTATATAGAAAAGAGATAAACAATGAGGACCTGCTGTGTACCACAGGGAACAATATCTTACAGTAACCTATGATAGAATATAATCTGAAAAAGAACATGTATATCATATATATAACATATATATCATAAAAAATCACTTTATTATACACCTGAAACTAGTATAACATTGTAAATCAATTATACTTCAATAAAAAAGACATAACACGGCAACATGAATCAATAATAATATCTATGCCAATATAAATTCCTTGGTAGAAATTTAAAGATTAGTTGGTTTAAAGGCAGAATAGACACAGCTAAAGAACGAGTTAACAAGTCAAGTTTTTTCTCCATGGAGGAAAAACAGATTAAAAATGACAAAAAGTTGTTTTGTGGAAAATGGGTTCAAAATGCATAATATTTTTGTCTTCCAAACATTTCAAGCATATAAAAAAGAGAATGCAGGGACTTCCTTGGTGGTCCAGTGGTTAAGACTAGGTGCTTCCAATGCAGGGGGAATGGGTTTGTTCCCTGGTCAGGGAACTAAGATCCCTCATGCCATGTGGCCAAAGAAAATAAAAATTTAAAAAATAAGAGAGGTGGAATGTAAGAAACAACCAAATAAATTATTTAAAAAGCATTTTCAGTGTGGACTACTATACTAATTTAAAAGGGCCCACCAAGCTACAGTGAATTAAATAATGAAAGACACATAATTTGCCTATTGTGTTCACAGTCATATCCCTAGAAGACTAAACAAGTGCTTGGCACATAGTAGATACTCAAAAAAGATTTATCAAATGAATGAAGGAGTCTAAATGTAAAATGGTAAATTTTGAGAACACCAATATTAAAGAAAAAAAAAAAACAGATTCCAAGTGTCTACAAAGAAAAAATTGTGAATTAGATTTGCATTATATGTGATGAGAAATACCAAGTGGGGCAAAATTTCACATTCTGAGGGAAATTAATTTTGAAAATAAAATCTTATAGCCAGCCACATTAACATTTAAGTGTGAGTATAAAATAAGACATTTACAAGTATGCAAAGACTCAGAAACATACTAATCTGTAGATCCTCTGAGCATTTAAGCTTGTGCTCTAGCAAAAGAAAAATGAATTGAAAGAGGACATAGACTGCGGAACAAATGAACCAGGAAAGCTCGTAGCAAAGTTTATGTAATTATGCTTCATTGAAAAAATAACAGCCTGGGACTAACATTCCCAAAGATTTTAACAGAAGAGCCAGTTGGTCAGGAGCTGGGAGAGATTTGAGTGGGGATTACTAGACAGGAGGAAGAAAAAATCTTTCCTGCTCTGTTCAGTAGGTAAATATAGTAATGCATTAAATTTTTTGAAAAGTATGTTTTACCATAATGGAAACCATAGGTTAAATGTTCTTAAAACTCAGAGTATAGAAGAATGTTTTAGAGTGTTTCATTTAAAAAAATGTTTGATCAAATTATATTAGCATTCTTAATGTTGATTGTTGTACAGTAGCTAAGTGGTATCTAAATCTTTGTGACCCCATGAACTACAGCAACACTGTCAAATTCTCTGTAGTAAAATTTGCCAATTTATACTGTGTCAACAGTACTTAAAAGTACTTTTTCCTGTACCTTCACAACACTTGATATAATCAAATGACTTTTTCCTCAATCTGATCATATTTTTAAGCTTAGTCTTTATTTGAGCAGTGTATCATGGTTATCCCTTGAGACTTATAAAAGAGAGCTCTAATTTGTTCTTTAAAATAGCTGTATAATGTTTCATAGTGGTTAGTACTTCTTAAGATCATGCCTGTTTTGCTCTTGTTGCTGTTGTTAATAATAAATATTCTTCACCAACTATTCTTGTGTAGGGAAAGACTTCAAGGTCAAATGTGAGAATCTAATTTTAGCAAATGCTATTAAATTTCTTTGACTTTAAACTTTTCCTGACCACTCAGTCCAAAACACTTTAAATTCACTCAAAATTCTTATACTCTGAAAAGTTTCATTCACTTATTTGTTTATCTGATATTTTACTCTGTTTACCTCGAGAATATAAGCCCTTTTAGACAGGGGCATTGTCTAACTTGCTGTATGCCCAGTGTTTATAGCAGTCAAGAAGTTACTGATGAATGAATGCAAGTGTGAGGGATAAACCCACAGTGTCTTGCTACTTCCTCAATTTTGTTCCTGCTATTCCCTCTACTGAAAATATTGTTACCTGTCAAATTATACTTACTCTTCAAGACCTAGTTCCACTGCTTCTTGATTCATGAAGGATCCTTTGAGTTCCTTCCCTTGGAAGTGACCTTGTCTTTGCTCCTGCCTCTGCAGTAGCCTGTACTACAGTCCACACTCACTCCATCTTGCTTTGATCATAACAGCATCGTTTGTTGTTTACACAGCTGTCTTCTCAGTGGATCAGAGACTGTTGAGAACAGAGGCCATGTCCATTTATCTTTCTGTTCTCCAGCACTCTGATCATTGTACCTTGAACTTGACAGAATTCTTATTTTAATGACAGTATTACCATATGTACCTTAATACTCTGATAGGCTTAGTAGAAGAATGTTCAAATTTGAAACCAAAAAATAAAGAGTTCTTTCATTCTAAGTTGCATGATACTCTTTTTATTCTTTTTTAATTGGAGGAGAACTGATTTACAATGTTGTGTTAGTTTTTCTACTGTACAACAACGTGTATCAGCAATCCCTATACATATATCCCCTTCCTCTTGAGCCTCCCGCCCACTCCTCACACTCATCTAGCCCTTTACATCATCACAGAGCCCCAAGTTGACTCCCTGTCTCATACAGCAGGTTCCCACTAGCTATCTATTTTATGCATGGTAGTGTGTATATGCCAATGCTCTCAGTTCTTCCCACCTTGTCCTTACCCCACTGTGTCCAGAAGTCTCTTCTCTATAGACATAGAGACATCTCTATTCATGCTCTGCAAATACATTCATCAGTACCATTTTTCTAGATGACCTATACATGGTTAATATAAAATATTTGTTTTCATTTTATGACTATTTTACTCTATATGATAGGCTCTAGGTTCATCTACATCACTACAAATGACCCAATTTTGTTCCTTCTTTATGGCTGAGTAATATTCCATTGTAATATGTACCACTGCTTCTTTATCCATCCATCTGTCAGTGGACATCTAGATTATTTCCGTGCCCTGGCAATTGTAAATAGTGCTGCAATGAACATTGGGGTACATGTGTCTTTTTGAATTATAATTTTCTTAGGGAATATGCCAAGTAGTGGGATTGCTGGATAATATGGTAGTCCTAGTTTCTTAAGGAATCATCATATCGTTCTCCATAATGGCTGTGTCAATTTACATTCCCATCAACAGTGCAAGAGAGTTCCCTTTTCTCTATATCCTTTCCAGCATTTATTATTTGTAGATTTTTGATGATGGCCATTCTGACTGTTGTAAGGTGTACCTCATTGTAGTTTTGATTTGTATTTCTCTAATAATGAGCAATATTGAGCATACTCATATCTGATAAATTAGACTTTAAAACAAAGGCTGTGAAAAGAGACAAAGAAGGATACTACATAATGATCAAAGGATCAATCCAAGAAGAAGATATAACAATTATAAATATATATGCACCCAACATAGGAGCACCACAATATGTAAGACAAATGATAACAAGTATGGAAGGGGAAATTAACAATAACACAATAATAGTGGGAGACTTTAATACCCCACTCACATCTATGGATAGATCAACTAAACAAAAATTAACAAGGAAACACAAACTTTAAATGATACAATAGACCAGTTAGACCTAATTGATATCTATAAGACATTTCACCCCAAAACAATGAATTTCACCTTTTTCTCAAGTGCACACGGAACCTTCTCCAGGATAGATCACATCCTGGGCCATAAATCTACCCTTGGTAAATTCAAAAAAATAGAAGTCATTCCAAGCATCTTTTCTGACCACAATGCAGTAAAATTAGATCTCAATTACAGGAGAAAAACTATTAAAAATTCTAACATATGGAGGCTGAACAACACACTGCTGAATAACCAACAAATCAAAGAAGAAATAAAAGAAATCAAAATATGCATAGAAACGAATGAAAATGAAAACACAACAACCCAAAACCTGTGGGACACTGTAAAAGCAGTGCTAAGGGGAAAGTTCATAGCAATACAGGCATACCTCAAGAAACAAGAAAAAAGTCAAACAAATAACCTAACTCTACACCTAAAGCAACTAGAAAAGGAAGAAATGAAGAACCCCAGGGTTAGTAGAAGGAAAGAAATCTTAAAAATTAGGGCAGAAATAAATGCAAAAGAAACAAAAAAGACCATAGCAAAAATCAACAAAGCCAAAAGCTTGTTCTTTAAAAGGATAAATAAAATTGACAAACCATTAGCCAGACTCATCAAGAAACAAAGGGAGAAAAATCAAATCAATAAAATTAGAAATGAAACTGGAGAGATCACAACAGACAACACAGAAATACAAAGGATCATAAGACACTACTATCAGCAATTATATGCCAATAAAATGGACAACGTGGAAGAAATAGACAAATTCTTAGAAAATTACAACTTTCCAAAACTGGACCAGGAAGAAATAGAAAATCTTAACAGACCCATCACAAGCACGGAAATTGAAAGTGTAATCAGAAATCTTCCAGCAAAAAAAAGCCCAGGTCCAGACGGCTTCACAGCTGAATTCTACCAAAAATTTAGAGAAGAGCTAACACCTATTCTGCTCAAACTCTTCCAGAAAATTGCAGAGGAAGGTAAACTTCCAAACTCATTCTATGAGGCCACCATCACCCTAATACCAAAACCTGACAAAGATGCCACAAAAAAAGAAAACTACAGGCCAATATCACTGACGAACATAGATGCAAAAATCCTTAACAAAATTCTAGCAATCAGAATCCAACAACACATTAAAAAGATCATACACCATGACCAAGTGGGCTTTATCCCAGGGATGCAAGGATTCTTCAATATCCGCAAATCAATCAATGTAATACACCACATTAACAAATTGAAAAATAAAAACCATATGATTATCTCAATAGATGCAGAGAAAGCCTTTAACAAAATTCAACATCCATTTATGAAATTTACCTCATAAATTTACCTCAACATAATAAAAGCTATATATGACAAGCCCACAGCAAACATTATCCTCAATGGTGAAAAATTGAAAGCATTTCCCCTAAAGTCAGGAACAAGACAAGGGTGCCCACTTTCACCATTACTATTCAACATAGTTTTGGAAGTTTTGGCCACAGCAATCAGAGCAGAAAAAGAAATAAAAGGAATCCAAATTGGAAAAGAAGAAGTAAAACTCTCACTGTTTGCAGATGACATGATCCTTTACATAGAAAACCCTAAAGACTCCACCAGAAAATTACTAGAACTAATCAATGACTGTAGTAAAGTTGCAGGATATAAAATCAACACACAGAAATCCCTTGCATTCCTATGCACTAATAATGAGAAAATAGAAAGAGAAATTAAGGAAACAATTTCATGCACCATTGCAATGAAAAGAATAAAATACTTAGGAATATATCTATCTAAAGAAACTAAGACATGGAACAACAGACTGGTTCCAAATAGGAAAAGGAGTTCGTCAAGGCTGTATATTGAACCCTGTTTATTTAACTTATATGCAGAGTACATCATGAGAAACACTGGACTGGAAAAAACACAAAGTGGAATCAAGATTGCCGGGAGAAATATCAATAACCTCAGATATGCAGATGACACCACCCTTATGGCAGAAAGTGAAGAGGAACTAAAAAGCCTCTTGATGAAAGTGAAAGTGGAGAGTGAAAAAGTTGGCTTAAAGCTCAACATTCAGAAAACGAAGATCATGGCATCTGGTCCCACCACTTCATGGGAAATAGATGGGGAAACAGTGTCAGACTTTATTTTTCTGGGCTCCAAAATCACTACAGATGGTGACTGTAGCCATGAAATTAAAAGACACTTACTCCTTGGAAGGAAAGTTATGACCAACCTAGACAGCATATTCAAAAGCAGAGACATTACTTTGCCAGCAAAGGTTCGTCTAGTCAAGGCTATCGTTTTTCCTGTGGTCATGTATGGATGTGAGAGTTGGACTGTGAAGAAGGCTGAATGCCGAAGAATTGATGCTTTTGAACTGTGGTGTTGGAGACGACTCTTGAGAGTCCCTTGGACTGCAAGGAGATCCAACCGGTCCAACTGAAGGAGATCAGCCCTGGGATTTCTTTGGAAGGAATGATGCTGAAGCTGAAACTCCAGTACTTTGGCCACCTCATACGAAGAGTTGACTCATTGGAAAAGACTCTGATCCTGGGAAGGATTGGGGGCCGGAGAAGAAGGGGACGACAGAGGATGAGATGGCTGGATGGCATCACTGACTCGATGGACGTGAGTCTCAGTGAACTCCGGGAGTTGGTGATGAACAGGGAGGACTGGTGTGCTGCGATTCATGGGGTCGCAAAAAGTCGGACACGACTGAGCGACTGATCTGAAAGAAACTAAAGACGTATATATAGAAAACTATAAAAAACTGGTGAAAGAATCAAAGAGGACACTAATAGATGGAGAAATATACCATGTTCATGGATCAGAAGAATCAATATAGTGAAAATGAGTATACTACCCAAAGCAATTTACAGATTCAATGCAATCCCTATCAAGCTACCAATGGTATTCTTCGCAGAGCTAGAACAAATAATTTCACAATTTGTATGGAAATACAACAAACCTGGAATAGCCAAAGCAATCTTAAGAAAGAAGAATGGAACTGGAGGAATCAACCTGCCTGACTTCAGGCTCTACTACAAAGCCACAGTCATCAACACAGTATGGTACTGGCACAAAGACAGAAATATAGGTCAATGGAACAAAATAGAAAGCCCAGAGATAAATCCACACACCTATGGACACCTCATCTTTGACAAAGGAAGCAAGAATATACAGTGGAGAAAAGACAATCTCTTTAACATGTGGTGCTGGGAAAACTGGTCAACCACTTGTAAAAGAATGAAAGTAGAACACTTTCTAACACCATACACAAAAATAAACTCAAAATGGACTAAAGATCTAAACGTAAAACCAGAAACTAAAAACTCTTAGAGGAGAACATAGGCGAAACACTCTCCGACATACATCACAGCAGGATCCTCTATGATCCACCTCCCAGAATATTGAAAATAAAAGCAAAAATAAACAAATGGGACCTAATTAAACTTAAAAGTTTCTGCACAACAAAGGAAACTATAAGCAATGTGAAAAGACAGCCTTCAGGATGGGAGAAAATAATAGCAAATGAAGCAACTGACAAACAACTAATCTCAAAAATATACAAGCAACTCCTACAGCTCAATTCCAGAAAAATAAATGACCCAATCAAAAAATGGGCCAAAGAACTAAATAGACATTTCTCCAAAGAAGATATACAGATGGCTAACAAACACATGAAAAGATGCTCAACATCACTCATTATCAGAGAAATGCAAATCAAAACCACAATGAGGTATCATTTCACTCCAGTCAGAATGGCTGCTATCCAAAACCAAAAGTCTACAAGCAATAAATGCTGGAGAGGGTGTGGAGAAAAGGGAACCCTCTTACACTGTTGGTGGGAATGCAAACTAGTACAGCCGCTATGGAGAACAGTGTGGAGATTCCTTAAAAAACTGGAAATAGAACTGCTTTATGACCCAGGAATCCCACTGCTGGGCATACACACCAAGGAAGCCAGAATAGAAAGAGACACATGTACCCCAATGTTCATCGCAGCACTCTTTATAATAGCCAGGACATGGAAGCAACCTCGATGTCCATCAGCAGATGAATGGATAAGAAAGCAGTGGTACATATACACAATGGAGTATTACTCAGCCCTTAAAAGAATACATTTGAATCAGTTCTAATGAGGTGGATGAAACTGGAGCCTATTATACAGAGTGAAGTAAGCCAGAAAGAAAAACACCAATACAGTACACTAACGCATATATATGGAATTTAGAAAGATGGTAATGATAACCCTGTATGCGAGACAGCAAAAGAGACACAGATGTATAGAACAGTCTTTTGGACTCTGTGGGAGAGGGAGAGGGTGGGATGATTTGGGAGGATGGCATTGAAACATGTATAATATCATATATGAAACGAATCATCAGTCCAGGTTCGATGCATGATACTGGTTGCTTGGGGCTGGTGCACTGAGATGATATGTACACCCGTGGTGGATTCATGGCAAAACCAATACAATATTGTAAAGTAATTAACCTCCAATTAAAATAAATAAATTTATATTAAAAAAATAATTTCATGTGTTTGTTTGGCCATTTGTATATTCATTTTGAATTAACCTCCACCTACCTCTTTCCTTTTTGTAAATGAGGATTATAATTCCTAACTTGCAAGGTTACAGTGAAACCTTTTACATGTACAGCAAAACATGTATGTGTGAGGTTTGCAAGCAGCCATATATGAAGCATAGTTCTTGGAACATAGCAGATGGGTATTTGGTGATTCATTCATTTGCTCAGTAAACACCGAGTGCTTGCTCTGTGACAGAGACTTATGACAGTGATTATGATAAAAAAAAAAAAAAAGTCCCAAACCTTAGAGTTTTCATTGATGGATGTTTGTAATTTGCGGAAGGATGAAAAACAAGGAAATACATTTTCATTTAAGTGATTAAGATGTTTAAATCTCAGGTATACACTATGCTGGAACAAGAGAATCCCAGTCTTGAGATGTTTGTTTAATGAATCTGAGATCAAATTCTACTTCATTAAAAAATTATTAAACATAGAGACTCCTCTCAATGTAAGTCCAGATAAATTGAAGAACTTATGAATTACTTTTGAATCTCTTAGGTGAAACAAGCAAAATCTATTTATATAAACTGTATTAGCATATGAAGTACAACCCCACTCCAGTACTCTTGCCTGGAAAATCCCATGGATGGAGGAGCCTGGTAGGCTACAGTCTATGGGGTCGCTGAGAGTCGGACAGGACTGAATGACTTCACTTTCACTTCTCACTTTCATGCATTGGAGAAGGAAATGGCAACCCACTCCAGTGTTCTTGCCTGGAGAATCCCAGGATCAGGGGAGTCTGGTGGGCTGCCGTCTCTGGGGTCGCACAGAGTCGGACATGACTGATGCGACTTAGCAGCAGCAGCAGCAGCAAGACTAAATTTAGTGGCTGCATTTCAAATTTTTTTTTGTTTCTTTTTTTTTATTTTATTTTTAAACTTTACAATATTGTATTGGTTTTGCCAAATATCGAAATGAATCTGCCACAGGTATACATGTGTTCCCCATCCTGAGCCCTCCTCCCTCCTCCCTCCCCATACCATCCCTCTGGGTCGTAAATGTCAACCAAATTCATTTAAAAAGCAGCCTAAAATGTATAGCCTTTAACTGTCTATCTGAGTCTTCAAAATAAAATCATGGTGGTGTATTATTCTGCTTTTTAGGTGGAATAGCTTCTTTTTACAAAACATAGATCAAATAGCAGTATAATGTCTGAAATTTAAATTTTGGTAATTTACTTTGTCACTCCATTTCTGATATGTAAAATGAGCTTTCTTCTCAGCTACTTACTTGACAAGTGTATTTTCATGAGTTTCCTACTGTCTCTTCTTCATTATTTAATTTGGGGCTCAGAAATTTTAAAACATTGTCAATTATATACAAGAATAAAAGTAACTTTGGGGCTTATATAAGTTAAGCTTTATATTGTGGCTTTCTTTTTTGACATATAAAATCTGTCATTTTAATTTTCTCTTTACACATATCATGACTTTTTTACTTTCGAAAGTAAAAGACAACAGCAGCAATAAGTCATTATAGCTTAATCATAATAAATATTTCATGATATACTGCCTAAGGCCCCTAATATTTAAAAAACTTTAGAATAAATTCCTGAAGATAGCAATTAAAATAGCTCAAGGAGAAGTTAATTTGTTTTCCTTAATTATTTCAATTATTACAATGATATTTAACTAGTTTCACTAAATAATAGAAAAGGTAAATCTCCAAAAATACATGATTGCCTAGAAGTTAGAAAATAAAAAAGATTCACTGATCCCTTTTCAGTACTTCAGATAAAGCTGTTTTCTTTTATATCACTCAGTGTTCATTTTCACAATGATTCATTCAATTATGATTTCTTCTTAGAATTTTGATTCCTGGGAAATATGAACTATTAGTTTGTTTTCTTCTCCCATCTACTAAGATTTCTCCCATTACTTTTTGCATTTCCTTTTTTGCTTTTATTGGTTAGGAACTTTCTGCTGAACTTAAGTTGTATTCAAACATAGCAATTATACTCTCACTGGTATAGTTGCTGCCTCCTTTTTCATGTGTTTCACATGCAAATCCATGAAACTCTTTCAAATGTTATAAATTTATAGAAGGCTTTTCCTTAAAAAATCTCTTCTTTTTTTTTTAATCTTCCTAATTTTTATTTTTAATATAAAATATGCTTAAAATATTATCAAAAATCTGATATAAAAATCTAATTTTACATAAAAGGCAAAGATAAAGTAGCATATCAAGATGTTGAAAGACATATAGACTTTCTATAACTCATAGCCTGAGGAAATGTGCTAATTCTTTAACAAGATTCTCATCAAAAGGGAAGGTAAGTGTAGCGTTCTAAATACAAACTAATGAAGCACTCACAATTATTTGAAAATTTAAACAGAGGAGTATAATTATGACTTGAAATTTCCTTTTCTTAGATTTTTTAACTGCTTAAAAAACTTTTATATTTACTTTTTGAATAATCATAATAAGAAATAGTTTATATATAAAACTCCTAGAGGAGAACATAGGCAAAACACTCTCTGACATACATCACAGGAGGATCCTCTATGACCCACCTCCCAGAATATTGGAAATAAAAGCAAAAATAAACAAATGGGGCCTAATTAACCTTAAAAGCTTCTGCACATCAAAGGAAACTATTAGCAAGGTGAAAAGACAGCCTTCAGAATGGGATAAAATAATAGCAAATGAAGCAACTGACAAACAACTAATCTCGAGAATATACAAGCAACTCCTACAGCTCAACTCCAGAAAAATAAATGACCCAATCAAAAAATGGGCCAAAGAACTAAATAGACATTTCTCCAAAGAAGACATACAGATGGCTAACAAATACATGAAAAGATGCTCAACATCACTCATTATCAGAGAAATGCAAATCAAAACCACTATGAGGTACCATTTCACACCAGTCAGAATGGCTGCGATCCAAAAGTCTACAAGCAATAAATGCTGGAGAGGGTGTGGAGAAAAGGGAACCCTCTTGCACTGTTGGTGGGAATGCAAACTAGTACAGCCACTATGGAGAACAGTGTGGAGATTCCTTAAAAAACTGGAAATAGACATGCCTTATGATCCAGCAATCCCACTGCTGGGCATACACACTGAGGAAACCAGAAGGGAAAGAGACACGTGTACCCCAATGTTCATCGCAGCACTGTTTATAATAGCCAGGACATGGAAGCAACCTAGATGTCCATCAGCAGATGAATGGATAAGAAAGCTGTGGTACATGTACACAATGGAGTATTACTCAGCCATTAAAAAGAATACATTTGAATCAGTTCTAATGAGGTGGATGAAACTGGAGCCTATTATACAGAGTGAAGTAAGCCAGAAAGAAAAACACCAATACAGTATACTAACGCATATATATGGAATTTAGAAAGATGGTAACAATAACCCTGTGTACGAGACAGCAAAAGAGACACTGATGTATAGAACAGTCTTATGGACTCTGTGAGAGAAGGAGAGGGTGGGAAGATTTGGGAGAATGGCATTGAAACATGTAAAATATCATGTATGAAACGAGTTGCCAGTCCAGGTTCAATGCACGATACTGGATGCTTGGGGCTGGTGCACTGGGACGACCCAGAGGGATGGAATGGGGAGGGAGGAGGGAGGAGGGTTCAGGATGGGGAACACATGTATACCTGTGGCGGATTCATTTTGATATTTGGCAAAACTAATACAATTATGTAAAGTTTAAAAATAAAATAAAATTTTAAAAAAAACAACAAAAATAAATAAAGATATATTAGACACATCAAAAAAAAAGAAATAGTTTATAGAAACAGATTTTCTTTTTTTTAAATTTTATTTTATTTTAAACTTTACAAATTGTATTAGTTTTGCCAAATATCAAAATGAATCAGCCACAGGTATACATGTGTTCCCCATCCTGAACCCTCCTCCCTCCTCCCTCCCCATACCATCCCTCTGGGTCGTCCCAGTGCACTAGCCCCAAGCATCCGGTATCATGCATCGAACCTGGACTGGCAACTCGTTTCATACATGATATTATACATGTTTCAATGCCATTCTCCCAAATCTTCCCACCCTCTCCCTCTGCAACAGAGTCCATAAGACTGTTCTATACATCAGTGTCTCTTTTGCTGTACACCAGTGTTCATCACAGTACTGTTTATAATAGCCAGGACATGGAAGCAACCTAGATGTCCATCAGCAGATGAATAGATAAGAAAGCTATGGTACATATACACAATGGAGTGTTACTCATCCATTAAAAAGAATACATTTGAATCAGTTCTAATGAGGTGGATGAAAGTGGAACCTATTATACAGAGTGAAGTAAGCCAGAAAGAAAAACACCAGTATAGTATACTAACACATATATGTGGAATTTAGAAAGATGGTAACAATAACCCTGTGTATGAGACAGCAAAAAAAATCTATTCTATTTGTGATTCTTTGACATAGTAGTTGAAGAAATGGAAGCAACAGTTAAATCTATCTGTGTGCACATACACACACAACACACACACAGTTTTTTTTTGTTGTTTGTTTGTTTGTTTTTTAAACAAAGCAAAGATAACCTAAGTTTACTTAATGGACTGATGTTGAAGCTGAAACTGCAATACTTTGGCCACCTGATGCCAAGAGCTGACTCATTTGAAAAGACCCTGATGCTGGGAAAGATGGAGGGCAGGAGGAGAAGGGGACGACAGAAGATGAGATGGTTGGATGGCATCACCAACTCAATGGACATGGGTTTGGGTGGGCTCTGGGAGTTTGTGATGGACAGGGAGGCCTGGCATGCTGCAGTTCATGGGGTCACAAAGAGCTGGACATGACTGAGGGACTGAACTGAACAGGAAAAAAAAATTATTATTGTGGTGCCACTGAGAAAAATGAAAGCAACTGGATCTTTGAAAACATTTGGAAGTCTGGGGAAGATAAGACAAAGAAATAAGTCCCCATTTTAAAGCCAGAGACAAAGGCAAAGCATAGAGGCTGACAGAGGATTGAGTCCAGAGAATGAACTTGAACCTGCACAGAGTACATCCTCATATATGGAGAACACCTCATAGATTTTTTTCTTTTTGTTTGCATTGAATGCCAGGTATTTTAGATAGATATACCAAATTGCTGTAACAGACTTAAAAAAGTGAAAAATGTCTCAAACACAATAGAAGTTAAAACAGTTTGACTAAAACTAAGAGATTGAGATGTGAGAGTTGGGCCATAAAGAAGGCTGAGCGCCAAAAAATTGATGCTTTCTAATTGTGATGCTGGAGAAGACTCTTGAGGGTCCCTTGGACAGCAAGGCGATCAAGCCAGTCAATCCTAAAGGAAATCAACCTTGAATATTCATTGGAAGGACTGATGCTGAAGCTGAAACTCCAGTACTTTGACCACCTGATGCGAAGACTGACTCATTGGGAAAAAAGCCTGATGCTGGGAAAGATTGAAGGCAGGAAGAGAAGGGGACGACAGAGGATGAGATGATTGGATGGCATCATGGACTCAATGCACATGATTTTGAGGACCGGGAAGCCTGGCATGCTGCAGTCCTTGGAGTCGCAAAATAGTCAGACAGGACCAAGTAACCGAAAAACAACAGCAAGTGATTGCATTTGTTTTGAGATGAATTGGAAATTAATTTTGTCCTTTAAATGTATTTACAAGCAGCATTGTGAAAGGTAAATTTAAATACTCCATGGAGTCACAGAGAGTTGGACATGACTGAGGGAGTGAACTGAACTGCAATTTAAACACTAAAGTAGGATTCATTTCCCAGAATTATTGAGAAAAGTAGACCCAAGGAGTAGTGGTGTCTTTATTTTAAAGTTGCCTGGGGAAACTGGTTTATTCTTTGATTTTCAGTCTCTTATTACATGCGTGATAGTGGATGACATTATGACCAATCCTGCTAAAATAGTGACACCCTGAGTCACATCTATTAGTCATCTGCTTCTAGTATTTTTCTAATCCAAGTGTAAACTAAGTTTGCCAGTTATGGTTTAAAACTGTGACAGTCAAATAAAGAGAAATTTTAGGTTGATTTGGTTGGTTAAATTTTGTGTAAATAGGACAAGTGAATCCTCCAATTTCCTGGTCATCACTGGATGACTTAATCACTTGTCCTCTTTTCTAATTTTTACCTTCCCACAAAATTCCTTGGGTTTTTTGTTTGTTTGTTTAAATCTTTTACTTGGCATTAGACTGTTAGGGGTACACAGATCTGTAAGATAATTGGATCTGAGATTACTAGCATCTGAATTGGCAAAAATACATTCAAATGAATGGAATTCAATAAAAAACATAATTCTGGTCAACTACTTTCATTCTTTTTTTTCTTTTAAAACATGTACTGATAGCCCGAATTTAAGTAATGTTGCAAAAATTGTGAGAGTCCCAGTAACTTTATTATTTTTTTTTAATTTTATTTTATTTTTAAACTTTACATAATTGTATTAGTTTTGCCAAATATCAAAATGAATCCGCCACAGGTATACATGTGTTCCCCATCCTGAACCCTCCTCCCTCCTCCCTCCCCATACCATCCCTCTGGGTCATCCCAGTGCACTAGCCCCAAGCATCCAGTAACTTTATATTCCACTGAGAATCTGTGATTTAGCCACGCATCTTATTGTTTTGAATTAGAGTAGAACATGGCACATTGGAATAAATTTTTAAGGTAAGAAGCTTCATGGAATAGAAAATTGGTGGTGTTGTCTGAATTGAAAGTAGAATCAGAACATATGTCATCAATCCTATTTCATCTGCCAGGTATTACATTAAATTTAATACTAAATTAGTGTTATAAAAATTAAAGGTACATCCTAAATCATTCAGTATTTCCTTCTCTTCCTTTATACATTATTAAAAATTTCATTAAAAAAAAAACTGAACAGTCACTTGTAGACATCAATAATCTTTGCAGATTTGCATATTGCCTTCCAATCTGTCCCCGTGTATTCCAGCCTTGTAATTTCCTGTTTATAGCAGGTCTTGGTACATATTCATGAGGATGCATTGCTATAGTCTCAATAAGGAATATATCGCAATAAATCAGCCTTAACTAAAAGTTTTTCTTCACAGTTTCTTTGTTATCTTTAGATGATCTTGTTTGTTGGAACTTTTAAGAAAGAATTCCCTTTGGATTATATTCTCTAGCTTGAAAAGTTCTAGTCTTTAATCCTGTGATGTCACATAGTTTTATCTTAAAGGCCAATTCTAATAAATTGATAATGAAGACTCAGAACGTGTTGAGTAGGAATCTGAGTTTTCATAAGGTCTCAGCAGGTGATTGATTGGCAGTGATGTTCATGGAGGCAGTAGGGTGCTTTTGAAGGAAAGAATATTTATTACTGATTTTCAGGAATATTTATTATATTCTATTTAGTATTTTTACCAAATACAAAAATAATTTAGTTTCTTGCCTTTTGAAACAGATTTTTACTGCTTAAATTAGTCCTTTTTTAAGGGGATAGGCAATTTTCAATTCTCTGTTTCTGGGTTAGAGTGTCTCTTCATGTACCTAACATATATATACCAGATGTCATGTCTGAGGACGAGTTTCTTCCTTAGCTCATGAAAAATAGGTTTCATAGATTTTTTTTAAAATTGGGTCACAGTCTTCTCTTATCATTATTTGCATGTTTTTTTCCTCAGCTCATATTCTATATGATGGTGAAAAGGTTTGGAGTCAGCCTAGTTTGAATACTTTTTGGGAAACCACTTCCTTTTTTCTAAATTAATCAATGCAGAATTTATTTCTTCATTCTGATAGCTTAATGAATACAAGAATTCCCTTTTTTCTTATAGTTCAGAATGACAATATGCTTAAAGTGGATTAGAATATAAAAAAAACAGATTACAAAACAATACATAGAATCTTATTTTGTTAACAAATACATGTACATTTAGGAGGAAAATGTATATAGAGGAAAAAATATATAGAGTAACATTTTAAGAGTTATTTGTGAATGGTGGAATTGTGGTGGAATGGTGGAATGATTTTTTTTTTCTTGTTTCTGTCTACTCAATAAAGTTCTATCATTAATGTAAAAAAAAAAGAAATTTATCAATAGGTATATTTTAATCAGTCATACTTAGAACATGAAGACACTTCAATTTGCTCAGAAAATGTTGACTGTGCTTTTCTCTGATTGCTTGTGTTCTGATTCTTCTGTTCTTTCGCTTAAGAGAACGACTCGTTTGCTGACTTTGTTCTGTTTTCCATCCTCTACATCAGTTATCTCCTTTTGCATTTAATTTTGTCCCATTCTTCTGAGATGGCCCTTGAGTTTTTAATACACTTAACTGATATACATCTTTTTAGAATTGACCCTTCCTGCTACAACACAAATTTTAACTTGTGTATAGCATTATTTTTTAGCAATTCTTCCTTATCTCATTCGTTTGATGTTTTGCCTCAACTGTTTATTTATAACAACCTCCTTTTATTTAATAGCAGTCATGTCTCTTAAACTTTGTGGACTATGTCAAACAGTCCCTGGGAGTTTTTTTCTGATTTCTCAGAAGAAAACTGAGTGTCAGCAGTGTCATTGTTCAGAAGTGTCATTTATCTTATTTGACAATATTTTTCATAGGCCACGTGAAATTTGGAAAAAAATAATGTTTTTCTTGCTCTGTCCTCAAATATAACATCAGAACTTTCAGTAAACAGAAATAGAAGATTGACCTTGGTTTTTCATTTCATCCGCAGGTGTGATGTAGAGCTTCTCCTCTCAGATAAACATATTGGGCTGTTGTTGTTTAGTTGCTAAGTCATGTCTGACTCTTTGTAACTCCATGAACTGTAGCACACCAGGCTTCCATCTTTCACTATCTCCTGGAGGTTGGTCAAACTCATGTCCATTGAGTTGATGATGCTATTCAACTATTTTATCCTGGGTTGGACCCTTTTCCTCCTGCCCTCAATCTTTCCCAGCATCAGGGTCTTTTCCAATGAGTCAGTCTTTGCATCATGTGGCCAAAGTATTGGAGCTTCAGCTTTAGCATCAGTCCTTCCAATGAATATTCAGGATTGATTTCCTTTTGGATTGACTAGTTTGATCTCCTAGCTGTCCAAAGGACACTGAAGAGTCTTCACCAGCACTACAATTGAAAAGGATCATTTCTTTGGTGCTCAGCCTTCTTTATAGTCCACCTCTTACATCCGTATGTGACTACTGGAAAAGCCATAGCTTTGACTATATGTTCCGTTGTAGGCAAAGTGATGTCTCTGCTTTTTAATGTGTTGTCTAGGTTTGTCATAACTTTTCTTCCAAGGAGCAAGTGTCTTTTAATTTCATGGCTGCAGTTAATGTCTGTGGGGATTTTGGAGCCTAAGAAAATAAAATTGGTCACTATTTTCACCTTTTCCCTTCTATTTGCCATGGAGTGATAGGACCAGATTCAGTGATTATAGTTTTTTGAATGTAGAGTTTTAAGCCAGCTTTTTCACTCTCCTCTTTCACCCTTGTGAAGAGGCTCTTTAGTTCCTCTTTACTTTCTGCCATTTACGGTGGTACTATCTGCATGTCTGATATTATTGTTCTCCCAGCAATCTTGATTCCTGCTTGTGATTCATGCAGCCCAGCATTTTGCATGATGTACTCTGAGGCAGACAAAGTAGTGTCCACTTAAATTCCAAGTTTCTGTCAGATTTTCATAAAGTATACTCTGTTTTGCTCAGGTGCCTCTTTTTTTTTTTTCCCCAAGGCCTTGTTATCTCTATGATGTTGAACTACTGTAGCATATCAAATAATACAATTCCTAGAAGAATTAGAGTGTTTCTTTATTCATAGATTCTTCACCCAATAAAATATCATTTGGAGAAATACTGATCCAAAAGCACACCATGCTACTTACATTACAGTTGTCAGGGATGTGCAGTCTCAGTTGTGTGTGTGTGTAAGAGGGAAGTGAGGAAGAGTAGCCAAGGAAACATTCTACTTACCTGGAAAGGTGGGAGCTAGCAACTGGAGCAGGATGGCTACCAGCCTAGTGAGCAATGGGCCTTTCTGGAACTAATGAGCAAAAATGCATCAGCCTCTTCAACTTTTTTTTTTTTTAATAATAATCTTTATATCATGAAGCAAGCTTAGAACATTTCATGAGCTAAAGGCTTGAAAGGATTTTCTAAGTCTAGATTTTCACTCAATAAATGAAGCATATTTATGTTTCTGATGGGGGGCAATGAAAAAACTGCTTCAAGTTACATAATCATCTTCTATATAAATATGAATATTTCTGAACACCTTATATTCTTCTCTCCCATATGAGAGCAAAGGAGGACCCCAGGACATCATTTAAAAGTCACCGTTCTTCACCTTTTCCTCCCCCAAGGAAATTGGGCTGTCTTTCATCAACTCATGATTAACCTAACTACCATTCCAAACAAAATAGCACAGTTACTTCCTGAGCATGTTTATAAAATATGCAAATCCAACTTGTCCTTTGCTTCATTATTACATCCATTATTTAGTTTCATTATAAAACATTTGAGGTTAAGAAAGGATAATTAACGCAATTAAGTTCCCATGGTTTAAAAATTACCCAATTTTAGTAAATGTTTTAATGGAATTCTAGCACAAAAATGAAGATGAAATTCATTACCTTCATTATAACAGCACCAAATAGAACAAAATAATCACTCTGAAACTCAAAATATGCTATAAATGAATATTTATTATTTAATAGAAAGCCACTAAACTATACCTATAGATTACCAATATATGAATATTTTTCTTTTTCTATGTTGCTGGATGAATAGTTTAAGGAAAGCGGAAGAAATGAGACTTAGCTATTTATTTTTAAAGGACTTACATCTGTTTTATCAGATTATAGCATACTTAAAACATCACTGAATATGCATCTCAACAACTTTCCTTTTGGTCTACTTTGAGATTAAAATATTTAATCAACATTTTTTTTTGAAACATGTTAAATATTAGACCCTGTATTAATGATTTTTTAATTTCCTAATGCTCATGTCAGAGAGGAAGAAATTTTCCTCTATGTTTTTCTGGCTGGTCTAAAAACTAAATTAACATGAGATAGATTAACAAGAGAAAAATCAAACAAAATTTTAATAGCATATATACATGGGGAGAGACTCAGGGAAACTAAGTAAGTTGCCAAAACGGCCGAAGACCTTACCTTAAATATCATCTTTGGCTAAAGGCAAAAGAAAATGTTGCAGATAGTGGTTTGGGACTTCAGAGGGGAAGAAGGCAATTCAAATAAAAATAGAAAAGTAAATAAATGTTTACTGGGCCACACAGAGATAACGGACACAAAGTGGACTCTGATCTCTAGGCCCTCTGGAGTTTCCTCTACAATTTTAGTGCATATTCTAGGCAGATACCTCTTGTGATAGCTCTATTCCAGAAACAGGCCTGGAATCTAAATTTTTTTAGCAGCTAAGGGAGATGTAAAATGAAAAACTTTCTAAGTCTTCTGTTTCTTAAAAATTATCGGCTTGAATTAATCCTCATGCCAAAGAGACACAATTTGGGGTGGAAAATTTTGCTCCCTTGTACTCACAAGAACCAGTGGTGAAACGGGTATAAAAACTAGTTGATCAGCATGCTCTAGGTAACCTACCTGGTCAGAGAGTAAAACTAGGCAGAGCGGAAGTACAGGGTGCTAGTGTTTGGGATATAAAAAGAGAAGTAATCAACTAAACAGAAAATTAGCAAGGAAACACAAACTTTAAATGATACATTGGACCAGTTAGACCTAATTGATATCTATAGGACATGTCACCCTAAAACAATGAATTTCACCTTTTTCTCAAGTGCACATGGAACCTTCTCTAGGATAAATCACATCCTAGGCCATAAATCTATCCTTGGTAAATTTTAAAAAAATGAAATCATCTCAAGCATCTTTTCTGATCACAATGTGGTAAGATTAGATGTCAACTACAGGAAAAAAAGCTACTAAAAATACAAACATATGGAGGCTAAAGAACACACTTCTGAATAACCAACAAGTCACAGAAGAAATCAAAATAAGAAATAAAAATATACATAGAAATGAATGAAAATGAAAACCAACAACCCAAAGCCTATCGAATTCAGTAAAAGCAGTGCTAAGGGGAAGGTTCATAGCAATATAAACTTACCTCAAGAAACAGGAGAGAAATCAAATAAATAACCTAACTCTACACCTAAAGCAACTAGACAAAGAAGAAATGAACCACCCCAGGATTAGTAGAAGGAAATAAATCATAAAAACTAGGGCAGAAATAAGTGCAAAAGAAACAAAGGAGACCATAGCCCAAATCAACAAATCTAAAAGATGGTTCTTTGAGAAGGTAAATAAAATAGATAAACCATTAGCCAGACTCATCAAAAAAAAAAAAGGGAGAAGAATCAAATCAATAAAAATAGAAATGAAAATGGAGAAATCACAACAGACAACACAGAAATACAAAGGATCATAAGAGACTATTATCAGCAACTATATGCCAATAAAATGGACAGCTAGAAGAAATGGACAAATTCTTAGAAAAGTACAACTTTCCAAAACTGAACCAGGAAGAAATAGAAAAGCTTAACAGACCCATATCAAGCACGGAAATCAAAACAGTAATCATAAATCTTCCAGCAAACAAAAGCCCAGGACCAGACGGCTTCACAGCTGAATTCTACCAAAAATCTAGACAAGAGCTAAAACCTATCCTATTCAAACTCTTCCAGAAAATTGCAGAGGATGTAAACTTCCAAACTCATTCTAAGAGCCCACCATCACCCTAATACCAAAAGCAGACAAAGATGCCACAAAAAAAGAAAACTACAGGCCAATATCACTGATGGACATAGATGCAAAAATCCTTAACAAAATTCTAGCAAACAGAATCCAACAACATATTAAAAAGATCATACATCATGACCAAGTGGGCTTTATCCCAGGGAAACAAGGATTCTTCAATATTTACAAATCAATGTGATACATACACCACATTAACAAAGTGAAAGATAAAAACCATATGATTATCTCAACAGATTCAGAGAAAGCCTTTGACAACATCCAACATCCATTTATGATAAAAACCCTCCAGAAAGAAAGCATAGAAATAACCTACCTCAACATAATAAAAGCCATAAATGATAAACCCTGGTATCTTCCCTGGTGGCTCAGATGGTAAAGCGTCTGCCTGCAATGTGGGAGACCCCAGTTCGATCCCTAGGTTGGGAAGATCCCCTGGGGAAGGAAATGGCAACCCACTCCAGTACTCTTGCCTGGAAAATTCCATGGACGGAGGAGCCTGTAGGCTACAGTCCATGGGGTCGCAAAGAGTTGGACACGACTGAGCAACTTCACTTTCACTTTCATGATAAACCCACAGCAAACATTATCCTCAATGGTGAAAAATTGAAAGCATTTCCCCTAAAGTCACGAACAGGACAAGGAAGCCCACTCTCACCACTACTGTTCAACATAGTTTTGGAAGTTTTAGCCACAGCAATCAAAGAAGAAAAAGAAATAAAAGGAATCAAGATTGGAAAGAATTAAAACTCTCACTGTTTGTAGATGGCATGATCCTCTACATAGAAAACCCTAAAGACTCCACCAGAAAATTACTAGAGCTAATCAATGAATATAGTAAAGTTGCAGGGTATAAAATTAACACACAGAAATCCCTTGCATTCCTATACACTAACAATGAGAAAACACAAGTAGAAATTAAGAAACGATTCCATTCACCATTGCAACGAAAAGAATAAAATATTTAGGAATATATCTACCTAAAGAAACAAAAGACTTATATATAGAAAACTATAAAACACTGATGAAAGAAATCAAAGATGACACAAATAGATGGAAAATATACCATGTTTGTGGATCAGAAGAATCAATATAGTGAAAATGAGTATACTACCCAAAGCAATCTATAGATTCAATGCAATTCCTATCAAGCTACCAAAGGTATTTTTCAGAGAATTAGAACAAATAATTTCACAATTATTATGGAAATACAAAAAACTTCGAATAGCCAAAGCTATCTTGAGAAAGAAGAATGGAACTGGAGGAATCAACCTGCGTGACTTCAGGCTATACTACAAATCAACAGTCATCAAGACAGTATGATACTGGCACAAAGACAGAAACATAGATCAGTGGAACAAAATAGAAAGCCCAGAGATAAATCCACACACTTATGGACACCTTATCTTTGAAAAGGGAAGCAAGAATATACAGTGGAGAAAAGACAATCTCTTTAACAAGTGGTGCTGGGAAAACTGGTCATCCACTTGTAAAAGAATGAAACTAGAACACCGTCTAACACCACACACAAAAATAAACTCAAAATGGATTACAGATCTAAACATAAGACCAGAAACTATAAAACTCCTAGAGGAGAACATAGGCAAAACACTCTCTGATGTAAATCACAGCAGGATCCTCCATGACCCACCTCCCAGAATACTGGAAATAAAAGCAAAAATAAACAAATGGGACCTATAAACTTAAAAGCTTTGGCACAATGAAAGAAACTATAAGCAAGGTGAAAGACAGCCTTCAGAATGGGAGAAAATAATAACAAATGAAGCAACTGGCAAATAATTAACCTCAAAAATATACAAGCAAGTCCTGCAGCTCAATTCCAGAAAAATAAATGACCTAACCCAGCAATTCCACTGCTGGGCATACACACCAGGGAAACCAGAATTGAAAGAGACACGTGTACCCCAATGTTCATCACAGCACTGTTTACAATAGCCAGGACATGGAAGCAACCTAGATGTCCATCAGCAGATGAATGGATAAGAAAGCTGTGTTACATATACACAATGGAATATTACTCAGCTATTAAAAAGAATGCATTTGAATCAGTTCTAATGAGGTGGATGAAATTGGAGCCTATTATACAGAGTGAAGTAAGTCAGAAATAAAAACACCAATGCAGTATATTAATGCATATATATGAAATTTAGAAAGATGGTAATGATGACCCTATATGTGAGACAGCAAAAGAGACACAGATGTAAAGAACAGACTTTTGGACTCTGTGGGAGAAGACGAGAGTGGGATGATTTGAGAGAATAGTATTGAAACATGTGTATTACCAATGTGAAATAGATCGCCGGTCCAGGTCCGATGCATGAAACAGGGTGCTCAGGGCAGGTGCACTGGGATGACCCTGAGGAATGAGATGGGGAGGGAGGTGGGAGGGGGTTCAGGATGTGGAACACATATACACCCATGGCTGATTCATGTGAATATATGGCAAAAACTACCACAATATTGTAAAGTAATTAGCCTCCAATTAAAATTTAAAAAAAATAAAATTAAAAATAAGTAAATAAAAAGAGAAGTAGAATGCATTCAAAGTCTGTTTGATGTATTCTGGTGTCACTTTATCCTTCTTTGGTGAGCATTTGTATATAGGTCAACATTCATAATTTAATGGATTTCATATATGTATGTGTGTGTTTGTGTATATATATATATATATATATATATATATATATATATATATATATTTCCCCCCCTTAAGGCATGAAAGTCCATTTTTACTCTTAAATTGGCTATCATTTACCATTTGTACTCTGTTAGCCAGCTAGAGGAGAAGGCGATGGCACCCCACTCCAGTACTCTTGCCTGGAAAATCCCATGGACAGAGGAGCTTGGTAGGCTGCAGTCCATGGGGTTGCGAAGAGTCAGGCATGACTGAGGAACTTCCCTTTCACTTTTTACTTTCATGCATTGAAGAAGGAAATGGCAACCCACTCCAATGTTCTTGCCTGGAGAATCCCAGGGATGGGGGAGCCTGGTGGACTGCCATCTATGGGGTCACACAGAGTCGGACACGACTGAAATGCCTTAGCAGCAGCAGTAGCAGCAGCCAGCTAGAATAGTTCTTTTTCTGTCTTTCCAAAAGGTACTGATATTTTCAGATAATTGCTTATTTTCCCTTCAATGTTTAAACCAAGAGTAGCCAAATTTGTGTTTCTAGTAGTCATGTATGGGTGTGAGAGTTGGATCATAAAGAAGGCTGAGTGATGAAAAGTTGATTCTTTCGAACTACGGTGCAGGAGAAGACTCTTGAGAGTCCCTTGGACTGCAAGGAGATCCAACCAGTCTATCCTAAAGGAAACCAAGCCTGAATATTCATTGGAAGGACTGATGCTGAAGCTGAAGTTCTAATACTTTGACCACCTGATACAAAGCCTGCTCATTGGAAAAGACCCTGATGCTGGGAAAGATTGAGGACAGGAGGAGAAGGGGGAGAAATAGGATGAGATGGTTAGATGCCATCACCAACTCAATGGACATGAGTTTGAATAAACTCTGGGAGATAGCGAGGGACAGGGAAGCCTGGAGTTCTGCAGTCCATGGGGTCACAAAGAGTCAGACACGACTTAGCAACTGAACAACAACAAGTAAAGGCTGTGTTGGGTGTGCTTATGGAGAGGTGAGGAAACAAGTTTTGCTTCTTTTTTTGTCTTAAAATCCATTGGAGTATTTTTAACATTATTATTTTTTTCCTTTAGATTGAAGGCCCAGAGTTATATTAATCATTCTTGGTTCAAATCACATACTCAGTATTGGTCCACATATATCTATGGCAAGGGTCAGATGATTTGAAAGAATAGCATTGAAACATGTATATTACCATATGTGAAATGAATCACCATTCCAGGTTTGATGCATGAGGCAGGCTGCTCAGGGCTGGTGCACTGGGATGACCCTGATGGATGGGATGGGAAGGGAGGTGGGAGGGGGGTGAAGTTCAGGATGGGGAACACATGTACACCCATGGCTGATTCATGTCAATGTATGGCAAAATCCACTACAGTACTGTAAAGTAATTAGCCTCCAATTAAAATAAATAAATTTAAAAATTAAGAATTAAAAAAAATCACAATGCTGAATATTCAAAAATAATAATAATGATAAGCAAATGTGAACACAAGCCTAAAGCCAAAGCTAACACCTTGGAAATAATGACCGGCATCTAACCACATGCTTCCCTCATAGTGCAGTTGGTAGACCCTGATTCGATTCCTAGGTTGGGGAGATCTGCTGGAGAAAGGATAGGCTACCCACTCCAGTATTCTTGGGCTTCCCTTGTGGCTCAGATGGTAAAGAATCCACCTGCAATGCAGGAGACCTGGGTTCGATCCTTGGGTTGGGAAGATCCCCTGGAGAAGAGAAAGGCTACCCACTCCAGTATTCTGGCCTGGAGAATATCATGGACTGTATAGTCCATGGGGTTGCAAAGAATCAGACATGACTGATTTTCCCTTCATCTAACCATATAACCTTGGTTCTGTTGTCTTTCTTAATCTAGGCTAAATATTATCCTTCCTTTTTATGTGTGAAATCTGTGTCTGTTGCTTCCATGTATACTACACATATTCATTTACACACATTTATGCACACACTTATTGTTTAAACCTATAAAAAAGTATATCATACAATACGTAGTCTTTTGGAATTAATTTTTTAATATTAAATTGCCAAGATTCACCTATACTTTATATGCCACTACAGTTTGTTCTTTTTAACTTTTGTGAAATACACCACCTCACAGTCGTGAGCTCTCCCATGGTAGATCACTATTCACAATAGATTCTTCCAGTAGTGAACAGTGCTGCTAAACTACCCTTGACTGGAAATTCTGTTGGTGCATGTGCATATGTTTCTCTTCAGCATATATTCATGAAATTGGAATGTCTGAATCACAGAAGTTTTGTGGTTCATCTCTAGGATATAATATCAGACTCATTTTCAGTGTGCTTGCAGCATTTCCCATTTACATTTTAAATTTTTATTGGTACCTTGGATATATACAAACATTGATGCATCTTTTGATAAATATTGAACCAGGGAATATTCATTCAGCAACACCAGATAGTTAGTGGGCAGGACTTCACCCTAGAGGCAAACCAATAGACCATCATCACAAACTCTCTTCTCAAAAATTTCTTTCTGTCTCTCTTGTGTGCACACACACAAAGAAATAGCCCTGGTTTTGCTCTCTGAAGCTCCTAGAACATCTGTAAATTGAGGAAGTTGGGCTAGATTAGCACCTTTCAAACTATGTCCCGTGACAACTTTGTTTTGTATGTCTATGAATGTGTGAATGTTGGAGATATTTTGGTAGATGAAGGTGGAGTAGAGGAAAGGAAGGTGAGACAAGGCTAGAAATCTAGGAGATCTACCAATGCTACAAACAAAGAAGTTGCACTTTCATCTCTACCTTTATTGTATTCTATGTGATAAAGTTTTCCTGTTGATAAGTCAAATCAAAAGTTAGAAACTTGCTGGAACAGGTGATCTCTTAAGTCCCTTTCTGCCCTATTGTCCTGTGATTATGCACTGTATCATTTAGAGCGATTCATGCTAGCTAATACAACTGATAAAGCCCGAAATCTCAGTGGCTTCGGAGAAGGCAATGGCACCCCACTCCAGTACTCTTGCCTGGAAAATCCCATGGACAGAGGAGCCTGGTAGGCTGCAGTCCATGGGGGTCACTACGAGTCAGACACGACTGAGCAACTTCACTTTCACTTTTCACTTTCATGCATTTGGAGAAGGAAATGGCAACCCACTCCAATGTTCTTGCCTGGAGAATCCCAGGGACGGGGGGAGCATGGTGGGCTGTCGTCTCTGGGGTCGCACAGAGTCGGACACGACTGAAGCGACTTAGCAGAAGCAGCAGCTCAGTGGCTTAGCCAGCAGATTTATTTTTAACTCACACAAAGCTTGCTACGATTGACAGAGGCCCTCCTCCATCAGGTAACTCAGAGACATGGCTGTCTCAGTCTTATGATGCTGTGTTCTCACCTGTGGCCTCTTAGGTTGTAGCAGCATAAGGAAGAGGAGAATGGGATGAGCACATCCAGCTTTAACTGACTCAGCTCAGAAGTGACAGTTGAGTTCACAGCCCATTGGCTAACCCAGCTCATCACAAGGATGGCTGGAACATGTCTGGGAACACATGGAACATTTGGTCCACAGTTGACTCTAGCTCATGTACCAAGTACAAGAAGCATAATTCAGATGTAGCAGGTTATCAGAATCAAGGTGACATACAGTTAAATAGTGGAGATTTTCTCAGAAAGGTTCCTTGTGATCCTCAAGTTAATCCTTTCAAAAGATTTCCAGTGTAATCTTTTGTGTTCTGGAAAATATCCAGTGTTCCTGTTAGGATCCATACTTTTATTGCTTTTAGGGTTGAAATGTAAAATATAAAAATTGGGTTACTGGTCTTTATTGTACTAAAATTTAATTTAAAAAAATTCTGGGTTCTATCACATGGAGTATGTGCAGTAGTAGGTCAGACTGAGCAATCTATTTCCTTCTATGCAGATCAAAATGCAAGGCACTTCCCTCATAAAATGCATGCCTGTTTTTTTTTTTTTTTTCTTATGTTGCTCTGAGATGAAAGAGAACACAGAGTACAAATGGTCTTTCTGACTATCTTCATGTGACTTAATTTTATTTTTGAGCTTGTCGATATCTCCTTTAACAGCTCATTCTGCATCTCATCTCCCAGTGGTACAGCATGCTCAATATGATTCACTTTCTAAAACAATAGATTTAACTTGGACATTGCTAATGATCAGGAGAAGTCCAGATATTGAGTCAGAAGCAATTAAATCATTTTGGGAAGGGACCACTGCTGAGTTAGTGTGTTCTTTGGAAGTTGATTCTGGTGACTCAAAGCAACAATAAGAGCACAGTGGAAAGAAGCCCATGCCTGATGTGGGGGTGTAGCTGGCAGGAGGGTTGGGAAGATAGTTCACTCAGGGAAGCAAAGATAAAATTATAAACAGAATGATGTAGGAAACGCCTGGCATTAGGGGACATACTTAAGCTGCCTGATAAAAAGACACTGAAAACTATGAGAAGGAAGAGGGGAAAGTTAACTAGTATGAAGAAGAGAGGCCAGAGAGGAAAGGCTTATTGAAATATTTAGAGAAATATCTTTAGGAGCTTAAACAATTAGTTCTGCAATGAAAATGACCACTTTATTTCCTGACTTTGTTTTAAAATGCTTTAAAATCTAACTGGGGCAAAGCAGGTTTGGGGACAAAGAAAATGGGCTAGAACCTTGTTTTTTTTTTTTTTTCCCTGTTGGTTGAAGGAACACTCAACAAAGGAACAAATAAAGCTTCTTGTTTGGGTTCGATTGTTCTACTGCTTCCAGAGGTTACTCAGATCCAAGTACGAGAGGTGATTCTTTGCAATGTAAGCTAATAAAGCAACTCCCCAGTGGTTTTCTGGTAGGACTTTGCTCTTCCCAACCAAGCATTTTACCAGTTTTCTTGAGGAAGCTTTCTGAAATTGTCACTTAATGTCCCAGGTGTTAAAGCCTTTGAATCATCAACTGTAAACACCAAACCAGCAATGGCCATAGGAGATTTCAAAAGATAATTAGAAATCTAAACTTTTTGGAGCCTTAGACTGAGATAATTTTATAGCTGAATTCTGACTGAACATTTTTCAAATGTAATGCCTGTAATTACTTAAATAATTAAAGTAAAAAATGGAAGCTTCCTAATTCATTTTAAGAAAGCAGAAAAACTCTAAACCAAACCTTACAGAGATCTCTAAGAACTAAAGATGATTTCATTTATGAAAAATGTTGGGAATATTTATATAATATGTCAATTTATCTAATCCAGGCATATATTAAAAGAATAATAATCTGTGAGTAAGTAAAACTAACTTCTAGGTATGCAAGATAGTTCAACACAAGTAAATTAAATACAAAATGTGTTATATCAATACTTTTAAAATTAAAATTAATTATATTGTAATATATCACAATAAATATTATATATATATATGTTATGTATATATTGTGTATTAGTCGCTCAGTCATGTCTGACTCTTTGCAACCCCACAGACTGTAGTACACCAGACTTCCCTGAACTTCTATCTCCTGGAGTTTGCTCAAACTTGTGTCCATTGAGTTTATGATGTCATCCAACCATCTCATCCTATGTTGCCCCCTTCTCCTCCTGCCTTCAATCTTTCCCAGCATCTGGGTCATTTCTAAAGGATTGGTCTTTGTATCAAGTGGCCCATGCATTACAGCTTCAGCTTCAGCATCAGTCCTTCTAATGAATATTCAGGTTTGGTTTCCTTTAGGATGGACTGGTTGGATCTCCTTGCAGTGCAAGGGACTCTCAAGAGTCTTCTCTAACATCACAGTTCAAAAGCATCAATTCTTCCCCACTCAGCCTTCCTAATGGTCCAACTCTCACATTCCTGCATGACTACTGGAAAAATCATAGCTTTGAGCATATGGACTTTGTAGGCAAAGTGATGTTTCTGTTTTTTAATACTCTGTCTAGGTTTGTCATAGCTTTTCTTCCAAAGAGCAAATGTCTTTTAATTTCATTGCTGCAGTCACTGTCCATAGTGATTTTGGAGCCCAAGAAAATAAAATCTGTCACTGTTTCCATATTTTCCCCATCTGTTTGCCATGAAGTAATATGACTGGATGCCATGATCTTGGTTTTTAATGTTGAGTTTGAAGCCAGCTTTTTCACTCTCTTCTTTCAACCTCATCAAGAGGCTCTTTAGTTACTCTTCACTTTCTGCCATAAGAATGGTGTCATCTGCATATCTGAGGTTATTGATATTTCTCCCAGCATTCTTGATTCCAGCTTGTAATTCATCCAGCCTGGCATTTCACATGATGTGCTCTTTATGTAAGTTAAATAATCAGGGTGACAATATACAGCCTTGATGTACTCCTTCCCCAATTTTTGACCAGTTCATTGTTCCATAAATGGTTCTAACTGTTGCTTCTTGACATACATACAGGTTTCTCAGGAGACAGGTAAGGTGATTTGGTGTTCTCATCTCCTGAAGAATTTTCTACAGTTTGTTGTGATCCACAAGGTCAAAGGCTTTAGTGTAGTCAATGAAGCAGAAATAGATGTTTTTCTGGAATTCTCTTGCTTTTTCTATGATCCAGTGATTTTGGCAATTTGACCTCTGGTTTTTCTGCCTTTTCTAAACCCAGCTTAAACATCTGAAAGTTCTCAGTTCACATACTGCTTAGCCTAGCTTGAAGGATTTTGAGCATAACCCTGCTATGATGTGAAATGAGCACAGTTGTACACTAGCTTGAGCATTCTTTGGCATAGCCCTTGTTTTGGAGTGGAATGAAAACTGACCTTTTCTAGTCATGTGTTCACTGCTGTTTTCCAAATTTGCTGACATATTGAGTGCAGCATTTCAACAGCATCATCTTTTAGGATTTGAAATGGCCCAGGTGGAATTCTATTACCTCCACTACCTTTGTTCATAGTGATGCTTCCTAAGGGCCACTTGACTTCACACTCCAGGATGTCTGGCTCTAGTTGAGTGACCACACCATGGCGGTTATCTAGGTCATTAAGACCTTTCTTGTAGAATTCTTCTGTGTATTCTTGCCACCTCTTCTTAATCTCTTCTGCTTCTGTTAGGTCCTTTCCTTTTCTGTTCTTTATTGTGCCTATCTTCGCATAAAATGCTCCCTTGGTGTCTCCCATTTTCTTGAAGAGATCTCAAGTCATTCCCATTCTGTTGTTTTCCTCTATTTCTTTGCATTGTTCACTTAAGAAGACTTTCTTATCTCTCCTTGCTATTCTCTGGAATTCTGCATCCAGTTGGGTATATTCTCCCTTTCTCCTTTGCCTTTCACTTCTTTTCTTTCCTCAGTTACATGTAAAGCCTCTTCTGGCAACCACTTTGCCTTCTTGCATTTCTTTGGGATGGTTTTGGTCACTACCTCCTGTAAATGTTACAAACCTCCATCCATAGTTCTTCAGATACTATGCCTACCAGATCTAATCCCTTGAATCTATTTGTCACCTCCACTGTATAATCGTAAGGGATTTGATTTAGGTCATACCTGCATGGCCTAGTAATTTTCCCTACTTTCTTCAATTTGAGTCTGAAGTTTGCAATAAGGAGCTGATGATCTGAGCCATAGTCAGCTCCAGGTTTTTGCTGACTGTATAGAGCTTTCTGCATCTTTGGCTGCAAATAATATTATCAGTCTGATTTCAATACTGACCATCTGGTGATGTCCATGTGTAGAGCTTGTTGGAAGAGGGTTTTTGCTATGACCGGTGTGTTCTCTTGACAAAACTCTGCTAGCCTTTGCCCTGCTTCATTTTGTACTCCAAGGCCAAACTTCCCTGTTTGGTATCTCTTGATTTCCTACTTTTTCACTCTAATCCCCTTTGATGAAAAGGACATTTCTTTTTGTTGTTGTTGTTAGTTCTAGAATATCTTGTAGGTCTTCATAGAACTGTTCAACTCCAGCTTCTTTGGGATTAGTGGTTGGGGCATAGACTTGGATTACTGTTATATTGAATGGTTTGCCTTGGAAATGAACAGAGATCATTCTGCCATTTTTGAGATTTCACTCAAGTACTGCATTTCAGACTCTTTTGTTGACTCTGAAGGCTACTCTGTTTCTTCTAAGGGATTCTTGCCCACAGTCATAGATACAATGGTTTTCTGAATTAAGTTCACCCATTTCTGTTGATTCCTAAAATACAGCTGTTCATTCTTGCCATCTCCTGCTTCACCACATCCAATTTACCTTGATTCATGGACCTAATATTCCAGGTTCCTATGCAATATTGTTCTTTACAGCCTCAGACTTCATTTTCACCACCACACACATCTGGAATGAAGCATTGTTTGTGCTTTGGCCTAGCCTCTTCATTCTCTCTGGAGCTATTTCTTTGCTCTTCCACCATAGCATACTGGACACCTACTGACCTGGGGGACTCATCTTCTGGTGTTATATCTTTTTGTCTTTTCATACTGCTCATGGGGTTCTCAAGGCAAGAATACTGGAGTGGTTTGCTATTCCCTTCTCCAATACAAATTTCTTAGAACATAGTATATTTCATCAGAGAAGGCAATGGCACCCCACTCCAGTACTGTTGTCTGGAAAATCCCATGGATGGAGGAGCCTGGTGGGCTGCCATCTGTGGGGTCGCACAGAGTTGGACATGACTAAAGTGACTTAGCAGCAGCAGTATATTTCATACTGAAAAAAACAAAGAAATCACCTAAATCTAATTTTTTTAAATCGTAGCTTGGACAAAAGGTATTGTAAATTCTTACAGTTAACAGGAAAGGAAACAAAAAGCTACAGTGACATATAGTGTCAACCACATACCAACAATTCGGTGGCTACTTAGGTTATGTGTGTTAGTCACTCAGTTATGTCCAACTCTTTGTGACCTCATGGGCTATAGCATGCCAGGTTCCTCTGTCCATATAATTCTCTAAGCAAGTATGGTGGAGTGGGTTGCTGTTCCCTTCTCCAGGGAATCTTCCTGACGTAGGGTCAAACCCAGGTCTCCTGCATTATAGGCAGACTCTTTACCCTCTGAACCGCCAAGGACCAAAGGAAGTTTCACTTTGGGCAGGAGATGCTGCTACTGCTGCTAAGTCACTTCAGTCGTGTCCGACTCTGTGCGACCCCATAGATGGCAGCCCATCAGGCTCCACCATCCCTGGGATTCTCCAGGCAAGAACAATGGAGTGGGTTGCCATTTCCTTCTCCAATGAATGAAAGTGAAAAGTGAAAGTGAAGTCACTCAGTGGTGTCCAACTCTGCTATCCCATGGACTACAGCCTACCAGGTTCCTCCGTCCATGGGATTTTCCAGGCAAGAGTGCTGGAGTGGGTTGCCATTGCCTTCTCCGCTGGGCAGAAGATGAGCAGGCTTCTATCTAGAGTCCTTTATTAGTATAAAAGCACTCTTAAATCCCTGTCTTCAACCACTGCAGAGTGTAAGTACAGGATCCCAAAAGGAAGGACTCACCAAAAATAGATACAGGATGAATATAGTTAATGTTGAATTTCAGTGACTGCTGGCAAACCTAGCCTCAGTTGTTGGTCCAGTAATATACAAGCATATATGAGGATGCTCCTGAGTAGTGTGGTTATGCAAGTCAAGAATGAAAAGACAGCCTCTAAAGATGTTTCATTCATATCAACTTAGCCCTGTTCCTAAATTCTGAAACTTCCTGAAAATCTGAATGGGAAGTTAAAGAGACTGCACCATTTTTCTTTTGCAGCAAGTAGTGAACAGAATCCAGACAGAACCATCAGTAGAAAAATTGGACCTGATAGCTAGAAAGATTGTTTGCTTGTTTCTTTAAACATGCACACACAAGCACACACACACAAAGAGATAGAAAAGTAAGTGTGTGGATTTTTTCAGACACTAGCCCAGACATATTTCTTTGCTGAAGTTTGGGACAACAGCAACAGTTTCTTGGTTTTATATTTATGTCTTTGATTAACTGTGCTATCAACAGCTTTGCTCAATGAGTCTAGTAGCACAGATTATGGGCCCCTAAAGTCGTAAATTCAAATTCATTTTCTTAGTGAGATTGCTTATCACTTGAAATGGTGCTTTCATTTTGGAACTCCTAAAACTGCTCGATTGTTCTATAACTCAATGGTAAGCATGCAGGTGAAAGCCTCAAATAAAATAAAGCCAAAAAATGTTAATGGCTGTCAAATTACTCAGCATAAAACCCAAGAATTGATGGGTTTACAATGCATTAGCTGTTTCAAAAGAATTGTCTTAAAGTGCTCAGCCAGTTGCAAACAAATTCATCAAGCAAGCAGGTACTGATAAAATATTTAAATCCTTGAAATAATAAAGGCTGATTAAGGTGTCAAAGTTAATGAAAATAATTATCCCAATGGAAAATCTGGATCATTTTCTTCCTTAATCAAAAACTCTGAACCTGCAGTCAGAGGGTGCACTTGGTATGCAGGTGGGGGAGGTGGAGAGGAATTTGGATGTCTGGTCAGACTTAAAGTGGCCCGAATGTTAGCAGGATTATTGATGAATGTGATCTCTCTCTAGACTTATAATAAAACACCTTATTTGTTTAGCATTTCATACTTCACCAAGTGCTTTCACCTATATTATTTCACTTAATCTTCTCAAGGCTGTTGTTACTAGCATGAAGTTCAGAGAGGAAAGATGAATTGCCTAAGTTTACATGGAAACCATACCAAAAGTTGATTTTCTAATTTCTTTCACAGCATGCTTTCATCCACAGTGTAGCTGTCTTTTTGGTTAAGGCTGCTTGCCTGTTTGCTCTAGTGCAATTTATATGACTGTAAAATAACAATAAAAAGCGATTTTCTTGAGAAATTTCAATATTTTTTCTCAAGAAAATGAAAGAGAAAAACACACAGAACTGCGTGAGGTGATCTAGTTCAAGCCATTCATTTTACAGATGGGGAAAGCAGGGTCTGTGATGGTTAAACAACTCTGCCAAGGCCATTGAGTGTGTTGGAGACGAGTTGAAAAGCTGGGAATGAGCCAGCACGCCTCACACACGAAGCCAAGAAGTGCTTTCTTGAGCTGCCCACACCTTGTTCTTTCCCTCCCTTGCTCATGTCACCTCCACTAAAACTTATGGAGAATTCACTCTGAAGGGCCAGTAGTTACTGTAGCCTCACAGCCCTTGGGGATATTAAGATATACAAATAAATTTCCTAAAATAGAAATAACTTCTTGCTGCATCAGGATAGGCTTCAGGCTTCAGGGTAGTGTCATGATTTTGATTTCTGCTTTCCTCTAATCTGTTGGTTGAATTGTCCCTAATTTGAATTCCTGCCTTTATAAGTGTGAATAGCTTCTCTATAAAGTTGTTTCAGTAAATTCTCAAATATTTTGAGGTAAAAAAGTGTGTCTAATACTAAAAAGGCCAAGAAACACTGTCTTTTAAAATTTTGCACTCATAAAAAGCACCTACTAAATGTAATTTGGCGTGATCATATATCCTGTTTGATAAAAATTATTGTGATCACTTCAGGCAGCAAGAGTGGTCTAAACTTTAATGTAGAGATAAATTGTGTTCTTGAGATTTTTAGAAGAGAAACAATATCAGGGTCATTTTTCATGTCTATGAACTTCTACCTATTGTAATGATATATTTTGGCCTCTGAACTGAATTGTTTATAGAGGAGAATAAATCATTGAAAATCCAGAAAGGCTGTACAGTGATCAATAATTGTGCCAAGTTAAGTCAACATTATCATCATATAAAACTAAAAACTCTAACACTTTGTGTCATATGACTGACTCTTATATTAGTTTAAGGCTGATTAAACAGGAAAGCATTTGTGATTGTCATGTGCCCGAAGATATTTCCAAAGCCAGTTGGTTTTAAACTTTCAAAAGAAGAACCCAATGTTACTCTTACTTCATTTATAAGCCTCAATGAATAATGCTTTTATCATCTAATATAATTTAATAGGAATTTCTAAAATATAAATTGATGAATTACTGGAATCCTTTTAATTGACACAAGAAAATAATACTTTTGTTAGAATATTCTTGCTCTAATCTGCCTCATCATTCCAAGAATGAAAATCAAACAAAACTTAGGTTGTCTGGAAATGTTAAGATTACATCATTGTCTAGAGAGTAGGATCAGTGATACCAAAGGAGTGAGGAAGAGCTGGTGCCCCCTGCCCTGCCTGCCAGGGACCATGCCCTCCACCTGCCTGATCCTCTCGTGCTTCACTTGAGTTATGAATCTCCATCACTGTCGACCCATAAAAATTCCAGTTAGACTAAAAGATCGCAACAAGGCACTATAAACTTTAATTATTTAGATTTAAGCTGGCTCTTATTGCGTGCTTAGTCGCTTGGAGTCTTTTTGACCACATGAACTGTAGCCCACCAAGAGTACTGAAGTGGGTTGCCATTTTCCACTCCAGGGGATCTTCCTAACCTAGGGATCAAAGCCACATCTCCTGTATCTCCTGCATTGCAGGCAGATTCTTTACCTGTCAACCCAGTGGGGAAGCCTGGCTTTTATTGACAAGTATCAAGAAGCTAGCAAAATGCTGAAAATAGGGCCCAAATTTTCTTCTTGAGTAACTTCTAAACACTTTTAAATAAAAGGACCAGAATTGAAAGCAGATTTCAGATTCTCTTTCAAGTGATGGATTGAGTACTTTGATCAACAGCAGAAAGTCATTAACTCATCCGATCTTTTTCAGTATACTGAACTTGCTAAGAACGTGCTCACACAGGCCTTACCACAATGGGATCTGGCAGACTATCTTGAGTTCTTTGAGGAGTGTAGAGGTAGTTCTTCTCCACTGTTCTCAAGCAGGAATGTCTGGAGCAATGCTTCCAGGTGTCGTGCAGGTATATAGAAAGGATAGTGACTTGATGGGCTTGGGACTAGGTGTAGAACATCTCAGGTCATTTGTGATCTGTGCCCACTCCAGATTTTGTAAGGGCAAAATCACTTAAGCTTGATCAAAATGCAGTGTGTTGGTTTGGAAACAAAGGACTAAAAGAAAAAGAGTGCCAGTGTAGTTTTTGTCACATAGAGATCCTCTAATTTAACGACAAAGTGCCATAATAATACAGCAAACTACTCAAAGAGTATTCACTATGCCGAGAAGTGCAGAACCATGGTAATGACTGTGCAAACAGAACATGTACAAAAGGACCTTAATGGTCAATGAGAAAAATTTGGATTGTCCTGTGAACTTTAAAAAAAATTTTGTCAAAACCTTAAAAAATATTTTACGGTTGGATACAAAGAAATAGAAAAAATTAAAAAATAGCAAAACTAGTGTCTGTTTTCAGTTTAGTTCAGTCACTCAGTCGTGTCTGACTCTGCGACCACATGAATTGCAGCATGCCAGGCCTCCCTGTCCATCACCAACTCCCGGAGTTCACTCAAACTCATGACCGTCAAGTCAGTGATGCCATCCAGCCATCTCATCCTCTGTCATCCCCTTCTCCTCCTGCCCCCAATCCCTCCCAGCATCAGAGTCTTTTCCAATAAGTCAACTCTTCGCATGAGGTGGCCAAAGTACTGGAGTTTCAGCTTTAGCATCATTCCTTCCAAAGAAATCCCAGGGCTGATCTCCTTCAGAATGGACTGGTTGGATCTCCTTGCAGTCCAAGGGACTCTCAAGAATCTTCTCCAACACCACAGTTGAAAAGCATCAATTCTTTGATGCTCAGCCTTCTCACACTCCAACTCTCACATCCATACGTGACCACAGGAAAAACCATAGCCTTGATTAGATAGACCTTTGTTGGCAAAGTAATGTGTCTGCTTTTGAATATGCTATCTAGGTTGGCCATACCTTTCCTTCCAAGGAGTAAGGCTCTTTTAATTTCATGGCTGCAGTCACCATCTGCAGTGATTTTGGAGCCCCAAAAAATAAACTCTGACACTGTTTCCACTGTTTCCCCATCTATTTCCCATGAAGTGATGGGACCGGATGCCATGATCTTCGTTTTCTGAATGTTGAGCTTTAAGCCAACTTTTTCACTCTCCTCTTTCACTTTCATCAAGAGGCTTTTTAGTTCCTCTTCACTTTCTGCCATAAGGGTGGTGTTATCTGCATATCAGAGGTTATTGATATTTCTCCTGGCAATCTTGATTCCAACTTGTGTTTCTTCCAGCCCAGCGTTTCTCATGATGTACTCTGCATAGAAGTTAAATAAACAGGGTGACAATATACAGCCTTTACGTACTCCTTTTCCTATTTGGAACCAGTCTGTTGTCCCATGTCCAATTCTAACTGTTGCTTCCTGACCTGCATACGGATTTCTCAAGAGGCAGATCAGGTGGTCTGGTATTCCCATCTCTTTCAGAATTTTCCACAGTTTATTGTGATCCACACAGTCAAAGGCTTTGGCATAGTCAATAAAGCAGAAATAGATGTTTTTCTGGAACTCTCTTGCTTTCTCCATGATCCAGCAGATGTTGGCAATTTGATCTCTGGTTCCTCTGCCTTTTCTAAAACCAGCTTGAACATCAGGAACTTCACGGTTCACGTATTGCTGAAGCCTGGCTTGGAGAATTTTGAGCATTACTTTACTAGCATGTGAGATGAGTGCAATTGTGTGGTAGTTTGAGCATTCTTTGGCATTGCCTTTCTTTGGGATTGAAATGAAAACGGACCTTTTCCAGGCCTGTGGTCACTGCTGAGTTTTCCAAATTTGCTGGCATATTGAGTGCAGCACTTTCATAGCATCATCTTTCAGGATTTGAAATAGCTCCACTGGAATTCCATCACCTCCAGTAGCTTTGTTCGTAGTTATGCTTTCTAAGGCCCACTTGGCTTCACATTCCAGGATGTCTGGCTCTAGGTGAGTGATCACACCATCGTGATTATCTGGGTCATGAAGATCTTTTTTGTACAGTTCTTCTGTGTATTCTTGTCACCTCTTCTTAATATGTTCTGCTTCTGTTAGGTCCATACCATTTCTGTCCTTTATTGAGCCCATCTTTGTATGAAATGTTCCCTTGGTATCTCTAATTTTCTTGAAGAGATCTCTAGTTTTTCCCATTCTGTTGTTTTCCTCTATTTCTTTGCATTGATCACTGAGGAAGGCTTTCTTATCTCTTCTTGCTATTCTTTGGAACTCTGCATTCAGATGCTTATATCTTTCCTTTTCTCTTTTGCTTTTCACTTCTCTTCTTTTCATAGCTATTTGTAAGGCCTCCCCAGACAACCATTTTGCTTTTTTGCATTTCTTTTCCATGGGGATGGTCTTCATCCCTGTCTCCTGTACAATGTCACGAACCTCATTCCATAGTTCATCAGGCACTCTATCTATCAGATCTAGGCCCTTAAATCTATTTCTCACTTTCACTGTATAATCATAAGGCATTTGATTTAGGTCATACTTGCATGGTCTAGTGGTTTTACCTACTTTCTTCAATTTAGGTCTGAATTTGGTAATAAGAAGTTCATGATCTGAGCCACAGTCAGCTCCTGGTCTTGTTTTTGCTGACTGTATAGAGCTTCTCCATCTTTGGCTGCAAAGAATATAATCAGTCTGATTTCGGTGTTGACCATCTGGTGATGTCCATGTGTAGAGTCTTCTCTTGTGTTGTTGGAAGAGGGTGTTTGCTATGACCAGTGCATTTTCTTGGCAAAACTCTATTAGTCTTTGCCCTGCTTCATTCTGTATTCCAAGGCCAAATTTGCCTGTTACTCCAGATGTTTCTTGACTTCCTAATTTTGCATTCCAGTCCCCTATAATGAAAAGGACATCTTTTTGGGGTGTTAGTTCTAAAAGGTCTTGTAGGTCTTCATAGAACTGTTCAGCTTCTTCAGTGTTACTGGTTGGGGCATAGACTTGGATTACTGTGATATTAATTTCTAATATTTTATTTTTTGCAAGTGTCATGAAATAGTTCCACAACCTCCTTTAATGTGGTTTTTTTTTTTTTTTTTTGCTCACAACAGTTCTTTTAAAACATCTCCATCTCCACTTTTCAGCCATAAATTCGTCTTCACTAAATTTCTCTGGCTGCATATCACAGTCTCTTGAATGTTGGCACCCCACCATTCTCATGATTAGCTATCTTCTATAACTCCATTTACTTTCTATTCCAAATTCGCTTCCAGAAACCTTTTGTTTCTCCGTTGCAATTTCATTTTTGTTGATTGTTTCCCTCCATTAAATACAATTTTTGTAATATTTCATGTGGGTTTATCACTGGGGGATAAGTAGGCAGTACAACTATCTATATGCTTTGCTGTCTGTGTGTGAACTGAGTGACAGGTAGACAGTAACCAACCAAGAATAAGCTTTGGAACAAGAAATTTGTTTGTAGAGTGAAAAGCTAGCATCAGAGTTTGTGTCTCATGTACTTTCTCCTGGCTTATATATGGTGGTAACTGAAATTTCAGCACTGCCCTTTTATGGAGGCTGGCATTATTTGACTAAATCATGGTAACTGAAATGCATGTATGTCTGAACCATGCAAAGCTAAGACTGCTTGCATTCCACTGTAATGTTCATGAAATATATTGAGATTGAGGATTACCTGTTGTAGCAAAGAATAACCCTTGAGTCAGGGAACTCTATGGGGCATACCTGCCTGAGTAGCTGACAGACCAGTCCATATCAGTGTTGCAGAAGAAATTGGGATAAATCAACTGGAGATTGTCTCAGGACAATCAAGGAAGAGAGAGAGTCCTATGTCCTATGAAGAAAGTTACAGATCTTAAGCATTGCTTGAGAGGGTAGTGTTTATAAGCACAGGTGAGATAATCCTTGGGAACATCTTAAATTAAGTGTGTAGAGGTCGCTTGTCAAGGGGGATATAAAAGAAAGATCCTGAAATGGCAACTGGGGGCAGGGCAGGGGAAAACTAGTTTCTGGCATTGTGACCCAATTGTCCACATCTGTTGGTGTGGATTTCTTGCATAAGAGCCAGAGAGAAAGTCTAGTCTTAAAAGAATACACTTGAGATATCTTGGAGAGTATCTTTGGAGAGCCTCTAAGGGTCTTCTGACTCCTAAATGGGATGTTTTTCAACTGGAGAAATTTTTAGTTTCTTGTTGAGGTGTCAAGAGGCTGTCTCAGGCCATAAAGAAAGAGACAATTCTAGAAAAAGTAGCAAGAATGCGTAGGGAACTTTCTGAACAGTATCATGAGAGACTGCTTCTCAGCTGCTTCTGGAGAGCCATATTTCTGTTACCTTCCCAGAGGGATACAGATTAAGCCGTAACAAGTACCTTTGAACTTCACCAAGTAGTTCATGTATTGATCATCTGTGATATTCACAAACATTGCCAGTTTTATGTAAACTCTTACAGGCCTTATATGCAGCAGTTACTGCAGTGTCTGTATCTGTGGACACTCCTATTATACCAGTTCTGCCTTATGAATTGGACAAAAAGGATGAATATTGTTGTTATTTAGTTACTTTATTCACATCCTACTCTTTTGTGACCCATGGACTGTAGCCCACCAGGCTCCTCTTTCCATGGGATTTTCCAGGCAAGAATACTGGAGTGGGTTACCATTTCCTTCCCCAGGGAATCTTCCCAACCTGGGAATCGAACCAGGGTCTCCCTGCATTGGCAGGCAGATTCTTAACCACTAGGCTACCTGGGAAGCCCACAGAGAGTGAATAGAGGTTCCTTACTATCTACAGGGTGAGGAAGGAAGCTGGAAATTTTCTTTGTTCATGCTACATCCTTTACCACTTCACCTCCTAAAAGAGAGCTTTACAACTCTGGTGAGTTTAAGCGACTCCAAACTGCATCCCCTAAGCCTTCTGTGGCAGTGTATCCCTTTATAAATCTTTATCTGAGATGGGTTTCTTCCCCTCAACCAAGAAGAGACGCTGGCTAGGTTGGACTGTTGCTGTGAGGCTCCAGTGGGCCAGTGGTGATGTGCTGGGCTCCGTCACTTCCTTCTGAGGTAGCAGGGGCTGGGAAAGTCAGGGAGAGAGGAGGAGATGAAGCCAGCTGCATTTCCTGAAATCCTATGTAACGTTCAAGATGTCAGGATTCAAAAGAGGACAAGATGCTGGTGCCAGGAGCCAATGTGACTTCGTTCAGTGCCTCTGTGCAAGCCATTCCCAGGAAGGTTTGGGATGGAGAGTTTCACTGGGTCATTACCTAGTGACAGGAAGGCAGCTCAAGAGTGGAAAATTCCATCACAAACATGCACTCAGGCAGGTTCTCTATGGCAACATATTTTAATATTACCACCTCACCCTCTTCTCCATCTAACTCCCAGGTCAAGCTTTGGTTCTGAAGAGGAGAAAAAACTTCCTTCTACCCTGTTAGGTTCTGTAATTAGGCCTAAGAATTAAACTGATATAAGACAGATTAACAGAAAAAAGAACAACACACAATTTCATTTCATGTTTTTACTTGTACATGGAGGTCTGAGAGGCAAATGAAGAGCCAAAGAAACTGTTAGGACCATAAATTTATATACCTTTTTTATATGAAGAATGATAAATTATGGGGATGCAACAAGACATAGGCTAGGTTCAGTAAACTGTGGGACAGTGATTAGGAAATATACAACAGAAACCAACAGAAGATAAGTTTCCCTGGTGGCCCAGTGGTAACGAATCTGCTGCCAAGCAGATGTAGGCTCAATCCCTGGGTCTGGAAGAGCCCCTGGAGAAGGAAATAGCAACCCACTCTAGTATCCTTGCTGGAAAATCCCATGGACAGAGGAGCCAGACAGGTTACAGTCCATGGAGTTGCAAGACAGACAGATACGACTTGGCAACTAAACAACAGCAGATAGGCTTATTTTAGAGGGTTTGTAAAGGTCCGTTTTGCCACTGACTTCCAGGCTCTGGTGATACGAATGTGCTTTTCTTCCTCAAACAAGGAGGGCACCTTTCTCATGGGAAATTTGGTGACCTGCCTTCAGGTGGGAAGAGGGAAGTCAGAGAGTTCTTCCTGCATCTGCTCTTTCTCATGTGCTTTCAGCTCAGAACAATCAGTTTGCCAAGGGGATATATTCTGAGGTAGCATGTTCTGAATTTCTTCAGTTCCAAATGCCACTGAGGGGCAGTCATGGTTCATCTCTCCAGTGTGAACACAGCAGAGGTGCTGCCAAAGGGTCACTCCTGCCATAAACAGATCGGGTCCAGAACCTCAAACAGTCAGATTTGATGCTGGAACAGCTATAAGCTTGGACACGTAGTGCTAATCTGGATACTACAGAAAGCATGACAAGTGTATTGAAGTTCAGGTGAGTCAAGAGACTGTGATCCATTGGGGAGATGTGCCCACTGAGACATTGCAATGATACCCACTTCATAGGTTGTTAAAATGGTAAAATGATGTATTTTATGAATCTTTCCAAAAATATCTGGCTTCTAGCCCCACTGTAGACCTGCAAAATCAGAAGCTCATGACAAAGGCCCCACAGACTCTACTTTTAACAGAAGATGGGTGAGACTTTGGTATATTTGTCTCAGTGTGTGTTGTTTGGCCAGCACTTAGGGATCCCTTCTAGAATTTTGTTAGGCATTTGATACCCAATCTGGCATATAAATGGTAGCTACTGATGCTACCATTGTTGTTCTTATCATTATTCAGTTAAGTAAAGAAAAGTAATATTCTAACCCTAAGAATTATCCAAAAAATAATGGGCTCTTTGAAAGTACTGCTGTCATTGTCATGGAAATTGAAATAAAATGGTTCTATAGCTTGTTGGTTGAGAGCACAGTCTCTCAAGCCAAAGTGCATAGGTTTGAATGCTAATTTTCCTACTCACTATTTCCTTAACCTTGGACAAGCAACAGTGATAGAGTGTCCTCATTACCTCAGTCAGAGATAATAGGTAGTACCTATATGCATAATATAGTTGGAACAATGACCATCTATCACATTTAAAATTTTTAAAAATGTATTTAAGCAATATTTTACTATCACTGAAATTAGAGTAATCTAGTCAAGGCTATGGTTTTTCCAGTGGTCATGTATGGATGTGAGAGTTGGACTGTGAAGAAAGCTGAGCACCAAAGAATTGATGCTTTTGAACTGTGGTGTTGGAGAAGACTCTTGAGAGTCCCTTGGACTGCAAGGAGATCCAACCAGTCCATTCTAAAGGAGATCAGTCCTGGGTGTTCATTGGAAGGACTTATGCTAAAGGTGAAACTCCAATACTTTGGCCACCTCATGTGAAGAGTTGACTCATTGGAAAATACTCTGATGCTGGGAGGGATTGGGGGCAGGAGGAGAAGGGGACAACAGAGGATGAGATGGCTGGATGGCATCACCGACTCGATGAACATGAGTTTGAGTAAACTCCTGGAGTTGGTGATGGACAGGGAGGCCTGGCGTGCTGCGATTCATGGGGTCGCAAAGAGTCAGATACGACTGAGAGACTGAACTGAACTGAACAAGGCTGTATATTGTCACCCTTCTTATTTAACTTATATGCAGAGTACATCATGCAAAATGCCAGGCTGAATGAAGCACAGGCTGAAATCAAGATTGCCGGGAGAAATATCAATAACCTCAGATATGCAGATGACACCACCCTTATGGCAGAAAGTGAAGAAGAACTAAAGAGCCTCTTGATGGAAGTGAAAGAGGAGAGTTAAAAAGTTGGCTTGAAACTCAAGATTCAGAAAACTAAGATCATGGCATCTGGTCCCATCACTTCATGGCAAACAGATGGGGAAGCAATGGAAACTGTGAGACACTTTATTTTGGGGGGCTCCAAAATCACTGCAGATGGTGACTGCAGCCATGACATTAAAAGATGCTTGCTCCTTGGAAGAAAAGCTATGACCAACCTAGACAGCATATTAAAAAACAGAGACGTTACTTTGCCATCAAAGATCCCTTAGTCAAAGCTATGGTTTTTCCAGTAGTCATGGATGTGAGATTTGGACTATAAAGAAGGCTGAGCACAAAAGAAATGGTGCTTTGAACTGTGGTGTTGGAGAAGACTCTTGAGAGTCACTTGGACTGCAAGGAGATCCAACCAGTCCATCCTAAAGGAAATCAATCCTGAATATTATTGGAAGGAGTGATGCTGAAGCTGAAACTCCAATATTTTGGCCACCTGATGCAAAGACTGGCTCCTTGGGAAAGACCCTGATGTTGGCAAAGATGGAAGGCAGGAAGAGAAGGGGACGGCAGAGAATAAAATGGTTGAATGGTACATGAGTTTGAGCAAGCTCTGCGAGTTGGTGATGAACAGGGAATCCTGGCATGCTGCAGTCCACAGGGTTGCAAAGAGTCAGACACAACTGAGCAACCAAACTGAACTGATGTAATCAATGGCATGTCTTAATATCCATGGCATTAATCTTTCTTAGTGGCACACAACATAATGATTATTTTTAAAATAAATATTTTTTTGTTTTTCACTCAATAAGTCATATCCAATTCTTTGTAACCCCATGGAATGTAGCACACTGGGCTCCTCTCTCCTCCACTGTATCCTAGATTTTGCTCAAATTCATGAGCAAAATTTACATTGAGACAGTGATGCTATCTAACCATCTCATCCTCTGTCTCCCTCCTTCTTCTTTTGACTTCAGTCTTTCGCAGCATCAGGGTCTTTTCCAATGAGTTGGCTCTTCAAATCAAGTGGCCAAAGTACTGGAGCTTTAGTTTCAACATCAGTCATTCAATAAATATTAAAGGTTGATTTCCTTTAGGATTTGCAGGTTTGATCTCTTTGCAGTCCAAAGGACTCTCAAAAGTCTTCCCCAGCACCACAAATCAAAACCATCAGTTCTTCAGCACTCAGCCTTCTTTATGGTCCAACTCGCATCCATACATGATTACTGGACAAATATAGCTTTGACTATACAGACTTCTGTCAGCAAAATGATGACTCAGTTTTTCAATACATTGTCTAGGTTTGTCACAGCTTTCCTTCCAAGGAGCAAGCATCTTTTTTTTTTTTTTTTCATGGCTGCAGGTAAAGTCCACAGTGATTTTGGAGCCCAGGAAAATAAAATCTGTCATTGCTTCTACTTTTCCCCCATCTATTTGCTATGAAGTGATGGGACTAGATGCCATGATCTTAGCTTTTTTTTTTTTTTAAATGTTGAGTTTCAAGTCAACTTTCACTCTCCTCTTTCAACCTCATCAAGAGGCTCTTTAGTTCCTCTACACTTTCTGCCATTAATTCTTGCCTGGAGAACTCAATAGACAATTAACAGTAGCTTAGATGTAATCAATTACAGTAAATTTCTTAATCCATGAAAACTGCTAGCAAGATTGTCTGGCACATAACCAGTACTCAAAAGGGTATCTATTAATGATTTAAGTGGGATTTTTCAGGAGAGGAGTTGTTTTCAGTAGGTACCTGGATTTGGTAGTATTTACTTCTTTCAAATTTAATTGGTAGCCCTGGTTTACTTCTCTCAGCATAATTATTTTCAGAATTCAATATTAATTGTCTTTATGTTTTTCCACTTGAGACTCTGGACTTCCTCTTTCCATTTGCTTTCCATCTTGATTTAGAGCAAGACTCCAGGTGCTTCATCAGTTGGATTACTGCTGTAGAAGTTTTGCCATGCTTTCTTCATTATTTGGGTTGGGTTGTAGTTGTTTTACTTGACGCTGTTAGTCTTAGACCTTATTGTATAATAACATTCTTTGTTTTGCCCAGGTTGTTACATGGATATAAGAGGGAAATGAATATTACAGGCTCAAAATAATTCAGATACACATGATTTCAGCTTGTGAGTGGAGTTATCCTCATAATGATATTAAAAAATTCACATCCTCAGCAGAATGCTGACCAACGGTAGTTCACCATGAAATGGTACTCCAAGGTACTTCTTCTAACTTATCTCACTTAGAACTGGCAAGGCTAATACAAGGGCTAGTTATTTTTGGAATATTACACTTAATATAAATGGTTACTTGACCAACTTCCAAAAGAATACATAAGGTGGATGATAACCCTGTGTACGAGACAGCAAAAGAGACACTGATGTATAGAACAGTCTTATGGACTCTGTGGGAGAGGGAGAGGGTGGGAAGATTTGGGAGAATGGCATTGAAACATGTAAAATATCATGTATGAAACAAACAAAAAAAAAGGTAAGGCACTTATGGATCAAAGGGCTCAGAGTCTACCCCAAAGGAAGAAGAGGGAATAGATTTTTCTCGGCACTTTTGTGAAAAACTATACTGCTTATGCAATCCATTAGGCTTTATTTCCTGGCAGCTAAGAGCTAAAGCTGAAACTCCAGTACTTTGGCCACCTCATGCGAAGAGTTGACTCATTGGAAAAGACTCTGATGCTGGGAGGGATTGGGGGCAGGAGGAGAAAGGGACGACAGAGGATGAGATGGCTGGATGGCATCACTGACTTGATGGACGTGAGTCTGGGTGAACTGCAGGAGTTGGTGATGGACAGGGAGGCCTGGTGTGCTGCGATTCATGGGGTCACAAAGAGTCGGACGCGACTGAGCGACTGATCTGATCTGAAAACAAAAAATAAGTGTACACAATTTTGCAGCCTCTTTTACCAAATGGAGAATGGTATGAAATTTATTTACAGAAAAAAAAGCATCATCCTTGAAATTAAAGTCAAGCAAGTATTTATCAGGTTGATTTCTGATCATGGAGAGATATATTGTACACTACCAAAAGAAAACATTTCCAATAATTTTGCTGGCCCCATGATAATGAATATATTATTAACAAATACACTTAAATTGTTCCTATTAACCTGTAAGTTACCGAGGGTACTTTGAAAAGACTCACAGCATGTTCTGCCCATTTAAATGAATAATTCAAACTGGAATACATTTGGGATTAAAAAGAATGTCTTCAATGATTACACCATAAAAACAGATGAAAACCAGGACGGTCCTGGCAAAAGCTGAAACGTTTGGTCACCTCAGTAGAGGGTTTCTATATGATCCCTTTCAGATCTCAATTGGAAGGAAATTTTTACCAGTAGAAGACAATAGACACAAAGTTATGTAAAATAAAGCATGAATAAAAGTGGGTTGTTGTTGTTTTGTTGCTTTGTAAAATAAAGCATGGGAAAAAAAACCCACATCTTCTATGCTGAGTTGTATCCAACTAATTGTGACCCCATGTGCTGTAGAATGCCAGGCTCCTTAGTCCTCCATTATCTCCTGGAGTTTACTCAAATTCATGTCCGTTGAGTCAGTGATACTACCTGACCATCTCATCCTTTGTGTCCCCATTCTCCTTTTGCCTTCAATCTTTCCCAGCATCAGGTTCTTTTCCAATGAGTCAGCTCTTCACATCAGGTGGCCAGAGTATTGGAGCTTTAGCTTCAGCAACAGTACTTCCAATGAATATTAAAGGTTGATTTCCTCTAGGGTGACTGATTTGATCTCCTTGTTGCCCAAGGGAGTCTCAAGCGTCTTCTCTCACACCGCAGTTCAAAAGCATCAGTTCTTCAGTGCACTGCCTTCTCCATGGTCCAACTCTCACATCCATACTTGACTACTGGAAAAACCATAGCTTTGACTATATGGATTTTTGTCACCAAAGTGCTGTCTCTGTTTTTTAATATGTTGTCTAGGTTTGTTATAGCTTTTCTTCCAAGGAGCAAGCATCTTTTAATTTCATGGCTGCAGTTACTGTCTATAGTGATTTTGAAAGTAAAAGTGACAGTCACTCAGTCATGTCCAACTCTTTGCAGCCCCATGGATTGTAGCTCTCCAAGGCTCCTCTGTCCATGGAATTCTCCAGGCAAGAATACTGGGGTGGGTAGCTGTTCCCTTCTTCAAAGGATCTTCCCAACCCAGGGATTGAACCCAGGCCTCCTGCATTGCAGGCAGATTCTTTACTATCTGAGCCATCAGGGAAGCCCAAGAATAGCCTATCCCTTCTCCAAGGGAACTTGCTGACCCAGGAAACAAACCAGGGTCTCCTGCATTGCAGGCAGATTCTTTACCAGCGGAGCTATCAGGGAAGCCCATGATTTTTTAGCCCAAGAAAATAAAATCTGTCACTGTTTCTACTTTTACCCATCTGTTTGCCATGAAGTGATGGGGAGTGGGGGGGGGGGTGCAATGAGCTCACTTTTGTTAATTTTGAGTTTCAAGCCAAATTTTTCACTCTCCTCTTTCACACTCATCAACGGGATTTTAGTTCCTCTTTGCTTTCTGACATTAGAGTGGTATCATGTGCATACGTGAGATTGTTGATATTTCTCCCAACAATCTTGATTCCAGCTTGTGATTCATCCAGCCTGGCATTTTGCATGATGTATTCTGCATAGAAGTTAAATAAGCAGATTGACAATATACAGCCTTGTTGTACTCCTTTCCTAATTTTGAACCAGCTGGTTTTTCCATGTCCAGTTCTAACTGTTGCTTCTTGACCCACATACAAGTTTCTCAGGAGACAGGTAAGGTGGTCTAGTATTCCCATCTCTAAAAATTTTCCACAGTTTGTTGTGATCCACAGAGTGAAAGGCTTTAGTGTAGTCAATGAAGCAGAAGTAGATGTTTTGGGGAACTCCCTTGCTTTCTCCATGATCCAATAACTGTTCGCAATTTGATGTGTGGTTCCTCTGCCTTTTCTAAACCCAGCTTGTACATCTGAAAGTTCTTGATTTACATATTGCTGAAGCCTACCTTGAAGGATTTTGAGCATAACATCACTAGCATGTGAAATAAGCACAATTGCATGGTAGTTTGAACATTTTTTTTTGTATTTCCCTTCTTTGGTATTGGAATGAAAACTGACCTTTTCCAGTCCTGTGGCCACTGCTGACTTTTCCAAATTTGCTGGCATATTGAGTGCAGCACTTTCACAGCATCAACTTTTAGGATTTGAAATAGCTCAGCTGGACCTGTGTCACCTCCACCAGCTTTGTTTGTAGTGATGCTTCCTAAGGCCCACTTGACTTCACCCTGCAGGATTTTTGACTCTAGGTGAGTGGCCACGCTATCATGGTTATCTGAGTCATTAAGACCTTTCTGTAGAGTTCTTCTGTGTCTTCTTGCCACCTCTTCTTAATCTCTTCTCAGTTAGGTCCATACCATTTCTATCCTTCTTCATTCCCATCCTTACATGAAATGTAGCCTTGGTATCTTTAATTTTCTTGAAAGTGTATCTAATTTTCTTTTCTAATTTGCCATTCTATTGTTTTCCTCTATTTCTATGCATTATTCACTTAAGAAGGCTTTCTTATCTCTCCTTGCTATTCTCTGGAACTCTGTATTCAATTGTGTATATCTTTCCCTTTCTCCCTTGCCTTTCACTTCTTTTCTTTCCACAGCTATTTGTAAAGCCTCCTCACACAACCACTTTGCCTTCTTGCATTTCTTTTTCTTTGGGATGGTTTTGGTCATCACCTCCCATAAATGTTACAGACCTCCATCCATAGTCCTTTATATACTCTACCAGATCCAATCCATTTAATGTATCTGTCACCTGCACTGTATAATCGTGAGGGATTTAATTTAGGTCATACCTAATGGCCTCATGGTTTTTCCCTACTTTCTTCAATTTGAGCCTGAATTGTGCAGTAAGGAGGTCATGATCTGAACCATAGTCAGACCCAGGTCTTGTTTTTGCTGACTGAATAGAGCTTCTCTCTCTTTAGCTGCAAAGAACATAATTGATCAGATTTTGGTATTGACTATCTGGTGATGTCCATGTGTAGAGTCGTCTCTTGTGTTGTTGGCAAAGGGTGTTTGCTGTGACCAGCGTATTCTCTTGACAAAACTGTTAACCTTCTCCCTGCTTCTTTTTATATTCCAATGCCAAACTTGCCTGTTATTTTGAGTATCTTTTAACTTTCTACTTTTGCATTCCAATCCCCTATGATGAAAAGGACATCATTTTGGCATATTCTAGAAGAAAGTATAGACAATCAAATCAAATTAGCTGGGCATTTTGTGAGTCCTGCTGATAATTGCTAGTTTATGAAACCTAGGTTTTTTTTGTTTTGATTTGTTTTGTTTTTTTAAGTCTGAAGCTTTAAGTGCTATGGACCACATTTGTGGAAGACACAGACAGGGTATCCTTCAAATTCTTAGTAGAGTCCTTAATGGAATTTTTCACAAACAATATTGTAATAGATTCACATTTATAGCAATCATTTGAGCTATTAAAATAAGCATAAATTGGAGTTAGACTGAATGAATAACAAGCTAAACAGGTAAGGACTTTTAAAACATTTTCTAGCTTCCACAAAAGTGAATGGGAGGCATTTTTTCTCAGCGAGAGGTATGCAAAGCTGTTTCTCTGCAAAAATGTAGTGGATAGGACTTCAGAGAGAAGAATTGCAGGTAAGATTGAAAATGCTGAATTTCGTACCCCACTTGATGTGACCCAAGAGTGGCTTAGTATCTTGGTGACTTAGGTTACATGAAGATTTTCCTTATGTGAGCTCTTCTGATAACGTGTATAGACCTGCCTGGATTCCCTGGTTCCTTGTACTTTTCATCATGCTATATACACAAAATTAAGGATGTACGTTTCTAGTAAGATCCTGATAATAGTCTAGGAGAATTGGAAGCAATCTTTTAATGACAGTGTGAATCCATATCTTCATTTTCATTTGTCTTGTAAAGAGGTTGGAAATACCAAGACTAGTGTGAGCATTTCAGGTGAACCTTTAGTCAAAGGAATAGTATATTTATATTATGAACAAGGCCCACTATTGTTTTAATAAATGCCCCTCCCCAAAGGCAGCATGGTTCTCTGTCATCTTAGCATGTTTGGATTTAGGATTGGGGAACTGGCCAGAGCCGCTTCATCACAACTTCATCACGAACCCAGTCTTGCTGGGTTTCTAAGCCCACACACATAGGGTCTCTGGAGGATGAAGTATCTTCTTTTCTTGAGGAGCAGAGAGAGCTCGCTTAGTACTGCGCTCATTTTCAAAGGTTCTCTGAAACCAGAGGTTTAGAAATGAAAGCCTGCTGTGTCTCCTTTGATGTGTCCAGAACAAAATTAGAGACATTTCCAGTACTTGGATGGAAAAGTCAGCTGATCATATCAAAAGGTAAAGTGCACGGGCATATCTCAGCAAGTCTGACAAAAATGGCGTCCAGGAGATGCTGGAGACTGGATGTGTCATGGTGTCTATGGCCCCTGAAGGAATGCAGGCGGAAGTCTGAAACGAGCAAGCGGGATTTAGAGGAAGCTAGGCCACGGTCTATTCTGGGTCACACTTAGAGCCATGTGGGTGTGACTGAGTTGCTCCTACTGCCTGCGTCTAGCCTGGGGCTAATTGAAAGGTGCTGCATACTTCTCTCCAGCTGTCCAGAGACCATTCCTCGCCCACCCACAGGACTGAGTATATTATAATTCTCTGACCACACACACACACAAAAGCAGGTTAACTCTGGCTTTAAGGATTTAAAGACATATCCTGGCACCAGATGGTGCTGAAAATGCTACTGTGACTTGATCAGCAGGCCTCATTAGCACCAACATTTAAAAATAGAGTGATTTCAAACAAAAATATATAGACTTTTAAATTATCTGAATAATTGAAAGCTCCTGTAATACCAATACCACATTGCATCCTGGTAATGGTCAACTAGACTCCCTGTAGAAGTACGACAAGTGACCTCTGGAGGCCTTGGTTCAACGCTGAACTGTACTGCCAGGTGCCTTTACAACTTGCCTGCTTTTCCCATTTTTATTGCTGCTGAGCCTTTTGAAATATTTGTTTTTTTAGCATTGTAACCCTGATTGAGACTGACGGGAAGTCACCATGGCTTAATGGAAGGCTCAAAGGCTTAAGAATCTTTCTGTGATATTTACTGGGCTTCCATGATGGCTCAGTATTTCCCCTGGCTTATTAAAAACTGTATTCATCCCCCAGATGAGAAGAATCCCTGTTTCTCTTTGGTGAGTAGCACTTGGTGAATAGTCTTTCTGTCCATCGCCAGTGGTCAGTGTAAAATCCTTGTAATTTTTGCTCAACAGTATAGGTTCCCTCTACTAGATGTTTTTCCTAATTCCCTAAATGCAGAGTGTCTGGAATTAATAGTTAGAAGGGAGACAAGGCTGCCTTGCTGCTGCTGCTGCTGCTGCGTCGCTTCAGTCATGTCTGACTCTGTGCGACCTCATAGACGGCAGCCCACCAGGCTCCCCCATCCCTGGGATTCTCCAGGCAAGAAGACTGGAGTGGGTTGGCATTTCCTTCTCCAATGCATGCAAGTGAAAAGTGAAAGTGAAGTCGCTTAGTCATGTCCGCTCTTAGAGACCCCATAGACTGCAGCCCACCAGGCTCCTCCGTCCATGGGATTTTCCAGGCAAGAGTACTGGAGTGGGGTGCCATTACCTTCTCCGATGGCTGCTTTACAGAATGTGTATCCACTGGGAGGAGCAGGGCACATAGTAAAGCTCACAGTGACTAGAACTAGCTTCCTACCTGGGCAGAGCTGAAGCAGGGAAAAGCAGGGCCGCAGGTGCACTGAGATTTTATCTGGATTGCGCATGTGAAACTAACAGAAATAAATACTGACAATGCAGCTTTTTTTCAGTTGTGGGAAAGGTTGTTAGAAATGATGCTTTAAGAAGGAAGAAGAGATCTCTATTTTCAATCTAGTCTCTTTCATTACAGCTATTTCCTCTCTATCCTGTGTGTACCACGGGCTTTTACAGGTTATGAATCTTTTATAATTATTTTTCAGAAAGAGTTTCATGATTTTATTAGATTGTTGGATGCTTATTAAATCTTTATTGAGTCCTTATTATGCAATTAATCCATGAGTCTTGGCACTCCACTTTAAGGACCTTTATTTCATAAACAAAGGCATAGATCTGCACTTCATCAGCTTTGTCGTTGAGGAAGGCTTAGCAGAAGAAACTTGACAGCACACAGAGTTTTTGCTTAATTATAAAGTTTACAGACCTTTTTATTCAGAGATTCACTGACTAAAAAAAACCCAATGAAAATATTTGTGAAAAAAATGAAACCCTGAGAATATATTACAGTATTTTGGTTTAGACTCTTCAGAAGAAACTCCATTGTACTGAAAAGCAATACTAAAAGATAGCAAATATAAAAATATACCCAGTATTTCTTTCCATTTTTTGTGAAATAAACAAATGTATTATAAAAGACCTTTAAATGCTTCTACATGAAGGAAAAAAGATCTTCCAAAGTGCAATGTCTGAATCCTGTGTATGCGCAGATTAGAAACATTTATTTTACTGATCTTGAGATTGTGGTGAGCAGATATCAGCATCTCTGAAATGACAAACAGTCTTCATTTCTTTAAAACTGATATTTAGCCAGATATATCTAAATATACCCTAGTAGAGGTCATCTAATTTTTACAGAAGGGGCTTTCTCAACATCTCTTTGAGAGAGCAGAGTTGTTGAGCTAAAGCAGCCCCCACTCTGTAGGACGGGGCTCTCAAAGAAGTTATCACAGTAAATGTTTCAGGAAAAAAATAAGCAATCATAATAGGTATTAGGTCCTATGAGCTTATAGTGTGTGTGTGTGTTGTGTTTTCCTGTATTTTAATATAGTGCTTGGATGAAGCCTTTTCTTTTTCGTATCTGTGCTTCAAAACAATTATTTTCTGGCCTCATTTGCCAGTGTCCATCCTTATATCCCTTAATCCCCTAAAACTGTGTCTTAAAAAAAATGCCTATTTTCATGAAATATATTCATTTACTTGGAGGAAGAAAGTGATTGGAAGTGTTTTCAGTTGACTCTAGAAAATCCGCAACATGTGATGTAGCTCAGATGGTAAAGAATCTGCCTGCAACACAGTTGACCCTGGTTCAATCCTTAGGTTGGGAAGATTCTCTGGAGAAGAGAATGGCAACCCACTCCAGTATCTTGCTTAGGACAAGATGCTGCCTAGGTCTTCCTATGGACAGAGGACCCTGGCAGGCTACAATCCGTGGAGTCACAAAGAGTCGGACACAACTAGCAACTAACACTACTTCTACTCGAAAATCCAAAGATAATTTTGCTGAACGTTCTGATTTTGCTACCCAGACACTATCTATAGGCTGAACTTTACCAAAAATAAATATTCAGTAATCTGATGAATGTATGAAGTTGGATTTACTCATTCTGGTAAGTCAATAAGAATTCATTGATGTGTCCCTCATGTAAATGGTTTGTTTCCATAGCATTGCTTGTCGAGTTAGAGAGTTCTAAAGTAGGAAAACCATTTGCTTCATGTCTGCCTTGTCCTTTTTATTTGGTTGGGAGTGAGGTGGTGGTAGAGTTGAAGGGGAGGAGATGGGAAGGGCTGGCTGGAGAGATGTCACACGCAGTGTGGTGTTTAAAGATCTCTGTCTTCTACAGACAAGTTCTAAAAAGGAGGTAGGAACCCAGATGAACAGGGGAACTGCTAAAGTTTCCTGACAGTGACTGGAAGGTTTGATACGTGGCTCTCTAGCATATGTCATAGACCTGCACTTTTCTAGGGCTTTCCTAGTGGCTCAGATGGTGAAGAATCTGCTTTTAGTCCTGGAGAACCCAGTTTGATCCCTGGGTTGGGAAGATCCCCTGGAGACGGGAATGGCTACCCACTCCAGTATTCTGGCCTGGGGACTCCTACCGGCAGAAGAACCTTGTAGGCTATGGTCCATGATGTCCCAAACAGCTGGACATGACTGAGAGACTAACACTTCACATTTCTCTTATGCTATTTTCAAGATCACTTTCATGGGTATCTGCATTTATTAAAAACCAAAACTAAATGGTCCAAATTGAGAAATATCTTTAGCAAATTCCAAACCCTGCTTTTTTTTTTCCCCACTCTAATTAGGTCTCACATTAGCACATCCATTGTTTCCTTAGTGTAATTCCCCAGTTGAAACAGGAGCCTTTGATATTCAAATGGGTTATAAAATACAAAAGTACTTTAATTCACTAATCACCAATAGCAAGATCAAAGTAAATTCTGTTTTAAAATTTAAAAATCTAAATAGTTCCTTTTTCTCTCTAAAGAATACCTAGTCCTAGATTGAACCATGGCTGACCCTTGTGGGCTTATTGCTGTTTAATGAATTCATTGGTTAATTCAAACATAGAAGCTCTGGGAGTAGATGGAAAGGAGAAAGTAAAGATAAGAAATTGGATGCAGCAGAGAGAGCTCCTGAATGATGGGGTGACTTTAATGAGAAGAATTTATTACAGTGAAAGTGAAGTCTTGTTCTTAGCTTCAATAAATCTGTGACAGAAGTACAGGATCGTCTCTGTGTTAATGAAGAGTTCACTAGGTATTCACAGGGTCCTGTGGCTTCCAGAAAGGCTAATGAGATTGTGGCGCCTAAGAGGAGAGCTTTGTCTAGGCTGAGGGACAGACCAGTCTGCCTAACTCAGACACTCCTGAATCGTGCCTGGGTTAGGAACCCTGACCGAGAAAGGCTGACCAGGGCTGGTAGGGGACCCCATTGTATCCATAAACAAGAACTGGATGTTTGTCTTAGCAATAAGCTGATTCAGGTATATGGAAGGCTTCCCCATCTCTTAATATTGGCTCTACTTCCAGAAGGTCTTAGGGCTTTCCTGGTCGCTCAGACAGTAAAGCATCTGCCTGTAATGCAGGACTCCCAGGTTCGATTCCCTGAGTTGGGAAGATCCGCTGCAGAAGGAAATGGCAACCCACTCCAATACGCTTGCCTGGAATATTCCATGGACAGAGGAGCCTGGTAGGCTACAGTCCATGGGGTCTCAAAGAGTTGATATGACTGAGCGACTTCACTTCACTTCAGTTCCAGAAGGTCTCAGCATTTCTTCACTTCTCTCTGCTTTACTATTACTCTTTACTTTCGCAAAACACAGTCTCTTTACAATAGCCCAAATGCCTTTTTAAAATAATTACATTTTTAAAATTGAGGTCTGGTCAGTTTACAATGTTGTGTTAGGTTCAAGGGTACAGTAAAGTGATTAAGTTTAGAAAGAGAGGTAGATCTTTCCCAGATTCTTTTCCATTATAGGCTATTACAAGACTTGAGCAGGCCCTTGTTATTTACCTGTTTGATATGTAGTGGTGTGTATATGTTAATCCCAAACTCCTAGCTTTTTAAAGTATCCTTTGAAACAGGTGGTGCAGGTCATGCCACTGTCTTGATTCCAGTCCTCCAGGTGTGTTCCATGGCACTTAGGTCAGAATCCAAGCACCATCCCATGCCTCCAGCATGCTCTGTGACCCGGCTTCTGCCCATTCTTCTATACCCACCTCTGCCAGTCTTTCGGTGGCTTATGATCTTTTAACCACATCACACCTCCATTCCCTGAACTCCCTGGAGCATGTTCCTACCTTAGAGCCCTTGAAGTAGCTGCCCCTTCTGTGTGGAGCCAGCTGGTCCCAATTTTCTCAAGATTGGAGCCTTTAAAAAAAAAAATCAAATGTTAGTTTAAATGTCACTTCCTCAAAGAGCTACTCCTGAATCACCCAGTTTAAGCACCCTTGTTATCTTTATCAATTTCACATGTAAGATTTTTTTTTTTTTGCAACTGACTGCACTTAATTTCCTTACTTATATTTTGTCATACTCTCTCTCCTCTAGATTAGAATATAATATGAAAATAGAGATCCTATCTAGTTGGTTGACTCCTTGAACCCTGGCATCTAAAAAATATGTGAAAAAATTTAAAACACAACGAGGTCCTAGTAATGGAACAAGTCTACTTATTTCATAGTCAGTAAAGATCATGCAAAGGCCAGATGACTACTTGGTGGAAATGATGTACAGGGTTTCCATTTAATTGTTCAGTTAATATTTAAGATCATCTGGTATATATGAGTCACTATGAAAGGCACACAGCTGTACAAAGAGGAGAATATCAGTGACTCCCTGTCCCTGCCCTTCAGGTGTTTACACTCCAGAGAGGAGGAAGATACAGGATGGAGACCTTATAGGTGCAAAGCAGTGTAGTGTTAGAGCCATACACAGGGGGCCATGCCAACTACAATTGGACTGAAAGAGAGATGGTAGAGGGAAACTCTAGAAAGAGAAAGAGGCATTTTCCCAGTATATTAGGTGTTAAGAAAGTGTTCTAAGTAAGATGGCAATGTACAGAGAGCATGGTGTGTTCTGAAAGTGTAAAGAGCCTTGTTATTGGTGTTCAGTCGCTAAGTCGTGTCAACTCTTTGCAACCCCGTGGACTGCAGCACACCAGATTCTTCTGTCCTTCACTGTCTCCTGGAGTTTGTTCAAATTCACATGCATTGAGTCAGTGATGCCATCTAATCCTCTTTCACTCCCTTTGCCTTTTTCTTTCAGTCTTTCCCAGAATCAGGGTCTTTTCCATTGAGTTGGTCTTCACATTGGGTGGTCAAAGTATTGGAGCTTTGGCATCAGTCCTTCCAATGAATAGTCTGGGTTGATTTCTTTTAGGGTTGACTGGTTTGATCTCCCTGCTGTTCAGGGTACTCTCATGAGTCTTCTCCAGCACCAGAATTTGAAAGCATCAATTCTTTGGTGCTCAGCCTTCTTTCTGGTCCAACTCTCATATCTGTACATGACTATTGGAAAAACCATAGCTTTGACCATATGGACTTCTGTCAGCAAAATGATGTCTCTGCTTTTTAGTATGCTGACTAAGTCTGTCATAGCTTCCTTCCAAGGAGCAAGCATCTTTTAATTTCATGATGCAGTCACCATAAAGAGCCTATTGTGGCCTTTAATGAAGGATATGCAGAGGTGGAGGAAGTAAGAAACACACCGTGAGAGACATGGGAGTGAGAGGCAAGTAGGAGCCAGATCAAGAAAGGCCTTGTAAGGCTTCTGGAAAGAAATGGATTTTGTCTTGTGGACAGGGAGGAGCCGCTGTACAATGATCAGATTTTCATTCTCGAAAGGTGACTGCAGCAGTAAGGGAATGGTTGCAGAAGGCTGTGATCAGCAGCAGTTTGGAGTTCTTTTAACATTCAGATCAGAGATGGCAGAGCCTTAAATGGAAGCATTTGGAGGCAATGGGTGTACATAGCAAACATTTAGCAGGTAGTAAATCCAGGGCTTAGGTTGACCTCCAACTCTGTGATTCAGAAGTTGTTAGGAAAATAAAATCCAGATATCATCCTTGTTTTCTCTTTTCCCCTCCAAGCCCTCATCCAATTCTTCAGCAAGTCTTTTCAGTTCTACCTCAGAAGTCACCCTAAGTCTCTCCCTTTATGCTCTGTCCATGCCCACCACCTTCCTCCAACATGCCTTCTGTCTAACCTCTAGTAGCTCCCAGTTGTCATCACCTTTCCATTCTAGTCCCCCAATAATCCACTGTCTCCACAGCAGTGGAGGGACCCTTCTGAAAAGTACATCAGACCATATCACTCCCCTACTAACAACCCCAACTCACATTTGGTGTTAAATCTTAAAGCCCTTCCCTGGTCTAATATGCAGAGTCATTGCTTCCCACTCTACCCTAATGTTGAAATTATCCTACAAATCAGCCTCCTAAGCTTTTCCCATTTCTTTTGTCTGCATTCTTCTTTCTCCAGATCTTTCCATGGTTTCGCCTCCTCTTGTCAATCAGGTCAGCTCAAATCTTGCTGCTCCTGAGTATCTGTATTTCTGGTGTGTATAAATTTATATGTGAAGATACTGTCATCTCTCATTGTCATGTAAGAACTTTAAAAGCAAGAATTTTGAGTATCTTATCCAGTAAGGGCCTGCAACACAGTAGAATGCAGATAAATATTTCTGAGAATGAGTGAATAAATGAAAGAAAATAACTCTCTCCTGATACCTTTAGCTCCCTTTTTCCTGAGAAGTAAATCGCTCTTAGGGGAATCCCTTTCTCTTCTCTGTCTGGTTTGTCTTCCTCTCCTCTTAAAGCTGAATGTTCCAGGAGATGCAGGTGGCTTTTGTTTACAAATGGAAAACTGGCAGTCTTCCCGCATTTCTGTATTTCGAGAGTTTGCATGGAGAAAGGCAAGCCACAAATATGCTCTAAGCCTCACCAGGTGAGACTGGGGAGAAGGAGGGGGAAAAGAGGGAGACTGTTTTCCCTCAAGACCATGTGGCTTAAGGCTACAACCATGAAAGCACCCTGCAGTGTTGATTTTCCTAGAATGGTCTTGCTGCTGCTGCTGCTGCTGCTGCTGCTGCTGCTGCTGCTGCTAAGTCACTCAGTCGTGTTCCTGGGATTCTCCAGGCAAGAACACTGGAGTGGGTTGCCATTTCCTTCACCAATGCATGCAAGTGAAAAGTGAAAGGGAAGTCGCTCAGTCATGTCCGACTCTTAGCGACCCCATGGACTGCATCCCACCAGACTTCTCCATCCATGGGATTTCCCAGGCAAGAGTACTGGAGTGGGGTGCCATTGCCTTCTCCAATGGTCTTGCTAACTGTGATTTATTTTTAAATAATTCCAGAGGGATGGTACGGGGAGGGAGGAGGGAGGAGGGTTCAGGATGAGGAACACGTGTATACCTGTGGTGGATTCATGTTGATATTTGGCAAAACCAATACAATATTGTAAAGTTAAAAAATAAAATAAAATAAATAATGAAAAATAAAAAACAGAAAAAATTAAAATTAAAAAAATAAATAATTCAGTATAGACATGTGGTCAATGTAGTGTGTATAAATTAATAGCACAATCTCAGTGTTTTGTTAACAATGGAAGTGCTCCATTCAACGAGCCAACTCTCCAAAGACCTCTAGAAAAATGATTCCAACATCATGATTTAAACCTATATATCTGATGATTCATGGATTTGTTGTTGTTCAGTCACTCAGTCATGTCTGACTCTTTGTGACCCTATGGACTGCAGCACATCAGGCTTCCCCATCCTTCACCATCTCCCAGAGCTTGCTCAAACTCATGTCCATTGTGTCAATGATGCCATCCAATCATCTCATCCTCTGTCGTCCTTTCTCCTCCTGCCTTCAATCTTTCCCAGCATCAGGGTCTTTTCTTTTTTTTTTTTTAATTTATTCTATTTTTTAACTTTACAATATTGTATTGGTTTTGCCATAGATCAACATGAATCTGCCACAGGTATACACGTGTTCCCCATCCTGAACCCTCCTCCCTCCTCCCCCCACCCCGCCCCGTACCATCCCTCTGGGTCATCCCAGTGCACCAGCCCCAAGCATCCAGTATCATGAATCAAACCTGGACTAGCGACTGGTTTCATATATGATATTGTACATGTTTCAATGCCATTCTCCCAAATCATTCCACCCTCTCCCTCTCCCACAGAGTCCAAAAGACTGTTGATATATCAGTGTCTCTTTTGCTGTCTCAAGTAGGGAAAACCACTAGACCATTCAGGTATGACCTAAATCAAATCCCTTATGATTATACAGTGGAAGTGACAAATAGATTTAAGGGCCTAGATCTGATAGATAGAGTGCCTGATGAACTATGGAATGAGGTTCATGACATTGTACAGGAGACAGGGATCAAGACCATCCCCATGGAAAAGAAATGCAAAAAAACAAAATCGCTATCTGGGGAGGCCTTACAAATAGCTGTGAAAGAAGAGAAGCAAAAGCAAAGAAGAAAAGGAAAGATATAAGCATCTGAATGCAGAGTTCCAAAGAATAGCAAGAAGAGATAAGAAAGCCTTCCTCAGTGATCAATGCAAAGAAATAGAGGAAAACAACAGAATGGGGAAGACTAGAGATCTCTTCAAGAAAATTAGAGATACCAAGGGAACATTTCATGCAAAGATGGGCTCGATAAAGGACAGAAATGGTATGGACCTAACAGAAGCAGAAGATATTAAGAAGAGGTGGCAAGAATACACAGAAGAACTGTACAAAAAAGACCTTCATGACCCAGATAATCACGATGGTGTGATCACTCACCTAGAGCCAGATGTCCTGGAATGTGAAGTCAAGTGGGCCTTAGAAAGCATCAGTATGAACAAAGCTACTGGAGGTGATGGAATTCCAGTGGAACTATTTCAAGTCCTGAAAGATGATGCTGTGAAAGTGCTGCACTCAATATGCCAGCAAATTTGGAAAACTCAGCAGTGACCACAGGACTGGAAAAGGTCCGTTTTCATTCCAATCCCAAAGAAAGGCAATGCCAAAGAATGCTCAAACTACCACACAATTGCACTCATCTCACATGCTAGTAAAGTAATGCTCAAAATTCTCCAAGCCAGGCTTCAGCAATACATGAACCGTGAAGTTCCTGATGTTCAAGCTGGTTTTAGAAAAGGCAGAGGAATCAGAGATCAAATTGCCAATATCCGCTGGATCATGGAGAAAGCAAGAGAGTTCCAGAAAAACATCTATTTCTGCTTTATTGACTATGCCAAAGCCTTTGACTGTGTGGATCACAATAAACTGTGGGAAATTCTGAAAGAGATGGGAATACCAGACCACCTGACCTGCCTCTTGAAAAATTTGTATGCAGGTCAGGAAGCAACAGTTAGAACTGGACATGGAACAACAGACTGGTTCCAAATAGGAAAAGGAGTACGTCAAGGCTGTATATTATCACCCTGGTTATTTAACTTCTATGCAGAGTACATCATGAGAAATGCTGGACTGGAAGAAACACAAGCTGGAATCAAGATTGCCAGGAGAAATATCAATAACCTCAGGTATGCAGATGACACCACCCTTATGGCAGAAAGTGAAGAGGAACTAAAAAGCCTCTTGATGAAAGTGAAAGAGGAGAGTGAAAATGTTGGCTTAAAGCTCAACATTCAGAAAACGAAGATCATGGCATCTGGTCCCATCATTTCATGGGAAATAGATGGGGAAACAGTGGAAACAGTGTCAGAGTTTATTTTTTTGGGCTCCAAAATCACTTCAGATGGTGACTGAAGCCATGAAATTAAAAGACGCTTACTCCTTGGAGGGAAAGTTATGACCAACCTAGATAGCATATTCAAAAGCAGAGCCATTACTTTGCCAACAAAGGTCCGTCTAGTCAAGGCTATGGTTTTTCCTGTGGTCATGTATGGATGTGAGAGTTCGACTGTGAAGAAGGCTGAGCACCAAAGAATTGATGCTTTTGAACTGTGGTGTTGGAGAAGACTCTTGAGAGTCCCTTGGACTGCAAGGAGATCCAACCAGTCCATTCTGAAGGAGATCAGCCCTGGGATTTCTTTGGAAGGAATGATGCTAAAGCTGAAATTCCAGTACTTTGGCCACCTCATGCGAAGAGTTGACTCATTGGAAAAGACTCTGATGCTGGGAGGGATTAGGGGCAGGAGGAGAAGGGGACGACAAAGGATGAGATGGCTGGATAGCATCACTGACTCGATGGACGTGAGTTTGAGTGAACTCCAGGAGTTGGTGATGGACAGGAAGTCCTGGCATGCTGCGATTCATGGGGTCGCGAAAGTCAGACATGACTGAGCAACTGAACTGAACTGAACTGATATATGGTTTTTGTTACCATCTTTCTAAATTCCATATAAATGTGTTAGTATACTGTATTGGTGTTTTTCTTTCTGGCTTACTTCACTCTGTGTAATAGGCTCCAGTTTCATCCACCTCATTAGAACTGATTCAAATGTATTCTTTTTAATGGTTGAGTAATACTCCATTGTGTATATGTACTACAGCTTTCTTATCCATTCATCTGCTGATGGACATCGAGGTTGCTTCCTTGTCCTGGCTATTATAAACAGTGCTGCGATGAACATTGGTGTACACGTGTCTCTTCGAATTCTGGTTTCCTTGGTGTATATGCACAGCAGTGGGATTGCTGGGTCATAAGGCAGTTCTATTTCCAGTTTTTTAAGGATTCTCCACACTGTTCTCCATAGTGGCTGTACTAGTTTGCATTCCCACCAACAGTGTAAGAGGGTTCCCTTTTCTCCACACCCTCTCCAGCATTTATTGCTTTTAGACTTTTGGATCACAGCCATTCTGACTGGCATGAAATGGTACCTCAGAGTGGTTTTGATTTGCATTTCTCTGATAATGAGTGATTTGAACATCTTTTCATGTGTTTGTTAGCCATCTGTATGTCTTCTTTGGAGGAATGTCTATTTAGTTCTTAGGCCCATTTTTTGATTGGGTCGTTTATTTTTCTGGAATTCAGCTGCAGGAGTTGCTTTTATATTTTTGAGTTTAGTTGTTTGTCAGTTGCTTCATTTGCTATTATTTTCTCCCAGTCTGAAGGCTGTGTTTTCAACTTGCTTATAGTTTCCTTTGTTGTGCAGAAGCTTTTAAGTTTAATTAGGTCCCATTTGTTTATTTCTTGCTTTTATCTCCAATATTCTGGGAGGTGGTCATAGAGGATCATGCTGTGATGTATATCGGAGAGTGTTTTGCCTATGTTCTCCTCTAGGAGTTTTATAGTTTCTGGTCTTACGTTTAGATCTTTAATCCATTTTGAGTTTATTTTTGTGTATGGTGTTAGACAGTGTTCTAGTTTCATTCTTTTACAAGTGGTTGACCAGTTTTCCCAGCACCACTTGTTAAAGAGATTGTCTTTTTGCCATTGTATATTCTTGACTCCTTTGTCAAATATAAGGTATCCATCGGTGCCTGGATTTATCTCTGGGCTTTCTGTTTTGTTCCACTGATCTATATTTCTGTCTTTGTCCCAGTACCATACTGTCTTGATGACTGTGGCTTTGTAGTAGAGCCTGAAATCAGGCAGGTTGATTCCTCCAGTTCCATTCTTCTTTCTCAAGATTGCTTTGGCTATTCGAGGTTTTTTGTATTTCCATGCAAATTGTGAAATTATTTATTCTAGCTCTGTGAAGAATACCATTGTTAGCTTGATAGGGATTGCATTGAATCTATAAATTGCTTTGAGTAGTATACTTATTTTCACTATATTGATTCTTCAAATCCATGAACATGGTATATTTCTCCATCTGTTAGTGTCCTCTTTGATTTCTTTCACCAGTGTTTTATAGTTTTCTATATTATATATAGGTCTTTAGTTTCTTTAGGTAGATATATTCCTAAGTATTTTTTTTCTTTTCATTGCAATGGTGAATGGAATTTTTTCCTTAATTTCTCTTTCTATTTTCTCATTATTAATGTATAGGAATACAAGGGATTTCTGTGTGTTGATTTTATACAGGGTCTTTTCTAATGAGTTGGTTCTTTGCATTAGGTGGCCAAAGTATTGGAGCTTCAGTATCAGTCCTTCCAGTAAATATTCAGAATTGATTCCCTTTTGGATTGACTGGTTTGATCTCCTTGCATTCCAAGGGATTCTCAAGTCTTCTCCACACCACAGTTCAAAATCATCACTTCTTCAGCACTCAGCCTTCTTTATGGTCCACCTATCACATCCATACATGACTACTGGAAAAAACACAGCTTTGACTATACGGACATTTGTTGGCAAAGTAATGTCTCTGCTCTTTAATACACTGTCTAGATTTGTTATAGCTTTTCTTCCAAGAAAACCCATCTTTTAATTTCATGGCTGCAGTCACCACGGATCACAACAGTAATAATAGAAATGCCTTTTTCTGGTAAAATGAGTAGTGTTCAGAATTTCCAGTTGGCTAGGATGACCCAGGTGTCCCTGCCCTTTCATGATGAGAGCAAAGACCTGAGACACCTGCCCCACGTGAGTGTTACCTCCAGTGACCCCAGCAGCTCAACAAAGCGTGCCTGGCGCAGGCCTCAGTGCGTCCAGTCCTGCCGTTCACCGTCCCTTAGTGCCCGTCCTGAGCGTGTGATTCAGGGAGAAGGGCTGACTTCACAGTCAGATTTTTGTGTGCTGTCCTCAGAGGGAAGCTTCCTCACATAAAGTGTTCAGTACTAATGAGAGCACCCAAAAGGCAGAGCCCAAATATCTCTGAACTTATGGGAGCAGGATGCGTAATGTGTTTGGATATGTTTCCCAAGAAATGTTTGTACTCTCTGGAAATCATTTCTAATGCCTTTTACTGCTGCTCATGACATTGTTGTGGGAGTAGGCAGATAACTCCACTTGTCAGAAACTGTCTACATTTACTAAAGAATCTGTTCCTTGTGAATGGCAGATTGACTTAGGTTACTTCGTAGTGTAACCTGGGTTACACCATGTGCCTGGGTCTCTCACATCACCCAGAGGCTGGTGGTCCACAGGCCTATCTGAGCAGGTGGCGGCCATTCAGGAGAGGGCCTGGGAGAACCAGGCATATGGTGCCTACTGCCTTGCATGGTCCCTAGTGAAGTGCACATCTGCAAACCTAGCCTGGGAAAACTCAGGGAGGCTGGTTCAAAACCAGCACAGCACTGTGTACTACTCTGTTAGACATTTTAAATACTCATAGTGACATGGTTTTTATTACAAGAAATCTCAGTATGAGGCTGTAGAAATATACACACCAAATTTAAGGAGCTTCATGTCTCAATCTGTAATTTCCTAGTGTCTGCAACTTGCTAATGCTGATCTCTGCTTTCCAGTTTGACTTCATTACTATGCCCTTCTAGTTTTCCTGAACCTGCCTTTTGTCATTGCACCTTTTTTTGTTGTTGTTGTTAAATCTGTATAGTAAAGCCACCTCCTCCTATTAATGGCTCAGCTAGTCTTTTTCATAGTTGATCCTGAAAAAGTACAAACTTTTAATATCCCCAGATTGTAGAAAGGGAGAATTAAATCTAAAGACGAGACACTTAGCAAATTCATGTTTTGGTTCATTAAAACAAATTGCAGTTAAAATACAAAAATATCACATGATTTCTCAAGTTTATATAAGCCTTACCAACATTTTTTAAGAATCATTTTAGCAGAGTGCATAAGAACATGGGTTGCTGAACCAGAATGTCTAGGAGTGAATCCTGACTCTGAAACCGACTAGCTGAATGATCTTGGGAAATTTATTTTGCTGTGCTGCAGTTTCCTTACCTGTATAATTGCAAAAATAGTTGCAACTTCTTAATGAGGTTGATTTAATTAAATTTGGTAAGGCCTGAAAAGTGCTTCAAATACTGGCCTAAACATGTGTTTTTAAAAATCAACTATTGTCTGTATTATCAGGGCCATCATTAATGATAACTTTGATAGACAGGAAGCTTATTGTAATGGGAAGGTTGAAAGGATCCTGTTTGTAGCATATCTATCCCCCAGCTCTGTGACCTTGAAAAATGATTTTACTTTTCTAGACTCAGTCCTCTTATTTATAAAGATAGGGATTGGCCCAGATAATTTCCGATTTTTCCTATAACACTAAATTTTATGATTCTACAATAATATCCTCCATCCTGGAGTTTAAAGAAAATGCTTTGAAAGAGAGTCTCAAAAAGAAGTCGTAAAAGTAATAAAAGTATAAATGGAAAGGAAAGATTGTGTTTAAATTTCTTTTTACTTGGAGTCAGAACAATTGGGTCCAGGCCTGGCCACTTAGTTGTCTTTCTAATCCACCTCACCTCTAGCTTTTTGTTGTTCTTTTTGATCTTGTCTGGCACTTGATAAGTATGTTGGTAGAAAGATGAAAAAATAAAAAAAAAGCTTTGACAAGATCACCAGCTTGTAGGTAGGTTTGCTGTGTGGGGGGGATGGGGTGTGTGTAGGCAGGCATTTTGTCTCAAGAAACCAGAGAATCAATGTCCAGAGAAAGTACATGAAGCCCTGCACCCCATGGGATTGGGAATGAGAAAGCTGTTATTTATTTTCTTGCTGATTTAAAAATAGGTGGCACAGTGATAGAGAATCTGCCTGGCAATGCAGGAGACACGGGTTTGATCCCTGGGTCAGGAAGATTCCCTTGAGTAGGACATGGCAACCCACTCCAGTATTCTTTGCCTGGAAAATTTCATGGACAGAGGAGCCTGGTTGGCTGCTTTCCACTGGTTGCAGAGTTGGGCGTGACTGAGCACACATGTACGCACACACAACACATGGCAGACAAAGTTATTTCTATATAAGAAAGAACTCTCATTCACACTATGATGAATACACAGATTGAGTTGCCAACTTCAACCGAATTCTTGTCTTGAACCCTTTCCTGCTCAGCTCTTCCTCAGTGGCCAGTGCTGTCTAAAGCCAGGCTTCTTCCTGTCCCAACAACACAACTCTAATTATTTCTCATTCTTGTAATCCAGTTAAAACATGGATAGCATATTGGAACAGACATTTTTCCAAAGAAGACATGGCCAACGAGTGCAAAAAAGATGTTCGAAATCATTATTCATCAGGGAAATGCACATCAGAACCACAGGATATTACCACAGACCTGTTTGAGTGACTGGTCACTCAAAAAGACAAGAAATAGAGAATGTTGGAGAGGATGTGTACACAGGGAACACTTGTGTACTGCTGATGGCAATGTAAATTGGTGCAACCTCTATAGAGAATAGTACAGAGATTCCTCAAGAAAATTAAAATACAACTACCATAGATCCAGCAATTCCACTTCTGGGTATTTATCCAAAGAAAATGAAAACACTAATTTATAGAGATATCGGCACCCAGATGTTCATTGTAGTGTTATTTACAATAGCCAACACATGGAAAGAATCCAAGTGTCTACTGATGGATGAATGGATAAAGAAATTGTGTGTGTGTGTGTGTGTGTGTGTGTGTGTGTGTGTATGCAATGAAATATTATTCAACTATAAATAATAATGAAATATTGCCATTTGTGGCAACATGGCTGGACCTCGAAGGCATTATACTAAGTGAAGTAGACAAAGATAGACACTCTGTGATCTCTCTTATGAGTAGAATCTAAACAACAACAATAACAAAACAAGCTCATAGATGCAGAGAACATATTGATGGTTATAGGAGGTGGGGATGGGTAAGGGAAATGGGTGAACTATTTTTATTATTTTTAGCTTAAAAAAATTTAATTTAATTTTTACAATTTTTGCTTATAAAATACAGAATATTCCATTTTTGGAATCCTCCCTTTTCTGCAAATTGATTCTATTTGCTAAAATACTAAATGATCAAATAATAAAATGGTCAGTTTGATCAGCACCTTACAGACTGTGCGTTTTCCCCTTTGTCTCACAGAGGAGTTGAACACTCTGGGGAGATTCTTCTCAGGACAGGGCTTGTCCACACTGTGCATGAGGTGCCTGACCTCCAGGCGGGGGTCTCAGCCACCTCTTCACATTCATTCTGAGCTGGACCCAAAGGCAAGCAGGACTCTCTGAGCGTCTACTCTCTCAGGGGTGTGGTGAGAATATTCCCCACCCCGCAGTGGTGTCGTGCAGTTTAACAAGAAAAGTAAGACCAGGTCTGAAGATGAGTTATAGACAAAAAAAAAAAAATGTCCTTCCAATTAGGTATTTCATGCTCCCAGCTAAACAGGCCTTAATGACTGACTCTACCTTTAGAGTTGGAAGCAGTCCATCTTTCCCCCAAGAGTTTGAAGTTTCCCGTCTTTTCATCATTTCTATGTCTCTGTGTGTTTTCTTCTTACTTGAGACATACTTAATTTCTTATTCTGTGACCTTTTCTCTATATAAATTGGAATACGTGCTTTTTATTAGCATCTTTCATGATCCATAATCCCTGTTCTTTCCTTCTCATAGCACTTAGTTTGTACACATATAAAACATGTGATAAATGGTAGACATCAACTGATTTCTTTATATAAAGCTACATTTCATAAAATATAAATTTAAACATTGTGGTGCTTTTGTCAGAAACTGTGAACTATTGAATAACAGCAACACCTTTTTGTTGCTGTTTTAATGAGGAAGTTTATGCGAACTTTTGGACAAGAAAACACCCCTCCAATTAGGTGATTATTTTAAGCTCCCTCCTAAATATGCCTTATTGATCAACTCTACCTTGATACTTGGAAAGAATTCATCTTTTCCCCCAAGAAAAGATATTAATGTTGAAAGAAAGCAGAGCATAAGCTTCTTCCTTATCAACTGCACAAGGGAAGCCCATCTCTTGTTGTTAATTTATCTGTGTCCATCATGGTCCCAGTCCTCTTGGAAAATATGGGGAAAAAATGGCCCAGGTGATTATTTTGGAATATTTACAATTTTAAGAGCGAGTTAGCCTCATAAGCAAAGTGTAAAGAGCCCTGTAGGTCTGGAATTGAGAGCTAAGCTACGTGTTGCTGGTAGCATTACTTGTACATGAGTCCTCCTGCACAAATAGCACCCCTTAACAGCAGCATTCCACCCAGAGGACCCCATATGCCTCTCTGCTCCTTAGGTTGTAGACTTTGCCCCGTAGACCCAGGAACCGGCCTGCAGAGGATGAAAGGGGCAAGTACCCTAAGGGATGTAAGTGTATACGATGGATTCCAGCTATTCCTTGGAAACCTAACAACACTTCAGTACTTCAATGAGAATGTATCTCCTAATTGTATTCACCATCTGATTTTTCTCTGTACAGAGAGAAGGTGAGACTAAGCAACTTTTAACTAGAGCTTGTAGAGAGCTTTTGAGGGACCAAGCAATCTCTTAGCCATCTTTTCCTTTAGCTTTCACATTATCCTTGTGAAGGAGGTTCTGTTTTTATAATGAGCAAATTGAGATTCAGAGTAAATAACTTCTCCGTGTTCCCAAACTAGGCAGTCATCAAGCCGTCTGTAAAATATATCAGAAAATAAACCTCTTATTCATTAAATTTTAAAATTGCCATACTGTGGAAGATTATAAGATTAATCAGTGTTACACATATCATATTAGGGTTTTCCAGAGAAACAGAACCAATAGGCTGTGCTTGTGTATGCAATACATATACATGTATGTGTGTGTGTGTGTGTGAAGAGAGATGATTTATTATAAGGAATTGGCTTTCACCATTATGGAGGCTGAGAATTTCCAAGACATGCAGTTGACAATGGTAGACTGTTAAGCAGACATGTCATTCTAGTTTGTGTCTCAAAGCCTGAGACTCAGGAGAGCTGATTGTAGACATCCTGTTCCAAAAGCCAGCAGGCTTGAGACACTAGAAGAGCCTGTGTTTCAGTGTAAATCTGAAAACCAGAGCCCCAGCTCCAAGCAGTCAAGCAGGAGGAGTTCTGTCTTACTCGGTATTTTTATTCTATGCATGCTTTAAATAGACTGGATGATCTCACTCACACTAGGGAGAATGATCGACTTTACTCAGCCTACCAATTCAATGTTCATTTCATCCTCAGAATGCCCAGGATAATACACGACCAAATGTCTGGACACTCCATGGCCAGTCAAGCTGACGTGTAACATTAACCATCACATCCATGGTATATGGTTCTTTGGCAGTCAGCATTGGTGTTCGTTGACTACCTACCCTGTGCTCAGCTCCCTTCCAGGCAATGGAAAAGATTGAAGCAGAGAAAATCAGACCATGTCTGCCCTGGAGGGACTGGACCAGACAGGGCTAATCTCAACATCAATGTTCTTCAGGCCTCTAGAGCTGTGCTGTCCCTTAGAATTAGCGGGTGAGCCACAAACATGAACCATGAGTATAATTTTAGATTTTCTAGCAGCCATACATTTAAAATATAAACTTTAAAAATATGTTTTCTTTTACCCAGGATTCTAAAATGTATTATACTTTGCAATCACATGAAAATTATTAATGAAATATTTTACACTCTATTTTTTGAATCTGGTCTCTGAACAGTGTGTACTTTGCCCCTTCAGCACATCTCAGTTCCAGCAAGCCAGAATCTAAGTGCTCTGTAGCCACGCATGACGAGGAGCTGCTGAATAGGCAGTGAATCCAGAGTTCGCTAGGAATGCTCTATCTTGTCTGTCTTAATCACATTGTGTTATGGTCTGAGATCCAAGTAACTGAGAGTTTGGGGAAAGAACCTGTTTGGCGGATTTGATGTAACACAAGTGGAATTTCTCAGGACAAGCTGCCTGGGAAAATCAGATGTGGATGGTCCGCAGTTACTCTAAATCTACAGACTATCAGAAGTACTGTTACAAGGTTATCTACTTTTTATGAACTAGCGTAGGCTGGTTGTTGGGCAACCCTGCTCCTAGATATTACTTTCTGTTCTGCATTATTCGTATCACTTCACTCCCAAGTCACATTTACTATCCCATGCCACATGAGGACCTCCTTGCGTGAAAATATTCTACTATTGTAAGATTTTGCTGATTCTCATCAAATGTATATCATGTGCATCCCACTCACTCATACTTCTCACCAGCATCCCCCTTTTAAATAAAAGTTTTGTCATCTCCCCTGAGGACACCTCATCCATCCCCACACCATACCCCTAAGGTAATATGAGAATTCCATTTCTGGTCCCTCTCCATGTCCCATTTGGATAACTGATATTTAGACGCTACATGAGTCCTCTTCCCTCTTTCTTTCTTAATGTGGCTTTCCCAGGCAGACCTTCACGTGAAGACATCTTTGAGTCTCTTTTCCAGCCCACTCCTCCATTCTTCACAGTCTGAGTCTTCTCTCCAGCTCACAGAACTGCCCTTGGTGATGGCATTATTATGTGTCAGTTTGAGGGCAGACAATGTCACTGATATATCAAGGGAAAAAATTCATCTCAACTTTCAAGGAACAAGAACCCTCTAAAAGGAATGCCTGATCTTGAATTTTGAGACAGAATAGACTTAGAACCCAGTGCTCATTGTTCTATAGTGGTGATTTTCCTAGAATATAATATTGGTTAATACAGCATAGAATAACTTTGGTTTTTTAAATCCCCTTTTGTACTTTGGCCACCTCATGTGAAGAGTTGACTCATTGGAAAAGACTCTGATGCTGGGAGGGATTGGGGGCAGGAGGAGAAGGGGACAACAGAGGATGAGATGGCTGGATGGCATCACTGACTCGATGGACATGAGTCTGGGTGAACTCCAGGAGTTGGTGATGGACAGGGAGGCCTGGTGTGCTGCGATTCATGGGGTCGCAAAGAGTCGGACACGACTGAGCGACTGATCTGATCTGATCTGATCTGTCCTCTTAGATAAAAATTATTTCATTTTCTCTGAGAAAACAATTTTCCCCCAAGTAGTGAATAAACTGTTTTACCCTTGAGGAGGAAAAAATAATTTCATATTCTGTTAATATTTATATTAACATCAGACTTTGTTATGTAAATTGTAGCTAATTCAGGCACTTGGGTCTAGATGCAGAGTTTTGAGTCAAGTTGCAGTGATTTTTTTTCTTGATGTGGGAAACTAGTGTTTCTTTTTCTCTCTTCAGAAGCTTGTATGACCAGTGTTTCTTTGTGGGAGGATGTCAGGTCTTTTGCAGGGTCTTGCTCCCACATTGTGCTGAACACTTTAAATGCCATTTCCTATGATCCCACCCTTAACACTTCCTACTCCATGTTTCCCAGATCGTCTCATGTGCTCCCTAAGCTGCATACAGTGTGCATTCACAGCCATCAAACCCATGAACCTTGGCAAACCATCTAAACCAAATTAGAGGAAAATGCAGAAAACCGATGAATAGAAAACAATGTCCAGTCCAGTGAACCAATTCAGTTATCATGTATTTGCTTACCTTCACTGGGCTTCCCTTGTGGCTCAGCTGGTGAAGAAATCTGCCTGCAATGTGGGAGACCTGGGTTCGATCCCTGGTTTGGGAAGATCCCCTGGAGAAGGGAAAGTCTACCCACCCCAGTATTCTGGTCTATACTTTAGACTTACATGGGTTGGCATGAAACCATCTTTGTGCAAAGACCAGCCTGACTCCTTTTACTTTTCTGCAGGAGAGGTCAGGGTTTGTGTAGGTGATACTTAAGCCAAAAGAGCAGAGGCAGTGGGACATGATCAGAGGTGCCACCTGGGGAGCTGGGGACTTAGCAGACCAGAACCACCCTGTAGAACCTAGCCTGAGTTCTGAGGCCCCAGGTCTCAGGGGTCATTTCTCTACTAGACAGAATCAGTTGATCTGGTCCCTGAGAAGCAGCTCCTGGTGGTGGTGCTGCAAGCTAGACAACACTGGCTTATTTTATTTTTAGTTTTAGAGCTCCTGGTGGGGACTTCAACTCAAGAATGTGAATGCTGCACACAAGGGCAGTTCCCAGTGTCTGGGCAGCAAATGCAAAGTAGGAAGGAGAGGCAAGTTGTCCTCTCTGTCTCTCAGCCATCTGTGGGGTTCTCTGTGGACCCCAAGATACTGAAGGGACCCTACAATTGACAAGGCCTGCCCTCAAGCGATAAACCCATCTGTAAAGTCTTGAAAACTTTACAGGCTTCTCTTACAAGTTCTTTTTATATGATACACCAGCACATACAGAATACTCTCTTCTCCTTTAGGTCTGTTCTTATCATTCAGGTTTCTCCAAGAAAGTGGGAAGTCATATTCTATAGATACCCAAAATGAATCTCAAATGCTCAGTTTTCTGTTCATCTATGTTAATTATTTTGTATTGTCTGTGACTATGCAACCTGAAATTATGGCCTACACTTAACCACACTAGCTTTGCTAAAGGCATTTGGCATGATGTAAGTTTCAATTAATTTTTCTAGGCTCCTTTCCTAATGGAGAAGGCAATGGCACCCCACTCCAGTACTTTTGCCTAGAAAATCCCATGGACGGAGGAGCCTGGTAGGCTCCAGTCCATGGGGTCACTAAGAGTCAGACACGACTGAGTGACTTCCCTTTCACTTTTCACTTTCATGCATTGGAGAAGGAAATGGCAACCCACTCCAGTGTTCTTGCCTGGAGAATCCCAGGAACGGGGGAGCCTGGTGGGCTTCCGTCTATGGGGTCACACAGAGTCAGACACGACTGAAGTGACTTAGCAGTAGCAGTTCCTAACATCCAAACCAGCTCTGTCAGCTATACACATGGACTTTCCTGAGGGGAACACACACATACTGGTTTCTCTCAAGTTCTTTGCCGAGACTTTTTCACTTCCTACTTGATTGATGAAGTCAGCTTTCCCCTGGTGTTTCTTAACTTTTTTATGGGCGTCACAGAACCACTCTAGATCTGCTGAATACTGTAGACCCACTCCTCATGTAACTGCATATGCAAACTAATTCATACTTGCAGGTTATTTTATGACTCCCTGACCTCTGCATGAACCCCAGGGCTAGGATCCAGTGACTAGGATCCAGAGAAAACCTCACCTCCTAGTGAAAGTGAAAATCTGCCCATCAGATGGCAAAATATGAAGAGAGAATTTTCATGGTGGAAAATAATTTGATTGCTTCAGGTGGCAGTGAAAGTAATAATTCTTATTATTTAATCAGTCTGGATTCAGAATTCAGAGGAATATCCAAATATTAATTACCTAAAAAAAATAGTAGAATTGAGGGTTAGTCTTAGACTTTTCCATAATAGCACATACAGAAGTTATTATTATTTTTTGGTTAATTTTTATTCACATCCCCCCTGGGTAACTATAAGTTGTTCATAAGAAACATGTTAATCTATCAGGAATTAAATGGCTCTTCCTTGTTCTTAATATTTTGAGAGCTTTTGCTGTATTAAAAGTGATCTAGATAGTTTTACCTTGCAACTTATTTTTTAATTCTGTTGAGACATAAAACAATTTATAGTAATTGTTGGTTATATGAAGGGTCATAATAAGCAATCATATGAGTTCTTATTCAAATTTCAAGCTGCTTGTATTGTCTCATAACTTCAAACAAATCAGCCTGTGCAGAGCCATTTGCTCTAGCTATATAATATTTTGAAAATATGGATAATAACCCTTACATTTACATCAAATTTTGGCCTTTGAGACAAGAATATGATAACATATCATAAAATGGATTTATCTGGCATCTTATCATAATTCTCTGGTCTTATTAATACATTTGAAACCACTAATACAGAAACTGCTTATGTGTCTGACGCTGAAGCATAATGGGAGTCATTAAGTTACATTCACAAATGTTGTATATGTGTCATGTTTTACTCCCATTATTTAAGGTTGACAATTTATGTTTGCTAGATCTGATAACCCTATACTCAGAACACTTTGTAGCAGGTTTACTATTAAATAAATTTCATAGACAGTGTAAAAACTTAAAAATGCAGAAAAACACAAAGTAGGAAATTAAAAGCACCGATGTTCCTATCCCCAGGGTCTCTGTATAATGAGAGGGATTTCTCTCCATAGGGAAGTTTAACCTCTATCATGATAGCAGGAGTTTTTAATTTTCAGTCATCTATCATGTCTTATGCTTTCTCCTTTTCATTTCAATATGACCATCCTTTCTAATTCCTAATTTTTAATAAATGCTGGAGAGGGTTTGGAGAAAAGGGAACCCTCTTACACTGTTGGTGGGATTGCAAACTAGTACAGCCACTATGGAGAACAGTGTGGAGATTCCTTAAAAAACTGGAAATAGAACTGCCTTATGACCCAGCAATCCCACTGCTGGGCATACACACCGAGGAAACCAGAAGTGAAAGAGTCACATGTACCCCAGTGTTCATCGCAGCACTGTTTATAATAGCCAGGACATGGAAGCAACCTAGATGTCCATCAGCAGACGAATGGATAAGAAAGCTGTGGTACATATACACAATGGAGTATTACTCAGCCATTAAAAAGAATACATTTGAATCAGTTCTAATGAGGTGGATGAAACTGGAGCTTATTATACAGAGTGAAGTAAGCCAGAAAGAAAAACACCAATATAGTATACTAACGCTTATATATGGAATTTAGAAAGATGGTAACAATAACCCTGTATATGAGACAGCAAAAGAGACACAGATGTATAGAACAGTCTTTTGGACTCTGTGGGAGGGGGAGAGGGTGGGATGATTTGGGAGAATGGCATTGAAACATGTATAATATCACATATGAAACGAGTCACCAGTCCAGGTTTGATTCATGATACTGGATGCTTGGGGCTGGTGCACTGGGATGACCCAGAGGGATGGTATGGGGAGGGAGAAGGGTTCAGGATGGGGAACACATGTATACCTGTGGTGGATTCATGTTGATATATGGCAAAACCAATACAATATTGTAAAGTTAAAAAATAAAATTAAATTAGAAAAAGAAAAATTTAAAAAAATTAAAAATATGGACTACTTTCTGTAAGGTATATATGATGTGTAAAACCATTTTTATTTAAACTCAATTATAGCATATTGGATAGGAGTTTGGACTTTGAGTCACCACTTTTTCCAGAATTGGCCATGTCACTTTCATTCTGTGTGAAGTTGTATCTCCCTTTTTTTTCATCTTTATCTCCTATAAAATGGGGGAAATTGTCATACCACTGTCATAAGGAAGAACAGTTATCTAAATGGGGAATGTATGAATAAATATATGTGAAGTTCTTAGTGCAATATCTGGTATTTAATACATAACTATTATGCTAACTGTTACTGGGAATGTTGGTGGTGCTCTTTAATAAAACCCTTTTTCTTTTTTCTAATCGTAAGTTTTTTTATAATGCTTATTCATAAACAGTATTTACATGTGCTAATTAGGAAGAGAAAATACCTTCTCTTAAATAGTAGTTTCCTCCCATTCTTTCAATAAGTTCAATTGCTCAGTCGTGTCCGACTCTTTGTGACCCCATGGACTGCAGCACCCCAGGCCTCCCTGTCCATCACCAACTCCTGAGCTTGCTCAAACTCATGCCCATTGTGTCGGTGATGCCATCCAACCATCTCATTCTCTGTTGTCCCCTTCTCCTCCTGCCTTCAATCTTTCCCAGGATCACTGTCTTTTCCAATGAGTCAGTTCTTCACATCAGGTGGCCAAAGTATTGGAGCTTCAGCTTCAGTATCAGTCCTTCCAAAGAATATTCAGGACTGATTTCCTTTAGGATTGACTGGTTTGATCTCCTTGCAGTCCAAGAGACTCTCAAGAGTCTTCTCCAACACCATAGTTAAAAAGCATCAATTCTTCAGTGCTCAGCTTTCTTTATAGTCCAACTCTCACATGCATACATGGTTACTGGAAGAACCATGTTAGCAAAGTCACATCTCTGCTTTTTACTATAGTGTTTAGGTTGGTCATAGCTTTTCTTCAAAGGAGCAAGTGTCTTTTAATTTCATGGCTGCAGTCACCATCTGCAATGGAGCAGAGAAAATTGGAGCTCTGCTCTTGGAGCCCAAGAAAATAAAAGTCTCCCATTGTTTCCCCATCTATTTGCCATAAAATGATGGGACCAGATGCCATGATCTTGGTTTATTCAGTCTTGAGTTTTAAACCAACTTTTTCACTCTCCTCTTTCATTTTCATCAAGAGGCTCTTTAGTTCTTCACTTTCTGTCATAAGGGTGGTATCATCTGTGTATCTGAGGTTATTGATATTTCTCCCAGCAATCTTGATTCCAGCTTGTGCTTCATCTAGCCTGGCATTTCACGTGATGTACTCCGCATATAAGTTAAATAAGCAGGATGACAATACATAGCCCTGACATACCCTTTCCCATTCTTTATCTACCATCAATATTTACAGTGTTAAACTTTTCTATAGTTATAAATATATAGAGAGAGACGCATGTGAAAGCGAAAGTGAAATTTTCTCAGTTGTGTCTGACTCTTTCTGACCCCATGGGCTATACTGTCCATGGAATTCTCCAGGCCAGAATACTAGATTGGATATCCTTTCCCTTCTCCAGGGGATCTTCCTGACCCAGGGATCTAACCCAGGTCTCTTGCATTGCAGGCAGAATTTATTACCAGCTGAGCTGTCAGGGAAGCCCAAGAATACTGGAGTGGGTAGCCTATCCCTTCTTCAGTGGGTCTTCCCTCCCCAGGAATCAAACTGGGATTTCCTGCATTGCAGGCAGATTCTTTACCAACTGAGCTATCAGGGAATTTGTATATATGCAAATCCACAAAATTTGTATAGATAATTTTAAAGAAATTATACTAAATGTTATGTTTTATAGAATCATGAATTTTTCACTTGATAAATGCCAGAAACCTTTCCATGTCAATGTGAGTAAACATTCTCTTCATAAGGTTTTATATGTTTTTTCCTATAATTTAAAAATTCATTTATATCCTAAAGTTTTATTCCTACTATGAAGGAAAGCTATTAATTTTGGTATTTTTATCTTATAACAGTTTCCCTTACTGAATTTTCCTGTTTGTTTTCTTAGTTTTATTCAGTTTATTCTTTAGATTTTCTAGGTAGACATCATATCAAGAGCAAAAAATTTAATTATGTCTTATTCTAATACTTTTCATCTGTTTTTCTTTACTGCATTGGCCAAAATTGCCATTATATGTTGAATAACTATAAATGCTATCTTCCTTGTTTAACTCTTGCCTTTGCTAGGAATGCTCTTTTCATTTAAATAAAATTTTGTTTGCTGAAACCTTAGAATCATTCTTGGTTTCTATCTTTCATAATTTGTATTCAATCTGTTAACAAATTCAGTTGGAGATACCCTCAAAATATATGCTCCAGTTACTTTTAAATATCTCTGCTACTACTTCATAGGTCAAGTCATGATGATGTTTTGCCTGTCACTCCAGTAACTTGGTAAGAGTTCTGTATGTATCCATCTTTTCTTCTTTATAATCTGTTGTTCCTAAACAGAATGATCTTTTTCAAATGTAAAGCTAGTCTTGTCAATGCCATGGTTAAGTTTCCAGGCATTGTAATCATATTTAGAATAAATTCCAAATTTCTGCAAAGTTTCTACACAATTTATCCTTGACTACCTCTCCAGGCTTATTTCCTAAAACTCTTATTTGTTCCCATTCTGTTCTCAATCTTGCTAAATTGGTCTTCCTGTTGTTCCTCAAACACACCAACTAGGCTTTTGCCTCCAGTCCCTTGTATTTCCCTCTTTATGGACTATTCTATATCCTGATATTCCTATACCTCATTCCTCAGTTTGCATATATAGACACATGCTCCTTCAGTTCAGTTCAGTCACTCAGTCATGTCCTGCTCTTTGCGACCCCATGAACTGCAGCACGCCAGACCTCCCTGTCCATCACCAACTCCCAGAGTTTACTCAAAATCACATCCATTATATCTGATTCTCTGTCACCCACTTCTCCTTCCACCTTCAATCTTTCCCAGCATCAGGGTCTTTCCAAGGAGTCAGTTCTTCGCATCAGGTGGCCAAAGTATTGGAGTTTCAGCTTCAACATCAGTCCTTCCAATGAATATTCAGGACTGATTTCCTTTAGGATGGATTGGTTGCATCTGCTTATAGTCCAAGGGACTCTCAAGAGTATTCTCCAACACCACAGTTCAAAAGCATCAATTCTTTGGCACTCAGCTTTCTTTATAGTCCAGTTCTCACATCCATACATGACTACTGGAAAAACCATAGCTTTGACTAGATGGACTATTGTTGGTTAAGTAATGTCTCTGCTTTTTAATATGCTGTCTAGATTGGTCATAGCTTTTCTTCCAAGGAGTAAGCATCTTTCAATTTCATGGCTTCAGTCATCATCTGCAGTGATTTTGGAGCCCAGAGAAATAAAGTCTTTCACTGTTTCCTTTGTTTCTCCATCTATTTGCCATGAAGTGATGGGACCAGATGCCATGATCTTAGTTTTCTGAACGTTGAGCTTTAAGCCAACTTTTTCACTCTCTTCTTTCACTTTCATCAAGACACTCTTTAGTTCTTCTTCACTTTCTGCCATAAGGGTAGTGTCATCTGCATATCTGAGGTTATTGATATTTCTCCCAGCAATCTTGATTCCAGCTTGTGCTTCCTCCAGCCCAGTGTTTCTCATGATGTACTCTGCATAATGAGTTAAATAAGCAGGGTGACAATATACAGCCTTGATGTACTCCTTTCCCAATTTGGACCTAGTCTGTTGTTCCATGTCTAGTTCTAATTGTTGCTTCTTGACCTACATACAGATTTCTCAAGAGGCAGGTCAGGTGGTCTGGTATTCCCATCTCTTTAAGAATTTTCCACGGATTGCTGTGATCGCCACAGCCCATGCTCCTTAGAGCAATATTTTCTAGCGACCTTGCCTGGAGGTGCATCTCATTCACTATAGTCTTTGTCCTTTTGCTCAGGTTTTGTCTTCCTAACAATTAAAAACCCTTGACATTATATTATACAGTAATTTGTTTGTTTATTGTGGTTTCTTTGTTAGGATATAAACTCTTTGGAAGTCTGTCTTTATGTTGTTTATTGCTTTGTCTTCCCTGGTGATAACAGTGCCTAGGGCATAGTGGATACTCCATGCACGCTATTTTTAGGATGAATCAATCAATCGGTACAGCACTTTCCAAGTGCAGTCATGGAAAGTCACATTTACCTTGGCATTTTAAAGACTCTTAGAAGTCTGGCAATTCTGTTTAACCTTGTTTACGGCCTTCCTGTTTCACATAATTGTTTAAACGTGATAAATGTTTTCCCCCATATATCACTAGTAAAAGCTTATACAATATTGCTCTGTTGAACCTGAATTGGGAACCCGGCTTTGTTGTTCTCACTCTTTCTCTGTTTTTTATGCTATCCTTATCAGATTTTGAGGTAAGAGTCCTTCCAGCTTTAAAATTATATTTGGCAAAACTAATACAGTTATGTAAAGTTTAAAAATAAAATAAAAGTAAAAAAAATAAAAAATAAAAAAAAATAAAATTAAGTGGAAATTTTAAGCTTATCCATATGATCTGAAACAGTTTTAAAGTTAAAATAAGGTCATAATTATTTCCTTGAAATCTTGAGAGAAACTTAAAATATCTAGATCTAGTGTCAATGGTCAAGGTTATAATTTGACAGTCTTCTGTGTTTTTCTAAGATCCATGAAGATTTTATACCTTTTCATAAATTATTAAATTTAATTTTTCTGGAAATTAAATCACTTAATATGGTTTATGTATGGTATAATATTTATATAATATTCTCATATTTTAAAGTCTTTGTGTATATGCTTTTATGTTTCTTTTATCATTCCTAATGTTTATGTGTCTGTGTTTTTCATTATTTGGTTACATTTTGGTCTCTTGGTAAATATGCCAGAGTTTATATGTCATATCTGTCTCTATTACTTGGTTTTATTTATTAATACAGCTATTTGGTGGTAGGGAGACTTGGTTCTAATACCTTTTTAACTCCTTTCATGTGGTTTAATAAATTCCTCCATGAGGGAAATTTGTTTTCACTTTAGTTGAATTATAGCAAAAAAAAAGTCTCTAGGAGTCTACACTTCAGAATATATTGAGATTTTCACATAATAGAGCAAGCTCATTTTTGGTAAATTTTCATTTTATAAATGTTTTGGAACATGTATAGGACACAGGTTTTATTTATATTTATAGTCAAGCCAGATAACTGCATTATCAATGTTCTCTTTAATTTTTCATGGTACTTTATTAAAACAATCATGTTGATTGTCCTTTATTTCTATTAATTTTTGATTTACACATTCTTGTGCTGTATTAACTGAAGTATAAAACTTTATGGCCATTAAATCAACTTTGTGAGATATTTGCTTCTATGGTCATGACTAAAGCTGGCCTGGACTTGTGTCCTTTTTCTACTACTTTTGTTGAGTTTTAATAACAAAGTTATGTTAATCTCATAAAAGAAGGAGCCCAGAAGAGATGTATCTTCTTTTTCCTATTCTCTAGAAGACTTTGTGTAAGATATCTTTTCAATATCTTTGATAGAACTTGCTGGAAAATCCATCTAAACCCATAGTTTTTTTTGTGGGAAAGTTTTACTGGACTTTATAAATGAATTCAGTTCAACTTCTAGTTATGTTTTGTTAAAGAAATATTTATGCTTACTTCATACTTCCAACATTATTATTGAGAGGTCAAAGTCAGTCTGTGTTGCTCCTACCTATTTAGTCCTTGCATTTAAGATTTTCTTGATGTCTTTGTTTTCTGCAGCTTCACTCTGATGTATATAGGTCTGGATTTGCTTTTACTCATCCTGTAAATTTTTCTTAAGGCTTATTGAATAAGAACTGTTTTCTTTCATCAATCTGAATTAAAATATCAGTTCATTTTAAACACTGCTTCTTTCCTATTCTTCTGGAAATCAAATTAATGTATGTTAAACTATGTCTTTTAACATCTCTTATCTTGTCCAATGTATGTTTCATGTTTTTGTCTCCCCACATTTCACTCCAGCTGTTTTCTTTTAATCTATCTTCTAGTTTTTTGATTTTCTCTTTAGTAGTGTTAAACTCACCTATCGAGTCCTTAATTGTATTATTGCATTGTTCATTTCTACAACTTCCAGTTAATTTTCAAATCTTTAGTGTCACATCTTACTTTTTCCCAGTTGCTTATTATAATACTTAAATTCAGCTTCTATCTCATTGATCATAGCAACTATAACTACGTTACTTTATATGTAAAGTATATTACATAATTCATAAACACTGATTTTATTTCGGTTGTCTATGGTTTGTGTTGATTTTAACTATTGTTGCCTTTTTTCTGTATTATATAGTCTTTTATTATTTGCTAAAAATTTTATTTGAAAATTTATTTTTGAGGAATAATTTGAGACTTATATATCTTCTAACAGAGAAGAATATGCTTTTTTAGTGACTGGTACTTAAGAGTGAGAGTGGTCTTAGACCAAGGCTTAGGGATTTTCTAAGCTAACCCAGTTGACCTGTCAGAACAGAGTGCAGCCCCCAAGTTTCCCCACCACCAATGGAGTATATGCTGTGTTAAGTTTCTACCTTTAGTGAGTGAAAGTCGCTCAGTCGTGTCCGACTCTTTGCAACCCCATGGACTGTATAGTCCATGGAATTCTCCAGGTCAGAATACTGGAGTGGGTAGCCTTTCCTTTCTCCAGGGGATCTTCCCAACCCAGGGACCAAACCTAGGTCTTCCACATTGCAGGCAGATTCTTTATCAGCTGAGCCACAAGGGAAACCCAAGACTACTGGAGTGGGTAGCCTATTCCTTCTCCTGTGGATCTTTCTGACCCAGGAATCCAACCAATGGTTCCTGCATTGCAGGCAGATTCCTTACCAACTGGTCTATGAGGGAAGCAAATACCTTTTCTACCTTTGGTGGGCACTAAATTCAGATTCATTCTTCCAGCTCCTGAAATTTACATAAAATATCTACTTGCCTTTCAGTGCTTACTCCCCAAATAGACAAATTAGTATAAAAGCATCAGCCAGGGAAGAGGGAATACTCTTCAGGGTATTGAATCCTGGTATCTTCAGCACCTAAACCTTGCTGCTTCTCAATTTCAGGAACTCTCCCTCTCAGGTTCTTCTCCTACATAGGCAGTGTGCCTGAAAAGAAGGTCCCTAATGGATCTCTTTTTATTTTATCTTCTCAACAAGAAATCCCATGATGTCTTGTTGGGTGTTTGATGTTATTGCTGCTACTGCTAAGTCACTTCAGTCGTGTCCGACTCTGTGCGACCCCATAGACGGCAGCCCACCAGGCTCCCGTCCCTGGGATTCTCCAGGCAAGAACACTGGAGTGGGTTGCCATTTCCTTCTCCAATGCATGAAAGTGAAAAGTGAAAGTGAAGTAGCTCAGTTGTGTCCGACTCTTCAAAACCCCATGGATTGCAGCGCACCAGGCACCTCCATCCACGGGATTTTCCAGGCAAGAGTACTGGAATGGGTTGCCATTGCCTTCTCCGGTTTGATGTTACTGGGTTGGCCCAAAAGTCTGTTTGGGTTTCCTGTAAGATGTTACAGAAAAAAACCCAAACTGAAATTAAGATATTTTCTGGCTTTTTCACCAAATATTTTGGTGGTCTTCATGGGGTGATGCCAATGGCCTAGTCTGTCATAAGCACAAGTGGAAACCTCTGTGTATGTTTATGTGTATGAGTTTGTGTGACTGTAATAATTAGTTTTCTTTTTTTTTGTTTTACTATTTTTTATTATACTTTATGCCAGCAGGTTGAACAATATGCTGAACACTGAATTTTTATTTTTTTTTATTTTATTATTATTGTAATTTTTTTTTACTTTACAATATTGTATTGGTTTTGCCATACATCAACATGCATCCGCCACAGGTGTACACGTGTTCCCCATCCTGAACCCCCTCCCACCTCCCTCCCCATACCATCTCTCTGGGTCATCCCAGTGCACCAGCCCCAAGCTTCCTGTATCCTGCATTGAAACTGGACTGACGATTCATTTCTTATATGATATTATACGTTTTAATGCCATTCTCCCAAATCACACCCCCTCACAGAGTCCAAAAGACTGTTCTATACACCTGTGTCTCTTTTGCTGTCTCACATACAGGGTTGTTGTTACCATCTTTCTAAATTCCATATATATGTGTTAGTATACTGTATTGGTGTTTTTCTTTCTTTTAAAAACTCATTTCTAGTACCAGTCTATTTCAGTTCAAGCTCTTTCTTCTGGTGGCAACTTGTTATTCTCCTTTTAAATTATGAGTTTCTGACATGTTTAATGATTTTTCATTGACTGCTCATGTTGAAAGCAGATCTAGACAGTTGAGTATTAGTGACTGATAAAGTCTCCATTTGCAGTCCTGTTGCCTTCATCACTCTGGTTTGAAATATGCTCGGGTATATTGGATGAAAATAGACAGTTAGGCATGCCCTGTCATAAGAGAGTGATCCACTCTCTTATGGATCCACTACATGGATTTATAGATGAACTTCACCACCACACTTTGGGCAATTAATGCCAGCAAAAGGCAAAGAACTGGACATTTTCCATGTTCAGTACAAACTAGGCATTATAAAAAGAGACAGTCTGGTATTCTCCTCTATATCACTTTCAAACTTACAACTTCCACAGGCCTTTGAAGACAGTTAACAGCATGGGCTGGAGAAGGCAGTGGCACCCCACTCCAGTACTCTTGCCTGGAGAATCCCATGGACGGAGGAGCCTGGCAGGCTGCAGTCCATGGGGTCGCGAAGAGTCGGACACAACTGAGCAACTTCACTTTCACTTTTCACTTTCATGCATTGGAGAAGGAAATGGCAACCCACTCCAGTGTTCTTGCCTGGAGAATCCCAGGGACGGCAGAGCCTGGTGGGCTGCCGTCTACGGGGTCGCACACAGTCGGACACGACTGAAGTGACTTAGCAGGAGCAGCAGCAGCAGCATGGGCACTGAAGCCACATAACCTGAGCTCTCACTTATTAGTTGTGTAATTTGGGTCAAGTAATATAGTCCCTCTATACTTCATGTTTCTAATCTCAAGACAATAATAGTACCTACTTGGATTACTAAAGAAAGTACAATTAGAGTGATGCATGGCATTTAAGTAGTAAATGCTCAATATATGTTGACTGTCATCATGTCCCATGTGAGCTTTAAACACATAGGTTTAAAATTCCTTTTCTTTTTTTTTTTCCATTGCTAGATATCATGATTTATGTGAGATTGTTCTGAATATTTAATACAAAAATTTCCCATACAACTATTTTGCTGATAGTTATTTAAAATCCTTTTATTTTATCAATGTTTGATAAAAGAACAAAATATTGAACTTCCTCAGGCTATTAACCTGAGCACCACAATTCTACATCTTCCTAGATAACAGAAAATTTTCTGGTTGTAATTTATAATTTTATGTCAAATTACTATACTCTAAAATATTTTCTTCAAATTTATTTATTGTTGGCTTTTGTTAATCAGGTTACATTTAGTCAGTTAGATAATTGGCACTTGGAAGTTTTGCTGTTCAAAAGAAATGATCTCCTTTTGGCATCTAAAACAAAGGATATAATTTGTAGTAAGCAGGGCTATCCTTGTCTTCTGGTGGTAGAGTCTGCTCAACTTTAAATGACTTATTCAGTTAGAAGCAAATTAATGTGTTAAAAACTCTAGTTGAAAAGGTTGGCAACATCTATAATCAGATGAGTAATTTACTAGAGATAGAAATTATAAGACATGATCTGATGGAAATGCTAGAAATTACGTGCAGGCATAATTAAGGTTAAATGAGATCCTAATGGTAGGGAGTCTGATCCAATAGGATGAGTATCTTTATAAGACACCAGAAAGTGGTGTCTTCTGTCCATGCACACGCACAGTGAAGGCCCAGGAGAGGACATGGTGAGGAGGCAGCTGGCTACAGGCGAGGCAGAGAGCCCTCACGGGGACCTGAGGTGGCTAGCATCTTCATCTAGGACTTTTAGCCTCCAGAATTGTGAGAAAATAAATTTCTGTTTAAGGTATCCAAGATATATTATTGTTGTTGTTGTTGTTACAGAAGCCTGAGCAGACTCAAATAGTTGGGTAGAATTTATAGAGAATTCCAATTAGAGAAAATCTGAACAAATACATGGAAGAAAGAATAAGGTTGGTTCATCAGGGTATGTGCAAGTGAATTAGTAGTGCTGGAACATTAAAACAAGACTGTGATGAATGAAGAAGAATGGCAATAATGAGTAAATAATGATAAATAAATTGAGTCATTTCATGGAAGCCCTTAAATTCCATACTGAGGAACTTGGATTTTGTCCTAAAAAAGCAGATGAGAATTAAGTAGTAAATTCACAAGATGACATTTATTGTTTTGTTTTTAATTATCATTTTTAATCAACAATTGTAGGCCATGTGAATGATAAATTTTTGTGGACATAAACTGAGGGAGAGGAGATCATTAGGAAGCTATTCTGATCTTCAAGGTAACAGACAACAAAGGCTTAAACCACTATACTGGAGGTAAAGATGGAAAGAGCTGACATGGATCTAAATACCCCTGTAGGTAAAAATAACATCTCATTGTTGTCTTTGAGGTAAAAATTAAGAGAACAAGAGATGTAAGGGATTCTTTGCAGGCAGAAACAAATCCCAATTTTTAAATACATGATGCATACACAATTTGGGAGATTATTTTAATGGAAAATAATGCATAATTATAAAATCCCCCCCTCCCCCCGCTTTGGCTCCATGATAAATTCACCTCCACGGGACGGGTAGATTTTATGCTTAAATGTCTGGATAGATCTTGTGCCGTCAATTCTGCTCACATTCATATGGAAAGGGCACAGATGGGGGAGGGTGGGCAGCAAATGGGTTTGGTTTTGGTCATCCCCATGTAGGCATCAGAGGAGCAGTTAGAAATGTTTGAAAGGATGCTTGACATAATAGTCTGAAGTTTTTGAAATCTGGATTTGCAGAATAAATATATTAATTTAGGAGTCATCAGAGATTAAGCAGAAGTTAAAACTGAGTAAAACAATTAGATCATCCAAAGAAGACATTCAAATATGAAATTTTGAGGAACACTTTAACAGATGCAGAGACTCAATGAGAGAACAATAACATTTTAGTTCAGTGGTCTAGGTATTAAATAACAGCAGTGCTGAAGGGAATTGAAGCGTGTTATTTCAGAACTTTTGGTTGACCAGGAAGACTAGAAAAATTTGACAACAGAGGGATTAATGAAAAGCATAAACGAGGATGATAATGAGTTATAGTGCTCGGGCCAGTTGAGTAGATGAAATTGGCATACTAATGTGGGAAGTCAGAACAGTTTTTGAAAAAATGGCTAATTTGAAGTGACTTCAGAATATCATAATAGAAATGTCTATTAGCAGTTGGAAATGCATCCAGCAATTGCTGACTTTGAGCTCGATATTATCTTTGTCTTTATTTTCCAATGTAAAGGGAAAAAGTTCCAAAATGTAATATCACTTGTCTAGTGTCTGGTACTCCTATAGAAGGTGAGTTCAGAATCATCAGCCAGTCAGTGGTATTCTAAACTCTAAGAATGGGGAAAGTTACTGCAAGAATATTCAAAGAATGCCCACAGACAGAATCCTAGAGAATACTAAGAACCAAGAGAATAGAGGATAAAAGCCAACCAAAAAGCTTTTGCTCTCTATTTCTCTCTTCCCTCACTCCCTGGCAAGCACCAAGTCGCTTTCTTCCTCTGTGGATTTATATATTCTGGATATTTTATGCAAATTATATAATATGTGACCTTTTGCATTTGGCTTCTTTTACTTGACATAACATTTTTGAAGTTTAGCCAAGTTTGTACCTTGTATCAGTACTTCATTTTTGTGGCTGAATAATATTCTGTTCTGTGTCTGTGCCTCAATTTATTTATGTATTCACCCACTGATGAACATATGGGCTGTTTTCACCTTTTAGCTATTAAAATAGGACAACAGTGAACATGTATTATTTATTTGAATACCTGTTTTTGATTATTTTGGGTATATACCTAGAATTGTTGGTGCAAGTAAAATTCTTTAACTTTTTGAAGATTCCTGAACTGTTTTCCACAGGGAGTTAACCATTTTATATTTCTACCAGTAATGTGTAAATTTTCTAATTTCTTCGTATCCTTGCCAACACTTAAATCTATTTGCTTGTTTATTTGATAACCGCTCTTGTGAGTATGGGCTTCCCTCGTGGCTCAGACAGTGAAGAATTAGCCTCCAATGAGGGATACCTGGGTTTGATCCTTGGGTTGGGAAGATCCCCTGGAGGAGGGCATGGCAACCCACTCCAGTATTCTTACCTGGAGAATCCCATGGACAGAGGAGTCTGGCGGGCTGCAGTCCATGGGGTCGCAGAGTCAGACATGACTGAACGATTAACACTTTCATTTGTGGGTTAAGGCAGTACCTCATGATTCTGATTTGCATTTCTGTTATGACTAATGATGTTGAACATCTTTTTGTGTGCTTGTCAGACATTTGTATATCTCCTTTGGAGAAATTTCATTCAGTTCAAGTCTCTGGTCATTTTTTAATTGGCTTGTTTTTATTTTGTTATTGAATTGTACATGTATTTTTATGTTTTAAATAATAAATCCTTGTCAGATATGTGATTTGCAAGTATTTTCATCCAATCTGTAGGTTGTTTTTCACTCTTTTGGTACTGTTCTTTGCATGAAAAATTAGATTGATGTAGTTCAATTTATTTACTTTTTTTTCTTTTGTTGTTTGAGTATTCAGTGTCAATTTAAGAATCCTTTGCTAAACCAAGGTGATAAAGACTTACTCCTAGGAACTTCCGTGGAAGTTCAGTGGTTAAGATTCCATTCTTCCAATGCAAGGGGTGTGAGTTCAGTCCCTGTCAGGGAAGTAAGATTCCATAGCACAGTCAAAAATAATTTTTTCTATAACTTTAGTTCTTAATTTAGATCACTGATTCATTTTTAGTTAATTTTTATATATAATATGGGGTAAGGGTCCAACTTCTTTCTTTTATATGTGGGCATACAGTTAATACCCTTGTACCATTTGTTCAAAAGACTGTCTCTGTCCCCATTAAGTGATCTTGGTACCCTTGCTGAAAATCACTTGGTCATAGAGTTAAAAATTTTTTTCTAGGCCCAATTCTGTTTCATTGCTGTATATATATTTATCCTTTTTCTAGCACCACAATGTTGGTATTACTTTAGTTTTGTAATTACTTTTGAAATCTGGAGTGAATCCTCCAAATTTGTTCTTTTTCAAGATTATTTTGACAGTTTAACCAGTTTCAAGATTGTTTAACTTAAATATGAATTTAAGAATTTGCTTTTCTATTTCTGTGAAAAAGGCTAATAGAGTTTTTTTTTTTTAATTTTATTTTATTTTTAAACTTTACATAATTGTATTAGTTTTGCCAAATATCAAAATGAATCCGCCACAGGTATACATGTGTTTTGATAGGATTGCTTTGAATTTGTAGATCATTTCGCCATTTTAACAATATTAAGTCTTCAAGTTCATGAACTTAGGATATCTTTCCATTTCCTTAGATTTAAAAAAAATTATTTTCGTCAGGTATTACAGTTTTCAGCATAAAAGTCTTTCATGTCTTTGGCCAAGTTTATTCATAGGTATTTTATTCTTTTGGATACTACTGTAAATAGAATTATTTTCTTAATATCCTTTTTCATTCATTGCTGGTATGTAAAAGACAACTAACATTGTGCATGATCTTGTATCCTGCAACTTTTTGAATTTACTTATTATTCATAAAGAATATTGGCTTATCATTTTCCTATCTTGTGATATATTTTTCTGGCTTTGGTTTCATGGTAATACAGGCCTCATAGAATGAATTATGATGTTTTCCTTCCTGCTCTATTATTTTGGAATAGTTTGAGAAAGATTGATGTTAATTCTTCTCTATATGTTTGGTAGAAATCACCAGTGAAGCTTGATCCTGGACTTTTCTCTATTGGAAGGTTGATTACTGATTAAAAAAAAAAAAAAAATCTCTTGTTCTAGGTATATGCAGATTTATTATTCTTCCCAATTCAGTTTTGGTAATTTATGTATTTCTAGTTTTTATTTCTCTAAGTAATCTAACTTTTGTGTATAGTTGTTTATGATATTCTTTTATAATCCTATTTATTTATTTTTTAATTTTAAATTTATTTTTTAATTGAAGGGTAATTGCTTTACAGAATTGTGCTGGTTTCTGCCAAACACCAGGTCAGTAGTAATATCCCCACTTTCATTTCTGATTTTCTTTTCGTGCATCTCTCTTCTCTTCTCTTAGTAAGTCTAGCTAAAAGTTTATCAATTGTTTATGTTTTTGAAGAATCAGCTTTTGGTTTCATTGATTCTATTATTTTGTTATTTTTTATTTCATTTATCTCTACTGTTATCATTTACTTACTTCTGCCAGCTTTGGCTTTAGCTTGCCTTCTTTTTTTAGTTCTTTAAGATATAAAATTTGATTATTGATTTGGGAATGTTTATTTTTGTTAATGTAAGCATCTACAGCTATAAACTTCCTTGTGAGCATTGCTTTTGCAGTGTTCCACAAATTTTGCTAATGTTGTTTTTGTTTTCCTTTGTTTCTGATTTCTCTTGTGATTAGTTCTTTGAGCTGCTGATTATTTGAGTATGATTTTTAGTTTCTACATACTTATGAATTTTCCAGTTTCCTTCCTGTTATTGACGTCATTCCATTTCCATCGGAAAAGATAATTTTGATAATTGCAATCTTTTAAATTTATTGAGATCTGTTTTATGGCCTAACATATGCTCTATCCTTGTGAATGTTTCATGTACACTTGAGAAGAATGTGCATTATGCTATGACTATGATTTTGTGCATCAAGTATGATATATTGGATTATAATGAAAAACACTGTACAGTTATTAAAACATATGGGCTTCCCTCATAGCTCAGTTGGTAAAGAATCTGCTTGCAATGCATGAGACCTGGGTTTGATCTCTGGGTTGGGAAGATCCCCTGGAGAAGGGAAAGGCTACCCACTCCAGTATGAAAAACACTGTACAGTTATTAAAATATCTTCAAATGTTATGATATAATAATAAATGAGACTTTAATTAAAACCTTGAATAAGGTACCATACTCGATGAACATGAGTTTGAGTGAACTCCAGGAGTTGGTGATGGACAGGGAGGCCTGGCATGCTGTGATTCATGGGGTCGCAGAGTCGGACACGACTCAGAAACTAAACTGAACTGAACTGAATCTCAAAATTGTAATACATATGAACAGTATTTTAAGATACCTACATAATCTAATATGATATAAAAATATGTATCATTTCTTTTGGTGACAAAGTCATAGGTACTTAGTATTAATGGAATTAGTAATTAAAGGAAATAATACATTTCAGTTAAAGGTTAGCAAAAATAAAGATGCCACGTTTTTCTGAAACTCATAGACATACTGAATTCTATCCCCACACCCTCTGTAGGCCTAAGAACCCTAAGTGAAGAACTTCATCGAATGGGTTTTTCTTTAATTTCAAAACACTGCTCTAAGCCATTGGTAAGTGCTTTTTGGAGGTTAAAGGAAGGAGAATGGGCAACTCTACCTAGCCCTACCACAAGTCATCTCCATCCTAGAGAAGAGACTTACTTTTCCCTTCTGGCGACATCTCAGTCCCAAAGTAGAATCAAATCTCAGTGTCCTGATGGAAGGAAGAGGCTGAAGCTCTTGCTTCGGCTACCAACTTCATTGCCTACCCTCATAAAGTAGCTTTGGGGACAAATTCTTAGGCATTTAGTATGACTAGAAAAAAGTCTCATTTCTGAGGCTTAATTAGTATTAGCAGCACCAAAAAGTCTCTGTAGAAATGGCCTTGGGTAAAAGCAAATTAGTGTTTTTAATTATTATCATTAAAAATGAATATTTACAGGAAATTGGGCTGAAGGCCATCTGGCCCAAGCACATTCCTCAGGGAGGCCATGAATCGCTAAAGGGGTGAAAGGGAGAGCATGGTACAGAGGGGATGGAACTATTTATAGCTTCTCAAGGCTTCAGTTGAAGTCACCAAATAGAAAGGGCATTTAAAAGTTAAAGCAAGCATCAGAGACTCAATATGAAGAATGTGAGTATTTTTTTAAAGAAACATGTCCACACCTTAATATTAAAATGTGGTTATATATATATATATATTTCTTTCTTCACTCCCATGTATTTAATCTTTATTATTTCTTTTAATTGAGAGATGTAAAGTAAGCCCTTTAGACTTTATTTACATTGGCTTTGGCAGGTCATTTTATTTCAGTGGCTCTCTGTGAATAACATTCCATCCTTAGTTATTTCCTTGGTGTTATATGGATGAAAGAGTTGGTACTGATGTAGTTGTGCAATATTTGGATTCTTTTTAAGCATAAATAATTAATTATTTCAATAATATAAAATCATATCTTAAATATAGGATTGAGTTGTAAGGTGTTAACTTTAGGTCATTTCTTTTATCTGTCTTTCTTGTGCTGTGCTAAGTCACTTCAGTTGTGTCTGACTCTCTGCCACCCTATGGACTGGAGCCCACCAGGCTTTTCTGTCTATGGGGTTCTCCAGGCAGGAATGCTGGAGTGGATTGCCATTTCCTATTCCAATCTTTATTTCTTAATTACTATAAAATATTATTTGCTTATAAAAAACAAGTTAGAGAAAGAATGATTAAATTTTATTCTTTGCTATTCTTAACAGTTTGACAAAAGAATACTGTAAGATCTAATAATAGTGAGATTTTGGGAAAGAGAACTCTCTCCTCTTTTCCTGCTGGGGAATTAAATTGCTGCAACACTTTTGGGAAGTAAGTTGCAATTTATCTCAAGAAAATTAAAATAGTAATATGATTAGACTTCATAATTCCACATCTAAGAATTTATCCTGGGGAAAAATCATAAATACAAAAAATTCTTTCTGTGAAGATATATTCATCACAGCATTATTTATGAAATTAAAAATTAAGGCATTCTAAATATGACATAAAAGAGGTTGGGTTATATAAGGGATATAATATTTGGCCATTAAAAATAGTATATATTAAGTGTTTATAACAGCATGGAAAATGTTCAAGCATTTGTGCTGTATATACCAAGTGAGGTGTGTTAGTGCGGTGATAAAAGCACAAGCCCAGGCTTTATAATTGTGCAGCTTATTCCTACAATTATATATTAAGTAAATAAAGCAAGAAGAAAAATTATGATATAGAATATCATCATAAATATGCTATTAGAAATCATCCTGAATAGAAACCAAGGATCAGATTAAAGAAACCAAAATGTATCCAGAAGTTGATCTTGAAAAATCTTTCTGTGCAAATATATTCACCACAGCACTATTTATGAAATTAAAAAGACAGTCTAAATATGACATAACAGATAGTGGATTATATAAGGGATTATATAAAATCTTGGGTAAATTATTTTGTTCTCTTTCAAATTTTCTGTTTTCTAAAATTTTATAATTAGAAGGTAAATTAATAAATCAGCTAAAAAAATACTTATAAGCTAAAATTAACATGTAAGCTAAAAGCAATGATAGTAATTCAGCTTTCTTGTAACACATGTAATACCTCTATTTTGCATACCCACTTCAGATGTACAGTGTTTTTCATGGGGAATTTCTGTGTTGGCCAGTTCAGTTCAGTTCAGTCACTCAGTCATGTCCCACTCATCGTGACTCCATGAATTGCAGCACGCCAGGCCTCCCTGTCCATCACCAACACCCGGAGTTCACTCAGACTCACGTCCATCAAGTCAGTGATGCCATCCAGCCATCTCATCCTCTGTCGTACCCTTCTCCTCCTGCCCCCAGTCCCTCCCAGCATCACACTCTTTTCCAATGAGTCAACTCTTCACATGAGGTGGCCAAAGTACTGCAGTTTCAGCTTTAGTATCCTTCCTTCCAAAGAAATCCCAGGGCTGATCTCCTTCAGAATGGACTGGTTGGATCTCCTTGCAGTCCAAGGGACTCTCAAGAGTCTTCTCCAACACCACAGTTCAAAAGCATCAATTCTTAGGCGCTCAGCTTTCTTCATAGTCCAAATTCACATCCATACATGGCCACTGGAAAAACCATAGCCTTGACTAGCTGGACCTTTGTTGGCAAAGTAACATCTCTGCTTTTGAATATGCTATCTAGGTTGGTCATAACTTTTCTTCCAAGGAGTAAGCGTCTTTTAATTTCATGGCTGCAGTCACCATCTGCAGTGATTTTGGAGCCCAAAAAAATATATAGCAAATCGACATTTGATCAATATCAGTATAAATTACAGTACTTTCAGTTGAAAGTATCATAAACATCCAATCAAACCTGAACAACCAGAGGGAATTTATTAGGAATTAATCCAAAAGGTGAAGGTTAATTTAATGGCTTAACAATGTCACCAAGAAGTTCCTCCCTCCCATTCTTTTTTGTCTTGTTTTCTTACTCTTTCATCCTCTGTATGAGGATGGTTTTATCCTCAGACTGCCTCCTCTATGTTTGCCAGCAGCAACAAAGGCTGTTGCTCTCCTCATTGACACAAATGTCCTGATTGGACCAACTTAGATCATGTGGTCATTCCTGAACTAGTCTCTTGGGCTGGAAGCATGTAATATACTCATTAGCACAGTATTGAGTTACATGCTTATTCCTGAATCACTACGGAGCCAAAGGAGACAGATTTATCCTGATTGTTTCAGAATGCAATGAAAATTTATTGAATAAGTCCCCGTTTTCAAATGTTTAAAATTTTTTTAGAAAAGGTGAAAAACTTAAACACAGACTTTGTATCTCCAGGCCTACCCAGTCATCTACTGCCCCTTAGTCATTACTCTATACACAGGGACATGTTGGAAAGTCACCTCTGCCATGAGGCTTTCCCCTTCTTGGGTTACACTCTAGGAAGCCTGGAGGTCATTGATCCAAACGTGGGATTTTGTTGTCCACACCATACCCTTTACCCGGCCCTCTTACTCTCTTCATACTCAACATTCATCCCTTCTTACAGCACCACTAGCTCTTTCTAAAAGTTTCTATGGGATAAATTTTATGACCACTTTCTTGGGCTTTGCCCTTGGTTTCCAAGTAAAGTTTTGAAAATTCCCCAACTTTTTCACTCTCTTGAATTTAAAAGTGTCTTTTAGGCCTGTTGTCTCTACTACAGGTTTTTGAAAGTCTAATTTGGATTTCAAAAGACTGGAAATCAATTCTTTGTTCTCAATAAGTTCTTTTCTGTTTTTTCTTCCCTGGAGCCATAGCTTTCAGTCTCCAAGTCGATTTTTAATTGCAGAAGGGCTTTAAGGTAAAATACAGGTTTAAAGTAGTTACATTAAGGAATATTTCTAAACATTGTCTTGCTGACATAATAAATGCCAAGAATCATGCAGACATTAAACACTATAGGGATTCAGAGAAAATTAAGTTCTAGCAAGGGAAATCAGATATCATGAAAGTAGTGGGACTTGAGCTAATTCTTGAAGAATGAGTAGAAGTTTGATAAGAAATGAGAAATGAAGTTCTTTTTGGTGGCTTACCTTTGCTCTACTGGATTATATGATCAAGAGTCTCTATAAGGAGCTTCTCCTTTAGCAAAGATCAGGTAGGAATTGATCTATGTATTTGTAGGGATAATTATCAATTACATTTATCATTTCCCTCAAGAGGGTACTTGTTTTGGTCTATTTAGGCTGCCAAAAAAAAAAAATACACTGGGTAACTTATAAACAGCAGAAAGTTCTCCCAGTTCTGGAGGTTAGGAAGTCCAGGATTGAGGTGCCAGCAGATTTGCTGTCTGGTGAGGGGCTGCTTCCTAGTTTGTAGAAGGTGTCTTCTTATTGTGTCCTCACATGGCAGAAAGGGTGAGAGAGCTCTCTGGGGTCTCTTTTATAGGGGCACTAATCCCAATCTTGAGGGCCTGACTTTCAGATTCTCATAACCCAGTCACCTCCCAAAGACCCCCACATCCAAATGGTATCACACTGAGGGTTAGATTTCAACATACCAATTTTGAAGGGACACAAACTTTCAATCAATAGCAGCACTTCACATTTATCATCACCTTCAGAAAGCATAAAGCACATATTTGCCTTTCTAACTCTCTTAAATTGTTTGCCTCCTTTTGTTACCCAGTACTGTTTGTGTGACCGAACTGGGCTGCACCAGTGCCTCTCAAAGTGAGGTCACAAGTGTCCACTAAAAACACATTGTTCAGTCGCTAAGTCATGTCTGACTCTTTGCAACCCCATGGACTACAGTATGCCAGGCGTAGAGGGCTGCTAATAAGAATTGATGATTTTGAACTGTGGTGTTGGAGAAGACTCTTGAGAGTCCCTTGGACTGCAAGGAAATCCAACCAGTCAATCCTAAAGAAAATCAGTCCTGAATATTCATTGGAAGCACTGATGCTGAAGCTGAAACTCCAATACTTTGGCCACCTGATGAGAAGAACTGACTCATTTGAAAAGACCCTGATGCTGGGAAAGATGGAGAGCAGGAGGAGAAGGGGGTGACAGAGGATGAGATGATTGGATGACATCACCAACGATGGACATGAGTTTGAGTAAGCTCCGGCAGTTGGTGATGGACAGGGAGGCCTGGAGTGCTGCAGTCCATGGGGTCACAAAGAATAGGACATGACTGAGCGACTGAACTGAATAAGAAAAGGGCTTATTTTGGGCCTTATGAATTATGATGCTGGAGATAAAGATTTCAGGTAAAACCAAAAGAGTGTTCCAGGGATGAGAAAGAGGGGTTTATAAAGGCAGAAGACATGCAGATGTACTCTGACACAAGAAAGGAAATATTTGTCCTTAAGGGATGGCTGTCGTGAGTTGTTATAAAGGTCTGATAAGTATTTTGAATTTCTGGGTCACGGGGCATATGTTCTGGATGCCTATGTTAATACAATAAGCCATCAAGAGTTAGATTCCACCTGGCATATATCTCACTTCCTCCATGGCCTCTGACCTCATTTTAGAGAGTGCTCTTAGCTATACTCACTCCATTTCCATTTTTTTTTATTTTTCCTTTAGATGATAATGTTAAAATAACTGAAAGCTACTTTTTCTCTCTTTAGTGATGAGTCACAATGGAAAAACCTTTAAAAAAGTAAAATTTTAGTTCCTCAGACTAGTATTTGGGTCTGTTTTTATTAATTTACTCTATTTCCAAACTGGGATGTATGGACTGCTTTGGGGAATTCCTGCATTACTGGGAAATCAGTTTTTTTCCTGAGGACCTTCTACCTGGAACTGTACTAATTCCTAGAGTTGAAACAGTAGCTTTTCTGCAATTATTAGCCTTATAAGCTTGGACATTTAACCTCTCTCTGTTTCCTCTTCTGTAAAATGGGAATGATAAACTTATCTTACTGTTTTCTGTGAGGATTAAATGAGAAAATTATGTCAAACCTGGTAGCTACTTTCACTATGATTAGAATTATTAGATAACATAAGCAAAAAGTCCTTATTGTCATTTCCCGATTAGAATTATTAGATAACATAAGCAAAAAGTCCTTATTGTCATTTCCCTCATCCTCTGTCTGCTGAGGGCGTCTTTGGGGGGCCTTTTCTCCATTTAAAAAAGAGCTACAAACCTATTTCTGTTCTACCACTAGTGCCATGAAAGACCCTCTGGCATACATGGGTTTGCCCTTCTCCTAACCTTCTTCACGGTCTCCCTTTCTGAGAGCTCTTTCCGGCTCCTGACGCACGCTTTCCTCATAGCCTCCTCCTGAGGCCTCTGCAGGGAGCTCCAAGGGGAAGGCCAGTGCAGGAGCCGCGCTGACACAACTTGACCTTGGCTGCAGTCAGCACTGCCCAGCCTGACCAGACTCTTGAGTCCTCCTTAGCTTCTTGACTGAGAAGTTGTTCTGTAGAATCCTACAGAAGAGGGTAAAACTGATCTACTTCATGGGGGACAGATTCCAGCCCACAGGGTAAGGGTAAGGCAGTTCTTATGCTGAGGTGAAACCAAATGTATTTGACCAAGGCAGTTTCACAGAGAAGGCTTGTTATGTAATTAGTAAGTGTAAAACAGTTTGCACATATTATCTAGAATATTCCCTTCAGAAGATTCTCATGAGGCATGTATTACTATTTGAGATCTGAAAATACTGATACTCAGTGTTAGGTAGCAACTGCCTCCCCCCTACCCCCACCCCAAATTAAAGTCTACATCTGTAAAGTTTCATAGCTTTTCCCTTCCTAAGAATTGGAGAGCATTGATTGAAAGTGCTCTTAGCTGGGAGACGATGTCTCTCACAGTCATTCCTTTATGTGTTATTGAACTTGTTATCATGCTTGAACTTGCGTAGTCATTAACAGTTCATTTGTAAGTAACACATCTCCCACTTAAAGGTAAATTCCTTATGGATTGAGATTTTGTCTATATTTCTTTACATACATAGACAGTGAACATTTAATTTCACAAATGTTTATTTCAAACCTACTACATTCAAATCACCATATTAGATATGTAAAGATATATAGATCATGTCTACATATAGACATCAGACATTTGCTTATTTCAAAAATATTTATTTAGAATCTACTACATTCAAAATACCATGTTAGGAGATGCTACTGTAGACACAATATAAAAACATGAAGTCCCTAATCACAAGGAAATTTTTCATCTAACCAGTAGAGGAACTAACACAATTGGAATAATAGCTGCAGTGGAAGAAACAGAAGAAGATAATAGGTCTTAACTGCTGGAAGTAATTAGAAAAATGAGAACAGGTAGTTGGCAAAGGAAAGGAAGACAAAGCACATGGCAGGATGCAAATAGAATTTTATTGTATTTCATTTGTTTGATATGACATTGTTCTGAAAGAAAAGGCAGTCAGAGGAGTTTTCTAGGTCTGTGATTTTACCTTGGATCTGAGAATTCTGAGACCAGTAGACTGAAGCAGAGCAGTTTGGAGGGTTTGGTACATTCTGGTGTAAGAACATTACAGACATTATACAACCAAGCCTGGGTTTGAAACACAGTATGTCTGAGGCAGCTCAAAAATACAACTGCCGTAAGATGGTTAAATGAGCTACTGAAGCCCATGTCACTCTGCTTTTCAGGGGCTACATTACTCAGACTCAGAAGGTGAGTGATGACACAAACAAGCCACTATGGACTTTCAAATGGAATAGAGAAGACTTGTGAATGGAAGGGACCAGAAGAGGCCCCATAGACTGTGACATCAGGCAGATAGAGCAACCTTAGCAAAGCACAGAGGCAGTAAAATTGGATATGTGCCAATGTGCTTGCCAAAAAGTCAATTCACTTTGGCATACTGGTCATTGGGCAAGTTGATTTTTGGCAAATTGACTTGCTTCTGGAAATCCTGGAACATATATAAAAAGGAAAAGAGATGAATAAAACAGTATGTATTGCTCTCATACTAGATGTTAGACACTGTGCTCAGTGCTTTGCATATTTCACCCTTAGAGCAAGGTGTATATTAATTATGCTAATTTTTCAGAATAAAAAACTGAACATCATACAATGTAGAGGGTAAAATTTCCCCTCAGGATCTCCCAGTCATTTAGTTTAAGTGCTTATTCACTTAGTCATGTCCAACTCTTTGTGATCCCCTGCCAGGCTCCTCTATCCATGTAATTTTCCAGGCAGGAATTCTGGATGAAGTTGCCATTTCCTACTCCAGGGACTAGTTGAAGAGTGCCTTTTGAACACAGATTTTTTTGGTTTTAACATCGTGTAGTTTCTGCTTCAACACACAACCCAAGTTAGTGTTAAAGTGTTTATGAAGGGAAATTGGTGGAAATAGCTCTATAGTCAGAGGCCAGAGCTCAACTATTAAACCTGGGATCTGGAACCATGGATTCATTGGAAGAAAGAGAGTGACAGTACCTTATTTGTGCTTGAAGAAAATTGATCTTATAATCAATGTATGCAGAGAAGACAATGGCACCCCACTCCAGTACTCTTGCCTGGAAAGTCCCATGGACGGAGGAGCCTGGTGGGCTGCAGTCCATGGGGTTGCACAGAGTCGGACACGACTGAAGCCACTTAGCAGCAGCAGCAGCAATCAATGTATGCAGTGTCAGAGAGACACTTAAAAGCCTGTGGCAGTAGATCCTATAAGAAATAAGAACCTAACTAGGATAACAATGAAAATTGGTAAAATAAAACAGATTTAAGAGAGGTGGAACGGCAAGTCAGTAAAAATTAGGGATTTAGAATAGGACACTAGAAAAAGAGAAGTTATTGAGTGAAGTTTGGAAGCCATTTTAAAGAGGAAACTCAGGAGGAAGGGTGATGTATTATATTTTTGATATTGAGAATTTGAGGTATCAGTTGTGTACAAAGGCAGAGAGTTCCTTCTGATAGATGGAAATTTGTAAAATCTGGAAATCTGTGACTTCCCCTTAGAAAAAGTTTTGGCTGAGATATGATTTAGAAGCCATTTATGTTAAAAAGAAAGTAATAAGAAACAGTACCAAATATTGTTATAGATTTTATTTGAATCAAATTACTTAGGAAGCAAGGTATAGTTAGAAGAGTCAGGCTGAGGACAAAGCCTCTAAGTACATTCAGTCAATGAGGAAGAAACCCAGAGGGAGTCATGAAGGAGGAGAAGCAAAAGAGAACACTGGTGTTCAGAGGACAGTGGCAACAGAGAAGGAAGGAGTCTATCGGTAGAGTCAATAGTTCAGAGAGCTCAAGGAAACTAAGACCGAACACCATTTAATATTTCAATAAAGGGAAAAGTCACTGGTGGCATTTAAAAAATAATATGATGTAGAATGATGGGCAGGAACACTATACAATCAGATGTTAGGGAGTGTGTAGATGATTGGCTGAGGGGAAGGAGGGTCAACCAGAGGAGACAAGAAGGTGAAAATAAAAGAGAGAATAGGACTCTCAAGTCAAAGAGTGTATCTACAGAGCAGAATCATATGGAAAGGAAAAACTGAAGATAAAAGGCAGAGAAAGGATGCTTGATGGTGCAAGTTCCTGAAGGGTGTGGAAGGTGATAGGGTTGATGGTACAAATGGGAAACGTGATCTTGGACATAAGACAAAAGTCTGCCATTTGAGAAAATAATAATTGTACGATGGATTGCAGTATTAAGAAAGCTTTTGAGATGGGAAATAAGGGCACCTAATGTCTTGGACAGTTCAACCATAAACAGAGCCAAGGACAAAGGCTGTGTTCAGGTATATTATTTGAAATATGATGCCAGGAATAAAGATTGAGAGGAGATAAGATAGGAAGGAAAGGAAGCAGATACAAAGATAATTAAGTTGGCCACCATTGCTCAATCCTATGGGACCTTCAGAGGAGATTTGTGCAGTGATCAAAGAAATATGCCCATTGGTGAATATACATATTTAATCTTAGAGCCTAATCTTGGCTTCTCTCATGACTGAAACCCAATCAGTACACATGAGCAGGAGCAGTAGCTAATGTGAGAGTAGGTTGGTGAGCAGTAGCTTGGTGAGATGGAATGGCCTAGGGGTAGCCACCATCCTTTCTCTCGTGGCTGTTTCATTCATGAGTCCATTGAAACATTGCTGGAAAACATGCTGGTTGGCATATACAAGGAGTGGTTTCTGGCAGACATTAAAATAGAAGGCAAAAATCCATTCTTCTCCCAAAGATCCATCCATGTACTCATTCTCCAAAATGTTTTATTTCCAATTCTCCAATAGTATCTATTCCAGGCCCCTGAGCAACCAGCCAAGCCATTCACCATTGCCCAGGAGGCCATGCATATCCACACTTAAGCTACATTTTTCACAAACAAAATGAAAACCACATGAACTGATCAAAGCTCTGCCTGCTGAAATGAATTTCCCTTCATGACTATCCTTTAGCGCTACCCCCAAAGAGGATCTAGACAACAGCAGTCTATTTTCAGCTACTGCTAGTATATTGAGCCAACCCATCTGTGAAGAAGGCTTGGGACTTTCCTCTTCCATCAGTTAGCTGGAAGGAACTTCTCATGGGGCCATAGGTGTGAGTTGCTGGAGAGAAGTTTATGTGACAGAGCAGGTGCTGTCTGGGCCATCTCATCATGTAACACGCAATTTTGAAGGCCTTCTGGACCTGTTGGCTCTAACCTTGAATATACCATTTCTACTGGTTTTTCCAAGAGTCACGTATGGATGTGAGAGCTGGACTATAAAGAAAGCTGAGCACAGAAGAATTGATGTTTTTGAACTGTGGTGTTGGATAAGATTCTTGAGGGTCCCTTGGACTGCAAGGAGATCCAACCAGTCCATCCTAAAGGAAATCAGTCTTGAATATTCATTGGAAGGACTGATGCTAAAGCTGAAACTCCAATACTTTGGCCACCTTATGCAAAGAACTAACTCATTTGAAAAGACCCTGATGCTGGGAAAGATTGAAGGCAGGAGGAGAAGGGGATGACAGAGAATGAGATGGCTGGATGGCATTACAGATGCAATGGATGTGAGTTTGAGTACACTCCAGGAGTTGGTGATGGACAGGGAAGCCTGGCATGCTGAAGTCCATAGGGTCACAAAGAGTCAGACATGACTGAGCGACTGAACTGACCATACAGTAGATTGTTACTGAGCATGCCCACACTTAGGATTTTGGTAAATTTTATAAAACCACCTTCTGATGGGAACTTTGGTCAACATGGTCAGTCTGTGGCTCATAATCAAATATTTCATCTCAACCAGGGATAAAGATCTATGGTACCTTCAAAATCTAATGAGACCAACCAAGTCGTAGGCCTGTTTTTTGGTATGAGGGTTTTGTCTTTTACCTTAGAGATGATGTCTTAGCATGTCAAAGACCATTTGACTCTTGAAGCGTCAAAGAAGCAGATCTGAGTTTTTGTGAGATTGTATCTGTCAGGGTGTAATCATAAGCTAGAAACACAAAGTTTAATATCAAGAAACTAATTTACCATAGTACCAATGGAGAGGATCCCCTCCCCATGGCTGGAGTTCAGATTGTGGAACACATGTGGTTGCAAACCACCAGCTAACAGAAAATTCTCTGGTTTTCCTGGGCAGATAAGAAATACCTGCACAGGACGCTGGCAGATTAAGAGCAGTGGCATCACCTGCAGGTGACGAGCCTGTGTCAGCACAGGAAGAAGCATCACAACAGCACACCTGGACTAAAATGGCGGGAAGAAGCACAAGCTGGAGTCAAGACTGTTGGGAGAAATGCCAATAACCTCAGATATGCAGATGACACCACCCTTAGCGCAGAAAGTGAAGAAGAACTAAAGAGCCTCTTGATGAAAATGAAAGAGGAGAGTGAAAAAGTTGGCTTAAAGCTCAACATTCAGAAAACGAAGATCATGGCATCTGGTCCCATCACTTCACGGGAAATAGATGAGGAAACAGTGGAAACAGTAAGAAACTTTATTTTCTTGAGCTCCAAAATCACTGCAGATGGTGATTGCAGCCATGAAATTAAAAGACACTTACTCCTTGGAAGGAAAACTGTGACCAACCTAGACAGCACATTAAAAAGCAGAGACATTACTTTGCCAAAAAAGGTTCGTCTAGTCTAAGCTATGGTTTTCCAGTGGTCATGTATGGATGTGAGAGTTGAACTATATAGAAAGCTGAGCACTGAAGAATTTATGCTTTTGAACTGTGGTATTGGAGAAGACTCTTGACAGTTGCTTGGACTGCAAGGAGATCCAACCAGTCCATCCTAAAGGAGACCAGTCCTGGGTGATCATTGGAAGGACTGATGTTGAAGCTGAAACTCCAATACTTAGGCCACCTAAGGCGAAGAGCTAACTCATTGGCAAAAACCCTGATGCTGAGAAAGATTGAGGGCAGGAGGAGAAGGGGACGACAGAGGATGAGATGGTTGGATGGCATCACTGACTCAATGGACATGGGCTTGGGTGGACTCTGGGAGTTGGTGATGGATAGGGAGGCCCAGCGTGCTGTGGTTCATGGGGTCGCAAAGAGTCGGACACTACTGAGCGCTGAACTGAATTGAACCAAAATTAGAAGCCCCTTTCTCTGCAGAGTCTCTCCACTGCCCTCTATTGGCAAAGATTAATATTAAACTCTCTGAAAAGGGAGAGATACATCAGTTCAGTTCAGTCGCTCAGTCACATCCAACTCTTTGTGACCCCATGAATCGCAGCACGCCAGGCCTCCCTGTCTATCACCAACTCCTGGAGTTCACTCAAACTCATGTCCATCGAGTCGGTGATGCCATCCAGCCATCTCATCCTCTGTCATCCCTTTTTCCTCCTGCCCCCAATCCCTCCCAGCATCAGAGTCTTTTCCAATGAGTCAACTCTTCACATGAGGTGGCCAAAGTATTGGAGTTTCACCTTTAGCATCATTCCCTCCAAAGAACACCCAGGGCTGATCTCCTTTAGAATGGACTGGTTGGATCTCCTTGCAGTCCAAGAGACTCTCAGGAGTCTTCTCCAACACCACAGTTCAAAAGCATCAATTCTTCGGCACTCAGCTTTCTTCACAGTCCAACTCTCACATCCATACATGACCACTGGAAAAACCATAGCCTTGACTAGACAGACCTTTGTTGACAAAGTAATGTCTCTGCTTTTGAATATGCTATCTAGATTGGTCATAACTTTTGTTCCAAGGAGTAAGGGTCTTTTAATTTCATGGCTGCAGTCACAATCTGCAGTGATTTTGGAGCCCCAAAAAATAAAGTCTGACACTGTTTCCACTCTTTCCCCATCTATTTGCAATGAAGTGATGGGACCAGATGCCATGATGTTAGTTTTCTGAATGTTGAACTTTAAGCCAACTTTTTCACTCTCCTCTTTCACTTTCATCAAGAGGCTTTTTAGATCTTCTTCACTTTCTGCCATAAGGGTGGTATCATCTGCATATCTGAAGTAATTGATATTTCTCCCGACAATCTTGATTCCAGCTTGTGCTTCTTCCAGCCCAGCGTTTCTCATGATGTACTCTGCATAGAAGTTAAATAAACAGGGTGACAATATACAGCCTTGATGTACTCCTTTTCCTATTTGGAAACAGTCTGTTGTTCCATGTCCAGTTCTAACTGTTGCTTCCTGACCTGCATACAGATTTCTCAAGAGGCAGGTCAGGTGGTCTGGTATTCCCATCTCTTTCAGAATTTCCCACAGTTTATTGTGATCCACACAGTCAAAGGCCTTGGCATAGTCAATAAAGCAGAAATAGATGTTTTTCTGGAACTCTCTTGCTTTCTCCATGATCCAGCGGATGTTGGCAATTTGATCTCTGGTTCCTCTGCCTTTTCTAAAACTAGCTTGAACATCTGGAAGTTCATGGTTCACATATTGCTGAAGCCTAGCTTAGAGAATTTTGAGCATTACTTTACTAGCGTGTGAGATGAGTGCACTTGTGCGGTAGTTTGAGCATTCTTTGGCATTGCCTTTCTTTGGGATTGGAATGAAAACTGACCTTTTCCAGTCCTGTGGCCACTACTGAATTTTCCAAATGTGCTGGCATATTGAATGCAGCACTTTCACAGCATCATCTTTCAGGATTTGAAAGAGCTCAACTGGAATTCCATCACCTCCACTAGCTTTGTTCATACTGATGCTTTCTAAGGCCCACTTGACTTCACATTCCAGGATGTCTGGCTCTAGGTCAGTGATCACACCATCATGATTATCTTGGTCACGAAGATATTTTTTGTACAGTTCTTCTGTGTATTCTTGCCACCTCTTCTTACTATCTTCTGCTTCTGTTAGGTCCATACCATTTCTGTCCTTTATCAAGCCCATCTTTGCATGAAATATTCCCTTGGTATCTAATTTTCTTGAAGATATCTCTAGTCTTCCCCATTCTGTTGTTTTCCTCTATTTATTTGCATTGATCGCTGAGGAAGGCTTTCTTATCTCTTCTTGTTATTCTTTGGGACTCTGCATCTGTGTTCCTAAATTCCCAAGTATTTCCACAGAAGCTGTTCATGAAGGGTGCATTTGGATCTGAGGTAATCAATTTGTAACTGTCAGAGGGATTCACTGCCCTCCCCACCCCCTCGCCACCCAGGATGTGGCGTGCATGTTTCTCATAGGATAACTGTTGTTTCCTGGTCAGGTCTAATGACGTGATGTCATCAGTATAGTGAAACAGCATGATCTTCTGTGATACACAGCTTGTATTGTGTCAAAGAATTGTCATAGCCCTGGAGGTAGACCATGAATGTGAACTGGTATCTTTGCTACATAAAAGCAAACTGCTTCTGGTGTCCTTCCTGATGGGGTTAAGAAAGGATGTATTCACTATGTATTCTTTACCTATGAAGACAATGTGGCTGCACGCCCAGTGCCAGAGTCTGCATTGATCCTCCCAGTAAGATACCTCATTCAGCACAGCAGCTGTGATGAGGGATACAGTTCAGTTGACTGTATGAGTGCCCACTGTCATGCCTCATACTCTTTACTGGTTTCGCAGAAGACAAGCAGATAAATTGAGTAGGAAAGTATGGAGATCATTTTTAGCCTTTAATTTTTTCACATTTATACTCATCTATGCAATTCCTCCTGGAATATAGTATTGTTTCTAATTTACTATTATTATGAAGCGTAGCTTTTGAGGCTTATATTTGACTGTTTCTACAAAAATGATTCATATTTCACTGGTTAGAGAACCATTATGGGAATTCTCCTAGCTACTAATCATTGGTAGCTCAATTTATATATTTAGGGCCCAGGAAAATAAACACAAGGTTGGTCTGAGAGCCTAGTGAAGGTTACTTGGGGGCAAACATACATTTAGCACCTGCCTTCCGCTTTAATAAAGCTGAAGGTCCCCACTTTAATAAAGGAACTGTGATGATGTTTTGGTTACCCTAGTGTCAGGGGTAGACTGTGCCCATTGATCCTGGAAAAGTCTAGATACTATCTTTTCTTTAGCATGGTTACCAGTAAATGGCTGTAGATCCATTAGGAGAAGATAGTGGGAATATTTGTTGTACGCGTTCCTGGTGGCCTTACAGGATTATCTCATCAGTCACTGGGTTGTGGGTCCGCTAACTGACTTAGGTCTGGAGACTAAAGAAGGAATCACAGTTTGTTCCACTGCAGCTACTGACATCAGCGCTCTGCTTGCTGATTTCTGATTTTAAAAACGGAAGTAGCATTAATCACTATTATGTACATATTTCTCCCAGCTGCTCTAGGTCCTATGAGTCTGATAAGCACTCTGGTCTTATTGCCCATTTCGACAATTACATCAACCTTGCCTCTGATGTTTAATGCAACCTACCTCGTTATTGCCCTTCTAGACCCCTGTCATCCTCACTGATATTATGGAATCCAGTCCTGTGGTAGAATCTCTCATTGCAAACTCTGATCTATAGGGGACGGCCATCACTGTGGGTTTTGAAGATCTCAGTGTTTCCTCACTAGTGCATTTTTTTTTTAATTGTCTTAATGAAAGTACTGTTTTCTGGGCTCTTCTGGAGAAATAGTCAAGGGATAAGTTCTCTAATTCTATATAATCCATTCTAACATTCCTACCTCCTCAAGCATCTAACCTTCATACTCTACCAAGATGGTTTCAACATCTCCACATCGTTCACTGGAGGCATCGTTGAGGCCCGTCTTCAAGGACTGATCCCAGTAGCATATTAGGAGCAGACCCCTGAGGTCTGCAAGCATATCAGCCGTCAGTGTTATTCCTCCTCACACCCCCTATTCAGCTTTATTCCTCCTCCATACCATAGTCCAAAGTCCTCATGCCCCGTCCCTGCTCATCCTTGCTCATCCTTGCTCATCCCTCCTGGGACATATTGGCCAATTCCTTTATTTCCTCCAGGAGAAGGAACTGTGTTTCCTATGTCAGACTCAGTTAAGCGTTTCTCCTGTGTGTGTGTGTGTGTGTGTGTTAGTTGCTCAATCATTTACGACATTTTGTGATCCCATGAAATGTAGTCCGCCAGGCTCTGTCCATGGGATTTCCCAAGCAAGAATACTGGAGTGGGTTGCTATTTCCTTCTTTAGGCCTTTCTCCTACTCCATCCTAATATGTAACATCTGAGAATAATTCTGATGCCACTGTATACTAGGTATCACTGTGACCCTGCATACAGGTCCTTACTGCTATTTGGCTGTTAAGGGATCAAATTCCAAAATCTCATAACATTTTTCTCCAGCCAGTCCTGGTACCAACCATTTTATCTTTGTCCCCCTGAGAGTTCAGCTTACAATGAAGGACTGAATACAGGTAGGTTATTTGAGAAGTGGTCCTAGAATTAGGGCCTTGGGAGGGGAGGCAGAGAAGGAGAGAAAGAACATACAATATCACATTATCGAGTTGGCCACATTGCAGACGACTGATCCTTGAACCTGAATTGGTCAGGAATAACCTCATGTCCAGAGATGGCAATGGCAACCCACTCCAGTACTCTTGCCTGGAAAATCCCACGGATGGAGGAGCCTAGTAGGCTACAGTCCATGGGGTCGCACAGAGTCAGATACGACTGAGTAACTTCACTTTCACTTTTCACTTTCATGCATTGGAGAAGGAAATAGTAACCCACTCCAGTGTTCTTGCCTGGAGAATCCCAGGGATGGGGGAGCCTGGTGGGCTGCCGTCTCTGGGGTCGCATAGAGTAGGACACGACTGAAGCGACTTAGCAGCAGCAGCAGCAACCTCATGTCCATGAACTCTGCCCCAAATGATAGGTTACGTATATGTAACAGGTGTATTCCAACAAACATCCTACAAACAAATACCAGAGACCTCCCAAAATAGGAAGTGAGACCACTCTGTTTGGACTGAGGCATTGTCATGGCATGCATGAAGGTGGTCAAAGCCAGCATGGGTCAGGTGGCAATGGGGAATGGCTCTAGTAAGCGCTGCGGCTGAAAGGGTGTGAAATAATGCACGAGTTACCCGAATCATCAAGGGAGAACACTTTGTAACCACTCACACCAGGATGGATGGCTGAAGTATTGTTATGGATGGAGGGACTAAGTAAAATATAAACAAATCTCTATTTCTCTGCTTAACCTCTTGACATTCAGAACCAAAAATTAATGCTACATTATCTCCTTAGGAATTTTCCACAGTTTATTGTGATCCACACAGTCAAAGGCTTTGGCATAGTCAATAAAGCAGAAATAGATGTTTTTCTGGAACTCTCTTGCTTTCTCCATGATCCAGCAGATGTTGGCAATTTGATCTCTGGTTCCTCTGCCTTTTCGAAAACCAGCTTGAACATCTGGAAGTTCACAGTTGACATACTACTGAAGCCCGGCTTGGAGAATTTTGAGCATTACTTTACTAGCATGTGAGATGAGTGCAATTGTGCGGTAGTTTGAGCATTCTTTGGCATTGCCTTTCTTTGGGATTGGATTGAAAACTGACCTTTTCCAGTCCTGTGGCCACTGCCGAGTTTTCCAAATTTGCTGGCATATTGAGTGCAGCACTTTCACAGCATCATCTTTCAGGATTTGAAATAGCTCAACTGGATTTCCATCACCTCCACTAGCTTTGTTCGTAGTGATGCTTCCTAAGGCCCACTTAACTGCACATTCCAGGATGTCTGGCTCTACGTGAGTGATCACACCATCGTGATTATCACAATAAACTGTGGAAAATTCTGAAAGAGATGGGAATACCAGACTACCTGACCTGCCTCTTGAGAAATCTGTATGCAGGTCAGGAAGCAACAGTTAGAACTGGACATGGAACAACAGACTGGTTTCAAATAGGAAAAGGAGTATGTCAAGGCTGTATATTGTCACCCTGCTTATTTAACTTCTATGCAGAGTACATCATGAGAAATGCTGGGCTGGAGGAAGCACAAGCTGGAATCAAGATTGCCAGGAGAAATATCAATAACCTCAGATATGCAGATGACACGACCCTTATGGCAGAAAGTGAAGAAGAACTAAAGAGCCTCTTGATGAAAGTGAAGGAGGAGAGTGAAAAACGTTCAGAAAACTAAGATCATGGCATCTGGTCTCATCACTTCATGGCATATAGATGGGGAAAGAGTGGAAACAGTGTCAGACTTTATTTTTCTGGGCTCCAAAATCACTGCAGATGGTGATTGCAGCCATGATATTAAAAGATGCTTACTCCTTGGAAGAAAAGTTGTGACCAACGTAGACAGCATACTCAAAAGCAGAGACATTACTTTGCCAACAAAGGTCCATCTATCAACGTTATGGTTTTTCCAGTGGCCATGTATGGATGTGAGAGTTGGACTATAAAGAAGCTGAGGGCCAAAGAATTGATGCTTTTGAACTTTGGTGTTGGAGAAGACTCTTGAGAGTCCCTTGGACTGCAAGGAGATCCAACCAGTCCATTCTAAAGGAGATCAGCCCTGGGTGTTCTTTGGAAGGAATGATGCTAAAGCTGAAACTCCAGTACTTTGGCCACCTCATGCGAAGAATTGACTCATTGGAAAAGACTCTGATGCTGGGAGGGATTGGGGGCAGGAGGAGAAGGGGATGACAGAGGATGAGATGGCTGGATGGCATCAGCAACTCGATGGACTGAGTTTGAGTGAACTCTGGGAGATGGTGATGGACAGGGAGGCCTGGCATGCTGCGATTCATGGGGTCGCAAAGAGTCAGACATGACTGAGTGACTGAACTGAACTGAGAGTTAGTCCTGAAGCAACTGAAAATTCATCTTTTTGTTTGATTTATTTTCTTACCATTAGTAAACAGTCGCAAATATATTTAACTTAGGCCATGTCAGTAGTTCTACTCATTCACTTGTGTCCATTTAAGAAGCTGCATTTTACCTTTAACATGTTTTATGTGGGCCAACAGTTTTTTCCTGAGGCAGACAAAATTAGGGCAGTATGTTTCAGAGGAAAATAGCAATTCACAGTTAAAATTAGGGTCCATAATATAACATAACTAGATATAACCAAGTCCCACTTTCAGCCCAGGAATTCATAGGAAGCTGTGTAATAACACAGCATCAGGGTTTTAGATCGGCTTTCCTCCTGAGTTACATGCAATCTTGTAAGAGACAAACGTGCACACTGCAGCCTCGTGCTGTAAGTCCAGTCTTCATGGTGTATAAGTTGAAGCTTCTTTATGTACTTCCCCCCAATATCAGGAAAGGGAGAGAAGCAATTTCTTGGACTGCCCCTCTTTGTTGAAGGAAGTGGCATGTAAGTCCACAGGCCAGTGGATGTAATGAAGAGGAAGGTAAATTAGTTCATTCAAGTTTTTGTCACAGAGACTCCCTGGGGATCTATGATTCAAACCAGGCTACATGCCGAAAGGGACAAAGGGAGGCTGGGAAGAACTAGCCGTCAAGTACAGCCAAGTACTAACTTCACAGATGAGTGTAGTACAAGGAAGAACTACAAGAGGAGTGCAGAGGGACTGCTGGTCCAAGGAATGCAAAGAAGCATGAACAGATTCTGGTGTGGCCTCAGGAGTGGCTTCACAAATAGGCTAGAGTCCAAAGGAGGGATAACTTGGGTTTGGAAAGGTGACAGTGGAGGTGGAATGGCAAGCCGTGTGGAGAGAACCACTCTGCTATTCTTCAGGGATCAACCCAAATACAGCTTCTTTCATGAGGCTTTTATTCTCTTAAGGTGCAGAACCACCTCATCATCAGGCTTTTTATATCTCTTCTCTAGCCTTTATAGCACACCGTTTTAGATTATTGAGATCATTTTGCTGCATGCATGCCACAATTCCCTTACCAGAGAGGGGACATCTCACAGCTGGAGTTATGTCTGACTCTTTCATGCAACCCCAGTATCCAGGACTCCAGAAAGAGTCAGTTTGCAAGAAAATTGGGGCATGAATGAGTGAGGAGCAAGGCTCGTAGATTTTGTTCTGGTCTTATTTTGAATTTTTATTCTAACTACTAGGTAAGATTTCCCTCACCAGGCAAGTCCTCTTTTCTGCCCTTTGGCCACGTGCTCTCCTGTGTTTGTGTACTAACACAAGATTGGAAGAGAAGCGGGAGGACCGTCACACACAGACCACAGCGCTCCCGCGACAGCACTCCACATGATAAACAGAAGGACCCGTACAGCCCAAGGCCACCCTTCTCAAAGGTCTTTACAGAAGAGCAGTTCAGCAGTGCAGAAGTGATAAGGTTAATTTTCTTTTTTCTATTAGAAACACGTTTTAAAACCTATTAAATGAGGGCCAGAAAAAACATGAAGTGTTACTTTACTAACAAACATAAAAAATTAGGAGTTTGGGATTAAAATAAACACACTACTGTAGGTGGTGCTAGTGGTAAAGAACCCACCTGCCAATACAGGAGACATAAGAGACCTGGGTTTGATCCCTGGGTCACGAAGATCCCCTGGAGGAGGGCATGGCAACCCACTCCAGCATTCTTGCTAGGAGAATCCCACGGACAGAGGAGCCTGCTGGACTACGGGCTGTAGGGTTGCAAAAAGTCAGACACAATGGAAGTGACTTGGCACACACTTATATAAAATAATCGATAAGGACCTACTGTGTAGCACAAGGAACTATATTCTGTATCTCGTAATAACCTATAATGGAAAATAATCTAAAAATGAGTTTATATATCACTGTTTTCCACTTCAAACGAACACAACACTGTAAGTCAACTATATTTCAATAATTAAAAAAAAAACTAAACCTAGTTCAGCTCAGTATTTTTAGGATATGTCATTTCCTTAGATACTCCATTTCCAGGGGGACTATACAGAATCTGCACTAAAATATTTTAAAGGTTAAATTTTTCAAATGAATGTTTACTAAATATATTCAGAGAAAACTGCAAAATTATGAACAGAGAGCTAGAACCTAGCAACTGTGACGGTATTAGACATGGATATTTCATAAAGTGGAAGTTCCTAAAGGGTTGGCACTATATCTGAAAGTAGGCAGATAAAACTGCAGCTACCTGTTGAATAAGCACCATTGGAAGTGGAGAGCTTAAGGATATATGTGAAGCCAGATTCTGTTTCATCAGCTATGACCCATGTCTAATTAATGCTCTGTTTTTAGAGCAAAACTCATTTTCCTTTCCCTGAAGGCAAATATGTGCCAGGAAATGAGGTGCAGCGCTATCTGAGGTCCAATACACTGTAATATTTGAGCTGCCCATCAGTCACAGTGTCTTCCTTTGAAAACACTTGACAGTTTCCTGTCTCATACCAGCCTGCAAACAGGGAAGCTTTCTGGATGGAGAATCTGCTTTTCTGTACATCTGAGCAATGACCAGCTGCACGGCCCTCATATTAACATGAAGCCTAAGTGGACTTTATATTTAAAGTGACACTGTGTCTCTGCATGGCATGCATTTTTTTTTTAGGCATTGGTAAATCTCCTCAAAAGATAACAGCACTGACTAGAAATGACTTAGCCTAGATATATTTGTGGTTATTGAAAGAAGAGGTAAAAATATAAAGAAAATGGGCCTTTGGTTTACCATCTCATTTGTGGTTGATGAAGATACTCTTTAGATTCCGGAAATTAAAGTGACTCTATTTGCAGCAACTGATGTATAAAATCAGAATCCTGACAGTTTAATAGCCGTGGCCATGAATGTGGAATCTCTCCAGTTAGAGGCTGCTTTTGGCCAGCACCCCTTGGCAGACTCTTCTTCATTTAGAGTTGAATGAAAATTAAAATTTTCCTTTCAAAAATTTTCACCAATTTTGGCAGGCTCCCTCTCTCCTGGAAAATCATTCTCAGGTCATCTCTGTCCACATTGTGCCTTGCATCAGTGAGTATGTTTTTCTCTTACTTTGTTTTGTTTTAGAATGATTTATTTTTTTTTAATTTTATTTTATTTTTAAACTTTACATAATTGTATTAGTTTTGCCAAATAGAATGATTTAAAGAGTCAGGCATGCCGAATACCTAGCACAGGACCAGATATTTACTAGGTGCTCAGTTTCTTACTGCTGTAACTAAGGAAGTCTTCCTGCATGGATTAGAAATGGACCTTTGGTTCCATTTTCAATGAAATACACTTGACTTGAGCTTCCAAATTCTTGCTGTGCCACTTATTATGTTGATACATTGAACCAATCAGTTACAGTTTCCTTCGGCCTCAGTTCCTCAGCTCTAAGTGGGCAAACGCACATCATTTCACAGGGTGCTGTTAGGTTTGCGTATGTGCTCAATGGCTAAGTCTTGTCTGACTCTTTGTGACACCATGGAGTGCAGCCTGCAGGCTCCTCTGTCCATAGGATTTCCCAGGCAAGAATACTAGATGGAGTAGGTTGCCATTTCCTCCTCTAGGGGATCTTCCAGACCCAGGGATCAAACCAGGGTCTTCTGCATTGACAGTCAGATACGTTACTGCTGAGCCATCTGGGAAGCTGTGAGGTTTAACAAGATGCTAAATGCAATAAAGATAACACTTTGGATTCTGTGAAGTACAGTACATGCTATAGCTATTAGCATTGAAAAGAAGAGAAATCCAGATCTCACAATGAATTCTTTCCCTTTGTTATCTACTCCTATTTTATCAGTAAATAATGGCCCCCCTTCCTAGAGAGTGATAGTATGAATGAAAAGAAAGATCTTAGGAGCCAACCCACTGTGGAAATGGCGTCCCTGGCTTTCTCAGACCCCTGGGAAGGAGCACCACTGACATGCTGATTCTCAGGAGGGGGGCTCCCCAGTCCTCTCCTGCTTTTTGGCCCAAGTTTCTGGCACCATCCCTCCTCTTCCTGCTGCTGGCTCTTTGAACAGGCTGTCCAGGCATTTTAAGTTTGGCAACCAGTGCAATGAATTGCTTCTTCTTAAAATAACTCAAATCACTTGATTTGGCTTGCCACTAAGCCTTTTTCCCCTGGATTCATTCTGTAGAAACAGAAGGGGAAAATGTAAATGTCCACATACACCAGGCCCACTTCCATCTTCTGTTCTGTACAAACCCCCTTATAGTCAGGAACCCAAGTGTTGACCTTTTCTAGAACAGCTGACCCTGCCCCAAATTCTTAGCACTAATGCCTAAGACCTTTTAAGGACTGAATGGAACCCCTGGAAAATTTATATTTGCTGAGGTATGTAAGCTATCCTCATGTAAATTCCTGTAGGGGTTAAGCCCTAATGATTGAGGAAGGTATAAAATGGAAAAATTAGATATAACTGGAGAGGATTGTGCTTGACATAATTCCCTAGCAACCTCCCAGTTTTCAAGGCAATGTTTATTTTATATGTAGTGCATTTCAAAGTAATGCTTTTAATGTTATTGCTATGTAACAGGCTAATTTTCTCAGTAGCATATGTAGCTCAAAGAAGATCTGTAAGACTGAAAAACACAAGTAATTGCAAAGTGCAAGGTTAATTGTATTTTGAGCTAGAAATGTTTACTTTTTCTGATTTGTTCTACTGCTATCATATTTATGAGCCACCCTACCTCTCTGAAACCTTGTTTTGATCTCTATAGAAAAGAAGATATTAGCCTGAGTTGTTTTTATATGTTCCTTTTGTTTTTGTCCATATGGCTTCCATCTACATTGCTCTTATATAGTTAGCTTCATTATTCAAACATTTATTCTGAAATACAGTAGGATTTTCACTTGCCTTCTGCTGGGGCACTGAATGTTCTCAATTCCTTCAAATTGAAGCAGACCTCCTCATTCAAAAGGGACCTTCCCAAGGCCTTCGAGAATCCTCAGTGGATTCATTTCAAGGAACATTTCATTTCTTCTCTCCACCAGTCATCTAGCACTTAAAACTTTAACTGAACTCTTCAGACCCTTAACATTTCTAGATACGTGAGCTTAAGTCATTTGTAGGTATATAGCTTTAAAGACTAAAATAAGTCCAAACCTTTATTACGTTATAATCATTTGCTAGTAAACTAAATTAGCAAAACTGCCTCAGTGATGATAAAATTTGCAGACACGTGGCCATGGCTGAAGAGGAAGATGAAATGTGTTACGCAGAGTGAAAGGTGGCCAGCAGCTCTGGACGGTGACCTTGGGTCCTGGGGTGTATTTGCTAGGTATTAGAGAAGACAGTCTGCCCTCGGACTCCTTAGATTCCAAGATCACTTCTTCCCTGGATGTGCACAGTGGCAAAGGCATCTTCCTTTATTATATGTCCATTTCCTTTCTTCCACTCTGAAGACATGTTTTTGTAGCTAAGCAGATCTCTCCTACTAAATTCACAGCATGAAACACTTCTGAAAACTCTTACTAAATTTTACTTGTGAAAAAGGTCAGCCCAGTAGTCTTACTGGTTGCTTCATAGAAATACTTGTACAAAGGCTTTTGGCTTATTTCAGTGTCACTGTTCAGTTAAAAGTTTGTTTTTCTTTTTAAATGTAACCAGATAATGACTTATACCATTTTAATAAACACTTTATATCTCATTTACACCAAGTGTAGCTCTAGCTGAAATGGTTCCATGGACCACTTTTTTTGTTTCTACAGTATTTATATAGTTGTTCCTGTTCTGTATCTGAGCTACCTTCTGATACTTTTTTTTTTTTTTAGGGCAATGTTACATTGATAGATAAATTGAGCAGAAAGTAAAGAGTTCTTACGTGCCTCCCCTTGCCTGCACACAATTCTCCTTTGAACATCTTGCATTTGCATAGTATGTTTATTATAACTGATGAACTGTTATTAATAAAGTATCAACTGGAGTCCATAGTTTACACTAGGGTTTATGTTTTGTGTAGTTCAGTCCTATGGCTTTTGATAAGTGTGCAGTATCATAGATGCAACACTATGATATCAGTAACAGTATCACACAGAATATCTTCTCTGTTCTCAAAATGCCCTGTACACCTATTTGTCCCTTTCTCTCACCTCTCCTCCCCCGCAGTGATTCCTGGCAACCACTCGTCATCTTGCCATCTTTATAGTGTTGCCTTTGCTAATACTGTTCACTGTTCAAAACTGTTATGTTTTCTGGCTAAGAACCATGCCTTGGACTTATATTACTCCTTTCATTTTCATCACTGAACTAATGGAAGATTTTCTTTTCAAGAAGGATATAGATTTACACCAAAAGTTATTGCCAAGATAGCAAACACGTAGAATAAAACAACCAGCCTGAGTTATCGGTTTTAGAGACCACCTTTTGGAGACCACCTATGATGTTGAAAGCTCAGCTTCTCTGTATACCATTGCCAAATCGAATCTCAGAGACAGAGTTTTGGGTGAGGTGAAAAAAAGGACTGTTTTATTACTTTGCCAGGCAAAAGGGGGCACAGTAGGCTAGTGCCCTCAAAACTGTATCCTAACTTGGTGAAGATAGAGGTTTTTACAGTAATGGTTCAAAGAGGACATGATCAGTTCATGGACATTCCTCTGATGGGTTGGTGGTGAGGTAAGGAGTCTGCATCATCAACCTTCAGGTCCAGCTGGTCTGGGGTCTGCATGCTTGTGGGCAGCATGCCACTGTTAATCATCAGCTTCTCCCACCTGGGGGGAGTTTCAGTATCTGCAGAATGGCTCAAAGATATTGTTGAGTATATCTGTTGATGGGGTTCCAAGAGCCTGCCCCAAGGCTGCTCTTGACTGTTTCTCCTTGGTCTCACATCTCCTCCCTTCCCTGATTAAGAACTGTTTGAATCTGCCCATTGGAACTCAGGGAAGGTCCTGGAGGCTGAATGAAGGCTGTTTCCTGGGGTCAAAGAAGTGGGCAATGCAAAAAGGTTTTGTGTGATACCAGGACAAAGGAGCTGCTTGGTATCCTCGAGGCCTAGTAAGCTTGCTCAGGGCCTCTCTCGCATATTAGCGCTGGAAGCTGAAGAGTCAAATTTATCCCTTAACAACATGATAAATTGCTGCGCACATGGGCTCTTGGGAGGCTTCATGATCCTGAGGGTAAATCCACATGCACCAAAGGTAAACTGAAGCCCCAGGCTAGACCGAGTCCCACAGGCTGCTTTCCCTAGCAAGATCACACAAGTTTCAATGCTGTTCTGCACCCCCAAGGCTAAGCTTGATTCCTAAATCAGTTAATTAAAAGTGTCAGTGACTCCAACTAGACCTCTTACAACAGGAACAGGTAGAAATTAGAATCCTCTCAACAAAGTTTCATTGCTCTCAACTCAACTCTCTTTGCCTCCAGAAGATACAAACACCTGCTTTTCTGTCTCCTTGAATGTTGTGTGGTGGTTTACATTTCTCATAAATGACTGTACCTGGTGAGTCCCGCTAATTCAAGCCACACTCTCACCAGTTACAGGACCCTAATAATTCAAATTCTTTAGGTATCTGATAGAATACAGTGCTAGCATTTATTTTACAGAGCTATCAAAAGACAAGATTAATGCATTTCATGCTACACAGTGAAAATAAACAGCTTTATACAAAGCCACCCATAAAAAGCAGAAACTTATTTTTTTTACATATTTCTCACTTCTATGTCTTAAAAAATGGAACTGTTTTCATTATTTGTCATTCATCTTCATATCTTATTGCTCCTTTTGGCCTTAAAAATGAAGTTTTTTGCTAGATTTTCACCTTTTATGAAATAAGAAACACTGATTTAACACAGATTCCAATAGTTGTCAGCTCTCATTTCTGTGAATTCACAGATCCATTCACATTTATTTATCTTATTGGGTTTGTGCTAATCAAATATTTTAATTGTTGGAATAATGTGATTCTTGAAATAAACTAACCTTGTTAAGACATTTAATAAGGTGATATCTAGAAAGATATAATAGAAATATATGAAGAACCCTTATAAGTTCTTTGGATACTTGATAGAAGAGCTTTCTTCTGGAGTAATTTTATGGGAACATTCCAATCCTAGAAGTGAGGGTTAAGACTCGCAGATACATAGAGAAGGGAAGTTGACAGGAGCTAGGTAATATTCTGAGAGTGGGATTTGGAGGAAGATAAGAGAAGCATTCAGCCTTGGCCTTATGTTTACCGAGGACCTCAGATTGAGAGGCTGTCACCAAGTAAGTTGATGCAGATGGGAGCAAGGAACACTGACATCACTGAAATGTGTTCATCACGTCCCTTACAGCTCATCCTCTTTGAAACCGTTTTTAGCTTTTCTTTATCAGGAGCCCCCAAAATCGAAGTGGCTTAGATCTTCTAACTTAGAGGAAACGTGATATGGTGGGCTTCCCTGGTGGTTCAGACAGTAAAGAATCCACCTGCAATGCAGAAGACCTGGGTTTGATCCCTGGGTCGGGAAGATCCCCTGGAGGAGAGCATGGCACCCCACTCCAGTCTTCTTTCCTGGAGAATCCCATGGACAGAGGAGCCTGGCAGACTGCAGTCCATAGGGTCGCAAAGAGTCAGACACAACCGAGCAACTAAGCACAGCACAGTTATATGGTGCCTTACAGAATTTATAGGTCTGGATTATGATAAATTCCTCTTTAGCATTAAACTTTTTTCCCATGTGCAGAGTCCCAATCATGTAAGACAGAAGCAGAACTGATGTCTTAAAAACCAGAAGTCACCTGAGCCTCCTCCTGGCCCTTAAGGTGGCACCGAAGATACTCTCGAGGAAACTTAAAACTTCAGAAAACAAGACTCAGAAACTACTAGATTGGCCTAACCACCCTGACATACAGATGTCAAAATCTAGGCTCAGAGAGATGAGGTATCCTTTTGAACTTAAAACTTCAGAAAACAAGACTCAGAAACTACTAGATTGGCCTAACCACCCTGACATACAGATGTCAAAATCTAGGCTCAGAGAGATGAGGTATCCTTTTGAAGATTGCCCATCTGAAGGGAATAGATCTCCAGATACACAATGAAACACATTTTCCTCAGTAAGAATTGCTGAACAGTAGTTTCCTTTTGATCCTATGTTATTCTGAGTTCAGAAGGCCAGGATTCTCAGGAATGATGGTGCATGGTAAGCTATTAACCTGGCCCCAGAGATGAATCCTTGAAGGAGGCATACACAACCAGTCATATTAAAACCACTTGTGTAGAAATATTTAATACATGTTACTATGTAGCTCAACCATTTAAGACATGCTCCGGTGAAGTCATTATAACATTAAGAGGACTATATGGAATTTATAAATATGCTTATATTCACATAGGTCTGTAGTAATCACACCTAAGTTCATATACATACATGCACAAAAAGAAGGCAGGGAGGAGAGTAGTACAGTGTGCCCTCTGAATCATTGCATTCACTTAGTAAATATTTACGCAATAAATTCCAGATTCAGCACTCATGCAAGAGCACGTGGAGACCAGCGAATGCCCTTCAGAAGGGCCTTTTCAGAAGAGTGGCCTCCTTGCAGCTTCTTCCCAGATCCATTTTTCCCCCTCCCCCACTTGCTGTGTTCTCTTATCTCTCTTCCTTGTGGACCTCTATCGACCCTTTGCTGCTACCATAACTTTCTGCTTTTGAGACAGAGCCCCTTGAGATTTTGTAGAAATAAAAAAGAAAATAGAGGCTTGTCTGGACTGCAGAAATTTAGAATTATTGATCTCACTTTTTTTTTTTTTCCCAACAGCCAGCTTTGTATTGTCTCAACTCCAGCTTAAAGGAATACACTTTTCACAAAGCTGATATCACCTGACCTTCAGGCTCTTATGAGAGGATCATTTCTCAATTCACTCTCAACTAAACAGTCCCCTCTGAAGGTAATTTGAACTTTAAAAACCCCAACCCCTTAATTAAAAGATCCCAGTTGGTTCATACCAGTTTTATTAATCATTGTTGAAAGCTTGCAATATTAGCAAAAATGATCTCTTCTCCCTTAGACTGGAATTGTTAGGCTCAACCCTGTGCCTTGAAATTAACATTTTTCTGACATTGATTCCTGTTGGGTTTTACTTTCATATCTGATACCCACCCTCCTCTCCTGGTTTTGGGTTTAGCTATTCTATGGTGGTGTTGACCATCATCCTGAGGAGTCCTGCCCTTCTGTGAGGTGTGTGCAAGTTTTCGAGGGAGGAAGAATTTGAAAGATTATCTAATTGCTAATGCCATTTTTCAAGTGAGAATTAGGGGCTTGGAGAAATAAAGTGCCTTATACAGTCAGGAGGTTGGTGGTGGTATCAGTAAAGTGGAATTGAAATAATGAGAGAGGCAGTAAGAAGCAGATCTACTAGCAGAGAGCTGAGGTGAAGATGTGAGAGTTGGACCATAAAGAGAGCTGAGTGCTGAAGAATTGATGCTTTTGAACTGTGGTGTTGGAGAAGACTCTTGAGTGTCGCTTGGACTGCAAGGAGATCCAACCAGTCCATCCTAAAGGAAATCAGTGCTGAATATTCATTGCAAGCACTGATGCTGAAGCTCCAATACTTTGGCCACCTGATGCAAAGAACTGACTCATTGGAAAAGACCCTGATGCTGGGAAAGATTGAAGGCTGGAGGAGAAGGGGACCACAGAGGATGAGATGGTTTGCATGGTATCACTGACTTGATGCACACGAGTTTGAGCAAGCTCCGGGAGTTGGTGATGGACAGGGAAGCCTGGTGAGCTGCAGTCCATGGGGTCATAAAGAGTTGGACACAACTGAGCAACTGAACTGAGGTGACAATTCAAAACAAAGGAGAAATACCCGTAGAAATGCAAGTGACTTACACATTAGCCATTATACTCAACTTCACAATAATCATATGTTGAGCAAAATGGACATGACGTGTTGCCAGGGAACTGCCCATCTAGGGCAGCATGCCTGCTGATCTTCACAGCAGCATGAGTGTGACCATGAAACGGGTTGTAAGACACTGAGGAAAACAGAAAAGGGACCAAATAGGGCCAGATCTAACGGGCAGGCCAAAGCTACAGACCACAAGAAACCTGGTTATTTGTTCCCTGTATCAGAACTAGGAAAAATTGGAAAAGCTTGAAGGCAAAATGAGGAAGGGGCAGCAGAGGATGGGAAGGTTAGATAGCATCACTGACTCAGTGGACTTGAATTTGAGCAAATTCCGAGAGATAGTGGAGGCCAGAGGAGCCTAGGGTGCTATATCCAAGGGGTTGACTTAGTGACTGAACAACAACGAACCGGAATGAGAAATCGATGTATACCTCCTCAGCTTTTATTTCCATTTCTGCACTGATGCATCAGCACTGCAGTGGTTGCTGCTCCACACCCGACAGAATCCTGCTCCTTACCTGCTTGCTCTTCAATTGCATTGACTACATTTCTACTCTTTGGAAATGCTTCTTAGTTTAGATTCCTTTTTGCTTAGGCAAGATAAGGCTGTGTTTTGAGGAAAAGGCAATACGGTTTTAAGACAGGTTCCCTAAATGTCCTATCTGCAGAGGTTGCCTAGAATTCATTTTAGAATATTTGAAGTCAGGGGCTTCCCTGGTGACTCAGACAGTACAGAATATTTGAAGTCCATTGCCAGGTTCTTGTCATCACTCATTTTTTGTTTGATGTCCTCAGGTAACATCTTTGCTTTCCTAGTATTAAATAAAATCTGAAGGATGGCCCCTTATGTAGCTATCTGTAAAGGATGTATTTTGTTTAATGAGTATAATCCTAGATCTGAAAGAGTCGAGCCTTCAAACAATACATAAACTGCAGCAGTGATTTATTATATTATCATACAATGTATATAATTATATACTTATAATAATAATTGCAATTTAATTACTGAATTATATGAGAATATATGATTATATGTGATAATTATTTTTATTGAAGTATAATTGATTTTAAATGTTAACTTCTATACAGTAAAATGGTTCAGTTATATATATATATATATATATATATATATATATACACTTTTTATATTCTTTTTCATTATGGTTTGCCATTAAGCATGGAACATAGTTCCCTGTGCTGTACAGTGGAACCTTGTTGTTCATTCCTTCTATATCCTGTAGATTACCCCTACTAACCCCAGCCTCCCACTCCACCCTTCCCTCAAACCCCTTTGCTTGGCAACCACAGGTCTATTCTCTATGAGACCATTTCTCTTTTGTAGGTAGGTTTATTTGCATCATATGTTAGATTCCATGTATCAGTGATAGCATATGGTATTTGTTTTTCTGACTTACTTCACTTAGTATGATAATCTCTTGCATCCATGTTGCTGCAAATGGCATAATTTAGTTATTTTTAATGGCTGAGTAATATTCCTCTGTATATGTACCACAACTTCTTTATCCATTCATCTGTCAGTACACATTTAGGTTCTTCTCATGTTTTACTTGTTGTGAATAGTGCTGCTATGAACACCGGGGTGCATGTATCTTTTTAAATTATAGTTTTGCCTGGAATAGGATTGCTGGATCATATGGTAATTCTATTTTTAGTTTTCTGAAGAACCTCCATACTGTTTTCCATAGTGGCTACACCAACTTAAATTTCTACCAACAGAATAGGAGGCCTCCCTTTTTTTCACACTCTCCATTATTTGCTATTTGTAGACTGTTTAATGATGGTCATCCTGACCAGTGTGAGGTGGTTCCTTATTGTAGTTCTCATTTGCATTTCTCTAATAGTTAGCAATATTGAGCATTTTTTCATGTGCTTAGTAATAGGCCGTCTATATGTCTCCTTTGGAGAAATGTCTACTTTCGTCTTCTGCACATTTTTGGATTAGGTTGTTTGGTTTTTTGTTATTGAGTTGTATAAGGTGTTTGTATATTTTGGAAATTAAGCCTTTATTGGTCACATCATTTGCAAATATTTTCACCCAGTCCATAGGCTGTCTTTTCATTTTGTCTGTTGTTTCCTATGCTGTGCAAAAGCTTGTAAGTTTGATTAGGTCCCATTTTTTTATTTTTGTTTTCATTTCTATTGCCTTGGGGACTGAGTTAAGAAAACATTGGTGCAATTTATGTCAGAGAATATTTTGCCTGTGATCTCTTCCAGGAAGTTTATGGTGTCAGATGATAATTCTTATAACTATATGTACATTGGGTATACTATATTACTAGTCACTATTGATAGCAAAGACGACACAGTAAAGGACAGAAATGGTATGGACCTAACCGAAGCAGAAGATATTAGGAGAGGTGGCAAGAATACACAGAACTATTAAAAAAAAGACCTTTATGACCCAGATAACCACAATGGTGTGATCACTCACCTAGATCCAGACATCCTGAAATGTGAATTCAAGTGGACCTTAGGAAGCATCACTACGAACAAAGCTAGTGGAGGTGATGGAATTCCAGTGGAGCTATTTCAAATCCTGAAAGATGATGCTGTGAAAGTGCTGCACTCAATATGCCAGCAAATTTGGAAAACTCAGCAGGGGCCACAGGACTGGAAAAGGTCAGTTTTCAATCCAGTCCCAAAGAAAGGCAATGCTAAAGAATGTTCAAACTACCGCACAATTGCACTCATCCCGCACGCTAGTAAAGTAATCCTCAAAATTCTCCAAGCCAGGCTTCAACAATATGTGAACCTTGAATTTTCAGACATTCAAGCTGGATTTAAAAAAAGCAGAGGAACCAGAGATCAAATTGCCAACATCCCTGGATCATCAAAAAAGCAAGAGAATTCCAGAAAAACATCTATTTCTGCTTTATTGACTATGCCAAGGCCTTTGACTGTGTGGATCACAACAAACTGTGGAAAATTCTTCAAGAGATGGGTATACAAGACCACTGACCTGCCTCCTGAGAAATCAGTATGCAGGTCAGGAAGCAACAGTTAGAACCGGACATGAAACAACAGACTGGTTCCAAATCGGAAAAGGAGTACGTCAAGGCTATATGTTATCACCCTGCTTATTTAACTTAAATGCAGAGTACATCATGAGAAACGCTGGGCTGGAGGAAGCACAAGCTGGAATCAAGATTGCCTGGAGAAATATCAATAACCTCAGATATGCAGATGACATCACCTTTATGGCAGAAACTGAAGAAGAACTAAAAAGCCTCTTGATGAAAGTTAAAGAGGAGAGTGAAAAAGTTGGCTTAAAACTCAACATTCAGAAAACTAAGATCATGGTATCCGGTCCCATCACTTCATGGCAAATAGATGGGGAAACAATGGAAACAGTTGCGAGACTATTTTGGGGGGCTCCAAAATCACTGCAGATGGTGAGTGCAGCCATGAAATAAGTTAAAAGACGCTTGCTCCTTGGAAGGAAAGTTATGACCAACCTAGATAGCATATTAAAAAGCAGAGACATTACTTTACCAACAAAGGTCTGTCTAGTCAAAGCTATGGTTTTTCCAGTAGTCATGTATGAAATGTGTGAGTTGGACCGCAAAAAGAGCTAAACACCAAAGCACTGATGCCTTTAAACTGTGCTGTTGGAGAAGACTCTTGAGGGTCCCTTGAACTGCAAGGAGATCCAACCAGTCAATCTTAAAGGAAATCAGTCCTGAATATTCATTGGAAGGACTGATGCTGAAACTGAAATTCCAATACTTTGGCCACCTGATACGAAGAGCTGACTCATTGGAAAAGACCCTGATGCTGGGAAAGATTGAGGGCAGGAGGAGAAGGGTGTGACAGAGGATGAGATGGTTGGATGGCATCACCAATGCAATGGACATGAGTTTGAGTAGGCTCTGGGAGCTGGTGATAGACAGGGAAGCCTGGAGTGCTGCAGTCCATGGGGTCACAAACAGTCGGACATGACTGAGTGACTGAACTGAACTGAGCTGAGAGTTACATTATTTATGTAACATAATTTTATTCAATGTTCTCTGGTTAAATTTAGACACTGTGGTTAAATCATAGTTACACTTTTAAATACTCTTCTTTCATAAATCCTTTCCCATATCCCCTCCACTGTGGTCCTTTTGTATTGCTTATATAAGCCTGTGATGTTTCAGTATTTTAGTCGTGTAATGTTTAACCATTCTTGTTGAACAATTTAAGTATTAGAACTGAAAGAGACATGGAGAAGCGGGATTTTAACTGTGGGTAAGCTGAGGTGCAGATATTGTGTCAGTCACGCTATCCTACATTTTTATCATTCTAGTCTTCATTCCTTTGTACCCTACCATGTGCAAACCTTGAGGATGTATTCATAAATCCCAACTCCTCTCACAGTTGACTTGCCAAAAATAGTGAATACAAGACTCCCACTTTATACTTTGTCTTAGGAGAGTGGGGAAGGAGACACATCAAAGGTGGCGAGGAACAGACCAGACCCCCCACTTCCAGTCCTGGCTGTTAGTCACTAACTGGGCCAGATCTACTGGGGATAGAGAAACTTGGAATTGGATGAATTCTTTCTCACTGTCTATTTAAATTTGACTCAATTTTTTTTAACCCTAATATTCAGTAGTACTCAGAAAATATATGGGATCTAACTCAGAGAGCCTCCAGATTTAAGGAAGGACAGGGATTATTTTAAAGGAGTGGTAAAAAAATAAAGCTCTTACCTGATTTCACTGTATGCAGTTAACCCATTAAATACATAAGTTACATGATTCCCCTTAAATCGTTTCTCCTTTGGGGATTACTTATTCATGTTTGGGGGTCTAGGGGAAACGGGATCTGTGTCTATATTTGTGTTAAAACTTTCATCCAAGAAGACAGTGGAGCATCACTGTTGGCCATTTTCTCCATAATCCCAGTGACCTTCAAGGAGCTAAACAGGCTGATAAGAAAATGGGAGGTCTTTAGACTCTGTGTCAAGGGAAACGTTGGATTCTTTCCTTTGACTAATGACCAGGAAAAAGATGGAAGGTTTCTCTAAGCTTATTATATGTATCACAGTTATCACACAGAAACATACGAGAGTGAGATAGAAGATGGGGTGGTGCAAAGGGTCTTTGGTTTGAATTTATTTTTGAAAAAGTGGAAAAATGATGGCATTTTGGTATGATAATGGAACATTGAGTAAGGCATTATGAAGCATATAGGATTTGATTTAGGAGCAAGAAATTACTCTGTTATGCTACATTTTGTTTAACTTCAGTGCAACTTATATCAAACTTTTTCCTGACTGTATAAATAATGTATTTACCATGAACAAGAAATATAATAACCATAGCAGAGTAGATATTTTCCTATGAAACAATGACTTTCTACTCAGCAGCTCATCTCAGCTTTAAATATATTTATAGGTCCAAAAAGATACCTCTTTATCTCTCTGAAATTCAGGCTATATTCTAAATGTCTGTATATGAGGGAGTTCATTCCAACTGTGAATTTCCACTGCGTTGAGGCAAGTAGCCAAATGGTGGTAGAGGGGCAACAACAAAGACTGGATCTGAACTGCATGGAAATCCACCTGCATAGGATCTTCTTACTCACCCTCAGGGTTCTCAGGGAAATACCTTGTCCCTCTTAGGAAGGCTCCCTGCAGGGGAGTTCAGGTGGCAGACAGCAGTGGAGTAAGGCCCAGGGCCCCATCCCACCGAGGAGCACATGGGAGGAGCCTGAGTGGACAAGGCCAGTGGATTTCTTTGCCTTCCCACCCAGAATGTAATCTTGCTGGTGAAGGTCACCCTTCACGTACTGTAGTTTCCCCATTTTTGTGAAAGTAATGGAGAAGGATGTCGTTCTGTCTTTGTTTCCTTAGCTGAAGGCTTCTTCTCGCACTTCTCTTAGGTGTCAAATATCCTCTATTGTGGCAAGCATCCCATGAGTTCCCTGCAGCTCAGACAGTAAAGAATCTGCCTGCAATGCAGGAGACCTGGATTCGATCCCCAGGTTGGGAAGATCCCCTGGAGAAGGGAATGGCAATCCACTCCAGTATTCTTGCCTGGAGAATCCCATGAACAGAGAAGCCTGGTGGGCTGCAGTCCACAGGGTCACAAAGAATCAGACCTGACTGAGGAACTAACGCTACTGCTATGGCAAGCATTGAAATGCAGTGTTTTCATAGGTTCACTGGAGGGGACACCCACTTCACAGGGTCACCCATATTGCACAAGTCCCTAATGGGGTGGCACAGTCTCCAGCTGAACCCTTAAGAATCCTCTCCCAGCCCCTGCCCCAGTTGCTGCATCTCTGTTTCTCCACATCTTTGCACAGAGCATTCCTTTCAATGCACCTTGAGCCTAGCAACCATCTTTGTATGGAGCTGCTTGCTGGGAAACTCGTGCTTTTCCAAACCATGGAAGTGCGGTTTGCCCTCATCGATGCCGTTTCCTTATTTTATATTGAGGGGTGTTTCAAGCTTTTTCTCACCTTCATCTTCTCCAGATGAGGAGTCTTGGGTTCATATGTGTTCCCTAACTGCAAGAACCCTGAGCTCTGCCAAGATCTTTGTTATGCTACTCTTCTCTCATGGCAGCGTGGGCAGGCCTATCTGTTTCTACAGGAACTTTGGTACAAGTTGGGGGATGAATGAAATAAAAGTGTCTTCTTCTGGAAAACAGCTACTCTGAGTGGCTCTCTTGGCAACCCCTCACTTGATTTGGTGGCAGGAAATTAAAAGCACAGGGCAGGAAGGGTAAATGCCACAATGTTCTCACCTGTGAAAGATTCTTCGTGAGGTTTCCTTTCTACAATAGATCTCTTGCCTTCTGTTATATAAGCTCTTATGTGTGGTTGTGACTGGAAATTTTATAGAGATTTGTAGAGATGTATCTAACTTCTCTCTTCAGAATATGGTAGAATTTATTGCCCTGTTTCCATTTAAAGTTAGATGCTTTAAATGAAATTCTAGACAACTGAAGTCCCATTTGATATCCTGTTACAATAAAACCCACAATTAAGCTGCAAATACATGAAGACTTAACAGTTTGAATTTCCAATCTCTTGGCTGTATTTCAATTTTTTTGTGTGCAGAACCCACTGTAGTACGAGTTACTTACCCAGAGAATGATAGAATGTTGGTGCTTGAAGGAACTTTGAAATTTTCTTAGTTCATTCGCTCCACTTAGCAGTTCACATAACTGAAAAAGAGAGATGTTAACTAGGTTAATTAAAGGCCAAAGAGTATGTTTAATATGTTAAAAAGACTTTTACAACTCTTAGAATTTTTAAAATCACCATTCAGCTGAACACTAAGACTTTGCTTAGTGTAGTCTCCAAGTTCCACTTGGAGGCTGCATTTTCAGAACTTGCTGGAGACTTACATCTCATGTAGTCATATCCGTTTATTTTGTGAGTCAGGATGCTAAATAGTTACAGTTCAAGAGTTATAAATCAGGTATGTTTAGGGACAGTCGTCTTGTCGTTAAACTTGGGATTTAGTGTGTGCCTCTGTCCGTGTGCATGCATGCTCACACACACACGCTCAAATTTGGTTCTAAGACAGCAGAGTAGCAGAATGTTTTGTGGATGCTTGAGGCCACAATTAAACATATGAGAGACTGTGAGAGTGAGGGAAACAGGTTTGAGGAGCATCTTGATGATTTCTGCAATCTTGCCTTTGTTACTTCCTTAAGAGATTGAGTATGCTTGACATTTTGATGGTAATGTGTTTAAACCCAATTTTAAAAAATAAAATTACTATTCTGTTATGTGAGTCCCTGCTCAGACTGGACTGGACAATGAGGAGCCCAGCTTACATTAAGATTACCTAATTATTAAGCCTTAAGCCACCATCAACAATAAATCTAATCTCATTAGGAAGCTACAAAGTGTAGTGGTTAAGAGCATAGACTCTAAACTCACATTTTCTAAGTTTAAACCTGGATTTGCTACTAACCAGCTATTAAATTTTTGCAGAGTTGTTGACATCTGTGTGTCAGTGTTTTCTTACGTACCACCTGGAGTTGATAGGAGTACTCTTCTCGTTTAGATACTATCATAAGCACCAAATGCTGCATATCCCTTGAGTTGACATTTAAAGTCCAACCACTTAAGCTTGTCATTAAAGACAGTAAAACGGAAAGTTACCTTGGTAAGCAAAATATTTATTTTGTCATTGACAGTATAAATTGCATTGACTTAATTAAGTTAAAGTCACACTCACTGTATATTTTTGATTTGTTTTCTGTCTGGATAACATGAGAAAAAACATGTTGAACACGGGGAGTAAATGCATGATATTAACATAGTGAGGGTTTCATCAGCTAATCCGTGAGATCGAAAGCATGTTTCATTCTATAAAGCTGTATAAAATAGAAACAACCATTATTATTGTAAACCGTTAATTAACAGGTGTTCAATGAGTATGAACTAAAAGGCAGGGCCCGAAGATGACTGCTGTTTGATCATCTTTTGTCAACTTCATTAAAGAATAGTTTCATTATGATATATTTTTCACATTCTGTACCGAGGCCTGTGAAATCTGAAGTAAGCATTGAGTAGTTGGCAAAATATAACGACACCCTAAAGATGTTCCTGTCCTAATTCCTATGAAAGTAGAAAAGGGTCTTTGCAGATGTGATTAAAGTTAAGCACCTTACAATATAGAGGTTGATCTGGATTATCAGGTAGGCCTAACCTAAGCACATGAGTACTTACAAGGAGAAATCTTCTTTGCCTGTGGTTAGAGTCAGATGCAGATGTCAGTATGGAAGAAGGCTCAGGAAGATGCACTGGCTTTGAGGATGGAGAAAGAGAGCCAAAGCCAAGGGAGACAGGGGTCTCCATGGCCTCTGGGAGCTGGAAAAGGAAAAGTACAGATCTGCCCCTAAAGGTGTCACAAAAGAACACAGCCCACGATTTTATGTCAGACTGCCCATCTATCCAACTGTACAGTAAGATAATAGACTTTTTAAAGCCACTAAGCACATGATAATTTCTTGCAGCAGCAATAGAAACTGATACAGATATTGATACCTGGAAGCAGGAGGTGCTGTATCAGATACCTGAAATGTGGAGGTGGCTTGGAATTGGGCTTTGGGAAGAGGCTGGAAGGGTTTAGAAGAGCATGATTGGAAGAGCCTGGATTGTCTTGAATAGGCTGTTGGTGGGAATTTGGTTGTTGATGACTCAGTGAGGACTCAGAAGTGAGGATAATGGTAAAGGATACATAAACTACCTTAAATAACACTTAATTGTTGTGAAAATACTGTCTCTGGAAGGGAAAGTAACTATTGGTGAGAGCTCAGAACGAAATGAACTTTTCTTAGAAACTGAAGCACGGGACATCCTTGATATATGGTGGCAGAGACCTTAGCAGAATTGGGTCCTGTAGGTATGTGGAAAGCAGTTTTTGTAAATAATGAACTTGGCTATTTACCTGAGGAGGTTTTCAAATAAAATTTTGAAGGTGTAGCCTTTTTTTTTCTTGCTACTTACAGTAAAATGAAAGAAGAGAGATAAATTGAGGGGATTAATAGAACCAAGGTGTGATGATCTACCTAGACAGTTTTCAAAAGTACTAAAAATAAGAGATTTAATGTCAGGAAAGCATACTCTGAAGGAGTAGTGAAAGGTAGTGCTATACAACCTTTGCTAATGCCTGAGAAAATACTGAGATTAAGAGATACACTCCAGGAGCCTCTAGAAAGCTTAAGGCACCGACCCCAGCCATCTCAGCAAGAGCCAAGAACATACATGGATTACCTAGGAAAGACCTGCAGACAAGCCCCACTGCAGAGTGGAACGCTGACGTACAGGTGTCCTTGGGCTGGACTCCACAGTGCCCCGAAGGAGGGGAATGGAAGGGCCCCTGTGGGTGTGGGTCTGGGTCTGGGTGTTTCTCCCCCTGGACTTGCCAGCCCAGCTGGTTCTTTGTATCCAAAAAAAGGGGGATTTTTCCAGGAGCACTTCTGGTTCTTGGAATCCACACGAGTCTTCGGGCAGTACTACATACATTCTAAACATTATCTGGTACTTTCAGTGAGGTCTGTCATGGCAGCCTTAGGTCAAGCATGTGTTTTATTTTGTCTTTGTTTATAAGGGAGGGTACAGAAAATGCATGAATTCTCATAACAGCGAAATCAATCAAGGTTACAAGTAAATTCAATTCCAGTGTTGCTACCAAGTGAATTATGGGGAAAAAAAAAAAAAACACCTTTCAGCTTTCAAAATTGGTGAGATTTTGGCATTGCAGAGCAAGAGAGAGCAACTGTGTGTGTCTGTGTGTGTGTGTGTGTAAAGAAAGAGTGCTAGAGTGGGAGAAGAATACAGAGAGATATAAAAATGCAGAAATAGATATTCAGCCATACTGAGAAATCAAAGGGAGTGTTTTGGGATGAAGTATTAATTCTGTCTAGGAGAGTCTGAACTAGACCCAAAATAGTGGCTAGAGTTTTACAGAGGGGCCATGGGAGGTAAGGAACCATTCTTGGTAAAAAACCCAACATGGGCAAAGTAGGCAAAGACTGGAACTGAGAGATGCATCCTGAGGGCAGCGAGAAGGACGCTTTGACTGGACCTTATGCACTTAGCAGACAGTGGCAGAGACAGAGCTCCTATCGGACTGGGAAGGCAAGAGTGTGGGCTTTATTCTGTACCAGCATAATCTTCCAGAAGCTTCCAGAAAGGGAGTACCATGGCCAGTTTTCCCTTCAGCCCTATGTTAAAGGGTGGGTGCCTCTAGAAAACTGTGCTTCTCCACAATTTTTCTGAAAGCCAAGGAGAAACCAAACCTTGCTACACTGTGCCTGGAATTCCCCGATGCCCTCTGGCCCCAGTTTGGCTCTCTTCCTACATCTGATTGCCTTCACAGCCATCTGGCCACACTAGGCATCCCGGCAAAGAAATTTTGAGGATGAAATTTCATTTTTAAATAAATTACATTTTTTAATGCATGGTGTCCTCTGAGTCGTCGAGCCTGTTCTTGCCTTCCTGTTTGGCAAGTTTCTCCTGACTGTTGCAGTCATTTCTTCCCAGGACACACCAGATTCTGTTTCGTTAGCAACAGTGGACTCTGACTTGCAACAGAGAGAAGGTGCTATATACAAGCTGAGGGAACATACGGCAGAAGTGGAATATTCTCCCTCCTCCCACCCAATACTGAGGAATTACTGAGGAACTAAAGAGGGCAAAATACTGAGGAATTAAAGAGGGCAAGAGCAAGTTACACACACACACAAATATAAGTGCGAGGCGAGGTGGAATGTAAGCAGGAAAGAAACGCAAACATTGTGTTCTGCTGGCAATGAAATGTCAAGTTTGCCCTGAGATCAAATGAAAACAATTCTTGATTTTGATACTCTGCAAGGATGCTCTGAAAGATATTAACGAGCCCAGCCTTCACCCTACAATCCCTGAAACACAGTCTTGGTGGGTATTAAAGCATCACTGGTTTTAATTCTCTCATCTGCCTCCCTTGAAATAGATGTTTGAAAGTTGGCCTTATTTCAGCTTGTCGTATGCAGGAGCAGAGTCCCGCAGCTCCCAGATCCAAGTTGTCCCTCTGAATGTCCTTCACTTTACGGTAGGATTCAAGTAAGCATTTCTGGCGCGGTGCTTTTTGATCTATTAACACAGCTACCATAATTACATCACTTCAAAGCACAGGCAAAAGTCACAAATCTATCTTGAAAAGAATAATTATCCTAAATTGATTTTAACTATGATGTAAGAGCTGAGGATTATCTGTCCAACACAAGTAAATGAAATTGTGTAGGGCGCAGATGCTTGGAATTAGAAAATTAGAAAAATTACTAAAAATTACTAAAATTTACATCAAGATAAATTTGTAGAATCAAAGGAGTGATTTTCTTGTATTGGCAGTGAGTTGGTCATCATTGTCATTTAAAGTGTCTCCATCCATGCTTTTCTTTCTGTGCTGTGACTTCTCTTGGACCAAAGGTGAGGCTGAACTTGGGCAAAGATGTTTCATTATTCACTTCCCAAAGGAGAGTTCAGCTGGTTTAATTTTATAAATCTAAGTGGTATATGAAAATATAATAAGGGCATGACAAGCAGTTAGTTCTCTTGTAATTTTAACTACCTTCTAGAAATATTGTCAGAGAAGGCAATGGCAACCCACTCCAGTACCCTTGCCTGGAAAATCCCATGGGTGGTAGAGCCTGGTGGGCTGCCATCTATGGGGTCACACAGAGTCGGACACGACTGAAGTGACTTAGCAGCAGCAGCAGAAATACTGTAACCTGAATCAGCCAATCTCTTTGCTTGCCATCTGACTCTACTTTCAGCAGGAAATCTGTGCATTTTACTTACTGAAGAGGCACGTGGCCTTCTATTAAGATGTGGATCCTGAAGCCTTTGAGCATTTAATGACTACTGTGTGTTTCATTATGATTCATCCTGATTACTTTGGGAGCTCTTGGAACCTTTTATTCTATATCGCTGTCAATGTATTAGTCAATTTGTGGTTGGCTTTTATTTATTTGTTGGTGAGTCTTCAGTCTAACCACAATTTTAGTCATGTTATACGCTCTTACTAAAATGCATAGCTCCATGATGTACCAACTGTGGTTGAATCATAGGTAATGTTGGGTTGATCCTTTAATGGGTCAGTCATTAGGTGTCATACTTCAGGGTCTGAGACAAATTCTCTAGCAACACAGTATCATGGGTTAAGGAACCACCCTTACTGAGAGCAGGAGAAACTCATGAAGCCATGAAGCAGCAAGAAAAGGGAAGGTAACCCATCCCCACCACCCTGCCGCCTTCCCACTATCTCAGGATGCCTTCTGGGGACACTTTATGTTCCTGTTCTTTCCCATCTCCCATTCTCTTTTGCAGTTCAAGTATGAGTGCAGCTTTGTTACTAGGGGCTACACAGAGGTCTCAACGCCATGTTTGAGGGACAGCTGTTTACAAGGGTGGTCTAGGGAACTGGCTATTCAGTGCCTGGTCACCATGGGGCATACCTTGTAGCCCCCTTCTTCAAGAAAGAAGTCAGTGTTACATGGGAAATTGAGCTTTGGAGCCACCCCTCCTATAGGAAGAACCCTAACCACCCCCCGCCCCCAGCTCATTTAGCTAGATCATTGTAAACAGTGCCAGGTAGACACCAGGGATCACTTTCGGGCGCTTCAGATCATTGCGCCTCACGCTGCCAGCCCTAGGATAGCACTTGCCACAAGACATTGTCCTTTCAGCTGGCCAAAAGAGATATACGTCTATCTCATAAATTCCTTAATTATATTCCTACAACCCTATCCTCAGTGCACGCCTGCCCTCATCATTCCATTAGAATGTTCCAATAGCCTCATAGCCAACCTTTGTGTTCATATTTTCTTTCCTGTATTCCCAGCCAACAGTTCTTTCTTTAGCCTAAATAGGCCTTCTGACTTTCCTCTCCGTGTATAGTAGTAGGGTCCATCCATCCCTGAATGTCCTTTATTGACTGTGCCAAAGCCTTTGACTGTGTGGACCACAACAAACTGGACAATTCTTCAAGAGATGGGAATACCAGACCACCTGACCTGCCTCCTGAAAAATCTGTATGCAGGTCAAGAAGCAACACTTAGAACTGGACACAGAACAACAGACTGGTTCCAAACAGGGAAAGGAGTACATCAAGGCTGTATATTGTCACCCTGCTTATTTAACTTATATGCAGATTACATTATGTGAAATGCCAGGCTAGATGAAGCACAAGCTGGAATCAAGATTGCTGGGAGAAATATCAATAACCTCAGATATGCAGATGACACCACCCTTATGGCAGAAAGCAAAGAACTAAATAGCCTCTTGATGGAAGTGAAAGGAGAGAGTGAAAACACTGGCTTAAAATTCAACATTCAGAAAACTAAGATCATGGCATCCGGTCCCATCACTTCATGGGAAATAGATGGGGAAACAGTGGAAACAGTGTCAGACTTTATTTTCTTTGGGCTCCAAAATCACTGCATGTGGTGACTGCAGCCATGAAATAAAAGATGCTTGCTCCTTAGAAGAAATGACAGCATACTATAAAGCAGAGACATTACTTTGCCAGCAAAGGTCTGTCTAGTCAAAGCTATGGTTTTTCCAGTAGTCATGTGTGAAATGTGAGAGTTGGACTATAAAGAAAGCTGAGCACTGAAGAATTGATGCTTTTGAACTGTGGTGTTGGAGAAGACTCTTGAGAGTCCCTTGGACTGCAAGGAGATCCAACCAGTCCATCCTTAAGCAAATCAGTCCTGAATATTCATTGGAAGGACTGATGCTGGAGCTGAAACTCCAATACTTTGGCCACCTGATGCAAAGAATTGACTCCTTGGAAAAGACCCTGATGCTGGGAAAGATTGATGGCAGGAGGATAAGGAGACGATAGAGGATGAGATGGTTGGATGGCCTCACTGACTTGATGGACATGAGTTTGAGTAAACTCTTGGAGTTGGTGATGGACAGGAAAGCCTGGCATGCTGCAGTCCATAGGGTCACAAAGTTGAACATGACCGAGTGACTGAACTGAACACACTGATGCAAGATGCCCAGTCCCCTGTGAAGTCTAGCTCACTCAAAAATCTGAAATTCCCAGAAACTTCTCTGTGAAGCATGGTGGGCGCTGATGCTGCTCTGTCCTGCTCACTGTCTCTGCAGAGAGCAGCCCTGAAGCTGCTGTGAGAACCGCCTTCTGCAGGGGTTTGCAGCAGTGAAGGGAAAACAGACTCTATTCTGTGGCCCCTGGTCTCCTGGATGGAGCCCAAGGCTCCACTGTGTTAGGGGAACATGTTGAAATAGGCTGTGTGGGTACTAGGTACAGCTCATTCTCCTATTAGAAACTTGACCTTTATCTAGTTGCCTTCAATCAAAGTGAATTCTAGTGTGGGCTTCAAAGCTGATGCTCTTCTCAGATTCTTCCATCCTCTCAACTAAGGGGTGGTCTTGCTTATTGTGCCTCAATCAGGCACTTCATGGGGCCCCAAGTGGAACAAGCCACTCCTTATCAACACTCTTCACCCAGCGAGGACCCCAGTCATTCTCTCTCCCCCCACCCCACCCCTCCCCAATGACGTACTCTTCACATTTCCCACTTATGCCCTCTGGCCAGTTGTGAATTCCCACCAAGATCCATGTGCATCTTAGGTATTTGCTACATTCTGAATTTACAACATGGCAGTGCTCTTAGAATGGCCCCTGTCATGCCACACACAGTTCTTTTTACCTCATTTCCTGCTACCTGTGAGCACCCCGACCTCCTGTAACAGTCTGATGTCTGCCTTTCTCAGCATATATGATTCTTACACCTCCAGGGCTCTAAAGGATGTGTCCTTTCTTGGAGTAACCTGCCCTCAATCTGTCTATTTGATAAATGCCCACTCAGTCACTCAGACAAGTTCAAAACTCAGTTCTTTGTGAAGCTTTCCCTGATGGCTGTAGCTGCTCCTTCCTCTGGGCCCCATGGGCACCTGCTCACGCTGGAGAACTTGCTTCTTGTGTGGTAATTACCCATGAGCAGAATCTTTCTCTCACATTAAACCATACTTCCCTGCTAAACAGGATGACCTTGACTTACTCAGATTTACATCTCAACTGAGTGCACAGCAAATTAGCAGCTGCTGGAGAAGGCAGTGGCACCCCACTCCAGTACTTTTGCCTAGAAAATCCCATGGACGGAGGAGCCTGGTAGGCTGCAGTCCATGGGGTCACTAGAGTCGGACACGACTGAGCGACTTCACTTTCACTTTTCACTTTCATGCATTGGAGAAGGAAATTGCAACCCACTCCAGTGTTCTTGCCTGGAGAATCCCAGGGATGGCAGAGCCTGGTGGGCTGCTGTCTATGGGGTCACACAGAGTCAGACACGACTGAAGCAACTTAGCAGCAGCAATGTTAATTAAATGATGGCAAAGTATGAAGAGAAGAACACGAATGATTATACACACATCTTGGTTTACAAAACACAGCTACCTTATCATCATGGATGAAGTGCCCACCAAATTTTCCACTTCCCTAGTGGATTGTCTGTTCTGTTTCTGTCACTGGTTGAAGTGCTGCAGAGCCAATAGATTGCCTGATGCCTTTGCTACAACAATTGAAGAGGTAGTCCAGTTCTGGGTCCACACAGATAATAGAGATGACAGAATTCTGAGGCATGGACAAAAAGCGAAATGATAGTTTTGAAGGAAAAGGGTGGAAATGAATGAAGGAAAGTTTGGAAGAAAAAAAATCTAGAAGACCTCACAGTTTGGATATACACAGAGAGTAGTCGATGATGTAGAAGTGGAAGAGTTGGGGACCACAGGACAGGGGTGCTGAGTGATGGAGGCAGAGCTTCTCTGCAAAGGTTCTGTTCTCCCCTCCCAGTCTGCAGAAGGCAGTGTGATGTGGGGTAAGGCTCATTTATCAATGCTTCAACCACACAAAGGCCAAGAAGACATGTTGGTATTTTATAGTATTAACAAAATATCAGGAAACAAAGAAGTCTAATTGATTTGAACTCTGTGAAAACAAAATTTGTGGTATTTGAAGGGAATGTGATAACATGTAGCTTTATGCTCTATGCAGAATTTACTATGCAAATTATAAATAATTAATCTACTTAAGAAAATAAACTGCTTTCAAGTACTTTAGAAGCACTGATTACATAGAAACAGTGATTAATTTTCTTCTTCAACAAAGGACCAAGTATGTTCTCTATAAACATCTGTCAGACTACAGTCAGTATAACATATTTTAATGATAAATACTTGTCTGTAAGTAACAGGACTGCATTTCTTGAAAGGTGTTCCAATTTTTTTCCCATGCAAACTCATCCTCTTCTCAGAGAACACTCATTTGGAGGGTTATCCCCTTCTTTGTTGTAATCTATTGTATGTTGAACCTTCACTCAATTCCAGGACTTGTGCTTTCCAGATGGGGCTGCAGCAGAACCAAGATCAAATCTATTTGCAGGTTGCTAAGAGTTTAGTTGGGAGTCTTATGTACGCAAAAATGTCTACCATACAAAAGCTAAAAACTTAAAAGTTCCATGGTAGGAAGAGTTATGCGTGAGCTCTTTGGCAGTTCAGAGGAGGCAAAGATTTGATTAGTTCATTCATTTCATGTATATCCTGTCTAGGATTTTGCATTTCATGGGGTCATGCAGATTAAAAGTAGAAGATATTCTCTACCTTCAAGGAGTTTAAAGTCTCGAGCAGGGTTAAGTAGAAGAGACAGAGCAAATGACAGAGACAGGCTGGTAATTAATTAGTTCAAAAAGTGGATGCTCTCTTACTGCCTGAGCCGAGGTGTGCTGGTCGTCTTAGCAGCTAGTCTGTCTTGAGAGACAGATAAGAGATTATTAGACAGTGGAGAATGTCTCCTTCACTTGTCCCACCCACTGCTAGGAGCAATAACCCAGTGAAAAGAAGTAGCATAGAGGATTCCAGAAATATTTAGTAGTTGGAAGAGGCTAAATGATGGGGACATGAGTAGTGGTTTGATAAGCAAAGCTGGAAAAGGATTATGAAATGGCTCAATTGTCATAATAGGAATCTGTCATTTCTTTGGGCTTATTTAACTAGGTCCAGGGGAAATAAGATCTGAAGTGGTCTTATTCCCCCAAAGTGACAGAACTGTCTGTACCCAGCAAGCCATGATCTCAGTTCATTGAGCACCACTCTTGCTGAAGAAAGTCAGGGGTAGAAGTCAACACTCCTACACCTGCTGTTGGCTCAGGGGTTGAACCCATGGAGGAGCACCTCATAGTAGGTTCAACTGCCTTAGTGAATTGAATTGCACGTTCACAGAGCCCAAAGCACCATGCTTTCCTACATTTCTCTTGACTCCATCAGATGTCACTCCTGTTTTCATTGGCCACAACCCCAAATGTGGATTTGGGACAGTGTTCTCACTGCCAGTCACCTAACTCCCTTGGGGAGACCCACTTCTCCCACCTGCGCTGATACATCACCTGGCCTCACCTCACAATAACACAGGCCTTGCTCACCTTAATGAGTACTTTTTCGACCCATAAAAGTCATATTTATTGGGCAACATATGGTGATTCATACCCTTTAAAAGTTTATAGTCTGAAAGAAGAAATGCTGATATGAGTGAGAATAAAGAGCACCAAAGGAGGAAGTGGCATGCTGTTTTTTTAGTTTTAAACAGAGTAGGGCGAAGGGGAAGGCCACATGGGATTAAGCATGGAGGGGACATGAGGAAGACTCACCCCAAGTGAAAATTGGAATAGGGATTGTTGTTGTTGTTGTTCATTCTCTAAGTCATGTCCGAATCTTTGCAAGCCCATGGACTGCAGCATGCCAGACTTCGCTGGAGTTTGTGCAAACTCATGTCCATTGAGTCAGTGATGTCATCCAACTTTCTCATCCTCTGTCACCCTCTTTTCCTTCTGCCTTCAATCTTTCCCAGCATCAGGGTCTTTTCCAATGAGTCACCTTTTTGCAACATGTGGTCAAAGTATTGGAGCTTCAGCTTCAGCATCAGTCCTTCTAATGAATATTCACGGTTGCTTTCCTTTAGGATTGACTGGTTGGATCTCCTTGCTGTCCAAGGGACTCTCAAGAGTCTTCTCCAGCACCACAATTAGAAAGCATCAGTTCTTTGGTGTTCAGCCTTCTTTATGGTCCAGTTCTCACATCCATATGTGACTACTGGAACAACCATAGCTTTGACTAGATGGAATTAGGGATGGAACAAGTGAAAAAAGTTAAAAGAGAAATATAGATTTACCTGGGGATTATAAATGAGGTTTATTCATCTTTTTGCTTATTCTTGCCTTAATTATAGCCTGAATTTTATTCCTACATATTCTGTCTTGATATGTTTATACTGAAGGTTGTCATCAACTATTATTTCCTCTCCAAAATAATGTTTCCTATAAAAGTTTACAACACAGAATCCTTTCCCTTTTAGGAGTGGTTTATTCTGAAGGAATAAAGTATATTTGATTTGTGCTGGGGGTCCCAGGTGCTGGTGTCATAATTGTTGAGTGTCGTAGGTGCTGAGTTCTGATATTTTCCATGCAGGTGATTTTATAAACAACTACCAACTGATGTAATTCTGTATTTCTGTAGATTACATTTATTTTTGTTGTTGGAATATGTTAGTAAAGGGAAATATTTGGAGAGATTCTTGGCTGCTTTCTGAACACTTGCATTTTACAGATGTATCACAGGTTCCTGGATTGCAGAATTACTTGCATAGTTTTAGATATTTTATTACAGTGTTTCAGATACTTTATTGCTGTAATCCTTCAGTGCCCACCAGGTGTTGGGTAATGTAGATAAATACAAAGGCACAGGCCTTCCTTTATACACTGTCCTGAAACATGGGAGCATGGAGTCTAGGGCATTTCTTGTGACATTCTAATTTATGAGCTTGTTTGTTATTTACTGAGCCTAGAAAGAATAAGATATGGAGCTAGTTAAGTTAGAGGCACAAACTGGCAGGATCATTTATTAATACTAAGCTACTCAGTTGTGTTTTGTTCCTTCTGCTATAATAATGGTGAATTACTTTTCTTTTTACCATCCCAAGAAGCTTACATTTCTCATTCTCATGCCTGGTCTCCAGACAGTCATGTGACTGTAAATGCATCTATCTTATTGGACTGTCACCAACATGATATTGCATCACTTAGCCTCAGTTGCAAATATGCAGCGAGATGGCAGTTTCTACAGTGGTCCCTTGGTATCTGAAGGGGACTGGTTCCGGGCCCCCCACAGATGCCCGTATCTCTTTTATGAGATGGTGTGATACAGTGAATATAGTCAGCCCTAGGCATTTGTGGTTTCGCCATCCACAGATCCCGAGGGCTGATTATTTGTTTAATGAACCCACCCAGCACTGCTGCTTCTCAAGGGTCAGGGGAACAGAATCACTCCTACAAATGTGGGGGCAGTTTTACCTGTTGGCCCCCTCTAGCAGAAGCCTTCTTTAATTTTCCTGTACTCTCCAGACAGTCTGTAAGAGGGGCAATAAACTGGGTGTTTTGCAGCTTCTATTTTTGGCTCTTTAACTGAAACCACTACTACCTTAGACTTTGGAAGCTAGATTCAGAACATGAAGCTTCTTAGAATCACGAAAGATGAAACTTCTCTTCTTCCTTCTGTAGTAGAAATGACAAAATATAAATATCTCAGTAGAGTTGTTGTTATTTATTTGCTAAGTTGTGTCTGACTCTTTTGCAAGCCCATAGACTGTAGCCCTCCAGACTGCTCTGTCCATGGGATTTCCCAGACAAGAATACTGGAGTGGGTTGCCAATTCCTTCTCCAGGGGATCTTCTCAACTCTCAGATCAAACCCACATCTCCTGCCTCGGCAGGAGAATTCTTTACCACTGAGCCACTAGGGAAGCCCCATCTCAGTACAGGATCCTGACACAAAAAGGGAGGGAAGGGCACAGCACAGGGATAATAGCTGTAAATGGAGTGTATCTTCAAAAACTATGAATTGCTATGTTGTACACATGAAATTTATATAATATTGTGAACAACTACATCTCAATTTTTTTTAAAGCTAAAAAATATGGGGAAGATAATACAAAAGGAAAAGAAAGATACCATGTAAACACTGCAACTACATAAACACTGAACAATGAATATTAATAAACTACATCTCCATGCAATTACACTGAGGAATCTTATGACTATAGTAAATATTTTGTTAAAGTGTATAAAATATGCATTGACTGAAATGGCCCAGCATCATACTAGGTACCATGAAATATCTTTAATAATACCGGTAAGAACCCCTCCAGGAGTTGGTGATGGACAGGGAGGCTTGGCATGCTGCAATTCATGGGGTCGAAAAGAGTCGGACACGACTAAGCAACTGAACTGAACTGAACTGAACTGAAGAACCCTGAAGGTGAACTCTGTCTGCACTCCGTGGAAACAAGGCTGACAAATATAACATTAGCAGACAACATGTAATAGCATATCTGGAGCATGGAGTACATTCCATACTGGGTCAGAGTTTTGTGGGAAAGTCTCCAGGAGGTGAGCCTCTTCCGTTCATTCACAAAAGGAAATGGTAATTAACCTGTCATGTGTTGGTGAGAAGACTGGACCAGAATTAGCAGATTATTTCCTAATTAAGGTTTGAGATACTAAGAGCTTTAAGCATGACAAAAGCTTTGCAAATGGAAAGAAAGGATTCAGTGTATTCAACATTTCATCAAAAATTGCCTGTACTCATTGACAGGCAATTTTGGGTCATTAACCACCCAAAATGACTGGGATAAAATTTGGGATCGTTGAAAGAAACTGGGAAGGGAAGCCAGCGTGCAGAGAAAAATGAAAGGTTCAGTGCTGACTGTATGGCTGGTGCAGCTGTAAGTGGGAGACTGAAGTTAAGCTGGTTACAACGACAGTTTTATGTGCAAGGGGAACTTTTGTGCACAGAAAAAAAAGTATTTAAAGTTACTTGAATTTGAAATTAGGGGCTTCCTGGTCGCTTGGGAAATCTGCCTGCATTGCAGGAGACCCATGAGAATCTGCCCCCCAGGTTCAATCCCTGAGTTGGGAAGATCGCTTAGAGAAGAGAATGGCAACCCACTCTAGTATTCTTGTCTCCATGGACAGAGTAGCCTGCTGGGCTACAGTACATGGGGTCACAAAGAGACATGACTGAGGGAATTTGAAATTAATACTGAATTTATTAAAATCTGAAATTTGCAATATAATTTTCTTTAACCCCATAAATTAAAATTACAAATATTTTTATTGATAATTCTCAATCATATAAAATAAGAAAAGTTATTTTCAAGGGATCCTTTGATAATTTTTGGTTAATTCAGATTTATCAGATCTATGTGTGAACCCCATTAAACAATGTGCCCTACAATTAATTTAATGTTTAAACACTTCACTTGTCTGATTTGGTGGATTTAGAACCCTAACAGGAAAACCATTCCAAATATGAATATTCAATTTCTTATAAATCTAATAAAGTTTATATATTTGTAAGTACATTTATAATGTCAAACTTTGATGCATATTAATAGTTTTAATATAATTAATAAAATTTAACTTTCAATTTAAAAAATCACAGTCTAAAATTCTTTTTACATTTGAAACTGGATTTCAAAGTTAATCTGTTGGATTTTCTAATATTGCTAATTTTTCTCACACATTACAAGCATTAAGAAAAATCAAACATGGATATTATCTTGACCTTTATACTAAAGTATTTGTACTATGCATTTAATTTATTTCATTTGTTTAATTCTAATCTTTCGCAAGGATAAGAACTATCTACTCATAAAGAAAATAATTCGACCCATGTGAGTGGTGTATGGTTTATTATTAACCAGTGATGTTTAAACAGAACAGAGGTCTCAAAAGTCATGTTTTCAGAGTGATTCTGCTTGTGTCACAGATGGGCACATTGTACTTCTATGGTCAATATAACTACTGGAGAAATCAGACTCCTTCCTTTTCAGTGAAGTCTGGTTTCTCCTTCATTCAAATTCCCCTTACATACATCTGCATTCTCACAAAGGTTGCAGAAAGCATCCTTTACTACTAGATTGGATTCTGCCTGTCTTAATTTTCAGGACACTTTAAGGCCACTTCATATTTCTTTTCTGTAGAAGGAATCCTTCATTCCTTATGCAGTGACAGTTAACTGTCTTACAAACCTCTTCAATGCCTTCTGAATTTTTCTTGTTTTCCCACATCTTTTCTATTGGGTTAGGCCCCACCTTGAAAGAGTAAACAAATATATGGCTAAAATAATTGCAGTTTGTTAAGTTATGAAGAAATCAGATAAGGGACAGAAGTGCAGAACCCTTGAAAGGACAGTGAAGATGGCTCCTTAAGAAACATCTTTGAGTGATGATCTGATATGTGAGCAGAGCACATACTCTTGTTAAACTGCCATAGAGAACAAATACACAAAGTTTGTAGCCAGATCTCTCCTTATTTTCTGTTGTCCTTTCAAGTTGCTCTTAGTGAATGACTATAGTCAGTAGTGTTTTCATCTAGGGGAAAAAAAATCTACTCTTGGCTTGTGTTGAATTTTAACACTCAGAACCCAGCATGAATTTGTAACTCCGGTCCACTAGATTTTTTTTTTTCTGGTACTTTTTCTGGTACAAATAACCTCACATATTAAAAGTTTTATTTACATTTGGCTTGCCTTTAGATAGAAAAATTAATTAAGGCCCCAAGTCTGAATTCTACCTTCTATAAACGTAGTGACTAGGAATAAAAGATGAGATGTCTTGATTTATACCAGCTGGAGAGGCTGGCTATGTTTTCATTTTTCTCAAGGCTTTCAAGTCATTTCCTTGAACAAAATCAACCAGCTATGCACTTTGAGTACCTTTTGCAATACTTTTTATGAGCAATTTTTAAGGTCCATTAAGCCAACATTGTACTTTTACATCTGTATTTTAAGTTTTGCTTTCCTTCTTATTTTTCATACACAGTTTGGTAGGTGAACACAAATTATTCAAGTGCTATTTCCATCTGAAATCCTACTAAAGAAAACTGGTTGGAGCTAAAAGGACTTCCATGAATTAGTAATCACCAGGGAGGTGATGATAAAATAGATCTAAGATGCCACTGCTGCTGCTGCTGCTGCTAAGTCACTTCAGTCGTGTCTGACTCTGTGCGACCCCATGGACTGCAGCCCACCAGGCTTCTCCGGCCATGGGATTCTCCAGGCAAGAACACTGGAGTGGGTTGCCATTTCCTTCTCCAAAGATGCCACTGATCATTTCTAAATATGCATGTATATCTAGGGAAAAGCAAACAATATTCTTGTTGTACATGTAAGAGAGTTTGAATATTTCAGGTCACATCTAACGTGTTCTAAAGGTCCTTTTGGTACATTTGTGTGTGTGTGTGTATGTTAGTCACTCAATTGTGTCCAACTCTTTGTGACCCCATGGACTGTAGCCCACCATGGTCTTCTGTCCATGGAATTCTCCAGGCAAGAATACTGGAGTGGGTTGCCATTTCCTTCTCAGAGGGTCTTCCCAACTCAGGCTTTGAACCTGGGTCTCCCGCATTGCAGGCAGATTCTTTACTATCTGAACCACGAGGGAAGCCCTTTGGTACATTTAGTAATTATCAATATGAGTTACTCTCATGCTATTCCAGAAAGGTAAGTGCTATCCTCACTTTACAGATTAAAATATTGAAATTTAATCTGACTAGAAAATGAATGGAGCAGCATTGAAATCTAGTCTTCCTTCCTTGATAGCTTTTTTGGTGATTCTACATGACTATGGGCTTCCCATGTGGCTCAGTGGCAAAGAACCTACCTGCCAATGCAGGAAATGTGGGTTTGATCCCTGGGTTGGGAAGCCCCCCTGGAGAAGGAAATGGCAGCACACTCCAGTATTCTTGCCAGGGAAATCCCATAGACAGAGGAGTCTGGTGGGCTACAGTCCACGGGGTTGCAAAGAGTCGGACACGACTTAGGGACTGAACACACACACATGCATATCACTATGAAGTGAGGTTGGATACCAGCCCCAGCCAGGAGAGTTGGATACAATCCATAAGGGAATGAACAATGATGCTAGTTACAGCTTTTGAAAACCTAGCATTATTTCTGGGCTGGGAATTTCCTTGAGGGAGTGGGAACTGGAATTTCTCTGACCCCAGAGAATTTCTGTTGTGACCCCAGCGGCCCAAGACAGCGTCTCCACTGGGGTTGAAGGTAAAGCAAATGAAGGGCGGACTCGTGGAGCAGGCAGATACCTGATGCTTTCCAGTGCATCCTGTCTTAGAAGTTCCTGAAGAAGATGCAAATTAAGGGAGAAAACCCAGAAGAGGAACATATGAGTTCCAGGAAATAAAAAGGGTTTCCTTGGCCTTGGGCCACAGAACTCGGGGGCTTTCGGTTCTGTCATTGGTGCCACTGTCTGCTCTTGGCCTGTTCAGAGTAGGGCAACTTCACTGGCGGTTCTCTTCTTCCCTTCCCTACCCACTCCAGGTAAGGGGGATTGTCACTAAGGTTCCCCAAGCAACAGTACATGGTGTGATTTCTTGCGGTGACCTAGATAGCCAGCTCTCACTGGGATCTTGCTGCCCCAGCTAGAGTATTTGAGAAGGCTGGAGTCTTGGCTACTAAGAACACCTGGAACTCAGGTCCCCTTTGCTCCATCCCCACCTCCGTACCTTGTCAGATCATGCTTTTCAGTCCTTCATGGTCCTGGCCCCAAGTTGCAAACTGGTGGTATTAGACTAGCTCTGAGCAGAAAACATTCCCCCATCTACTGCCTTATGTTTAAAAACAGTTTAAAGCCACACATATTTAAAGATTAGGAGAGCTAATGTAAAATGTTGGATTTCATACTTATTTTAAAAATGCAAGAACTGGCATTATCAAGTCCTCAGACCTCGAGGGGAACAGCTTGATCCAGCTTAATTGGGAGGCTTCCTTTAAGTGGGGCGTATATTTCTCAGTTTTTGTAGTTCCTACCTCTCCCCTGTGTTATACCCTAATAGCTCTACTCACTTGTTTCAGGCCAGGATCCTGGACGTATTTGAGCTTGCAGTGTCTTCCTAGACATTCAAATCACAAAGTCCAGTTTACTTGCCTGGATATTGCCTAGATATTGAGTCCCTTTTTGAGATACAAATTCCTATCTTCCTCTTGAGAAGTGTAAGAGAGGAGGGAAATAAAACACACTCGTTACATTTTTACTCATCCTAACCACATACAATGGGAGAAACTTGCTTAGAAAAGATGAAACACTTCTGTTATGGATACATAACTTAAGAGTGTTAGTCTCTCAGTCATGTCTGACTCTTTGTGACCCCATGGACTGTAACCCACCAAGCTCCTCTGTCCTTGAAATTCTCTAGGCAAAAATATTGGAGTGGGTTATCTTCCCGACCCAGGGATTGAACCTGGGGGGTGGGGATGGGGGCAGATTATTTACCATTTGAGCCACCAGGGAAGCCCAACAGAACTTAAGTCAGGGTTTAAATTCAGGACTTGGGGCCTCCAGAGTCCAGATGTTTTCCATTGCACCATGAAAAGAATGCATTGTAAAGTAAAAGCTAACGTTTTCTACCCCAAAAGGAGATTTTTAGTGATTCCATCTGCAAATATTTAACTTCACCTATGAAAAGACAAATTCAAATGATCATTTGCCAAAAGACTGAGCAGACTGTCAATCCTTGTGTTCTTTTTTTGTCCCAGCCTCCCACTTGACAACCAAATTACAATGGAGTACAATACATATATTTTCATTATTTATATGCAACTGCTTATATTCCAAATGACTATGATCTGAAGATTGCTGTGTGTCTGTGTGATGTCAAGCACACAAAGACATATATAGATGTCTTTCCCCTGGTTGGTGTTACTTTTCCAAACAGGTATCTTCCATTAAAATAAACTATAGTCAGAATATAGTGTAAATTTCTATAAAAATACATCATTAGATTTTACTCATACAATAATAATGATGCAAGTTTACAGACTTTTCTATTAATAATTTTAGTTTTATGGCTGAAATATAGAAGTTTCTTTAATGCTCCTTTTTTTTTTAATTAGAGTATATTTCAGTTCAGTTCACTCAGTTTCACTCAGTCGTGTCCAACTCTGTGACCCCATGAACTGCAGCACACCAGGCTTCCCTGTTCATCACACCAGGCTTCCCTGTTCATCACCAACTCCCAGAGTTTGCTCAAACTCATGTCCTTCAAGTCAGTGATGCCGTCCAACAGTCTCATCCTCTGTCGTCCCCTTCTCCTCCTGCCTTCAATCTTTCCCAGCATCAGGGTCTTTTCTAATGAGTCGGTTCTTCACATCAGGTAGCCAAAGTATTGGAGTTTCAGTTTCAGCATCAGTCCTTCCAATGAATATTCGGGACTAATTTCTTTTAGGATTGACTGGTTTCATCTCCTTGTAGTCCAAGGGACTCTCAAGAATCTTATCCAATGCCATAGTTCAAAAGCATCCATTCTTCAGTGCTCAGCTTTCTTTATATATAAAGAATATAAATGCAAATATATAAAGAATATACATGTAAACAGTATAGTTGCTTTACGGTCTTGTGTTTGTGCCATACAGCAAAGCGAATCAGCTATATATTTACATATATCCCCTCTTTTTTGGATTTCCTTCCACTTTAGGTCACCACAGAGCACTGAGTAGGTCCCTAAGCTAGACAGTAGGTCCTCATTTGCTATCTGTTTTGTACATATCAATTATATTTGTGTGTGTGTGTGTGTGTGTGCGTGTGTGTGAATTCCAATATCCCAGTTCATTTCACACCTTCTTTCCCCCTTGGTATCCATACATTTGTTCTCTACATCTGTGTCTCTATGAAACAGAAGTTTTAAGAATTTTTAATCTTTTCGATTTTGCTTAATGATGAAACAAACCTGCTATTGACTAAAATAAAAGCAAAACTAAAATTTTTTCATAATATTTTAAAACATTCCCCCCAGAAAGATTTACTAATTGTTAACAGTCAGTGTTTCACCAAATATCTTGAAAATTGACATACAAAATGAATCATCGCAGGTGGCAATCCTAAGTAATCAATAAGACTTTAAATTATGTATACCATAGTCTTTTAATAAAACAGGGAAGTATACAAGTAATTTTAGAAAGAATTAGCTCCAAAATCATTAACTTTGTCTTAGAATTTTATTTTCTACAAATAATTCTAGATTCACCTGCTGTGATCAACTGTCCAAGCAGTGGGCCAAGGGGCAGCCAACAACATAGGTGGGGACAGGAGGTTACACACCCCTGATCCACATACATGGATCCCCCTGAGCACCTAACAGAGGAGACGTGACCCTAACCTACTGCATATTTAACCAACTTACAGGAAATTTAAAGGGCAGAGGAACATATGAATGTCAAGTAGGACAGGTTCTACAAATAATCCAAGAATTCACTGTAGCTGAAGTTGTTAAGACTTTACTGGGATACTTACTTTCAGGTCACATGTGTTGGTTTTGAGTGTTAACAATGAAGAAATATTTCTAGAGGGAACTTTCATCTACATTCCACAAATAATTATCATGCCACCCTCCCAAACGCCCTCCCCACATACACTGCATGGCTTGTATGAGACCAGACAGCTGCAATTCTTGATATTCTGTGCATCTGCGTCAACTTACTAATGCCTTTAGAAAGGATGCTCTGAGAGACATAGAGTCCATGGGAATCCCCATAAGGCTATTGGTTTATTTTTGTGCAGAAACTTTGCAGCCCAGAATGTAGTGTATGATGTTTTCAAAGTCCTTCAAGGAAAAAGCCTGCAACCTAGGATATTCTACCGAGCAATATTATTATTCAGAATAGAAGGAGAAAGAAAGTATTTCTCAGGCAAGCAAAAACTAAAAGAATTCAGAAATACTAAACCTACCCTAAAATAAATATTGAAATTTCTTCTCTAAATAGAAAAGAGGCAAGAACCTATAGTAAAGGGGAAATCACAATAGGAAAGGCAAAAATATAAAGAATTGAAGCTCACTTAAAGAGGCCAGAAGATAGATTAAAAAACAACCAAAAAACTTTGTAAACCTGATTATACCAACAATTGACAACAAAAGGGTAAATATGAAGATGTAAAATAGGACATCAACATAAAAAAATGTGGGTGAAGGAAGTATAAAAATGTAGTTCTTTTAGATTTTGTTTGAACTTATGTGACTATCAGTTTAAAGCAGGTAGATATAGTTATGGGTCAACATACTTGAAAACCAGGGTAACCACAAATCTCAAGCACGCAGTCAATTCACAAACACCAAAAAGAAAGGAACTCAAGCATACTACAAAATAAAAAAAAAATCAAACCACAAAAGGAAATACAAAAAGAAGAAATTAAAAAAGAAATACAAAATCAACTAGAAAATAATGTTTAAATTGGCAGTCAGTAGAAACCTATCGATAATTATCTTTTTAAAAAAATTTATTGGAATACAGTTGATTTACAATTTTGTGTTTGTTTCCAGTATGCAGCAAAGTAAATCAGAAATATATCTATCTCCACGCTTTTTTTAAGATTCCGTTCTCATTAGGCCATTACAGAGCAGTGAGTAGAGGTCCCTGTACTAAATAGCAGCCCCTTACTACTTACTGTTGCACTTGCCGTGCTGCGTGTGTGTCAGTCCTAGCCTCAGTCTGTAAGGTTATCTCCACCTTCCCTTATCCCCCGGTAGCCATGGTTTGTTTTCTACACCTGTGACTCTACTTCAGTTTTGTAAATAAGTTCATTTGTAACTTTAATTTATATTCCACATATAAGCAGTATCATATGATATTCATCTTTCTGTGTCTAGCTTACTTTACTCAGTATGGCAGTCTCTAGGTCCATCCTGTTGCTGTAAATGGCAATTTTTTTCTTTTTTATGGCTGAGTAATATTCCACTGTTTATATATATACCACATCTTCTTTATTTGCTCCTGTGTTGATGACATTTATGTTGCTTCAGTGTCCTGGCTATTGTAAATAGTGCTGCATTGAACATTGGGGTACATATATCTTTTTGAATTATGGTTTTCTCCAGGTATATTCCCAGGAGTAGGATTCCTGGGTCATATAGTAGTTCTGTTTCTACTTTTTTAAGGAACCTCTGCACTGTTCTCCATACACTGTACTACCACCAATTTACATTCCCACCAACAGTGTTGGAGGGTTCCCTTGTCTCTACACCCTCTCCAGTGTTTATTTTTGTAGATTTTTTGCTGAGAGCCACTCTGACCAGTGTGAGATAATACCTCGTAATTTTGATTTGCATTTCTCTAGTAATTAGTGATGTTGAGCATCTTTTCATGTGCTTTTGGGCCATCTATGTATCTTCTTCAGAGAAATGTCTGCTTAGCTCTTCTGCCCAGTTTTTTTTTATTGGGTTATTTAATATTCTTGATATTAAGCTACATGAGCTGTTTGTATATTTTGGAGATTAATCTATTGTCAGCTGCTTCATTTGCAAATATTTTCTCCCATTCTGAGGGTTCTCTTTTTGTTTGTTTGTGGTTGCCTTTGCTGTGCAAAAAACAATTACTTAAATGCCAATGTCCTAAATGCTCTGATTAAAAGGCATAGGATGGCAGATTGAATTTAAAAAAAAATTTAACCTACAATATGCTGCCTATAAGAGACTCACTTCAGGGCAAAAGACATACAGGTTGAAAAAGAAGAGATAGAAAAATACAGTCATGTAAATGGAAATGACAAGAAAGTTGGGGTAGCAATACTCATAACAGAAAAAAGTAGATTTTAAAACAAAGGCTATACAGAAAGACAAAGTAGGGCACTGCTGCTGCTGCTACTACTGCTGCTAAGTCGCTTCAGTCATGTCCGACTCTGTGCGACCCCAGAGACGGCAGCCCACCAGGCTCCCCCGTCCCTGGGATTCTCCAGGCAAGAACACTGGAGTGGGTTGCCATTTCCCCTCCAATGCATGAAAGTGAAAAGTGAAAGTGAAGTCGCTCAGTCGTGTCCGACTCTTAGCGACCCTGTGGACTGCAGCCTACCAGGCTCCTCTGTCCGTGGGATTTTCCAGGCAAGAGTAGTGGAGTGGGGATGATAAAGAGATCAGTACAAGAAGAGGAAATTATATTCATTAACATATATTTATCCAATATGTGCTTGCATATATGCTGTCACTTCAGTCGTGTCCAACTCTTTGCGACCCCATGGACTGTAGCCCACCAGGCTCCTTTGTCCATGGGATTCTCCAGGCAAGAATACTGGAGTGGGTTGCCATGCCCTCCTCCAGGGGATCTTCCCAACCCAGGGATCGAATCCGAGTCTCTTATAGCTCCTGCCTTGACAGGCGGGTTCTTTACCACTAGTACCATCTGGGAAGCCCAACAGAACAAATAATAGAAGACATAAAGGGAGAAATTAACAGGAATAATGTTGTGGGAGACTTTAACACACCAATTTAACACATCAATTGACAGATTGCCCAAACAAGAAGTCAGTAAGGCACAAATGTCCTAAATGACACAATGGATTAGTTTGACTTAATTGATATTTACAGGATCTTACATCTAAAAAAAAAAAAAAACCCTCAGATTACACATTCTCTTTAATATTGCATCATATATTCTCTAGGATAGACCACAACTTAGTCACAAAAAAAGTTCAAATGAATTTATGAAAATAGAAATTATTTGAAACATCTTTCTGACCACAATGGTATGAAACTAGAAATCAACAAGAGAAAGAAGAATGTAAACAAAAACAAACACAAGGAGGCTAAACCACATGAGACTGAAAAACAAATTTGTCACTGGTGAAATAGAAAAAGAAATAAGAAAGGACTTCAAGACAAATGACAATGAAAATACAACTATACTAAATCTATGAGATGCAGCTAAAGCATTTCTAAGAGGGAAGTTCAAAGCAGTACAGGCTTTCCTTGAGAAACAAGAAAAATCTCAAATAAACAACAAAAGAACTAGAAATTCAAAGAACTAGAAATGAAGAACAAACAAACTCACAGTCAGCAGAAGGTATAATAAAGATAAGAGATGAAATAAATATCATAGAGATTTAAAAAAACAGAAAATATCAATAAAACCATGAGTTGGTGTTTTGAAAAGATAAACAAAACTGACAAACCTCTAGCCAGATATACTAAGAAAAGAGAGAAAACCCAAATAAGCAAAATAGGAAATCAAAGAGAAGAAATAAGTGATACCATTGAAATATAAAAATTCATAAGAAAATACTATGAACATATGCTAACAAATTGGGCAACCTAGAAGAAATGGACAAGTTTCTAGAAACATACAGCCTGCCAGAACTGAGTGAAGAGGAAACAGAGGATTTGGAACAAACTGATCACTAAAAGTGAAATGGAATCTGTTAAAAAAAAAAAAAAAAAATCCCTGCAAACAAAAGTCCAGGACCAGATGGCTTTACTGGAGAAGTCCACCAAACACATAAAAAACATACACCAATCCTTTTCAAGCTACTTCAAAAGACTGAGGAGCAGGGAACGTTCCCAGAGTCATTTTGTGAAGCCACCATCACCCTGTGACCAAAACCAAACAAAGACTACAAAAAAGAACATCGGAAGCCAATGTCTTTGAATATATGGGCGCCCTGATAACTCAGCTGGTGAAAAATCCACCTGCAATGCAGGAGATCCCAGTTTGATTTCTGGGTTGGGAGGATCCCCTGGAGAAGGGATAGGCTACCCCCACTCCAGTATTCTTGGGCTTCCCTGGTGGCTCAGTTGGTGAAGAATCCACCTGCAATGTGGGAGACCTGGGTTTGTTTCCTGGGTTGGGAAGATCCCTTGGAGGAGGGCATGGCACCCCACTCCAGTATTCTTGCCTGGAGAATCCCCATGGACAGAGGAGCCTGGCAGGCTGTAGCCCATAGAGTCTCAAAGAGTTGGGCATGACTGAGTGACTAAGAACACAGCACATCTTTGAATATAGATGTAAAAATCTTCAACAAAATATTTGCAAATTGCATTCAGTAATCCATAAAAAAATCAGATATTATTTGGAAATATTATATTTGCAATGATTGCAATGTTTTAAGAGGTTATTTATTAATATTATTTGCATGTGGCCTTACTATTTTCAGCTCCCTGAACTATCAGTTTTACCCTTTATATTTTATTTTCTCGAAGACTTTCTTGATTCAAATTTGATATCTTTAATTTCTTGAAAAGCTAACTGATTGTGTTTTTTTTTTTTTTTTTGCCCATAATTCTCATTTAGCATGGATTATAGAAAAAAAAATTATTCTTTGTACTTGCTATTTGGATAAAACAAAGGCTGAAGATTTGTAACTCTACAGAGAACCTCTGTTGTCACATGGCTGTGACCACCTCCATCTTTCCCTCAATCAGTGCTAGATGAGATAGTTCCAGAGAGTTCAGTGGAATTAACTTTTTATAGCAAAGTTTAGGAAATTGTTATTTTAGTTTCTCTAAAGTCCCCAAAGACCAGTTACCCCCATAAGGTAAATACTCAGCTACTTCAGTGGTAAAACTGAGCCCGATCTGTGGGTCATGTCTAGTTTTGTTCTTACCTGCATAAAAATCTGCTAGTTAGAATCTGATTCTGACCCAGTTCTTGCCCTGATGGTTACAACCGTTTCCATTTTGGAAATAGAGAGAAACTTCAACAGAGGCCTAATTAACTCTGGGATGGTAACTTACCATCTTGAGTTCATGGACAACCAACACCAAGCATTTAGCAACCTTGATTAAAGACCATAGTGAAGTTTCCTTTCCACGAAGCAAAACAAAGCAAAGCAAAAATTAAGTTTACATCTAAAAATTCAGTAATTCACTAATACATCAGTAAATAAATAAGACTTCGATTCTCAGATGTTTGTGTAGCCTCTAGGTTTTACTTTTTTCCACTAGGCAGAAACTTTATGAGTTTAACTAAATATTAATTCAACAAACACTTGGACACCTCGCATGAATCGGATGCTAATTTAAACAATGGGAATCATTTGTTGCAATATGGGGAAATAGAGAGGTCGGCATATAAGAGACTAGAAAAGGATAGGTTCACATGCTTGAGCTTTATGGATTTATTTTCCTTTCTTTTTATTGTATTTTAAAGAATATATTTATTGTATAAGATTCACCTGGGAAGCAACACCTAAGAGCTGCCCTTCATCGCCGCAGCCACATGTACACCTCAGCACTTACCACTACAGCCCGGATGGCGTCTGTCCTGTGAACTTCTATGCGTCTGGTGTGTGCGTGGGTGTACGCATGCTCGGTTGTGTCCAACTCGTTGTGACCCCCATGGACTGTGGCCCACCAGGCTCTTCTGTCCATGGAATTTTTCAGGAAATAATACTGGAGTGGGTTGCCATTTCCTCCTCCAGGGGATCTTCCCGACCCAGGGGTTGAGCTTGAGTCTCCTGTGTCTCCTGCAGGAGTAGCAGGATTCTTTTACCACTGTGTCACCTGAGAAACCCCAGATAGAAGCATGTAAGTTTTATATATGGGATCATACGGTATGAATTGTTCTGTCATTTGGTTTTATTTAATGATAAGAGTGTGGGCGATAATTCTATAGGTCTTATTCATCCTCTACATATAGGACTTATTCATCATTTTAAGAAAAACTATTATAAGATGTCTTTCATGGGTATTTATTTTATTCTGTTTTGTTTTCCAATAATGTACATCATTGTAAATATATCTTTGTGCACATTTGCAAATATTTATAAAGAATAGATTTTTATTAATGGACTTCTTAAGTGAAAAATATTCATTTAACATCTGATGGATTCTTGTCAAATTGGCTTCAAATAGGATTTACCAATGTATGCTCATATCTATGGTATATGAAAAAACTGGTGTCATGTCCTTTGTATTAGTTTTCTACTCAGTTCTTTACTTTTTTCTCATATCAAATTATTAAACCTTTTAAAAAACATATTTCTTGATATTAAAATCTTCTGTCTGTTAAATATGACCCTCATCTTTTTTTTGGTTTTGGTTCCTATGGATGTCTTGTAATGCTATAAGATCAAATCAGTTGTCTTTTCCTTTATGGCTGTTTAGTGTAGTCAGTTTTAGGAAAACCTTTTTCATGTTATGATCATAAACTGTATTTCCTTTATTTTCTTCTATACTTCTGTAGTTTTTCTTCTTAAATCGAGTGAGCTGTGTTTTTAAAGATTAGTTACATCAACTACATAAAGAAGGCTTAGAAAGCTTTTCTAAACATTTGAGGCAAGTGTCTGTTTTTAAAAATAAAATAAGAAACTGAGTCCCCTGTCCTTTTACCTTCCGAAAGACATACTCTGTGTCATATCCCTTACTACATTCAAATGTGAACTCATGTTCCCTCTTGTTTATTTCCTCTTCCGGTCTGCTGGGAATCAAGGCTTCTCTAGTTAGTCACCTGAAAACTTCATCCTTCTCACATTTTCTGACCTGCCCTGAAGACTGTGAAACCATGATCCTCCTCAAACCTGCTATAATGAAGGCTGCTTCCTAGGAAAACTCACAGTCCCTTGAGGAAAAAAATGAGAAAAACAAACAGATCATAAGGGCCTCCTAGGAAAAGGAGTATGTCAAGGCTGTATATTGTCACCCTGCTTATTTAACTTATATGCAGAGTACATCATCAGAAACGCTGGACTGGAAGAAGCACAAGCTGGAATCAAGATTGCTGGGAGAAATATCAATAACCTCAGATATGCCGATGACACCACCCTTATGGCAGAAAGTGAAGAGGAACTGAAAAGCCTCTTGATGAAAGTGAAGGTGGAGAGTGAAAAAGTTGGCTTAAAGCTCAACATTCAGAAAACGAAGATCATGGCATCTGGTCCCATCACTTCATGGGAAATAGATGGGAAAACAGTGGAAACAGTGTCAGACTTTATTTTTGGGGGCTCCAAAATCACTGCAGATGGTGACTGCAGCCATGAAATTAAAAGACGCTTACTCCTTGGAAGAAAAGTTATGACCAACCTAGACAGCATATTCAAAAGCAGAGACATTACTTTGCCAACAAAGGTCCGTCTAGTCAAGGCTATGCTTTTTCCAGTGGTCATATATGGATGTGAGTGTTGGACTGTGAAGAAGGCTGAGTGCCGAAGAATTGATGCTTTTGAACTGTGGTGTTGGAGAAGACTCTTGAGAGTCCCTTGGACTGCAAGGAGATCCAACCAGTCCATTCTGAAGGAGATCAGCCCTGGGATTTCTTTGGAAGGGATGATGCTAAAGCTGAAACTCCAGTACTTTGGCCACCTCATGCGAAGAGTTGACTCACTGGAAAAGACTCTGATGCTGGGAGGGATTGGGGGCAGGAGGAAAAGGGGCCGACAGAGGATGAGATGGCTGGATGGCATCACTGACTCAATGGACATGAGTCTGAGTGAACTCCGGGAGTTGGTGATGGACAGGGAGGCCTGGTGTGCTGCGATTCATGGGGTCGCAAAGAGTCGGACACGAGTGAACGACTGAACTGAACTGAACTGAAGAACTATAAGTCTAAGACATAGAAACATAAGATATTTTCTTTGCTACTTGTTAAAGAAAGGGACAAAAGTGAAACAAAAAGCCCTTCCTTGCCATATCTTGGTAAATCCAACCAGAACTGACTTCTCTACCCTTTGCCCTGAGTGGAGATCTAATAAAAAAGGTCAACACTCTGGCCTGCTAAGGTAGCAAGTGGCACTCCTTCAATTATGTCAGAATTTACTACTTGTGGGTAAAATTCAGTTTTAAAATTGTTGTTCTTTTCTTTGCTGTTCTCCACAGTGCTGATCTTGGGATAAGCAAAATGCTAACATCTATAACAGGAAATATAAAAGTACTTTATCTTGGAACTCTGCTTAATAACCTAGAAAAATCTTTTTGAGTAATCTTATTTCAATAGCTTAGTACACTTCATATTATATTTATCCTCAAGAACAAAGTGTTCTGTTCTCTAAATCTTTTTTTTTTTCATTATCTATGAGACCACTAAAAGAAAAGTATTAAAAAACTGTTTTAGTGAAGTATTTAATAAACTTAAACAAAAACATGACCTTTATCTCGGCTAGAGATAAAGACAAAACATTCCATGAACAAATTAGTTCTTCATGTAAGAATGGGAAATGGGAATTTTGCATTCCCCTGGTTTAATACCCAATTCCGAGCCCCCCTAGACAACCATTCATGTGACAGCTTTGAACATTGGTTTGGCTTTCATTAAGAGGGCCTCTAACTCTCCTGATCTCTTTTGAAGTGAGCACTGAAGTAAGTCTGATCCTGGAGTTACAGTCACTTGTCAGTATCAAATGAGACCTCTGCCACCTACACAGTGCCTCCTCTGTGCTGTGCTCTCTTGACTGCTGAGTCCTCTAAGATGTTTGCTTCAAACAGCTGGACCACGTGCTGTTGGTTGGGTGCAGAGTGCACTTTTGTTGCCAACACTCTAGACTGAGAGTGTATAACTCCCCAGATTTCCACAGCTAACCTCTTTAAAAAGACTTTAGTCTCACCATACTGTATTTGCTTAAGGGGGATAGAGCCGACACATCACAGAGAACTTAATCAGTGGTCACAAGTGACCATTATGACTTATCTTCAAAGGATACTTTAGTCTTAGTTCCTTTTCATTGTCTGTTAGAATCATATGATAATGGTGATTTTTAACTGTAGAATTCAGTACAAAATATAACTGAGTTTTACTTATATGTAAGAGAAATTTACATTCCACAATCAAAATAAAAATTCCTCAGCTCATTTTTTTATTGAAATTCTTCTTGTATATTTATTGAATCATGATACTGTTAAGATTTAAAGGCCATTTAGATAGAGTCTCAAAAAGAAAGTCTGGAATCCTCAAATTCCTTAAAATGCATGGATATTCTTGCCTGGGAAATCCCATGGACAGAGCCTGGGGTCACAAGAGTCAGAGACAACTTAGCGACTAAACCACCACAATAGTAACTCATGCTACTTAGAAAAACTTGTTCCTGCTCCACTCTAACTATCTACTACTGCCTCAGCACTGCTCATTTTAAACTGATACTTTCATTTTAGCATTCAGTTATGTTTGGGAATATCTCTCATCAGTTGTTAACAACTTTCTTCATATATAATTCACATAGTATATATGTCACCCATTCCAAGTGTACAAATTAATGATTTTTAGCGCATTCACAGTTATGTGACTATTACCATGCTATGCTACGCTATGCCAAGTCTCTTCAGTTGTGTCCGACTCTGTAAACCTATGGACTGTAGCCCACCAGGCTCCTCCATGGGAGGAGGAGAGAGGCTGGAGCTTCAGCTTCCATGGGAGGAGGAGAATCCCTCCATGGGATTCTCCAGACAAGAGTACTAGAGTGGGTTGCCATTCCCTTCTCCAGGGGGACTCCCTGACTCAGGATCAGACCCGAGTCTCTTACATCTCCTGCATTGATTGGCAGGCACATTTTTTATCACTAGCGCCACCTTAAAATATTTTTATCACATCGGTAAGAAACACTTTACTCATTAATGAATCCCCATTTCTGCTGCCTCCTCACCCCCAGCATAAGACAACCACTGATGTAACTTCTTGTTTATAGATTTGCTTATACTGGACATGTCCTATGGATAGAATCATACATGTTGTCTTTTGTGACTGACTTTCCTTCACCTTCTTCAAGGTTCCTCCTTGTTGTAGCATTTATCATATTTCATTGCTTTTCACTGATGAGTAATAGTCCATTTAAAAAATATACCATGTTTTTATTTATACACTTACCAGTTGATAGACCTTTGAATTCTTTCCAGTTTTTAGCTATTTAAATAATGCTGCTGTAAACATTCATGTGTAAGTTTTTCTGCAGATATATATTTTCATTTCTCTAGTCTATGTGCCTAGGAGTAGAATTTCTGGATAATATGCTGGTTTTAGAATTAATATTTTAAGGCACTTCTAAATGTTTTCCAAAGCTGCTTGTACCCCTTTACATTCCCACCAGCAATGTATGAGTGTTCAAATTTCACCATGTCCTCTCCAACACTTGTTATTGCTTGTCTTTCTGATTAAAGACATCTTAGGGGTTATGAAGTGGTATTATAGTTTTGATTGACATTTTCCTAGTGGCTAATGATGTTGTGTGTTTATTTTCATGTGCTTATTTGTCAGTATTATACCTTCTTTTAGAAATGTCTATTCAAAGACTTTGTCTTTGGGTTATTTATTCTTTTCATTATCAAGTTTAAAGAGTTCTTTATATTTTGGGTGCAAGTCCTTTTTCACATCTGTGACTTGCAAATATTTTCTCCCAATGTCAGAAAATGAAGAGGAACTAGAGTTTCTTGATGAGGGTGAAGGAGAAAAGTGAAAGAGCCAGCTTAAAACTAAATATTAAAAAAAGACCAAAACCAAGATCATGGGCATCCGGCCCCAATACTTCATGGCAAATAGAAGGGGAAAAGGTGAAAGAAGTGGCAGTTTTCTCCTTATTGGGCTCTCAAATCACTGTGGATCGTGACTGCAGCCTTGAAATAAAAAGACGATTGCTTCTTGGCAGGAAAGCTATGCCAAACCTAGGCAGTGTATTGGAAAGCAGAGACATTACTCTGCTGACAAAGGTCCATTTAGTCAAGGCCATGGTTTTCTCAGTGGTCACGTATGGTTGTGAGAACTGGACCATAAAGAAGGCAGAATGATGAAGAATTGATGCCTTCCAACTGTGGTCTGGAGAAGACTCCTGAAAGTCCATTGGACAGCAAGGAGATCAAACCAGTCAAACTTCAGGGAAATCAACCCTGTATACTCATTGGAAGGACTGATGCTGAAGCTGAAGCTCCAGTATTTTGGTCATCTGATGCAAAGAACAGACTCATTGGAAAAAGTCTCTAATGTTGGGAAAGATTGAGGGCAGAAGGAGAAGAGGGCGTCAGAGGATGATATGGCTGGATGGTATTACCGATGCAAGACATGAACTTGGGCAAACTTCAGGAGATCATGAGGGACAGGAAGGCCCCACGTGCTGCCGTCCATGGGGTTGCAAGGAGTCGGACATGAGTGAGTGACTGAACTGAACTGATATTCAGTATGATTGGATTTTGTTGAGAATTTTGCATCTGTGTTCATAAATAATATGAGTCTTTAGATTTCTTTTCTTGTGATGTCCCTAAGTTCAATAATCTTTTTTTTTTCTTGTCAGCTCAAATCTGTTGAGCTCCTCTTGTGAATTCTTCATGTTGGTTATTGTACTCTTCAACTCCAGAATTTCCATTTTATTCTTTTAAATAATTTATATCTCTTTATTGGCATTTGCTGTTTGATGAGTCATTCCCATCATACCTCCCTTTAGCCGTTCTTTAATTATGATACAGCACTGGGCTTGTGAACCATGCTTGTTCAGTACATTTGTCAACAGAGTTTTTTGAAATATTGAGACAGGAATGATCACTTCCCTCTAAATAACATGGTTGTGTATATGAAACCTAGAACTGCTACAGCCGTTTTACCTACCATAAGGTAAATTAGTTTGACCAATATATATGGAAGAGAATAATGACATGAAAACACCTGAGGGAAGTTGCTGGAACCCTGATGAAGTCTTAAGCTCTGAAACAAACAGAACTGGCATATTCCGTAATTATATTTTCAGTTATAAGAGCCAAGAAATACCCAGAAGAACTGACAGCCAGTCCTGCTAGATACCTGCAGGACTGCAGACAAGTTCCTCTAAGCCACAGGGCAAGGAGCTTGAGCCTCTTTCTTCTCCCTTATTATGTAAAAAGACAAAATGGACTCTGTTAGTGAGAATAAGTAGTCTTAATTGGCCTTCAGTTTTTACCGTGAATGTTGCCAAAAATGGGAAATGCCAAGGGTGCCAGCAAAGTCAGCAGAATACTGTATCTGAAGAGACTAGGATCTGTATTTTTTAATATTTTTTAATTGGGCACCTTGGACCTGCATACATACAGCACTGCGGTTTTATCCAGTCTTGTATTAGAGCCTCATGAATTATTCTGTTGATCAAATGAAGTTAACAAAATGACAGTAGTTGAGAATCTCAGAATCCCAATCAAGCCAGGGAGGACATGTCCATGAGGTCATTCAAAGACAGGCATGGTAATAACCAGCTACTGCTCTCTGTTCCTTGACTTTTAGTGGGGTGCCAGCCAGTATGAGCAGATAGTCAATAGGTTATCCTTCTACTCTGCAGGAAAGGCTACAAGGATGTTAAACAGACTCACCACACAGATTCAGAAGACCGTACTTGAGGGTTACCTTTTTCTTGCTACTCAGTAACTGCATGACCTGGGGTAGCCCAGGCACCACATTTCAGGCTTATCCTTACCTGTAAAGCAGAAGTGATCATAAAAACTGCCTTGCCTTGGGGTAAGGGTGCTTGAGAGATGAAAATAAAATAATACATGAGAAACTGCTTTATAAACTAGAATGTGCTATTCAATAAGTCTTTTTTATGACTTGGTAGCTCAAATATGTGTTTCTAGTTGCCCAGGTACATCTATATAATCTATAGACTATTTTTAAAGGACTTATCACAGTTAATAATTTCAACCTGTTCACCTATTTAATTATGTAACATCATTCAATTATACTAGCAAAACTAGTATAGCTTCTATCTTTTTTTTTTTTTTTTTTTTTGCTGCACAAGTGAGACTTTTATAGATATGGTGATTAGCTGAGACATGGTAGGAAGCAAGGATGAGGGTAAAACAAATTTGGAAATGTTAAGATATTAATGAATAAGTCCTAACAGTATAATTAATCCCTGAATAATAGTGGTATTACTAAAAATTAACAAGACTATCACCAATAAGCTCATTCAGGTCTTGATACTTTCTAATAATAATGTGGGACCATAAAGAATATAATATATAAAGATATTTTACTGTTTTATTCAAATGTACATTTCTTATGAATTGAGAACAGTATGTGGTTTAAAAATAAGTGTTTTTTAATGAAATGTGTCAGTAAACAAAGAATTGTTGTGCTGAGAGAACAACTCTGATATTTTCCCAAGTCCCCATTTGCATCAAATGCTAAGCAAACTAAGTTCAAAGAGGCTGTGGCTTGTTACAACTTCTGTGGTTGGCACCATCAAATAATTTACTCACCCAGGCAAAGACAAAGAAAAATCTCAGAAAAACACTTTCTTTGTAGGTCAAAGAGTCTCTCAGAGCACTCAATGTGGCAAACAGATGCCCTGGTGCCTGCATCAGCTGTTCTGACAGCCTTTTCAAATAGACCAGAAGCATCGAAATTCATGAGTCCTGCTTTTTATAAGAAACAGAAATAGCATAGACTAGTAATTCCTGTGAAAAAGAGAATTAAAAAAAACAACAAAACTGTTGGCATAATATAAATCTGCATAAAGTAAAGGATTACGTGCAAATGACCTGAAGCTTTTTCCCAAGCCCCCGTGGTCTGGGAAAATCATCCTTCTAAGACCGTTAGTAAGTGTTTGTGGAGTGCTTTGGGAGTGTTATATGTATGTGTCTGTTCACTAGCTTGAAATACAACAAATAAGAAAAAGCAATCTTTCTAACCCATCAAGGTTAAAAAAAAAAGAAACAGGTAATTTTTATAAGAACATGACACTAGAAAATAAAGGGCATTTAAATGATAGGATTTGAAATGTATTTTGTGGATGAGTATGACCTCTGGTGTTAAACTAGAGAAATTTCCAGCACTTATGCATCTTAATGACAGAAAGAGAAGCAAATGCAACTTTCCAAGAGCTTATTATTAGAGGTTGCAAGCCCTTGTATTGTGACCTTGCTTTCAACCTCTTTTTATTTCCTTGCTCTCTCTTTCCCTCCTCACTCTCACAAATAAAAATGAGTATTCACTATGTGTGAAGTACTGTCCATGGAAAGAATATTATCTTTGTTGTTCTAACTACTTAACTTTACATGGTACATCTATAATCTCATATAGGGAGAAAAATAGCAAAATGATGGTAAACTATATGAAAAGTTTACATATAAGCTTGAAATCGGTTTGTTAATTTTACAACGAAAAGAGGCTAATGAAAAGAACTCCTTAAACGTGCCCCTGTCATAACCCAATAGTGTAAAATGTCCTAAACAATAATGTTATGAGGATTCAGACTAAAACAGAAACTTACTATGAGATCTTGTCATTTTTCATCATCATACTAATAGTGGATGATCATACTCTCCAATGCAGACGTTTATTACCAAGAAAATTTTTTGAGTGTGTGTGATAGATGATTCATTGAAACAGAAAGATGATAAATATCTGACTGACTCTTTCATCTCTCTCCAATCACAGTGGGTTTCATATTATTTCATGAGCTTCTGCAAGGTGCTGGCTAAGTGGAAGCACTGATCATTTGAGCTTTGTTATTCTTACGGTTCCTCATGTTATGTGCCAAAACTCCATTTCTTTCTTACCTTGTGCATCCTTTCCTCCCAACCCTCCTTAAATCTCAACAGTCTGTTTCTACATGATTAAAGGGACTGCACCTAATCTTGTACTAGACAAAGTATACAACATTTATTTCCCTGTTATTTTGTTTGTAGAACTTATTTGAAGCTTTGAGTTTGCTATATGAGAAAGTCAGTTTGACAACAAAAGATGCAGATATTGCTTTTTTTTTTTTGGCAGTCATTTTTAAAACAACATTTTAATAACTCTAGAACCTTATATCTAAATCTTTAACAGTTTAGTGTGGTAGCAATTATTATATTTGGAGAGGGTATTGACGTAGTCTTTCAGTTAAATTTACAAAAGGCTAATGAGAATATTAATTTACCATGATAAATATATTTGATGTATTTAGATTTGGAAGGATGAATCAAACTTTTTCACTTAATCAGCTGTGTGTAACAACTAGAAGGAGGTCATATAATTCATTACAAAGTGAAAATAAATGTATTATGAATTTTGTGCTTGAGTTGAATTTTACTTCACACCAGAAGGTGAAAAAATTTTAATTTGGAAGCTTTTGTTGTAATTTCAAATTACTTGTTAGAATTGTTTTTAAAAGTCATGCTCACAACACAATTCATGCAGATCTACTCAGCTACCCCAAAGATTCTATGAGCTTAATAATTCTAAATGTGTTATTGAATTGCAAAAAATCATAATAGAATATAAAAATAAAATGCTATCTCCAGCTTTTAGCCATTCAAATTCTATTCTTGACCAAGACTACTGAGAAATGCACGTTCTCTGGGACTAAAAGCAACTCTTTACTTTTTTTTTTTTTTTTTTCTCCTGGATTTGTTTGCTTGAGTGCACAAAAAATTTTTAAATTGTTTTAACTCATGTCCAAAGGATATCCTAAAATGAATTATTCACTCCATAGCATTGAAACACATACACTCTCTTAGGAGCAGGTACCTTGTAAGCAACTTTAGGGCAGCTGCCGAGTAGAATATCCAGAAACTGGATCCAGCTGAGAATTCCAATTACCTAATGAAGGTGATCCGCTTTCACTTTAATTTCTTGGTCAGTCTAACTCTTTATAACGTCTATCATAAAAATCATGCTTTAAAATTACAATTTAAAAAGTAAATATTCAACTGGCCAGTGTATTTCATTCCATTTTCTGGAAATGGGGATCTCAATTTACAAAGAAATACAAACGACAAAGACGTAAGATGGAGCAGTAACAAAGAACCCTTGAAAGGTTCCCTTGCCGCTTTGTTAGTGCAATATATCGCCTAAAAGGAAAACACATCACAGGAAATTTGTGAGACACAAAACGTAATTTTTATTGGTTTATTAGCAAATAAATATTATACCTAACTAGAGCAAAACTCCAGTACTGTCCTCAAGCAACTATTATTCAGCCCGAGTTCTCATTATTAGTAATTTCCCAGCCAGCGTATGACTGACGGTGTGAATCAGCCCGTGCCAGGCCCCTCTCCATCCTCCGCTGCAGTCAGGCACAGAAGATGCTCGGTGTTTGCGCATCAGTGATCCGCCTTTGCTTTGTGTCTCTGCTGCAGGTGGAGAGGAGGAAGAGGAACAGAAGACGAGCTGGTGGTGGCTGGCGGTCGCTGAGCATCCCCCAAGACCCTCAAGCAAGCGTCTTCTCCAAGGCAGGAAAAGCCCACGGACCTACCCACTGGGGTGGCCAGAGGGCCTGAGCGCGTAACCCAGGACCCGGCGGCCGGGGGCGCCAGCCCCTCATGTTCCGCAGAAGGCGCAAATGTGAGCGGCGGTAGCTGGGAAAGCCCTCCACCCCCGCCAGGGGGACCCGGGAAGCCCAATCCAGCTCCTCGCGAGGACGGAGGGGATCCCCTCCTCCGGCCCCGCCCCCATCCTCCCCGGCCCAGGCGCCGAGGCGGTTAACCCTTGCTGCGCCGCAGCGCACTAGGGCGAGAGCACCGCGCAGCCTATCCCGACTACCAGGCGCCGAAGCCCAGCGGCGGGGGAAGAGTAGGGCTCGAGGGCCGCTTGGATCTCGCCGCGGCCAACCTGGGGCTCAGGCACCGGGGTTCTCACCAAGCCCTGCTGCACTGGCTCAGCTAGCCATCAAACCTTTTCTCTCCATAGTGGGTGTCCTCACAGTTATTTGGCGGGTGGCTGGCATCCCACTCTCAGTAGGACAATCAGGGAGACGTAGGCGTGGGGCGAGCGGGCTGTTGCTCCGCAGCTCTTAAGAGGCGTGCATGCCGGTGAAGGAGTGGCCCCGGGTTCCACACCGTTCCCTCGCCTGACGCCCTGGCTGGGGTGGCCCAACGTGCTGCAGCGGCCGGGCAAGTGATCGAGACTGCACGTCCGGCAACAGTTAGGGGGGCTGTGGCGCGGGAAGGAGGGACGCCCCTACCTTTTCCCCCTCTCACTGCAAACCCGCTGCACTCCCCAGCCCTCGTGGGGCTCAAGGGTAGTCCCCGATCATCAGCAAGTGGAACCCTCGCCCTCCCCGTGTCCTAGCCTGAGCACCCTAGGGTTTTCATCCTGCAGATTCCCCCCTCCCCATCTCTCTCTCACACACACATGCTCCCCTAAACCTCGCGCCGCAAACTCAGTCTCGGTCCCCGCAGGTGATGTCATGCCCATTGTTTTGGTGCGCCCGACCAATCGGACTCGCCGCCTGGATTCTACCGGAGCCGGCATGGGCCCTTCCTCGCACCAGCAGCAGGAGTCTCCGCTCCCGACCATAACGCATTGCGCAGGGTGCACCACCGCCTGGTCTCCCTGCAGCTTTAACAGCCCTGACATGGAAACCCCATTGCAGTTCCAGCGCGGCTTCTTCTCGGAGCAGCCGCCGCCGCCGCGCTCCTCGCACCTGCATTGCCAGCAGCAGCAGCAGAGCCAGGACAAGCCGTGCGCGCCCTTCGCGCCCCTCCCGCACCCTCACCACCACCCGCACCTCGCGCACCAGCAGCCGGGCAGCGGCGGCAGCAGCCCATGCCTCCGGTGCAACAGCTGCGCCTCCTCCGGTGCCCCGGGGGCGGGGGCGGGGGATAACCTGTCCCTGCTGCTCCGTACCTCCTCGCCCGGCGGCGGCGCCTTCCGGACCCGCACTTCCTCGCCGCTGTCGGGCTCGTCGTGCTGCTGCTGCTGCTCGTCGCGCCGGGGCAGCCAGCTCAATGTGAGCGAGCTGACGCCGTCCAGCCATGCCAGTGCGCTCCGGCAGCAGTACGCGCAACAGCCAGCGTCCGCCTCCCAGCACCGCCAGTGCCACAGCCTGCAGCCCGCCGCCAGCCCCACGGGCAGCCTCGGCAGCCTGGGCTCCGGGCCCCCGCTCTCGCACTACCACCACCACCCGCACCCGGCGCACCACCAGCACCACCAGCCCCAGGCGCGCCGCGAGAGCAACCCCTTCACCGAAATAGCCATGAGCAGCTGTAGGTACAACGGGGGCGTCATGCGGCCGCTCAGCAACTTGAGCGCGTCCCGCCGGAACCTGCACGAGATGGACTCCGAGGCGCAGCCCCTACAGCCCCCGATGTCTGTCGGAGGAGGTGGCGGCGCGTCCTCCCCGTCTGCTGCTGCGGCCGCCGCCGCTTCGTCCTCAGCCCCGGAGATCGTGGTATCCAAGCCGGAGCACAACAACTCCAATAACCTGGCGCTCTACGGAGCCGGCGGCGGCGGCAGCACTGGAGGAGGCGGTGGTGGTGGCGGCTGCGGCGGCAGCGGGCATGGCAGCAGCAGTGGCACCAAGTCCAGCAAAAAGAAGAACCAGAACATCGGCTACAAGCTGGGCCACCGGCGCGCCCTGTTCGAGAAGCGCAAGCGGCTCAGCGACTATGCGCTCATCTTTGGCATGTTCGGCATCGTGGTTATGGTCATCGAGACCGAGCTGTCGTGGGGCGCCTACGACAAGGTAGGTGCTCGAGCCCTTTGCCCACAGTTCCCGGGCCGCAGAGCCGGACGCCTGGTGGTTGGGGCGGTCGCTGGCGGGAACTCGCTGCCTGCGGGTCCCGAGCTTTCCCCTGACGATCGGAGATGTCCGCCTCGAGGACGAGTGCCACTCCGACTCGCACCCTTAACCCTAGTCTGGAGAGGAAGCTTTTCCGCGCGCAGCCAAAGTTCTGGAGGGAGTGAATGCCCCGCCAGTGTGGGTATTTTAAAGAAGTGATTTCAGAACTCCGTGGGGGAAAGCATGCTTTATTTCTCTCCTGAGGCTCACGATTTAGGAGGTCTCTTTCAAACCCAAAGGCTTAAACTCAAAGCTAATTTCCTCATGGATTTCATTTCGAGAGCCACAAGCTGCACTTGGGTCCGTGTAGTTGCGGCCCCCGCTGCTGCTTGGCCTTCCCTAATCTCCTCACTTTCCTGACAGATCACAGAGCCAAAACAGGTGCCCCTACCTCCATCCTCCCCCTGGGAGCTAAGATCCAATTGCTGGGGATTGGCCGACCCCCCCAGGGCTTAAAAGTGCTTCTTTTAAAAAAGTGCTTCTGTCTTTGTTGCAGGCGTCACTGTATTCCTTAGCTCTGAAATGCCTTATCAGTCTCTCCACGATCATTCTGCTTGGTCTGATCATCGTTTACCACGCCAGGGAAATACAGGTAACTTACTGCTCTTCTGTTTATGAATGACCCCAACCTGGGGAAGTGCAAGGCAGCAGATGCTTTTCCAAGCTCTCCTGTCCTTGCCTGAGGTTATAGAAGACACATGCTGTGTTCTTACCTTAGCACCTGACCTGTTCTTTCAAGAAGTTGAAAGCAAAACAGTGCAGCATGTAAATACGCAGTAGTTTCCAGGATGTATTTGTTAAACCTCAGATTCCCCCCCTCTCTTCTTTAGGTAGGTCCACTTCTCCATGACTGTCATTGCATTTGCTTTCCTTAAGGCCAGTTAAGCACTAGCCTTAATCTGTAGGGTAGATGAGTATTCTCCTTTAATACACATTTAACAAGATGGATGGGTCATTAGGGAAGATTGTGCCTATCTGTATCACCTTCCATACCAACTGTAGCTTAAAAAAGAAAAGAGTCCTGGGATATTCCTCGCTAATGGGTATTAATAAGGCAAGAGGAGAATTCTAACCTTTTCTATATCTTACCCTAACATTAGAGAGAGAAGAAAGAATCTGTTGTGAATTTAGAATACAAATTCTGTATATCTGGTAGTTTGGTAGATTTTTAGGTACATTTATTATTTAAAATGTCACTTAAGAGCAAAGGCCACTGCCCTTGTGAGTGGACTTCTTAGGAAAATGTTTGTCTAAATGCAGCCAGGAACTCTGTTGTTAGATATGACCAATAACTGGCAATTTCAGAATATTTGATCTAAAATTCATGGGTCACTTTTTGGATTTTTACTTTGCTGTAGCTTTTGGTCAACAGCATACTAAAGTTAGTGAATAAAATAACTAGAGTTTTCAAAAATTTAGAAAGATTGGGATTTTCTAGTTTACGACTTACACTAATATATACTTTCTGGTTTTTTTGATTAGCTGTTATTTATTTGGCCAAACTATTAAACTCTTGAATTTAGGGTGCTTTCCATTAGGAGTTGCCATTAAATTTAAATTATATTTAATTAATTAAAAGTTAAATTAATTTTAAGTTAGTAATTCACAAAGACAGTAGAAGAAACCAATTCTAACTACTACCCAGGCAAAATAAAGATACACTTGATCCCACATGAGGATGGAAAAATTACATAAGCATGCTTTCAAATTTGCAAAGACTTCGAAAAGTGTGAAATTGAAGGATTGAGGATAGAGAAGGAGAATTAGAAGGAGTAAGAATATCTAGAGGTAAGTAATAAGACTGCACCAGCCAAAGAAGGCAAGCACATTTGAACTCTAAAATTTGAATAATTTACACAGGTCCATCTTTAATTCAACACTAGTGATCATGGGCTTTTGAGATTCTTTGACTATTTTAAAGTAATACTGAAATGTAACTTAAACATAAGAGTATCTTTTCATTTTGACTAGAAGGAAAATGCATAAGGCTGGGGAACAAACTAGGTCTAATGGCCATTTGACTTGGTTTACCAGATGAGAAACCTGTGATCAGAAGAGGTGACCTGCCTGCCAGATGCCACAGCTAGACAGTGCAGAGCCTGACTGCCCTGTCCTCCTAGCACCCACCCATCTTGCTTCCCGCTGCGCTCTGCTACTGCGTATCAGTAGCCCTGAAACATGACATGTCTGTCTGTGGTTCCTGTCTAAATCCAAAAGTTTGATATTTGAATTGGGTTAAACTTAAAAGATTTTTCCAAAATCTTCATAGGTATTTATGAAAGTCAAGTAACTTAATTTTTTTTTTTTTAAGACTAGGGCAGTTTTACTTAATCTATGCTGGAAAGAGACCTAGCTGTTTTATTTATTTATTTATTTTTGGTTTTTGTTTTTTTTTTTTTACTTAAACATTAGCTTTCAGATTATTCCTGTTCCTTCTGAAAAACACACAGCTGAACAGACACTCATGGTGAAGAACATCTGGTGGTGTTAATATCAAGAACAAACTGTCTTCCTGAAAACACTCATTTTTTATTGGAAAATTATTTTGAAACAACTTATAAGAGTTTGAGAGCTCCAAACACTGGCTGGATGTTAATTATGTGTCATAAAAAAATTTTGATCATATTTGATAACACTGTTGAAACTTAATACAAATAAAAGAAACCATATTTTTAAAGATCACTTTACACTTGAAAGGATTCCACTCCTGGCTAATTTTGAGGATAATTTCTGTTATACAAATGCATAGATATATCGATTAGAGTATGTATATAGCACAGGTGTTAAAAGTGAAGACATGAATGCTGCACCTAAGGGTTATAAGCACAGTGAACCCCTTTACTGCTGTGGCAGCATAAACATCACAAAAAGTTAGATTTTTTTAAATTGGTGATGCATGGTTTCTACCCAACCAACCTCACTTAGGATAATTTCAAATTAGATGCTCGGGTGATATCATTTAGTTGTTTGGATGTAGCTGTTACTGTTTAATCTTGAGAGACTTTTTCCTCCAGCTAAAGTTACAAATTTTATCTGAGCTGCATTTTTTAAAAAAATATAAAATGGAAAAAGACAAAATAAATATGGAGACCCTGAGCTAGAAATCAAGAACCACAAAAGCGTGTTCTAATTCAACCAGAGAGCAGAGTCAGTGATTGCTTCTGAAATACTTCACTCTGAAACACAGTGAAGTCGAGTACACAGGCTAATGTATCCATGTGTGGAAAGTGGTGAAGTGTGCCCTTTTTAACTTACTGATGTCATTGGTATAGATGTACTTCTTTCATAAGTTTTAAGCAAATAGGTACTTCTCAGTTTATTGTTAAGAATCCCAAGTATATTGATTAGCTTTGAGTTAAAGAACTCACTGTAGGGGTCATGCCACCATTCAAAGCATGTTCCTGGACATAGCATTCAGTCTTACGTGACACTTAGTCTTTTTCTTGTTAGCACAGCAGTATGTTGGTTGGGTAGTGAGAGCTAGCTAGTATGGGTTTTTGGTGCATGGTAGGATTTCTCACTGCATTCAGAAAAAATCAGTGTTAAAACCAGTGTTCTGTCTGGCTGTCCACTAGAACTTCTTTTGCAAAGCTTGGGGAGGCCCTGACATTTCCATGAAGAACCTTGGAAAGCAAGTCAGTGTGACCTTTTATAAAATGTTTATACACAGTCTGTCAAAATTAGATGGTTCAGGTGAGTCATGGATGGAAGTGGTTGAATTAAAATAGTGTGATAGGGAGGCTTTGTAAGGACTTAGCTCAGTACATTTCAGCTTTGCTGTCATTTTTCAGTACCACAGACAGCTCAATGCACCCGCTCAATGCATCGTTTGCTCATTTCACTAATTACCTTCACACCCCGGCCCGCAAACAAAAATGAAGTCGCTCTTTGGGGGTGGGTGGGTCAGAATGCTTATATAAAATCAGGTTTAGCGGGGCACATTTTCAGCCAAGTAGATGTTGCTGCTGCTGCTAAGTCGCTTCAGTCGTGTCCAACTCTGCGACCCCATAGACAACAGCCCACCCGGTTCCCCCGTCCCTGGGATACTCCAGGCAAGAACACTGGAGTGGGTTGCTGTTTCCTTCTCCAATAAGTAGATGTTAGGTTTTCTCAAATAGATATTTGGCTTTCCTATATTCAGCAGCAAAATTAAAAAATTATGAATTGATATGTAAAATAAATTTTAGCAAATGCCTTTTGTTGCAATCTTCTGACAAAGAAAAAGTACTACGGGGATTGTTTTATACACTTTGGAAAGGTCGCTTGATACTAAATAAGTAGCTTCCTCATCTCAAGTACAAGATCAAATAATAGGGAAAACAGAGGCATGATTTCCTGTGACTTTTCTTTTTCTTGCCCTTCTTCTTTGATGGAATAAGAACAAAACAATGCTCAAATGCTCTTTAAGATCTTTAATATCAAATAAGTTGAATGTAGATTTCACTTTATCTTTTCAACTTTAGTGTAGTTGAGTTTCTCTTGTGAAAGGAATTTTAGTTGAAAGAACTATTTAGTATTTTTGAGACAGGCAAATACAAGATTGGGAAGAAAGCATCTTGGATGATCTTTCTGGTTCTTATGAGATGTGGCAAAATGCAGTGTACTATACTTTAAAGTTGAAAACACTTTTGCTTCCTTGATTTTGTTTTGGTAATATAGTTATATAATAAAGAGGACTAGAGAAAACACTGATTTTTCTTTGGTATCTTTTGCAGTAGAGTAACTATGCATTCTTCTTCAAATTAGCTTTTCAGAGATGGATGCTATAGATCTAAAACTGGAAAGGCAAAAATTAAAATTTCTTTATACTCGTGCATGTAGGCCACACAAAGGAGAAAGGAGTGACTGAGGACAGGAACTTTAACAACCTCTGAAGGCTCCTGGACTGGTTGGGGAGGGATGGTTAAGTGTCCACTGAGTAGACTGTGGCTCCCCTGTGGAGGGGGCGGGGGAAGGATGCTTGCTTTTGTATTCCTGCAGAGAGCAACTAGATACTTCCAGACCATACAGAAAATGCTGCATATAGTTGCTATTCTTGTGAATAAAATAATAGTAAATAAATATACATAGTAAAAATAACTGGTACAGACGAGCTTAAAATAAATATGATAGTCACATTCTCAGTCCTATTTTTCATAAACAACCACTTTTAAATTTCTCATGCATTTCTCCAGAATCTTAAAAAATGAATATTTAATTGTGTTGAGAGACACGCACAGGGCTTCCCTTGGTGACTCAGCAGTAAAGAACCCACCTGCCAATACAGGAGACTCAGGTTTGATCCCTGGGTCAGAAGGATCCCAGGGAAAAGGAAATGGCAGTCCACTCCAGTATTCTTGCCTGGACAGAGGAGCCTGGCAGGCTACAAGTCCATGGGGTTGCCAAAAAGTTGGACACTACTTAGCAACTCAACACCAACAGAGACACACGTGCTCTGCTTTCATTGCTGATATATTTTGGTTTTCTTCATCAGCACATGGAGGCCTGTCTCATCCTTTTTCCGCTGTTTATTACCCCATTGTATGGATGCACTGTGCCTTACTGACAGGCCTTTGGCGTTTTCTAGGCTTTTGCTATTATAAGCCATAGTAAAACATACATGCTTATTTTAATCTGCTAATTAGAGAATGCACATATGATAAATGTCCAGCAGACAGATTGTTGAATGGAAGGGAGTTTGTATTGTAAATGGAAAAGTACTGCCCCCCAATCCTTTAGAAAGATCTTCAGAGTTTTCATTCTCTGCTTCCCCACACATTATTTCCCCACAACATTGTTTACATTGAATGTTATAAAAAGGAATTTTAAATAACTGTGGATTTGCAAAGTTTACTATTTTCTTGAAAAATATTTTTTGTGAAAAATTCCTTAAGGACAAAGCTCACGGTCTCATAGGGTTATTTGCAACATTTTGCAGTGTCTAGTGGTACATTATTGAATCCGCTGGCAAACTGGCCAATCCTTGTAAAGTTACCATCAGAAGCAAATATTTGCCAAATTTGGGTTTTTCTTTTTTTTAACTTAAACTTTGGAGATAAAAGAAGGTGAAAGAGTAGAAGGAATGGTCTTCAAGTTGTCCTTAGATCTCTCCCATATCTACAAGGCAGAGAAACATTAACTCATTTTAAGACTGAAAGGCCGTGAGGTGGGTACCTTGCTTATATTGCTTTGTGGTGTGGTGGGCAGCTCCATGACCTCTGTCTATACTGCCATCAGCTTCTGCCTCAGTTGTAATGAGACTCTGAGTCCTTTTGACTTCACGTATACCCTGTAGTAACGAAATCACTCAGGACTAATTTCCTCCACCTGCCCGTGTAAAGATCTCTGCATTATTAATGGGTGTGACACTAAATAAAGCAATCCTGCTGTGTTTACAGAGCAGCATCACAAATGAATGAAGACTGGAACTTTAGGTTTACCGCAAGTGGGTTCGCTTGCTCTGCCAAGTCGTTTCTGGGCCATGTTTTTCTTCTGCTCGGTAAGAGGGCCACTGTGGACTGTCATCGCCCCAAACCACATCTGGCAGGGTGGGCAGAGGAAGCCGGCGCTGATTTAACTTCAGGGAGTTACTTTTGGTCCGGGTATAAAGTGGTCTCATGAGGCTATTTTAGAGAGAATTTCTGCTCATTAGAAAATAATATGATGTTTGCTACTTGGGGAGTATATTTTTAACCCCAAACTCCTTTAGAATTCTCTTTTTAGAACTGGAAAGACCTGCAGTGTTATCTGGCCCAGGATCCCAGCCGGCATGCCATCTCAGATAAAAGTAGCCACCCCATTTCTGCCCGAACCCTCTCACCATGATGGTCCGCTTGTCAGTACAGGCTGGCCCATTGGCAGACAGCTCTTACTTTTAGGAAGGTTTTCCTTATGTTGGGGTGAAGTCTTCCCATATTCAACATTTAATAGTTTTTGAGCTCTGCTAATACAGTGAGGAATAAGACAATCAGGTTCCTTCTCTCCAGGAACTGACATTCCATGCAGGTGGGCTAAGGAGAGAGACAAAAATTGAGGAAGAACATCCTTAGAAGTTGTGATAAGTTGTGTCATAAAGTCCCCATAAAAGGGACTGTGGTAGAAAATCATTAGGGGCCGACGGTTGTCATCAGACAGGGTGATTATGGGAGTATTCTCCAAGGAAATGACTTTTAAACCAAGATATAAAGGAAAGGAAGTTATCAGTTACTGGCAGAGTCTGGAGGAAAAACCTTTCAAAGGCCTTGTGACTGAAAGGGATTTCTTGCACTTACACAACTGAGAGCAAATCAGTGTAGTCCCAGCAAGGGGACAGTGGTACTGGGTGGTGTGAGGGTTGTTATACTGAAGGGTCCTGAGCCCATACTTTGTGATACCTTCTTCAAAGTGCATGAGACCATCACTGAAGCAAAGACGAGTCACAATCCAGCTTACCGTTTAAACAGATGTTTTGTTTGGTGGGTTGCGGCGGGGAAGCTCTGAGGAGATTGGTCTGGAGACCATTAGACTCTTAAGCAACTCACATTGTAGACATGATGCTCAATTGGCTTGGTTAACAGCAGTGGAAATGAGGGGAAGTGGTCTGGTTTGAGACCCAAGTTGGAGGAAGAATGGACATTTTAGTGATTGGCTATGACAGCTGAGGGCAAGGGATGATGCAAAGATGATCCCCAGGGTTCTGGTTGGAGCATCTTGAGTGTGTGATGCTGAAGCGGAGGACTCACACCGAAGGGTAGGATGTGTAGTCAGGGTTGCTGATGGAAGTGCTTCTGATTATACAAGAGAATCTTGAATTCAGAGGAAATGTATGGACTAGAAATTTAAGTTAGCAAGTAATCAGCATAGAGGCTATTTAAACCCATAGGAATAGATAAAATCACTGAGAGAAAATAGATGAGAGAAAAAGGTGGAGAGTGGATCAACCTCTGACATCTAGAGATTGTGTGAAGGAGGAACTAAAGAAAAGAAATAGGAATGTCTTGTCCCTGAGGTGGAGATGGGAGTGTTGGAAGGTGGGCACAGTGCTGTGTACTGAACACTGTGAAGTCTGTTAATGTCAGGTAAAGAGGTGCCTTTTGGATTCGATGAGTTGAAGTCATCCCTGACCTTGATGAACAATTTCAGTGGAACAGTAGAAACAGAAACCAGACTGCAGTTTCCAGTATAACAGGATAAGTCAATCCTCCCTGCAAAGAATTGTAGAACAAACATTTCAACGTTGGTTGCTGCTGCTAAGTTGCTTCAGTTGTGTCCGACTCTGTGCGACCCCATAGATGGCAGCCCACCCGGCTCCCCCGTCCCTGGGATTCTCCAGGCAAGAACACTGGAGTGGGTTGCCATTTCCTGCTCCAACGCATGAAAGTGAAAAGTGAAAGTGAAGTCGCGCAGTCGTATCCGACTCTTAGTGACCCCACGGACTGCAGCCCACCAGGCTCCTTCATCCTTGGGATTTTCCAGGCAAGAGTACTGGAGTGGGGTGCCATTGCCTTAGGTCTCTTTAAATGCCTCCTATTTAAACAGTATCAGTTCCTTTGAATATTCCTGATCACACTTAGGATGTCCCTGATCCTATCCTTCTGGACTTCGACTCTGTTTTGTTGAATTCCCTCTTTGAATAAGAAGGTCAGAAATGTACTCAGTATTTTCAGGTAACATCTGCCGGTGAACTTGTTACCTCCCTTTGTCAAAAATGCTTCATTGTACCAACTGTTATTTCCTCTAAAATGGTCTTTGCTTCACACAAACTGTTGCCAAGTACACTTGTAAAATTGTTACTGAATGGAACGTATGGCTTTGCATTTATTGACTCTGTTAAATAGCATCTTGGTTTCAGATGAGTGTTTCAGCCTGTCAGAATTCTTTGAACTGTAATTGTGATGTTTATTTGACACACGCTTCATTTAGGTATGGAAAATGCTGTGTATGCACTGGTTATGGCATTGGCAAAACTCAAATCAGTGATCAATTCTGTTCCAGAAACATGGTCAATATTATTGGCTGTCACCCCGCTTGCCCACACTTACCTCTGTCCCTAGCTTCTCACTAGTCATGACTTTGAAAAGTGTACCTGAGAAACGCATGCCCAAGGCATGAGTGAGCCTCAGTCAGAGCTGAGAAGCAGGACCTTCTCTGCAGTTCGCCATCTGCTCATCCGTTGTATTTGGTTCGGCCTTTCATGTCATAACAACTCTGTGGGCCCTGACTATAGGGCAGCCTACATTTCTCAACAAGAATGTCATGAGGACTGTCAGATTCTGTGCTGAAATCCATGTATTCTGTGCTCATGATCAGCCAGTCTATTCATGATATCCAAGAAGGAAACAAGACTAACTGGCTTGTCATTTTAAGAATGAAAATATATTAAGCTTTATGACCAAATGCCTTTTCTCTTAAAAATTTTGATTTTCTCTCCAGATGATAAAATTAATAAATATTTATGTTAGAAAATCTATAAAACATAGATAATGTGAAAAGAATGCTAGTTTAATCTCACCACCCAGAGACAAGTATTATTATGATAGAATGTGTTTATATGAAGTACATGGACCTGATATTTTCTATATATCACTATAAAGAAATTTAATGTTCTTTTCATGTAATTTTCTATTCATGTCCCCATGCCATTGACCATTCCAGTTTTTTTGCATCATATGGTATATTCAGTTTAATCCTTTCCCTTATTTTTGGACACTTAAAAAAGATTAGAAAGAAAAATTAAAAAGAACCTATTTTAAATATTTATATAATAAATACTTTGCAAATGAATTTATATAAGGATGTCTAATGATTTCCTAAGGATAAATTTCCAAGGCAGTAATTACTTAAAGGATATTATTTAAGACAATTGAGAATTTGTCAAATTATCCTCCCAAAAGTTTATATCAGTTCGTTGATTTTGAAAGAACTTACAGACCGCTTCGTTAAATAACTGATATAATTGTTTTCTGGAGTGTCTGTGTTCACCTTCTGGTTCATATTTTGACTACTGTCCTGCTTTGTGAATCTAGAAATGTGCCTCCTGGAGTCTCTCATAGCTTCTTATTTCTCCTTGATTTTGGTTTCTAAATCTTGGCTAACCAGGTTTGTCGAAGGGTAGTTGTGCTTGATAGGAAGAGTTTGTATAGAACCGATGCAAAAGCAGTATTGGAAGATAACTTTGTCTACAGATGTTCCCAATCTTTTTTATTCTAGAAAGCTATGAAAACCATAATTTCTGAAATTGTTCTCTGCAAACTTCCCTGCTGAGCAAAGCATCAGACTCGCTTTTGAATTGTTTACTGTGTTTTGCAGCATCGTCCTGTGGCTTTGTGCACTGACTCTAAAGCTAGTCTGCCTGGGCTCACACCCAGCTCTGCCGCTGACTAGCAGTGTGACCTTGGGCATGCTACGTGGTCTCAGTGTGACCTTGGGTGCGCTACGTGGTCTCTCTGCACTTCGCTGTCCTTGTCTGTGAAATGGGGACTATAGAGTACTTCTCTCATCGGGTTGTTGTGAGAGTTGAGTGTGCCTGTGTGTGTAACCGTACACATATATATGTGTCACTTAGAACACTGCCTGCTGTGTGCTGAAGGCTGTTTGGGTGTCACTGCTGGTCACCGTTAGCTTCTTTGGGGGTTGTCGGGGTGGAAGGGGAGGAATTGGAGCACAGCCTCCATGGGCTTTGGGAAACAGTGGTGATATTTTTTCTTCTTTTACAAGTCTTACAGGAGGGAACAGAAAAAAAAAAGGTGTGCATTCAAAACAGGGTTCAGTAGTTTATTAACACTTAAACTCGAATAGCTGTGTGTGTGTTCTTTTTTTAACAAAAGCTTTGCTCTCCGTTAAGCACAGCCAATATTTTTTTAAACTGAGTTAGTTCAGATTCTCCCTGTGGGCAGGTTGGCCATCTGAGGAAGTAAGTATACATTTTGGTTGTCAGGTTTCAGATCAGCAAACTAGTGTTAGAGTACTATGATGTTAGGCTCACCATTTTTACAAAAATAGCTGTTTTGCCTGGAAACCTACCATAGGTTTGGCTTCTCGCTGGAAGCAAGGTTCTTTGTGAGCTACATTAACTCCTTCAGGAACTCAGGTCACAGCTTGATGGCATCTCCATCTAATTAGGACCCCGGTGACTTAAAGAGTTAAGTACAGCACCCTGAAAAGTAAGCAAAGGGAGTAATTTGTAATGGAAAATTCTGATAGGAAATCCCTGCTGAAAGGTTAAGAGGTAATAAACAACCAAAGGCATATGTAGAAAGGATTGTAATTGACAGCATTTCTGTCTGTATTCATTTGAAGATTTATGATATATTTAGATCTTTTTTCTGGATTAGGTTTATCTCTGTTAAATTTTGTTTAGCATGCCACCATCCTCAACCATTGTGCTTGGAGTACATTGGTTGGAAAGAATTGAGAAGAATTTTGTGTGTCAATATGACAAGTAATATCTCAAAATACTTGTTGTTCAGTGATTGGGTTTACTTTTATCAGATGGCTTATATCTCCTCTTCTGTTTCATTTCCAATGACCATTACTTGCATCTGTATTATGCCTATCTCTCTTTGTGAACAATGAGTTAGTAATGTGTGTAGTATAGTGTTGGGTGAGTTTTCTTCCTTGCTTTTTGAGTTTGTGAAACACATGGGAATTTAGACATCATATACCTTAAACTGAACTGTGTCAAGGAATTGTAACAGCCAGTGTTTTACATCTGTAACTTGCCATGTGCTTGCTTGACTGTCTGAGCATTGTTACCTGGTTATGTATTTACCCATCGTGGTTATCCAGAAGGTATTAAGATGAGGTTTTTACAAAATAATCGGACTGTAGAAACCCTTACTGGTTTTATCCACTGAGGTGGTCTTCTATCAGAAAATTTTGGTCTTCCAAGGAAATTGTAATATTTATATATTGGTTTTGACTCTAACATACTGAATTTGGGGAGGAGGCATTAAGCAGTGTAGTATGGTTGTCGTGGTCTAGAGCAGTGCTTTTCTGAGGATAGTGTCTGCTGTCAAGAGGGTTAAAAATACACAGTGCTAATCCTTAAACTGCTTAAAGTTTTCATGAGTGGTCAAGGGAAATTGTATCCTAGTACTGGGTTTATTTTTAAGGTCACAGATTACTTAAAATATTGAAAAACAATAATTGGGCTGAATATTTATTGAAATTGGATGCATGTAAAATGATACAAAAGTAGTTACCTCATGCGTTTTCAAAGATATATCTAATGCTTCTAGTCATATACTTAAGCAAAATTGTTGACTGAACACTATTTCATTTATTTGGATTTAATTATGAAATTTAAGATGAAAGTCTTGGCTTGTAGGAACTTGCCTTAGGTCAGTTTTCATATTGGTAAATCCCCCCACATTTGGAAAAAGTTTTTATATCAAAGAGCATGAATTGCTATCTGTCCTTTGTTTTTTTTTTTTTTTTTTTTTTTTTTTTTTTTTAACTGCTGACTTTTTATTTTTTTTTTTTTTATTTTTTTTTTTAAAGTTTACATGTATTCATCCAGGTTGCTTACTTTTTTTTTTTTTTTTTTTTTTTTTTAATTTTATTTTATTTTTAAACTTTACATAACTGTATTAGATTTGCCAAATATCAAAATGAATCCGCCACAGGTTTACATGTGTTCCCCATCAAGCAAAAATAGCTTAAGATCATTTAAAGCTTCAGCTTACTGCTTAAACTTGTGGGTAATGTAAATTTTGATGCTATTGTTGAAAATTATTTTGAAAAGAATTTTACTTCTTTCCCGCTAGTATCTTAGTCAAGAATCCTCACTCTTTGTTCTCATTTGTCTGTGTCAAAGAGGATACTTAATGAAAATGCATTGGGCAGACTCAAAAATTAAGCAATAGTGATATAAAGAGAAATCTCTAATTTGCTTGGGGCAGGGAGAGGCAAGAGTACCATATTAAGGCTGAAAACTATTTTTCAAAATGTCCTTGATTTGCAATTCACTAGCTCTTGTAGGTTTTTTTTGATATCATTTTTTTAAGCTTAATCTTCTGTATTCTTGCTTTTTTCTTTCAGTGTATCTGCTTGACACAGTCGTTTTTTATCCTTTTTGACAACATACCTACTTTTCAGTTACTACGTTTGGGCCGTGTTCTGCCTCCCGCCTCAGAGTGGGTCCCTTGGGTGCTCTGTACATTGGGGATGCAGATCCAGCCCCCTTGCTTCATGTTCACTCCCTCACTTAGTCTGAGACTGTGTACACAGGTTGCTTCTGTGGCAGCTATTTTGAAATCGTGAATCCATCAAGTGCGTCTTATTGCAGTTTTATACAACTGGCCACAGAGGAGAGCGGATGTGTGTTTAGGACTTTGTCCCTCACGCCCGTGTCAGAACATCTCAGGCAAAGACCACGGAGCACATTCAGTGGCGAGCATTTTCTCTGCAGCGTTTGCCTAGAAACAAGAGGCCTTCTCTGCACTGTTGTACATGAGCACATGTCATCACAGTGAGATGACTGATGTGGTGGAGGGTGGGATGAAGGCTCGTCTTCAGGATCTGAACTGTGGCGTATTGCCATAGGGGAACCAGATTCAATAAAGATGAACAGGATCAGGTCAGGTGGCTGGTGGGGTGGAGGTGACGAGCTCAGCCGCCCCTGTACTGTATGTCCTACCTGCACTCCCAGGCTGAAGATGAACTGTTGTTAATTGGCTTTCTTTTCCTCTCTCCTCTGGTGGTATGCCGATGACCTGTACAGTTATAATGGGATCAAAAAACATTGATGACTTTCACCCTCTTTTCTTAAACACAGTGGGGAAAATGACAAAAATGCTACAAATCTGGTCCTCTTTACCAAGAAGATAAGAACAGGGGAATTTCCAAATCATCTCATTGACTTTGCTTTAAATTTGCCCGTTGAATCCTTCCTTTGAGGAGCAGCCCTGCCTACCCAGCAGTCTCTGAGGTCCCTGCTGGGTGTGTTTACATAAGCACCCCTCTCAGCTCCTCCAGCCTTGTTTGCACTGGGGAATATTCCGGGGGAACACATGCTGTGTTCTGAGATTTCCAGCCACATCGGGATTCCCTAGCTGACTCTGAACCTGCGGGCTGAGTTGAGGAGCTCTCCGTACCCTTGGGTGCATCACTGTTGTTGGAGGGAGGAGACGGAGACATAGATAGAATATTTTCCAGTCATGGAAAATGCATGCATCATATCAGACGCTTGTGCTTGTGTTTATGCTGAGTGTTAAAGCTTTGTGTAGTGTAGACAAGCCAGTGCCTAGACATGACCCAGCTGTCTGGCAGGGCCAGCCACTGTCCAGCAGAGGCTGGGGCAACAGAAGGCATGCCCTTCCCCCCAGAGGACAGTGGAGGTTAGGAGGGGCCGTGTCAGCCCCGTTTATCTGGACACCCACATGGGCCTCTGAGAAGCAGCCCCTGGGTGGTGGTCACCCCTGGCTTTGGATCTGGACAGATTGCAGTCAGAACTCAGATTGGAGTCAGAACTCAGCCTTACCCTGGGTGACCATGAGAAGGAAATGTGACCCCTGGCAGACTCATTTCTTTATTTGTAAAATGGAGATGAGAATTACGTCTATCTCACTAGACTGTTTTGATGGTTCAATGAGACAGTGTTTATGAAAAACCTAGTATAATACGACACATTCAGTAAATGTTAACCCTTTCACTACTACTCTTCCATCATTGCTATTATTAAGCAAGTATCATAGACCGAGCAGGGAAGCAGAACCTAGAGTCTTGGAGGTTCTCAAAGTGGGAAGGGGATTGGATAATAATGGATAATATTTCAAGGAAGTTAAGAAACAAGAGGCCTTCTCTGCACTGTTGTACATGAGCACATGTCATCACAGTGAGATGACTGATGTTCCGATAACAGGGCGATTGGGCAGAGAAGACAGATACTTGATTAGTTAGGGCAGGGGGTTGGCAAACTAGCGCCCATGGGCCAAATCTGGCCTCGTGGGTAAATCCAGCTTGCCTGTTTGTATAAAAAAAGTTGTATTGGCACACATTTGTTTGCATGCCATATACAGCTGCTTCTGCACTACAGCTTGTGCTACAAGCAGAGCTGAGTACAAGGAGACCATTTGGCTACAAAGCCTAAAATATTTACTTTACAGAAGAAAGTTTGCTGACCATTGAGTTAGAGCCCAGGCTGGTCAACAGAGGCAGAGAGAAACATACACAGGTGTGTTTCTCTCTGCCTCTGCCTCATAGCTTACTTTATTCCTTGCTCCAATTTTAGCCTTCTTTTTAAAAATTGTTTATTTGTAATTTTTGTTGGAATATAGTTGCTTTAGTTGTGTTAGTTTCTACTGTACAGCGAAGCGAATCACCTGTACATATTGTACATCTCCTCCTTTCTGGATTTCCTTCACATTTAGGTCACCACAGAGCACCGAGTAGATTTTCCTGTGCTATACAGTAGGCTCTAGTCAATGATCTGTTTTATATATGCTGCTGCTGCTGCTAAGTCGCTTCAGTCGTGTCTGACTCTGTGCGACCCCATGGACTGCAGCCTACCAGGCTTCTTCGTCCATGGGATTCTCCAGGCAAGAGCACTGGAGTGGGTTGCCATTTCCTTCTCCAAGTTTTATTTATAATAGTGTATATATGCCATCCTCAATCTCCCAATTCATCCCACTTCCCTTTTTCCCCATCCATGTCCACACAGTTATTCTCTATGTTTGTGTCTCTATTTCTGCTTTGCCAATAGGCCCATCAGCACCATTTTTTTCTAGATTCCACATATATGGATTAATATGCAGTATTTTTGTCTTTCTGACTCAGTGTGATAGTGTCTAGATGAGCAGAGGTTCAGGTAGCACAGCTCGCATCTGGAAATGCAGATTTCTGCTGGAGTGAGGTCCCCGCAGTAATCCAAGCCCTTGGGCTGCCTGTAGGATCTGCACTCTGGGATGGAGGGGAATGGCCTGGGGGAATAAGTCATCTTAGCTGAATAGAATAGTTGTGGGAGGAACTACTTTCACAGGGAGTCTGAGCATTAGCTTTGCAACTCAGAGTCCTTTCTGGTGACCAGTGATGAGACACTGGGCGTGCCTGACCCTTAAAATGAAGTTTCTCAGTCGTGTCCGACTCTTTGTGACCCCCATGGACTATGTAGCCTGCCAGGTTCCTCCATCCATGGGATTTTTCCAGGCAGGAATACTGAAGTGGGTTGCCATTTCCTTCTCCAGGGGAATCTTCCCAACCCAGGGATCGAACCCAGGTCTCCTACATTCCTGGCAGACCTCAGTGCCCTGTAAATTAGTCTCTGCAAAGCTAGGTGGGGAATGGTTTACATTTTCATGATCTTGTTGGTGGGGCTGGTCTCCACCAAGAAGAGAGGCTCATTTGTTTCAAATTTTTAAAAAAGGGTTTTAACTCTACATTTTCTCATGCACACACACACACACAAGTCATTATTAACGTGGGAAGCAACACAGAATCTTGCCTTTTTTCTTTAGGTCTGGAATTCTGGCTGCATGTATAATGTACTAAGTATGTGTACTCCTGTTCCCTAGTGATTCAAGTTATATTTCCTGTCCATCATCTCCATTCTCAGCTGCCTGCTGGACAGCTCCCCTTGGAAGCCCCTGCAGCCCTTACCATTCCCAGGCCTCTGCCTTGCCCTCTCCTGCCTGCTGTCCTCACAATGGTGGTCCACCTAGGGCCCCACTGAGGACCCTTGCTCTTTCCTCCACACAACTCTCCTCCCTAACCCTTGTCCCCAGTAGAGTCAACGGGTCCTACAGGTATTTCCACCTCAGTGTCTTTTACATTATTTCTCCTTCCTAGTCACATTCTCAAGGACTTTAGTTCTGTGTTTCCCAAACTTTTCATGAAATATGTTTATATACTATATAGCAGTTATATATTATTTTATTTTTCATATTTTAATATTTACATACTTTTATTTTTATTCTGTATTTATATTTTTATTTAAATCAGCTCTCTTCTTTTAGCCTAATCTTAATAATATCTATGAAATTATACTTGTAGTATAATTGCATATGAGACTTTCCTGGTCTACCTGCAATGCAGGAAACACAGGAGATGTGGATTCGGTCCCTGGGTCGGGAAGATCCCCTGAAGAAGGAAATGGCAACCCACTCCAGTATTCTTGCCTGGAGAAGTTCATGGACAGAGGAGCCTGGTGGGCTACAGTCCATGTGGCTACAGACACAAGTGAAGCAATTGAGCACACACACACACACATCCATCATAATTGCATATGTTTTCTAACATGTAGGGAATTAAAACTATAAATAAACAACTCAGCCTAGAGTCATCTCAGAGGAACACATCAAGCTCCTTGTGGAAATTTCTGCTTTGGGCGTCACCCTTGTTTTTAGCGTGTGTGAATGTGGTCTCCCTGCTCCCAGTGTGACCTTTCTCCTCCCCTCTCCCACCTCTTTCAGATGGTCCATCTCCCAAGTGCTGCATGTATGTTTGTCCCAAACATAAACCTGATCCTGTTGCAACAATTCTAAAATGTTCCCATGGCTCTCTGTTGTTTTCAGGATGACTTTCTTTAATGCAGAAACCCACAACAGTGTTCTCATGATCTGGCCCCCGTCTGCCTGTCAGCCCCATTCAGCCCTGTTCTTATCCCCTGTATATCCTGCCTCTCCTCCAGCAAGACTGAATCACTTGTTCCTGAAAGATGTCACACTGTTCCATGCCTCTATGTGTGCAGTCCCTTTCCCCTTTATTTGCCTGAATCCTGCTGGTACATGAAAATTCAATTGAGGGATCATCTCTGCCAAGGAAGCCTTCCCTGCCCAGCCCCTTACTCCCTCTGACTTCCCCCACCTTATTTTCCTGGCTACCCTCCAGTTTTATACAGTGATGAAGAATTGGTGCTTTTGAACTGTGGTGTTGGAGAAGACTGTTGAGAGTCCCTTGGACTGCAAGGAGATCCAACAAGTCCATCCTAAAGGAGATCAGTCCTGGGTATTCACTGGAAGGACTGATGCTGAAACTGAAATTCCAATACTTTGGCCTCCTGTTGCAAATAAGTGACTCATTTGAAAAGACCCTGATGCTGGGAAAGATTGAGGGCAGGAGGAGAAGGGGACAACAGAGGATGAGGTAGTTGGATGGCATCACCGACTTGATGCACATGGGTTTGGGTGGACTCCGGGAGTTGGTGATGGACAGGGAGGCCTGGTGTGCTGTGGTTCATGGGGTCACAAAGAGTTGGACATGGCTGAGCGACTGAACTGAACTGAAGAGCCCTGATGAGAAATGAAACTTGATTCAAACCAAGTTTTTCCAACTTCTTACCGATGATTTCTGACAACCTGTTAACTGAGCCTCAGTTTCTTATCTGTAAAATGGGGATAATAGAGCCTCTCTCATGAGATTACCCTGAGGATTTTACTGAGATTTTGTGCTTTGCCCAGTGCTGGGCACACAGTAACCAGGCAGACTTTGGCATTCTTATTGTTTTTGTTGTGCTTAACCAGGACCTCTGTGATCCTCACTTTCTCCTGGGTCTTTGGGGATAAAGCATCACAGAGTTTGGGGAGGCAGTCAGGCTGGGAGAGAACATGAAGTGCCAGGTACAGCATGTGGCCTTGGGGGTCCATTACTGGGGGTCTCTATTACAGCGGCATCCATCAGGCATGGGTCATGTCTGATTCTGCTTCCCAGGGCTGAGCAGCCCAGTGAACAGCCCTGCAGAGGGTGTATCTAGCAATCATACATCTTGCTGTGATCCCTATGATGGTGAGTGAGCCAGTCGTCTCCTCTGTCCCTGTATCACCATCTGGGAAAGCGGGACGGCCATCACTTGACCATGTGTGTAAGACGACCTGTCCTAGAGGTGGTGTGGCAGTGTAATGCTAACAATAGTTGCTTCACGTGCCTTATCTTAGCATCAGTTCTTTTTACTCTGTTGTATTTTCCTACCACCATTTCTATATCCCAAAAGAAATTTAGCTATTTGTAATTCAGTTTGACTTTAAATCATTAAAACGAAGTATTAAAACACGCAGAAGTGTAGTTAAACATCATTGGTTGAGGTTGTAACGGTGCATTTGTTTCTCTTCCTCATAACTCTATCAAAAGAGATGGATTTTGTACATTTGGCCAAAAGACATGTGAAAATGAACCTATCCAGATACAGCCGTGCTGTGATTAGGAAGCCCTGGTCCTTTTAGGAGGGTCTTGGGAACCACGGGACTCTAAGAGGTGACAGGTCAGCTTCCGGCACTTCTGTCTGATGGCAGGACCCTCCTCTTCGGGTCTCCCCTTCATCTCCTGCACGATGTTTGTGGTGGCTCCCACTGTGCTTGTCCTTTTTACATCTCGATCCTTAAAAAACACTCTCGGACTTCTTCAGTTCATCACAAACATCACCTTCTCTTTGAAGCCTGTCTAAGTATTTCAGACCATTTTTTTTCTCTTTCTGAGTACTGTTTGTATTGATTCCCATTCTGTATAATCGAGTATTTACGCCTCCTTGAGTTGTTTTCTGTGGATATGCTTTACCTTTCCATGGGCAGTTACACAACTGTTTTGGCTTCTCTGGTGGCTCAGTGGTAAAGAATCCACCTGCCAATGCAGGAGACAGGGGTTGGATTCCTGAGCTGAGAAGATCCCCTGGATAGCAAATGGCAACCACACAACCCACTCCAGGATTCTTCCCTGGGAAAGCCAAAGGACAGAGGAGCCTGGTGGGCCACAGTCCATGGGGGGTCGCACAAGAGTGGGACACGACTTAAAAACTAAAACAACAGCACAACTGTTTGCCCCCAAGCTGCATCATTGTGTGCTGCCATTCAGAACACTGATGGAGCTAAACCAGAGGAGGGGCAAGGCAAGAGCTGGTTCATCTCTGCTGTCCATGTTTTCTTCTGACAGTACCAGATAGTGCTGGGCAGTGATGGGGGCAGGGCATGGTACCTATCCTTTGGTTATACAGACTTCTCTGTAATCTGATAAAGTATGATCCTCTTCTTGGATCTGGAGACTTGTACTTGCAAGAGAATGACAGATTACCATCCTGTTGACAGATGAGCCATGAGGTCAGTATTCTCTCATGTATATAACTTTGCCCACATTTTAATCACAGTTCACAAATAGGCTTCAAAAATGGTTGCCCAGTGGGAAGCAACTTAGAAGGCCATGACATATGTTTCCTTTTTGTTATCCTTTAGCAATAATCTGCAGCTCAAAACTTGCCTTTCATGACTATTTAACACCCATTTTCCAACTTTTCAGTTAGTCCTAATAGGTGACCATTTCTGAGATCTATAATATCTCCATGTCCGCTTCTGTGATATATGATCATTTGGGAGTTTTAGCAGATTAAGTAAATTGTCTGTTGTGGATATTTGCCAGCCTGAACTCAAGTTATAATTGTCCAATGTATAGGTATCTACATACAATTATTGCTGCCTCTGGGAAAAACAGTAAATCTATCATCTTCTGTCTATTCACGTACCAGCATTTGTGTTCTCTATTTCCATATGGTTACATTAGGAAACTGCTTTGAGGTGTTTGCCTCGATACCTCTTCCTCTGTATGTTAGAGGAAAACAGAGAAAGTTGGTGGAGAAAAACCATCTTGGGGAGAGTTTCTCTCCCTGACTCAAGAGTCAGTAGCGCCCTTGTCTTGGGAGAGGCGACGCTCCCCTGGCCCTAAGGGATAGGTGGCGTCTGCTCCCACCTTGCTGGTCACATGTCTGACCCTGGGAATCACCCACTCCCGGGATTATCAGCTCCTGCGTGAAACCCCTGTAAGTGAACCTGCTCATGTGCAGAACTTCTCTCTGAGCTGTTTGTGTTTAATATTATGTTCCCTGGCTTTAAAATGGTTGGAATAACCATTTCATGAATGTGTGAACCTTCTTGAGGGTAGCCATTGGGGTTCATGGGAACAAATGAGTATCTCAGAAAAGAATTTTCCAAATTGCCCAGGTGGCAAGCTATAATAACCAATATGACCTTTAGTGGAAAAACCATTCAGTTGGGTTGGTGCAATCACTGGAAGGGTGTTTTTTTTTGTTTTTTGTTTTGTTTTGTTTTGTTTTAGGCCAGGTCTTCTGTTTCTGAATCTGAGCCTCAGGCTACAATGAGGTCTGTGTATGTTTTGACCCTATATTTTCTTATTGCTCTTGTACTCATATGGTATTTGATGATTATATCAAAAATTAAATGTGATGACTAAGGTAATGGTGAGATGAAAGTGATATTTCTTAAGGAATATGCAAAAAGATTGACTACCTGAAGATAAATATGGTCTTAGAAAGATGAGAGAGACAAAGGGGAGATACTGGAAGACTTAATAAGCACTGAATACTTTGAGTGGATATGGGGTAGGAACAGAAGATCCCCTACACTGATGTGGAAATTGTTGAGCCATATGAAATAGAAGTCAGGATTTGTTAGTACATGCTTAATGGCTATTCCTTGGAGATGTGAAATAACTAATAGACATCAGAATAATCAATGTGCCAGTTATATACCTACTGTGAACAGGCACAGTGCTGAGTACATTTATACATGTTGCCTCATTTTATCTAGATTGTAATTCTTATTCAGCTAGTGAGTAGCAAAGTTGAGAATGAAATTGAGATCCAGGAGTTCAAAAGTTCTTTCCTCCTGCAAAATGACCCTTACTTTCAGCTGTGATTTTATCTGAAATATATAAGTAAAATGCTACTTTCTGTATCAGCTATAATGATAAAATAGCATAACCATTTCTTGAAAATGGACAATGTTCAAGCCTTTGGCTCACTTTAATGTAGATGAGGGAGATTTTTCCTCTGAATTTTACAATGTGCTTTTCGCTTCACCACCGTTGATACAAGGAGACTGTGGAAGAGCAATCTTTATCCATAACTAATCGTTCTATAAAATATGTCATATTTAGTCTTTTTCATCTGTCTCTAGGGGTTGTTCAGAAAGAGCCACAGTGTTGGGACAGAAGCCAGTGTTCAGTTAGCCAGGAAAGTGAAGGAGAGGATGGGAAGGAACACTGATGAGTGTAATAAAATCTGGATGCTATATGTGAGTCTGTGCTATGTCCATGCTCCACTCTGGGATTCCCATCTTAACCCCCTAATTCAGGTCTTTCACATATTTCCTGAGCGTAGCCTTGTGTTCAACCAAAACAAGTGACATCTTGGGAAAGATTTCTTGGGAAGGAGACATGCATTCTAGTTGCCTGTGGCCAATAAGTTTCCTCTCACCATCAACTCCTATTGGTTGGTTGTCCATGTAGCACAGCTTTGAGATGGATTCTGGAGGCCACTTTCACTGTCTTAGGAAGCTGATCTTCATAAATGTGGAGTGCATTTAGTGTGGTGGAATGCTCTACCTCATAACATTCAAGGTGTGCAGACACATTGCACCATTTGCTGCTGCGGAAGTCAGGGTCTGAAGACGTAATCGCTGGTCAGGCCTTTGGTCTTCCCCTCCAGCCTGCGTGCCTGTGTTGGCTTCTTTCATTTCTGTCCGTCCTCTTCCTTTTTCTTTGCCTCTTTCTTTCCCACCCTTTAACAAAATCTTCTCTCCCTTTCTCTGCAACATTGAACAGAAGTTAAACCAAAGTTAAAAATTAAAACGTTAGTCTTTTTCTTGTATTGTTTCCAATTTGAAATGTACAAGTGCATATTCATCTTGTTGTATATAACTGGTATCAACCATGAGAATCACTTTCAATGCATACTGTGCAAGGAAAGCCAGAATCCTCCTCGTGGCCTGTAAGTTTCTTTGTGATCTGATCTTTCCCATCCCTTCAGCCGCATTCATTAACAGTGCCTCCCCCGCTACACACACACATCATTGGAACTATCCCAGACTATATGGAGAGCCAAAACTGCTCTTCTTTCAGCTTCTTGTACCTCTGTGTGTTACGTGTTGCACCTTTGGCCTGGAATATACTACTTTTGTCCACCGGCCTTTGGACCTGGCTCAGGTTTCCCTCTGTGGCAAGCTTTTCCTGACCCCATCAACTGACCTAGTTGTGTTTCTGTGTTAGCACTGTGTCATGATCTACTGTGGTAGGCTGCGATCATAAACCACACGGATGAGGCACGTGGGTAATATGCGCTCAGCCTTTTCTGTGTGTCGGGGAACATGCTAACAGCCGTATTTGGCTTATCTTACAGTCGTGTGATAACTTAGTGAGCTAGGTGTTATTATTTTATTGAGAAAAGTGAAGTACAGGGAGTAAAGAGACTTGCTCAAGGTCAATCACAATGCTTGAGTGTGGTGGAGCTTTTTCAACAGAAGTGTAGGTGTTGGTTTACACTGATTGTTCTCCCCTGCGTTGTGAGAACATTTCCTTGACATCAGGGGCTGTCGCTGATTTCTTTATCTCCACTGTGGCTCAGCTGCAATGCGGGAGACCTGGGTTGGATCCCTGGGTTGGGAAGATCCCCTGGAGAAGGGAAAGGCTACCCAATCCATATTCTGGCCTGGGAAATTAGACCATGGACTGTAGTATCTCCAGGAGTGGCTGGCATGTTGTACAGGCTCAGAGTGATTGTTCCATTAAATGTGACTGAAGTCTCATTCGTAATGGACTTTCTGGTCTTTCATGTCTGTGAATTTTGGAGTATAGAAACATATAATAAACTGGTTTTCTGTTTTGGTGGTTCCTCAGACTTTGGTGTATTCCCTGCACATTTAAAAATCATGTATCCTCAATTTCATTTATTGGCAGTAGCCCTAGTTTTGAATTTAATACATTCAGAAGAGTTATGGAACTTTAAAATTCCTGCTATCTGAAGGATTGAGTGACATTGTTTTTCTCTCATTCTTAATTTCTTTGTCTCTACTGTAAACACCTACTAAAGAATATAAGAAGGTATGGCTGATACTGTTTATAAGGCAAAAAACCAGTTGGCTTAATTAACCTCTCAGATTGATTTTGACAGGAATTGGTTCCCCTCTCTATTTACCACCTCTGATTTATCCACAAGCTTGGTGGTTCTGCTTTTTGGTAGAGAATGTTCCTTAAGAAGTAGGTACATTTTTACTTTTACCTTATTTTCTACAGCCTGCCTTTAGGATGCAGTGTTTTTAGAAGGACTTCGTGTCATTCCCAAGAGCATTAGAACAAAATGGACCAAAAAGAGATTCTAGAGAATACAAACTTCATTGTGGCCCCTCTGATTATCTCTTTATTGGAGCACTGAGCAAGTATATTTGCTGGTTTGAATCCAAAGAATACAAATTTGTGATCTTTATTAAACATCAGCTGTTGCAGCCGTGCCTGTCTGGTTTTGCCATGTGGAGGTTCAGAGCTACTCCCCATGATTCAGACTTAATTACAGGCATGGCTAATTGTAACACATGTGCCACTTTCACTTTTCTCTTTCATGCATTGGAGAAGGAAATGGCAACCCACTCCAGTGTTCTTGCCTGGAGAATCCCAGGGACAGGGGAGCCTGGTGGGCTGCTGTCTATGGGGTCGCACAGAGTCGGACACGACTGAAGCGGCTTAGCAGCAGCAGCAGCAGCAGCAGCCACTTATTGACTACCTTGTTGTGTTTTCAAATCAGCAACAGTTAACATAACAACACACAACCGTTGTGAACAAGTAAAGGAGAATGTTTTAAAAAGGAAGTTTTGAGCATTCAACACTAAGCTACAATTCAGTTCATTTTTCGCTTAACCTCGACTGTCATCAGACTGGGTTGACTGTGTTTCATAAAGCTCCATGCTAGCTAACTTAGAAGGCTGAACTTAGAAAAATAAAAATAAACAACTAAAAAAGATTCTTCCTTGTGGTTTATACACAGACTTGGGGCTCTTGTTTCATACACTGCTGGGATGTGTTCCCAGTTGCCGAGACTCTGAGCAGCTGAGCTTAAAGAACCATGCTGGTGACTTTCTTCTTTCACAGCTTCTCCACTGGGTTCAGCTCCAACAGAGCCTTTTTGTTGTACATGAGAAAGGAAAGAAGAAAGACTGCCCGGCCCAGTGCTGGGAGGGAGGCTCTGAGCCTGAATTGCAGAGGGGTTTCTTCCTAGAGGCACTCTAGGTTTTGTCTGTCAGCAGAGATTTTATTTATCATAGGTGAAACAGAACATTACAGACAGAATTGAAATATTCTTCATTTTTCTCCAAGTCTCATTTTATCGCTTCCTTCTGTAGTGATGAGGGCCATTCAGAAATATGTGTGCATTTTTCCAGTCCATGTTTTGATATGTGCACTCAATATACCTGTATTTATGAACGATCTGTAGTATTTGGAGTTCTTTACATTTCACAAAGATGCTATGCTGTGTCTGTCATTGTACAACTTGCTTTTTTTTTTTTTTTCACTCAACACTATATTTTGAATGTCTAGTTCAGTTACATTAGTTATAGCAACTATGCTTTTTGTAACAATTTCTGACATTTACTTTGAGTTAATACTTTTTCATGACTTCTTTCTCCTTTCTTTCCTTATGTTGGGTGATGTGAGGATTTTTTAAATTTATTTTTTCTTTATTTTATATCAAATATGTATATTTTACAGTATCTAAAGTTAATCAGAATTTTCCTCCTTTGTTCATACTGAATCACAACCCCTGGAGGCCTTCATTTAATCCCATACCTCCATCTGTGTTATTGATATCCAGTATTTATAGCTTGCTTTTATAACCTCATCCAAATTAATGTTTATGATGATGCTGATAACTATAATTATTTGCAATTTTAAATTTAGGCTTACTAGTGTGCTTACTGGTTCCTTCTCTCTTCCAACTCCTTTATTCTGGGTCCTCTTCCCTTCAGTCTGAGCTTGTAGTATGTTCATTAGCAGCCAGTCTGCTCTTTATCTTCATCATCTTTTTCACCTTTTTTTCCTCTGAAAGAGATTTTACCTATATATAGAGGTATACAGGCTGACCCTTATTTTCTTTAGAACTTTGAAGATTTTAGTCAATTATTCTGTATCAATTTTTATTTTATCAGTCTAGATAGAAGCCTTTCTAAAATTTAGAGAGAGGTATCATAACTCTGCATACTCCTGCCTTCCAAGACAGGATCAGTCAAAACTCATAGTCATCGTTCCAGGCAGAGCTGTTACTGGAACGTGAGATTGTGTGTGTCGTAACGCAGTCATGGCCTTTGGGTGACTGAGCTGTACAAGATTGTTTAGTCTTTCGTTAAATGAGTCAAGACTGTAGGCTCTTTTGAGACCTTGTGTCTGCTTTTTGTGTGATGTGTGTGTTTACTGTCTGTTGTGTGTATCTTTCCTCTCTGCCAGGACTTCCTGCTACAACTCATTGACTAAATGTAATAATTCCCTTCCTTTAATCTGTGGTTTCCTTCCTTATTGTATATCTTTTGTTTTTCCTTAGCTGAATGCTAGTGCCCTACATAACCAGACTTGTCAATAATACATGGGTTTGTTTGATATTGTTGTTAGTGTGGTCTGTATTTTCTTCCTAAAATTGTTTTATAACTGGCTGAGTATGCGATGAGCAGTCATAGATTTGTTTTGGATGCAAATCTGAAGCTGGAGTGCCTAGGTTCACATCCCAGACCCATACCTCAGCACATATAACCCTGATTCACCCTCTAACCCCTCAGTTCCCTCATTCCTAAGAGAAAGATGGAAATTGTATCTACTCTTTTAAGATAAGTATTTAATATGAATTCATACATGTACACATACACATGAGGGACAGGGAGGCCTGGTGTGCTGCAGTCCATGGGGTCTCAAAGAGCTGGACAGACTTGGAGACTGAGCAACAACAAACACATACAGGTTAGAGCAGTGCCAGGCGCTAATAACATGCGGTGACCTACGCACACTTCCAAACGGCTTTGAAGTTTCATCTCAAGTACTGTGGTTTGAGGTTCTATTCAGGTGAAGAGGTTCTTTGAGGTTCTATTCAGCTGAAGTTTTTACCAAATATTCAGGATGAAGAACATCTAACTTGGAGAAAAGCTAACCCAGGAAGAGGTTTATCCCCCAGGGCGTTGAATGTAATGTGTAATTTTATTTAAGTATTTGCTTCTGCCAGTGAAGCGGGAGGTCTCAGGAGCTGCTGTCATCTAAAGCATCAGGGAATAGAGGTGACATTTTAGAATTCCTAATGTAAATTGAAGCTTTTATTTGCTTTTTAAATGTTTGATTTGCATCTAACTTTTCTGTTCAGCCTGCTGCCCCCGTCAAATGATGTGAATTCTGGATGACCTGAACTTTTACTCCAGGCTTTTCAGTAACTCACCGTTTGACCATGGCCACATTCTTTCAATTGCCCGTGCTTTAATTGGACTGTTATAAGGGCAAATGAGCTAAAACATGTGCACAGGCTTTTAGCTAGTTTTTTGAAGTGCTTCAAATAACTAAGGTGATGATACTACATTTTAGCTATGTGGCAATAATTGCTGTAATGCTTTTAATAAAAAATGTACAGTTTTCACTTCAGATTAAATGTTTAGAATCAACAGATTCATTCATATTCAGCTATTTCCTGGCTTTAAGACTTACCATGTTTATTTTATTATACTTGTTCTTGTTGTTGTTCAGTTACTAAGTCATGTACAGTTTTTTGCAACCCCATGGTTGCAAAAAACCTGCAGCACACCAGGCTTCCCTGTCCTTCATTATCTCCTGGAGTTTGCTCAAACTCATGTCATTTGAGTCGATGATGCCATCCAACCATCTCATCCTCTGTCACCCCCTTCTCCTCCCACCTTCAATCTTTCCCAGCATCAGGGTCTTTTCCAATGAGTCAGTTCTTCACGTCAGGTGGCCAAAGTATTGGAGCTTCAGTCCTTCCAGTGAATATTCAGGGTTGATTTTCTTTAGGATCGGCTTGTGGTTTATTCCCTATCAACTCCCAAAATGATGTCAGGACACTTACAAAAATTTATAGACACTTAGACCAGCATGTCAATGAAACATTAGTGAAAAATTGACCATGGAGGAATTTTATTACAGTTTTTTGTTTGCTATAATATTGATTTTCATCCTTTCCAATACTGTTAATATCATCACTGATGTCAATGTCTGTGTCCATCTCCTCTTAGTCTCCTTTCAGTTAGGGTAAGAGTGCCTTCATCAGAGGCTACCTGTTGACCCACTACAGAAATGAATTGTTGTGAAAGAAACTATTATTTGTTTATCACTGTCTCATCTAGTTGTCCATCAGTCCTGTGAGAGACTAGACCTTCTGAACAGATGATGAAATTGAGGCTTAGAAAGTTTAAGTGGTTTTGCTGAGGTCAGGTATAGTCAGTGGTGGAAGGTCAGAGTGAAGACTAGATCTGCCTAAGTCCAGGAGATTCTACAGCATAGCCTCCCAAGCCGTACACCTTTCTGCTTTCCATCATATCACTTCTGTTGAGGGAAGCGAAAGGGAAAAAATAATTATTCTATCTTTATGGAATTAAAATGAAATTTTTAGTTGCAGGTTGCATGAATTCCAAGACACTGTGACCATAATTACCCAATAATATATCAGCACATGTAAAATGCCTGAGTGGGCCCACAGAAGGTGTGGATCTATTGAGAGAAGCCATGTAAAAGGGGGTTAAGCTTTTAAATAAGTTTTAAGAGCAGCAGGGCATGGATTTTTGATAACCTTAAATTACTGGACCGAATTGGACTAGTGTAAGATTTTGGTCTGTAGACATAGCTCTTGTCTAAGTCAGAAAAGGAAAATTCAGAAACATTTGAAGTTTCTATACCTCCTCTCAATAATGACTTTGATCTATTTTTCCTTTTGCATTTCCCTTCCTCCTTTTCCATGACTGACTTTCTAATTTTTATAAGTTAGTACTTAATTTATATTCTTGCCCCACTTGAAGATTCTGTGGAATATTATTACTTATCCATGGGGTCATTTTTACCAGGGTCTACAGAGTGTGTTATTGCCTCATGATAATCATGCAAGATTGACTTTATCTTAAATTTTTGTAGATGAGCAACTTGAGATTTAGAGAGATTATTTATCTTGCCCCAAACCACTAGCTAGGAAGTGGTCAAGACAAAAATTAAATACAAGCGTCACTGGCTGCAAAACATCTGTGTGTATTTCCTATGAGTCATACAATGACATCAGGGTCTTTTCAAATGAGTCAGCTCTTCGCATCAGGTGGCCAAAGTATTGGAGTTTCAGCTTCAACATCAGTCCTTCCAATGAACATTCAGGACTGATTTCCTTTAGGATGGACTGGTTGGATCTCCTTGAAGACCGAGGGACTCTCAAGAGTCTTCTCCAACACCACAGTTCAAAAGTATCAATTCTTTGGCTCTCAGCTTTCTTTATCAGTCCAACTCTCATATCCATAATGACTACTGGAAAAACCATAGCTTTGATGAGATGGACCTTTGTTGGCAAATTAATGTCTCTGCTTTTTAATATGCTGTCTAGGTTGGTCATAACTTTTCTTCCAAGGAGCAAGCATCTTTTAATTGATTTTGGAGCCCCCCCAAAAATAAAGTCTGACACTCTTTCCACTGTTTCCCCATCTATTTCCCATGAAGTGATGGGACCAGATGCCATGATCTTAGTTTTCTGAATGTTGAGCTTTAAGCCAACTTTTTCACTCTCCTCTTTCACTTTCATCAAGAGGCTCTTTAGTTCTTCTTCACTTTCTGCCATAAGGGTGGTGTCATCTGCATATCTGAGGTTATTGATATTTCTCCTGGCAATCTTGATTCCAGCTTGTGCTTCCTCCAGCCCAGCGTTTCTCATGGTGCACCCTGCATATAAGTTAAATAAGCAGGATGACAATATACAGCCTTGACGTACTCCTTTCGCGATTTGGAACTAGTCTGCTGTTCCATGTCCAGTTCTAACTGTTGCTTCCTGACCTGCATACAGATTTCTGGGAAAGATTGAAGGCAGGAGGAGAAGGGGACAATAGAGGATGAGATGGTTGGATGGCATCACCAACTCAATGGACAGGAGTTTAATTAAACTCTGGGAGTTGGCGATGGACAGGGAGGCCTGGCATGCTGAAGTCCATGGGGTTGCAAAGAGTCAGAGATGACTGAGTGACTGAACTGAACTGATACAATTTGATAATCTGAGCAGCTGGTTGATATTTAAAATATATAAGAATAAATTTAAGCAAGGAGGTGAAAGTATGATGCACTGAAAAATAAATGACTTGATGAAAGAAAAAAAATAAAATAAAATAAATAAAAGGCATGAACAAAAGCCTCCCAGGAAGTAACTCTGCCACTCAACAGTTACCATATATACTTTAAATTCTAATATTTGATATACATCCCTTTTGAAATATGGGCTGCTCTCTCCATTACATGTTTTGTTGTTCAGTCACTCAGTTGTGTCCAAATCTCTGCCACCCCATGGACTGCAGCATGCCCAGCTCCCCTGTCCTTCACTATCTCCTGGAGTTTGCTCAAATTCATCTCCATCGAGTCAGTGATACTGTCTAACCATCTCATCCTCTATCATCCCCTTCTCTTCCTGCCCTCAATCTTACCCAGCATCAGGGTCTTTTCCAGTGAGTTTGCTCTTCACATCAGGTGGCCAAAATATTGGAGCTTTAGCATCAGTCCTTCCAATGAGCATTTAAGGCTGATTTCCTTTAGGATTGACTGGTTTTATCTCTTTGCAGTCCAAGGGACTCTTGAGAGTGTTTAAGTTGATGATTATTCCTTATTTTTATGGTGGTGGTTTAGTCGCTAAGGTATGTCCGACTCTTACAACCCCATGGACTATAACCTGCCAGGCTCCTCTGTCCATGGGATTCTCCACTGGAGTGGGCTGTCATTTCCTTCTCCAGGGGATCTTCCTGACCCAGGGATCGAACCCAGGTCTCCTGCATTACAGGCAGATTCTTTACCAAATGAGCTATGAGGGAAGACCTATTTTTATAGACCTGTACATAGCGTGTATGTGCTCAGTTGCTCAGTTGTGTTTGACTCTTTGCGACCCCAAAGAGTCTTTGGACTGTAGCCAGCCAGGCTCCTTTGTCCATGGGATTTTCCATGCAAGAATAAATATTGGAGTGGTGGCCACTTCCTACTTCAGGGGATCTGACCCATAAACCGAACCTGCGTCTCCTGCATTGACATGCAGGTTCTTTACCATTGAGCAACCTAGGAAGCCTACATAGCAGTTGAAGGTATATTAAATTAAATGTAGACATACTTTTAGCTGCTTGACAAAAAACTCAACTAATAGTGGCTTAAGCAAATGGAGTCAGTGGTTGCTGACTCAGTGGCTCCAGATGTCAGGGATGGCACGACTGTGATTCTTTTCACCTTTTTCTTATGATCACAAGATAACTTCCGCAGACCTCAACATCACCTCTTTTTAGGGTCAGAGGAAGGGAATGAAGCATCCTGTGCCAGTAAGATATCATTTTTATCCAAAAAAGCAAAGACATTCTAGTGAGTGCCCCTGCTTATGATGTCTGGTCATGATATCACATGGCTACATATACCTGAAAAAGAGTCTGGGAAAGTGGACATTTCTGTAATGGAGATGGAGAAGAGAGAAAAGAGGGAAGGAAGTGGCACAGTGTTGGCCTTAATGTATGCTGACTGTTTATTTCATCATTACAACTACTTTCAGAGACAGCAAATAGCATTATCTCCATTTTACAGATGACAGAAGAAATAGGTCCATGAAGTTCACATGACTTCCTAAGGTCCTGTAACAAGTTAGACCATCTGGAAGCTGAGCCTGGCTTTCCTACATTCCAGTCCAGTTCTTTACGCTCTTTCCCCAGGGAAGAGTTAGCAATTCATTGATTAATATTTTAGTGCAGCAGTTTGGAAATCCTCTTTCTTGGATGCACAAAGCTCTCAGGACAGCATGAGTGCGCGGGACTGCTGGGGTGGGCAAGAGGCTCCAAAAGCAAGAAAGGCTCCAGGTGGGTGATAAGGAAATCTTCCCAGTTTTGCTCAGCAGTGAACCCAGAATATTAATTCTAAACATAGCCTTTCTGGTTTTGCTCCAGTCCTGGGCTGAGGGTCTTGGCAGGAATCTCAGTGACACCACTGACATCTTCTCCCTTCACCTGTTTGTTCTTTGACCTAGTCTGTGGCAGGGAGTTGTGGTCTGAATTCTTCATTGATTTTGTATTGTACTGTGCTGTGCTTAGTTGCTTAGTTGTGTCCGACTCTTTGCAACCCCATTGACTACAGCCTGTCAGGCTCGTCTGTCTTGGGGATTCTTCAGGCAAGAATACTGGAGTGGGTTGCCATGGCCTCCTCCAGGGGATCTTCCCAACCTAGGGATCGAACCCAGATCTCTCACATTGTAGGTGGATTCTATATTGTCTGAGCCACCAGGGAAGCCCATGAATACTGGAGTGGATAGCCTATCCCTTCTCCAGGGGATCTTCCCGACCCAGCAATCAAACCAGGGTCTCCTGCATTGCAGGTGGATTCTTTACCAGCTGAGCTACCAGGGAAGCCTGATGCCTTAATGAGGAGATCCTCATTATTTGTCTTACCTCTTTAGAGACTTTTCACTTTTTTTATCCAAAAGTTGTTTTCTGAGTAAGGACTCTCTTTTTTGCATGAACACATTTTGTACATTTTCCTTTGGCCCACTATCCCCTTGATATCCAAGAACTCAGCATGGAAGTTCTTAGTCCTGAGTTATATGAAGAGTCCGGGCAATGGAAGGGGAAGAAGGGGGAGGTACCAGGTACTAGTTTATGTTGGAGCCTCCTCTTTATTTTTCTCAGTGTCTTCTTCATGCCTCTCTTTTGGAAATTTTCACCAGCACAGTAATTATTCATTTATATTTCACTTCCTTATTGAACACCAAGAGGCTTTTGAATCTTTGTATCCATAGAACCTTACAAGCAGAAGCATTCGGTATCTGAATGAACAGCAGAACTTGGTCTTATTGACTATTTGGTTTAAAGGTTAACCAAAGAGTCTTATTTATTTTTTGTTCATGTTGTTGAAAACAGTTATGTAATGTAATGGTTCAAGGTTTTGCCTTGGTAAGCAGAACAGTTTCAATATAAATTGTATTCAGTGCGTTTCATGTCTGTAGATTATCATTTTGAATGTCAGTTACTGCTTTCTAGTTTATCAGGTTTGTACATATAAACTATTTGTTAGGGTTGCAATTGAAAGTCTAATGAACTCAGTCATTCTCATTTTCCCTTCCTCTGTTCTTTAGTCATTTCCTTATTTTTGTTGTTAATTAACTTGCATTTATTCATTCACATGATTCCACAATAAGAGTATTTTTTAAAATGTGTAATTGAAAGTCTGCCTTCCATTTCTCATCCCTAGCCACTCAGTTTACCTCCACTAAGCAACATTTATAAGTAAGTTCTAGAATATTCTTTCAGATATTTTTTGCACATACAAATATGAATATATGTTCTCCTATTTACAAAGCTACACAAATAGCATATAGAATGCTTTTATTGTTGTTGTTCAACTGAGTGACTTAATAGACCATTTCCTTGAATAATATATAACAATTTTATCATCTTTTCTAAACAGCCTACTGATCCATTTTGTGGAAATCTCTAATTTGTTTAACCCTTTTCCCTTTTAGTGGATATTGAGATTATTTCTAGTCTTTTGCTAATATACAATCTATGCTATAAAAATATCCATACATGTTTATTCTCACATATGTAAATATGTCAGTAGGACAGATTTCATCGAAGAAAATGAAATTGCACGGTCAAAGAAGATGTACATTTATAACCTGATAAATTGCCCTCCCTGGGGTTGTACTGATTTACACTTCCACCCACAGTGTATGAGCGTTCCTATTTCTCCACACCTTCATTAGTAGTGTGTTATAAAACTTTTAGATATTGTTCAGTATGACAGGTCCAAAACATGGTATCATATTTTCCCCTTATGATTGAAGTTGAGCTTTTTTTTTTTTTAACAGGTTTAAGAAGTATTTCTATTTCCTTTTCCATGACCTGCTCTTTTTATCATTTCTTTATTTTTCTGTTAGTCTGCTTATCTCTTTCATAAAGAATTAAAGGAAATTTTATACAATTAGGGAAATTAGTTTTTTTTGTGGTAACAGTTATGAAGAGTTTCCCCATGTTTTGGTGTTTGTCTTTTTTATTCTCTTTATTATAGTTTTGGCCAGGTGCAGAAAGCAAAAAGATTAGTGTAGTCAATTAAAAAATGTATCAATATTTTCTTTTAAGACTCTGGTGTTTTTGTCACAGTTAAAAGGCTTTCCTTACCATAATAAAGAACAATATGAAAAAGAAAATACATATACATGTATAACCGGATCACTTTTCTTACACCTAAAACTAACACAATATTGTACATCAATACATCTATAAAAAGTGAATAAATAATTTAAAAGGCCTTCCTTTTAGTGAGCTTGCAAAATAATTCTTACATGGTTTCTTCTATTATGTTAGTAGTTTAGTTTCATTTTTATATCTAAATCTTTCATCCACCTGGAATTTTTCTTGATATATTTGGTGTGAAGCATCCATTCAACTTTATGTTTCTCTAGTCGGCTATTTAGTTGTCCCCAAATCATTTTTTAATAAACTGTGTTTTCCTCACTGACTTGATGGTCTGCTTTATAATAAGTGAATTTCCTGGTATGTTGGGCCTATTTGGTCTAGTCTTCTGTACGGTCCCATTGGCTTCTCAGTGAGTTTATGTCCCAGTACCACATGGTTTCAATCATTAACTTGTTTAATAATCTATCAGAACTGCTTCTCCATCTTACTCTTCCTTTTCAGAGGTTTTTTGTTTGTTTGTTTGGTGGGTTATTCTACCTATACTTACTTTTTTAACAAATACATGCCTAAACTTATTTTATTCAGAATGATTTTCATGCACCACTTCTGTGCTGAACACTGCTGTGAATTCTCTACTGAAAAGGAAACTTGATGTATAAGACACTGTCCCGAGATCAGACCAGAGAGCTTTCACCTCACTGAGGAGAAAGAGCACGTGTCGAAGGCAGCTCCCCTTCCCCCTCTGTGTGCACAAGTCTGTTCTCTGTATCTGCATCTCTGTTCCTGCCCTGCACACAGGCTCATCTGTACCATCTTTCTAGATTTCATACACACGTGTTAATACATATTTGTTTTTCTGAAGAATCGAGAGAGTAGGATTGACATATATACAGTGCCATGTGCAAATAGATAACTTGTGGGAAGCCATGTGGCACAGGGAGCTCAGCTCAGTGCTCTCTGATAACCTAGAGGGATGGGTTGGAGGGGTGGGGAGGTTCAAGGGGAGGGGGGGATATACATATAGTTCATTAAGTTCATTGCCCAGCAGAAACTAACAGGACATTGTAAGCAGTTATTCTCCAATTAGAAGGTGGCTGAGGCACTGCCGCTCAGTCCCTCACTCTCCTCGGCTGGCTAAGCTGAGGTCCTTGTACAAGCACGTGACCTGATCATGTAATGGGCCTGTGCCACCCTCTTTTTGCTGCTGACTCTTGCTACCAGGTCATCTTGGACAGTGAGCTTGAAGTAGATTGTGTGTTGGATATCTGAGCAAATGGAAAGCTTGTGATGGGATATATTTGGAGAGCATGTCCTGTTATGCCTACAAGTTACTTTACTCTGGCAAAACCATTAACCACAGCTCCAGAATTAAAGTAGATGAAACCGTCATGCTTTAGGCCCTAGAATCTTTCTTCTTTGATCAACATCAAAATGAAAAATGAATATAGAGATGGTTTAATAGCTGTCATTTTGACTACTCTAACTCCCCCACAAGTTAGCTTAAAAGAGATCATCTATGAAGGTTGGACTGTGAAGAAGGCTGAGCGCCTAAGAATTGATGCTTTTGAACTGTGGTGTTGGAGAAGACTCTTGAGAGTCCCTTGGACTGCAAGGAGATCCAACCAGTCCATTCTGAAGGAGATCAGCCCTGGGATTTCTTTGGAAGGAATGATGCTAAAGCTGAAACTCCAGTACTTTGGCCACCTCATGCGAAGAGTCGACTCATTGGAAAAGACTCTGATGCTGGGAGGGATTGGGGGCAGGAGGAAAAGGGGACGACAGAGGATGAGATGGCTGGATGGCATCACTGACTCGATGGACGTGAGTCTGAGTGAACTCCAGGAGTTGGTGATGGACAGAGAGGCCTGGCATGCTGCGATTCATGGGGTCGCAAAGAGTCGGACACAACTGAGAGACTGATCTGATCTGATCTGATGTATTATATGGGTCATATTGAATGTAATGGGAATATTTTTACAGTTGGATTTTCATTCTTGACCTGGAGTCACTTGATGAAACTTTAGAGTGTTTTCTTATTCTGGGTAGAATATTGGGTGCCTTATCATAGCTCTGAACCTGGTAAATATTATTTGACAGTTTCTAATTGACAGCCCTCACCCTTGACTCTAAAAATACTTTCTTTTCTTCCTGCTTCACAGACAGGCTTGGCTTTCCGGCTGCCCTCCACATTTGGGGTTCCTCAGGACTTGGCCCTGTGTCCTGTCCTCTTCATTTCCTCTAGTGTTTCTTTTGATCTCATAAAACTACCTAAATACTGATGCCTTCCAAATTTATTTCAATAGTCCAGAGTTCGCCTCTGAGTGACTTGCAATCCTGGCATCTATACTCAAATGGCGGTGGCCAAAACGGAACCTCCCCTGCTCCCCATGTCCAGCCCATTGCACTCAGGACGTGGCACAGACATCAACTGTGTTTGTCAGAGTAGAAGCTCGGTCATCTCTGATTCTCTTTTTTTTAATGACTCCCACATTCAGCCCATCAGCAAGTTCTAGCTAGATCTCCAAAATATTTCTCTAGTGCACCCACTGTATTCATTTCCATGGCAACCCTCACTAATCCTGGTCCAGGTCAGGGGGATAGTACCTACCAGTCAGTTGCAATAGAACTTCCTAACTAGTGTCCTCCCTTGTAAACTCTGGTTTAACCTGTAAATCACATCGCGTCGTTCCTTGCCTAACACTCTCCAGCAGATTCAGTGCCCTTGGACTGAAATCCGGCCTTGACACTATAGTCGTCAAGGTCCCACATGTCTTTCCACCCTTGTCTCTTCAAACTCATCTCCTTTCTCTCTGCCCCTTGACCTGCCACTCTGGTTTTCTTACATTTCCTTAAGCACGCTAAGCTTTTGTAGCCTATGGCCTGTACATGTGCTGTCTCCTCGCTGGAATGTTCTTCTTCTGGCGGTTTATATGACTGGCTCTTCTCTTCTTGCAGATGTTGCCGTAAGTGCCACTTCTCAAGATGACTTCCCTGATGACCACGCGTGCTGTCACCTCCAGTTATCGTTCTCTATTCATCTCTTGTTTGTTTCCTTCCTGGCGATATACACAGACATAATTACTTTAGTAAATTGCTTTACGTGTGCTTCTTTGATTTTGTTTTTCTTTCTTGGTGAAAGTTAGTTCCATGGGGCAGACTCTGTCTGCTGCAAATCCTACCTTGTGGCTAATACATGGCAGAATGCCTGGTACATAGTGGGTACTCAGTACACTGAATATTTAGTGAATAAATGAAAGAAACAAAGGAACAAGCAGCTATTCAGGATGGGGGGGTAAGTGAAGAGTAGAAGGAAATATTTCTTTCTTTAGCACTGAAGTATGTACTGTGATAAAACCAAGAATTAAAATAATTTCAGGTGTTGATTAAACCCCTGATGGTAAAAAGCAACTGCACAATAGAAAATTTCTCTGGGGACATTATTGAACATGCTGTCAAATTGCAGAATTATGCTGCTGCAATGAGTTAGCATTTAATAGGGTGTGTTCTCTACAAACTTGGAAAATATCATAGATTTATTTCACTTGTGTTCCGTGTTAGTATTCTCTTCTCCCTTGAGCGTGCTCAATTAGCATTAGGACCTGTTAAATCATTAGAGTAATCAATATTAACTGAGAAACAGCAAGGCAGTTCATTTTCCAAGTGTTTATAATTCTTTACCAGATAGATATGGAGCCTTGCAGACGAGTAGAGTGACAGTCTGACAAAGAAATCCTTATTGTCCTCTGTGGTGGCAGCTATAAGGGGCACACACAGAGATCATGGTGGGTGAGATCATCAAAAGGGGGAGACTTGAAGATTTGTCTCGGCCTAGACGGTGTCCCAAGGAAGGTGAGACTGTGGAGTTTGGTCTTAAAGGAATAAGAATTTTCTCGGTGGAAAGACTTTGCTTAAGACAGAATGGACAAAGACAGGGAAAATGATTAGGGTAGTGTGTTCTGAAATCTGCAACCAGAGGGAAATGTAAGAGGAGAAATAGGCAATGAGTTTGAAGAGACAGGCAAAACCAGATTGCTGAATTGACAGGAGGAAGGTGGCTTGGAATGGTTTTAATCTTGATAGCAATAGGATTATACAATTTCCATTTTCAGGAGGTCTCCAGTAGGAGAAATCTGGTTGTAGAGGTAAAAGGCATGGAAGAGGTCCTCCTGGAAAGTACAGAAAGAAGAATCAGAGATGAAGCTCACTAGAGAAGGGGCTCATGAATGGTTGTAAGGGGAAAGGGAAATGAGATAGATTCTTCAGAATGGCAGCAATTTTTTTAAAAAAACAATGTCACACAAGCCAAGAGAAGAGATCTTTTTTAGAAAGGAAGAAATGATTAATATCAGATCAAGTGAGATAAAGATTAAGTTGGAAGAACTAGAGTTCATGATGAAGGTGTTTTGACTGACCCTTAGGCAGAGCTGTATTGGTAGAATAATGGGTGATGAGGATGAAAGCCCCACGGAGGTGTTGGAGCTGAAAGAAAAGTTAGGAAATGAAGACTGCTTAGGGCAGACACAGCCGGTGGGGACTCTGTGTTGAAGTAAAGTCATTCAGTCGTGTCTGACTCTTTGCGACCCCATGGACTGTAGCCTACAAGGCTCCTCTGTCCATGGAATTTTCCAGGCAACTGGAATGGATTGCCATTTCCTCCTCCAGGGGAATCTTCCCGACCCAGGGATTGAACCCGGGTCTCCCGCATTGCTTTACCATCTGAGCAACCAGGGAAGCCCTTGTTTGTGTTGCTCTGATTTTAATGAACAGCGGGGATTTGAATTTGCTTGTATCGTCTGCTGAGAGGGAGAAAGCACAGGAACTGGAGGGGAACTGGATTTCAGTGGAACACTGCTGTAAATAGGTGGAACAGAAGAGAGTGCAAATAAGGAGAAAAGGATGAGATGTAGGTGAGCTTGTGGCTGAAGTATAAAATGGAGGTATTTCTGATACTGAGGGCAAGTGTACTGACAGAAACAAAGTTGGCTCTGCAGGGAAAAGACTCCTGTCTGGAGCAGAAGCTGTAGGGGTCGGGGGATGATGGCAGAGACGCTGAGGGTTCAGCTGGCACTGAAGGCACGTGCCTGTGGTGGGCCCAGCCCACCTGCATGACCCGATGGAAAGTTACCGGGGCAGGCCCACCGGAACACGAGGGAAAAGGCTGCTGAGGACTCCGGCGGCACGGTGGCTGCGGTGCTGGGAAGGAAGGAGTGAATCAGCCTCCTTAGGGAAGTGAGCAGGGAGGGCGATGGGAAGGCCTGGGAAGAGGGGGTAGCCTGCGTGAGGTCAGGGGACCAAGTGCTCTGGGAGTGATGGGGGAGGATCGGGAGAAATAGGAGCCTGGAAGTAACGTCAGCATTATACATCGCTTTACCGCTCACCTCAGAAGGCACTCATTCTGCACTGATGCTGCTATTGCCCAGAAGGGCGTGGGGAAAGCCTGTCTTGGAATCGTGCTGAGAATCTGTAGCACAGCTTCTGTCTATCCGGTGTCTTGGTGCTTATGACTCCTTTTGAGGGTGGAATTGATTGGTTTCCAAGTCATTCAGAGCCATGTTTGGTGAAGAAAGGAGACAAACTGGGTAATATCATTTTCAATAGAAATGGAAATGTAGACTTAAATAACAGTATTGTTTTTCTTACGTGACTTACACTGGCCCTTGATAGCTCTTTACCAAGAGTAGTGATAGCGTCTCTAGAATGTATGGAGCCTCTCAAAGGAGCTAGTTGGAGGAAGACATCCTTTTGGACATAAGCATCAAGAGATTTTGGGTTCACATTCCTGAAAAGTTAGAGAGTATCCTGTAAATACTCACTGATAAACAGTTTAGAAGGCTTCTACCATTGTATCTATACAATCTTTTGTATATTAGTGAAGTCTTTTATGCCACTGTGGTATTGAGAGTGGTGAACTGCATAAGAATATTTCTGTCACCAACTTCATGGCTTTATTTATGATCTGTTTCTTTCTTGGAAACTGGAAAGTCTAATTTTTACTGTCTCTTAGCATTTATTTATCAAACCCTCTGAGTTCCCTAGGTAGAAAGTTAATGATAAAGGCATACAGAAAACTATATGTTGCCATAATTTGTTGAAAACTTGATAAGAGATCCTGCTTATTCTCCAACTTTTTTGAAGTACCAGAAACAAGTGATCATTTGGTCCTCAAATTCCTGTCCTTGCAAGCAGCACCGATGGCAGTGTTTGGATAACAGTATGGGCAGTAGCTGTGACCTGCAGGACAATTAACTTAGAATGGGAATTTGTTACCATCTAAGTGTTGGGTGGAGGAGGAGAACTTGGCAACCCATTCCAGTAGTCTTGTCTGGAGAATTCCATGGACAGAGGGGCCTGGCGGGCTACAGTCCATAGGATTGCAAAGAGTCGGACACGACTGAAGCAACTTAGCAGGCAAGTGGTGGGGAGATGACTATTTTGACTCCAGAGGAGAAGAGATCATAGAATCCAATCATCCTGAAGATCTGCTCAGCCAACTTCCTTTGCAACTCACTTACCTGAGAACGCACTGTTCTCACTTGGGTTGCTTTCATCTCATGCTTTCTACAGAAATTGGCTACCTACCAAAAGGCAAAGAATATGTCATCTCTCTCAGTGGGAGAGCACTGTTGGCATTCTGGGCAGACAGGTCTGTTTTGTGCGTGGGACTCTCAGAACTACAGCGAGCTTGGCACCACTGGCTTCCTGGCTGTAAATGCCAGTAGCCTTCACAAGCCACTGTGACAGTCAGAAATGATGCCTCTGGCTGTTTATGATCTAGAGCCTGGGGGACTTGTTTACAGAACAGCCAGGGAAGACAGGAAACATTCTTTTCTGTTCCTTTTATCGTCTATCTTCTTTTTCTTTCTTTTCGTTCATTGTGGAGTGAGGAATGACAGAAGTAGGGGAAAGGAACCTTTATTATAGAAAGAAAGATGGAAAACAAATTAATAATCCAAGGGAAGGCTTCGGGAGAGCAGAGAGAATGAGGTAAAATATACAGCAGTAGCAAGGAAGCTGGGAGAAAGGTTTTTGCCACATTTGTCTGTGGTCCCTTGTGATTTTCTTTCAGAAGCCAAAAATAAGATTATCTGTAAGAATGCTCCTGTATTGTTGCATTAGAGGGTATACCCAATTGCCCAGGCACTGTAAATAAATTTCACTGAGAATATGGCTAGAATTGCACAAGGTTTCAATCCAGATCCTCAAGGAGAAGAACAGCTTGTTACAAGTCTTTCTGACTTCATCTAAGGCGGGGGGCGGTGGGGGGCTACATTTCTGATAGGCCCCAGTCCCTTATTTTTAAATGATATCACTGACATGATTATACAGGAGCACAGACTCCAAAATAGCTTCAGCTCCTGTCTAGTGAGTTTGTAATCTTAATTTTTACAAAATAAAGTTCTTCTGTGCCAATGCCATTTTCTTAAAATAGTGTACCTGGCTACTAGCATTTAGAAGTTAAGACCTAGCGCTCGCCATGATTGCTTAAAGTCACCTGTGATGTATTTTAAAAATCTGCACTAACACTTGTGGACCATTCATGCCATACTGAAGCTGATTTTCTACTTTATTTTTTCAGTTGTTCATGGTGGACAATGGAGCAGATGACTGGAGAATAGCCATGACTTATGAGCGTATTTTCTTCATCTGCTTGGAAATACTGGTGTGTGCTATTCATCCCATACCTGGGAATTATACGTTCACATGGACGGCCCGGCTTGCCTTCTCCTATGCCCCATCCACCACCACCGCTGATGTGGATATTATTTTATCTATACCAATGTTCTTAAGACTCTATCTGATTGCCAGAGTCATGCTTTTACATAGCAAACTTTTCACTGATGCCTCCTCTAGAAGCATTGGAGCACTTAATAAGATAAACTTCAATACGCGTTTTGTTATGAAGACTTTAATGACTATATGCCCAGGAACTGTACTCTTGGTTTTTAGTATCTCATTATGGATAATTGCCGCATGGACTGTCCGAGCTTGTGAAAGGTAAGTTTGTTTCTTTTCCTGAGAACATAATTTGCCTTATAGTGTCCTTAAAAGTGGGAGAAAGAACACATTTTAGACCAGAAACATGTAGAGACTTACGCTTGAAAATGTGGGGTTCTATTATGAGCTTCTTTTAAATGAATGAGAAAGAACTTTTCTTAAGATACTTCGCATACAGCAATGGCTTGATGATTATGTATTTTTCTTTCTAATCTGACCAGTTTTCAGTAGAGGGCTGCCTTTTGCTGCCTTTATAATCAAAACTTGGAGACCTTCACATTGTGTAGGAGACTTCTATCAGAAATGCTTGTCTAATGGTAATACTGAGTCATTTGGTGCCTCTTTGGTTATAGTGTTGATTATTATTGAGACAAGTGGGGATGCCTCAAAGTGCTTTGCTGATTGTAGTGCCTACTTTTAATAGTGTTCATGTGATTACAGATAAGGGGCTTATAGGTGTATATTTGGTTTTATTGAACTCTCAACAGTTAGTGAGAAGGGTCCATGTGTATTTCATATATTGTCTGAAGAGCTCTGGTAGTGCAGAGCTAGATGCAATCTCAGAACTGCTTGGCGAGTCTGGGTTCATCAGTTAGAGCATCTGCAATATTAACCTTGCCATTTAACAAACAAGCAAAAATAGACTTGTTACGTAAATGGGAGGAACTGGAGAGGGAATCTATTGTGACCTTGGTGAAGAAAATTCCAGTTGGAATTAGCAATAGACATATAGCAAGGACTTAGAAGTTTATAGAACTATTAAATATTGGGATGTTGGTGTTTGTAGTAACTAGGTATTTTTAAATTTAGCTTTTGAAAGAAACTAAAATGTACACATACAAATACGTACAAATAGTTTAACAAAGAAAAATATCTGTATGAAAACTGTTGCAAAAATAACAAGCCCAGAACACACCTCCCCCATTTCTTCTTTCCAGAAGCAATCACTTTAAATTCATTTAGCCATTTCTTTGTTAACTACTTTCCAAAGTTCCAAATGATATTGCTTATACTGCTGCTGCTGCTGCTAAGTCACTTCAGTCGTGTCCGACTCTGTGCGACCCCGTAGACGGCAGCCCACCAGTCTCCCCCGTCCCTGGGATTCTCCAGGCAAGAACACTGGAGTGGGTTGCCATTTCCTTCTCCAATGCATGAAAGTGAAAAGTGAAAGTGAAGTCGCTCAGTCGTGTCCGACCCTTAGCGACCACATGGACTGCAGCCCACCAGGCTCCTGTGTCCAAGGGATTTTCCAGGCAAGAGTACTGGAGTGGGGTGCCATTGCCTTCTCTGGCTTATACTGCTACCTCTAGATTTTTCATCTAGATTTTTCGGGAAGTTGGGGTTTTAGTTTTCTTTCACTTTCATGTACACATTGCTTTCCTGACTCTTCCCCCACAAAAAGTAATTTTTCTTCCCAGTAAGTTACATAAACACCAATCATCTATATTCCATAGTTACATCATCATTATTATTACTGGGTGAGCTGCACTTGTAGTTGAACTACATGGTATATTATAATCATTTTGCCTTTTCTGCACATCCTTTTATTTTCTTTGAAATTAATAATCACCTCTTTTTTTTTACTTAGTTTTCTTAGTTTTTTATTTAATTAGATATCTTCGTTTTTGCTAATTTTCTATATACTTACCACTAAGTCATATCTAAATCCTTCTACATTATTTACATATAATTTTACTAGATTTATATATATATTAGGGGAAATCTATCAATTTTGCTTCAAACTTGAATGTCTGGGGACTTTCTAAACTGCTTGTCAGTCAAAGTGGAAGTTTCCTTTGCTTTATTTGTATGTTGCATATCTTTTTTCTTGAACCTCATTTTTCCCTCTTTCTTCACTTATTCCCTCATTTTAACAAAATTCATCTTCCAGTAGCTTCTGAGGAAAGGTGGTGGGTGAGATATTTTTTTGAGACCTTGCAGGTATGGCAACTTCATTCGTCTCCCTTGCTGGATGGAAAGCTCTAGTTTGAAAAGCATTTCTCTTGGAACATTGGGGACTTCACTTCCTTCTGACATCCAGGGTGCAGCAGTCTGATGCTGTTCTCATTTTTTAATCTTCTTTTTTTTGACGGAAAATTTTAGGATCAGTGATCTAAAATTTCAGCAGGGTATGCATGCTCAGTCACTCAGTCGTGTCCAGCTCTTTGTGACCTTATGTACGGTAGCCTTCCAGGCTCCTCTGTCCATGGGATTCTCCAGGCAAGAATACTGGAGTGGGCTGCCATTTCCTTCTCCAGCACAAGGGTATATCATGGTGTAATTATTCTATTTTAATGCATTGAGCCTGTCCAATCTTGGAATTAATCTCCTTCAGTTCTTGGAAATTTTCTTGAATTATTTAATAATTTTTGTTCCTCTTTTTTGTTGTGTAGATATTGGTCCTTCTCTATGAGTTCTATAATTTTCTTATTTCCCTAAGTGTTGTTTTCCACCTGTTTTTGCTTCATATATAGAAGATAATCTCAATTTTTCTTTCAAGGTCTTTCTTTTGGAATTTTATTTCTTCTTTACTATATATTAATATCCATTGTCTCATATTTAATCTTCAAATACCCATTTTTAAACTAGCATCATGCTTTTTTATTCATAAATGTACTGTTTTATTTCTTTAGATATGTTAATGATAATCTTTAATATTTTTTCTCTTTGTGTAGTTTCTGTTTCACTGGAGATGTACTTTTCTGGGTTTTCGTTTGTTTGTTTTTGTTTTGGCTTCAGTCTCTTTTAGAAGCTTTCCTTCAGTATTTAAGTAACTTTAGCAGTCCCCTTATATCTAAGATTGAGGAACTAAAGACCTGATTAGAAGCTTTCTGTACAGATCTAGAACTTGTCAACCATGGACTTCACTACATGGTGATTAGGGTGGGAGCGTAGAACATTGATTTCAGTATCTTTTCTCTGAATAATCCAACTGACTCATGGGTAACCTGTTTTAAAAGTGAAAAGTGAAAGTGTTAATCCCGTCCAACTGTCTGCAACCCCATGGACTGTAGCCCGCCAGGCTCCTCTGTCCATGGAATTCTCCAGGCAAGAATACTGCAGTGGGTTGTCATTCCCTTTCCAAGGGCTCTTCGAAACTCAGGGATCAAACGCAGGTCTCCTGCAATGCAGGCGGATTCTTTACATCTGTGCCACCAGGGTACTGTCCTAATGAAGGTAGATGCCTGGGTGACAGTATTGTTGAAATTGAAAGATGGGACAGAAAGAAGAGGTTTCATTTAGTATGTGAATATAATAGTTATTTATCTTCCTAGTTGCAGTGGAGTTAGGCTGGCTCTCTCCAGTGTGTAATGCCCTGTAGTCAGCTGACAGACCTTGGGTTTTACCTCTCCAGACAAGAAACTTGCAGACTTCTGCCAGGTTGGCGAAAGGCATTACCAGCAACACAGAGTAGAAGCAGGAATCTGGGTGTCTAACTGCTTTTGTACAATATTTCAACCTGTCCTTTCACTGAAAGCTCCATCATTGTCTGCTCTCACTGAGGTACTGGTGCCGAGAATTCCTGATTCTTTGGTGTGTGTATTGAGGGAGGGGCAAGGTTGCTAGTTCTCAGTGCAGATATGGCGGCTTTCTGACCAATCCGGGTCTACAATTCTCATTTCTCAAGTCAGGTAAGCCACTTACCATTTGTCAGTTGGCTTTCTAGCTACTTTATTACCGTCTTGTCACTTATAACCCATGAAGGAGTTGTGCTTTTTTGTTTGCTGTCTAGTCATTTTAAGAGGGTTTAGGGAGGGAGCTGAGGCCTGTGTGTTTGTTGAGTCCACCTGCTTTTATGAGAAATTCCCTAGTGACTAGGTTTTATTACTAAGTATCTGAATCTTTTTTAAAACTTCTCTACATAAATATGATATTTGAGGGATTAAAGATTTTCCTTTTAAAGAAAGGTAGACTCCTTATGGTGTGCTTTCTTTCCTAGCAATCATGGTACTTAGAGGCTTATGATATTTTCTGGAGCAGCTGTACCTGTAACATTTGGAGAATCAATATGGTAAACTTTAATTGATATACCTGTGTGGTCTATGAAGATGACTCTTACTTTAAAGTTGTGCATAGTGTTAAAGCGTTAGTTGCTCAGTCATGTCTGACTCTTTGCGAACCCACGTACTGTAGCCCGCCAAGCTCCTCTGTCCATGGAATTCTCCAGGCAAGAATACTGGAGTGGGTAGCCATTCTCTTCCCCTGCGGACCTTCTCAACCTGGGGATCAATCCAGGTCTCCCGCATCGCAGGCAGATTCTTTACTGTCTGAGCCACCAGGGAAGCCCCAAAATGGTGCATAACAGTGTAACAGTGGAGGTAAAAGCATAGTCGAACAATATGTATGTTTAGTGCATCTGATCCCTACTGCATCTGCTTCCCAAGGGCCAGTTGCATAACATAGCTTCAGTATCCTGCACATGTCATTCATTTCCTTTTCAAAATGGTTCATCTTAACTTTTTGATCCATTGTCCCCAAATACAGAAAGCCCGAGGCAAGCTGTGTCAAATCTTTTCACATCCCGAAGTATTTGTGTTTTTTTTTAACACACTGAGGTTATTAGATGACGGACCTTCCCTGTTTTCATATAAAGAGGCACAAGAAAGCGAAAATTGTTGTTTCATATCAGGAATGAGTCTGTAGCCAAGAGTTACCTAACTAGACCAAAATCCATGGGTTGGGGAAGGGAGCAAGCCCGGACTCGTGACTCGGACACTGGGGCTTAGTATCAGCAATTTAGAGGCTGAACAACCTTGGGCCAACCAATTTGCTTCTTTCTGCCTAGGATTCCTTATTGAAAACTACATGGATTTATAAACTTTTCTCTTCCAAAGATAACAATTTATAATTGTACAAGTGTAGAGAAGAAAATCATTAACCAGTGTTGTGATAGTAGGAGATTTTCCCCATTCTGTTTTTCATTAAATTTCCCATTTTGTTGCACAGATCTCTAGACTATAACTTGTAAGATACAAAGATATTTTAAAAATTTGCTTTGTTTTCGCAAGTTAATTTTGATGTGATGTAGCCTGCATATTTCTTTTCCTTAGCTGCTTGCTTTCTGGCCTGCCTTCTTTTCCTTTGTGAAATTTGCAATACTGCAATATAATACACAACTCTCCTGTTATTTGGTTTGGAATTCGGATTTGTATGAGCTCTACCAGGCCCATCTTTGAGCCCTCCAAACATTCTTTCCATATAAAAGGATATTCACACCCAACAGAACTTCTCTTCTTAATTAGAATAACTCTAAAAATATTTTTTTTAAGGAGAGAGCTTTGGAGAGAGAGAGAGACAGGCAGATGGCTTTCTGAAGCAGTTTGTTTTGCAAACCTATCTGTCCCCTTCTACCAAGTACAGCACATATAGACGTTTCTGGAAAATGTTCTCCACTGATGAGGAGGCATCCCATAGGAGGCATCTATTCCTGACATTACTTTCCATGTACCTCTGATTTGCCTGTATTCAAGAACTTTTCCTTTTTTTCCTTTCTTTCTCCCCTCCTGCCCTCCTTCCCTCCCTCCTTTCCTCCCTCCTGCCGCTCTCGCTCTTTCTCTCTTTCTTTGATAAGAGGAAGCAGAGTGGCAAATATCTGGCATCATTTCTGTGGCCTCCATTTGTCAGGAGGAGGCTGCCTGAGACCAGATCACAGCATCCCTCTCCCTGATTCTGGTCTGGCCTTGTGTTGCGGACATCAGACCTGCAAAGAACACTCCTTTTTGAAGCACCCTGGGAAGTGTGGCCTCAGGCTGTTTCAGAGAAACTTCAGGAGCATTTGTATTAAAAGAAGTCTGTCTTCCAGAGATCATGGTCCTGAAAATTGGGATTATCCCATCCTGACTTACACTTTTTCAGACTTTACTGGCTCTGTGAAGATGGCTTAGGTAGTGTTCATCCCAAAGTGTGTTTCACTGAACGCTGTTTCAAAGGAAGATGAGGAGCTGTTTTGAAAGTGGTGGGGGCTGGATCCTGTGGGCCAGCTCTGTGCTACATAAAGAAAGGTGCATTGTAACTTTGGACACAGTTTGAGAATTTTTAAAAATATTTCTTTGTTCAATATATTCTTTTGCTTTTGGCTGCACGTTTTATAATGTGGGTGAGGGGTCAACTTTGGGGTGGAGCTGAAGAAGGGGGAAAGAAAGGTGGCAATGTTACCAAGCTGAAAAGCAACCATTGTGGAAGTCTATAATAAACTAGAGACGCTAGGAACTGTTTCTGTCACTGGAAAAGATTCCTTTAGTTAAGACATTTTAGCCAGAAACACTGTTTTTATTCAGCTCATTGTTTTATCTCTAAGAGCATTTAAGTATGCATTAACTAATAGGCACTAGTTGAGAGAAAATTTTCTAAAAATGATTTAAGAATACTTTGCTTTTTTTTTTCAAAGTGGGAAAATTGGAGAAGCAAACAATAAAATTTATTTTAAATAGCTTATTATCATCTAAACTGCATTTTAGGTGGATTAAGAATAAATTATTTCCATTACTAAAAACAGATGAAAATAAATTTGTTACTTACTTTTTAAATTATCCAAGACAACCTGAGGAATGGAGTTTCAATTGCATTTAGAATCTACCATTCAGTGTCTTAAAGGCACGTTTCATTTCTTCCATTAATCAATTTGGACTTTTTAAATTCTGGAGACAAGATCCAAGAATAAAGTAGATGATAATGCCTAAAAAAAACAAACAAACAAAAACAAACAAACAAACAAACAAAAAACACACCTCTGTCACTTATAGTTCATTTCTGTTCATTGCTTGAAGGTGATTTCTGAAATGCAATTGAAACTTACTTTATTATACTGTGGGATATTGTGGAATATCACCATCAAATCATGTCCATAATGAAACCTTGTACAACATACATTTCAGCCTGCCCAGCCTGCTGGGTTTTGTGTTTTATTTTTAATTTAATTTAATTTTATTTTTTAACTTTACAATATTGTATTGGTTTTGCCATATATCAACATGAATCTGCCACAGGTATACACGTGTTCCCCATCCTGCACCCTCCTCCCTCCTCCCTCCCCATACCATCCCTCTGGGTCATCCCAGTGCACCAGCCCCAAGCATCCAGTATCGTGCATCGAACAAGGACTGGCGACTCATTTCATATATGATATTATACATGTTTCAATGCCATTCTCCCAAATCATCCCACCCTCCCCCTCTCCCACAGAGTCCACAAGACTATTCTATACATCAGCCTGCTGTTTTTAACACAAGGATTGGTTATGTATTCAGGCATCAGTATTATGAAGGGGGACTTGCTAAGGAAAATCCTGGTAGAATTAGAATATCTTATTTTGTAACTAAACAGATTTTTATCCTTTTAGCACCAATTCATAAAGGACATCTGATTTGGGCCTCCACTTTCTATTGAATATGAACCCTGAGTATCAATCATCTAAATTTTATCCATACTAAGATAAAATGAATACCCTTATTCCTGAAAACCAAAATAACCAAATTTAGAATGGTAGTTGTTTGTGTTCTCAGTCGCTCAGTCATGTCCAGCCCTTTGCAACCCCTTGGACTGTAGCCCACCAGGCTACTCTGTCTATGGAATTTTCCAGGCAAGAATACTTAGCAGGTTGTCATTTCCTCCTCCAGGGGATCTTCCCAACTCAGGGATTGAACCTGTTTACATCTAGGAAATTAATTAACCATTGTGGACGTTACCTTTTTATAGCTAGAGGTGAACCTGTCACTCTAAAATCATATACATTTACAACTTCCTCTATATAGAGGACAATTTTACATAAAACTGAACCTGAAGTTTCAATAAGTAATAAGGTATTTAAATGGTTAAGTGATCTGTGTTCTAATTTTCCGATTTCTCGTTTCAAAAAAGTTTTCATTTGCTTTAGTTTTTCAGTATGATATAAACCAGTTTCTCAGAGAAGGCAATGGCACCCCACTCCAGTACTCTTGCCTGGAAAATCCCATGGGCGGAGGAGCCTGGTGGGCTGCAGTCCATGGGATCGCTAAGAGTCAGACATGACTGAGCGACTTCACTTTAACTTTTCACTTTCATGCATTGGAGAAGGAAATGGCAACCCACTCCAGTGTTCTTGCCTGGAGAATCCCAGGGATGGGGGAGCCTGATGGGCTGCTGTCTATGGGGTCGCACAGAGTTGGACACAACTGAAGTGACTTAGCAGCAACAGCAGCAAACCAGTTTCTCAAGAACAGAGGTAGATGGGATCTGAAAGTCTCATTTGTTCTATTTATTTATCTTTATTATTTAAATAAGATCACATGTAGGGGAGTGCAAAGTGAGAAGCTACATAGAACACAAGCTTGTTTTCCTGATCTTCCACATGTGATTTAGTTTTTACATCTTTAGGAAATCATCCAGAGGCCTATCCTTTTTCAAGCCCTGATCCCCAGAGATGCCTCAATTCCTGTTGATTTACTTAAATTTGAAACAAGTTACCTGTGATCAATTTTCTTTGATAGTTGTAGAAGTAGTCATAAATGAGGCATCACAGTGCTTAGGAAGCATCCTGCCAGCACCTTGATTTATTGCCATATCCTGGATAATTAGATTATTTTTCACCACTTAAGTTTCAGCTGTTGCCAAGTAAACTAAGCATTTCATCAATGGGTTTGTAATCTGTGGTTGATGGTAATGTAATACTTTGTAAACTTATACTTCCAGGGTCTGATTCATACATACGGATATAGCATTTTCAGGCTCATAAGTGAGTCACAACTCTAAAATGGGCCCTTTCAAGTTATAAAAGTCGGCAGTTTGAAAGCATTCATCGTGCATCTGTGCCTCACAAAGCATCAATGCTCAGTATAATGTTTGCCAAATAGATTGGTTGTTAAAGTCTTACAGAAAGAAAGCCAGAACTCTCTCCAACTCGATTTTATCTTTATTCCTATGTAGATAGGATTTGTCTTTAGGTGTGTCTTCTGAGATAACAATGAGGATTAATATTTGTTTGCAAGGTCCTTTGAGATCCTGGTCTGATTGAGTACAGTTTGAAAATACCAGCAGTGTTCAAGCAGAAACAAATGAGAAGCCGAGCAGCTCAGCAATCCAACCTCGCAATCCAGTCACCTCATCTCAGTCCTTGTATCCTGACATTCTTTCCAATGTCCAGATTCTATGCACTATGCATTCTGAGTGTCTTCCCATTTTGGAAAACCCTTTGGTCATCTGTATATAGTACATTATGCAGAGTGTGTGTACACAGTTCTGGGCAAAGTCCTTCTTCTCTCCAGCTTCAGAACCACCATGCCAGATAAAAAGAAAGATTGTAAAGTCTAAATGTAGATGTCCTGACAGTCAAGCTGTTGTGTCTTTAAGAAAATTAGTGTATTTCTTAGACATCCAGTGGGGCTTGTTTGGCAAAAGCACAAGTGTTCTCTTCTTGCCTATAGGATTGTCTATGTTCTGTTTCCTTTCAAACTTCATATCCTTTATTTATCTTTTAATTGTAGCTTTTTAAAACTTCATTTTATTTTATATTAGAGTACACCTGATTTACAATATTGTATTTGTTTCAGGTGTACAGCAAAATGATTAAGTTATATATATATAATATATATATATATTCTTTATCAGATTCTTTTCCCATATAGGTTATTATAGACTGTTGAGTAGAGTTCTTTGTACTATACAAGTCCTTGTTATCTGTCTTATATATAATAATGTATATATATTGATCCCAAACTCTGAATTTATCCCTCCCCCCATCTTTTTCTTTGGTAAGTGTAAGTTTGTTTTCAAAGCCTGAGTCTGTTTCTGTTTTGTAAATAAGTTCATTTGTATAATTTTTTAGATTCCACTTATAAGTGATATCATGTATTTGTTTTTCTCTAATTTCACTTAGTATGATAATCTCTAGGTCTATGCACATTGATGCAAATGGCATTATTTCATCCTTTTTATGACTAATATTCTATTGTATACATGTACCACATCTTCTGTATTCATGTGTTAGTCATTCATTTGTGCCCAACTCTTTGTGACCAGACACATTAAAAAATATTAAAAAAGCTAAGATCATGCCATTTGGCCCCATTACTTCATGGCAAATAGAAGGAGAAAAGGTGGAAAGCCTCCCTGTCCATCACCAACTCCCAGAGTTTACTCAAACTCATGTCTATTGAGTCAGTGATGCCATCCAACCATCTCATCCTCTGTCATCCCCTTCTCCTCCTGCCCCCAATCCATCCCAGCATCAGGGTATTTTCCAGTGAGTCGGTTCTTTGCATCAAGTGGCAGAAGTATTGGAGTTTCAGCTTATTTTTGTTACCTAATCATATAATCTTTCTAGTGAGTTTCAGGTGGTCTTGTTTTAATTTACAGTTCTCTAATGGTTAGTGATGATGAACATCTTTTCATGTGATCACCAGCCATTTGTGTATCTCTTTTGTTAAAATATCTGTTTAGTCTTAACATTTTTAGAACTGGGTCATTTATCTTATTAAATTGTAAGAGGTCTTTATATATTCTAGCTTCTGGTTCTTTATCAGCTATATGATTGGCAAATATTTTCTGTGGCTTCTCTTTTCATTTTCTTTACTGTTTTTCTGAACACACTGAAACCTTGTCCATTTGCCTTTCTCTAAATCAGCCTTGCCTCCCAAAGCCTTACAAGATGAAAGCCACCTACACATACCCAGTGGACTGTGAACTCTTTGAAGAGACTTGAATCTCTTGTTAAGTTTCCTGTTTCATGTGATTCTCCTTCCTGCCCTTTTCCTACCCTGAAGTCTTGCTTTTCTAGTAACCACTATTTTCTAGTAACAGGAAACAGAGATGGAAGCAAAGGAGATTGTTTTTTCAGCTCAACTTAAATACTTTTCTAGTTCTTGCATTGCTTTGATAATTGTAGTAGCTATGAAAAATGAAGTCTGAACACTATCTGTCATTTTTGCACTTAAGGTGAAGATGTTCCTCACTTGATACTCCCCTTCCTAAGTTGAGGCAACAATTTGATTTAATTAATCCACAGCTCTCTTCATGACCAAAGGCAAGCATCTGTAACATGCCTGAGCCTGTTTTAAGGATGTAGGTAAAGATTGTTAAAAACCAGTCTCCCCCTCTTCTTTGTATGACCTTGCTAGATTTTATGACAGTCCATAGTCATGACTTTGAAACAGTGATGCTCTGGCTATGGGCTACCTGACCAGATGACTCTTGTTTGATTGTTCTTCCGAGTGTAAATCATAGGGACATGGCAATTGACATTCCACACTCGGAACTTCACAGTGGCTCAGGGGCAAAATATTTTTGAGTGACTAGTACCCAGTGCCTTTACATTGAGGTTTCTTATAGATCTCACATTCTAAAAGTTTGTCTGTGTTACGTAAAATGTACTCTATTGAAGCCATATCTCCCGTGTCTCCTGCATGTGCAAGAGAATTCTTTACCACTGGCACCACCTAGGAAGCCCTAACAGAAGATGCAATTTAAAAATAAGTTTTAGCAGACTTTGTGATATCTATTGGAGAAGGAAATGGCACCCCACTCCAGTACTCTCGCCTGGAAAATCCCATGGATGGAGAAGCCTGGTAGGCTGCAGTCCATGGGGTCGATTGTTGTAGCTTTAGAACCCCTCACGAAACTCATGTAACTAGCTCATGTAAGAATGATAGCCTGCAAATACGAAAGCCACAGTGAAAGGCACAATGTATGCAAATTGAGTTGGATTTGCAGAAAATATCTTTGCCAGTGTTCACAGTGGAAACTTAAATTCAGTAACTTTCTTGATTTAAAGAAATGGTACCCAATATTTCATGTGATTGGGCGTATTAGAGATCATATGCACTCTGTTTTTGAATAAAACTGGGGGGAGGCTCTGTATCAGTGGAGAATTATCCTGAATCTTCACTTATTACTTTGAGGTGGTTTTATGCTTTTATCCCAGAAAGCCTTACTAAATGAAGCATCAAGTACAGAAAGATCAGCTTTGATCAGTAGTTTTAATCTGGTTTAGTGGTGGCCAGCGCTTAGAATTTCTGGCTTGTTCTATGTCTGAAAAGGGATGAATTTCTTAGAGTTACTTCGCTACTGTTATTATGGTAGTCTGTCTACTGTGCTTTCTAGTAGTTAGTCAGGCGTTTTTTTTAATAAGTTCTAAGAAGCTCAGAGGTGTCACTATGAATTAAGAGGCCACTCTGTCAAGTTTTGTATTCCTGTTTAAGGAGTCTTCATTTCTGAAATACTGATATTTTTTGTTCCTCTGCTCATCCACCATCCATGCGTGTATCATTGGGATCCCTGTTCTTTAATCCTCCTGAGGTCATTGACATTTCTCATGATGGAGCGCGTATTTGGGTAGAGGTGTGGTAGTGGGTGGCTGGATGGCAAAAGGGACTCAAGGTGCCTTGTTAGACAGGTTTGATGTGGTCTTGAGGAAGAACGAAAAAGGGATTGTAGTTATTTGTCTTTGGTATAATATGAGCAAAACTTTTACCTGGTCCTGCTTAGGTGAGGGGATGAGTTTTCTCTCCAGTTTAAAGGTATTCTTTGAGCACCTGTGGTATTCTATATTCTGTGCAAATGGGTGTAGTTATAAATGCCCCAGCTGAGCTCAACTTCTCAAGAATAAAAACCAGATCTAGTACCACCTTGAGCCCCTAGTCCAGAGCCCTATAATATCTGGGTCAGAGGAGACCTTACAAGTCATCTAATTCTGTCAGGTCAAGATTGATACCACTACCATCTCCCCATGAAGACTTATAAATGATTCCATGCAAATGTTTACCCATGAGTCAGGACAACAGAAGGCTATTTTGGAACACTGCATGAGTGACTTCATGTATTAAAGCTGAACCCTAGAAGAGTCACTTTGAAAAATACTACTAATGGGAATAATGTCTGTTCAATGTAGAAAAGAATTTGTATGTCTTTATTTTATCATCTTCTAAAAATGGGTTCAATGGCAAGAGCTTTACTGGTTAGTAAGTTAAAAGGGGTTAATGAGGAACTCTGTTAATTTGAAATTTCTTTCAAGCAGGGGCAAAAATAGCATTTGGTGAACTTTTGAAGCGGGCAGAGACATTGGTCTTGGAAATCTGAAACCTCCCTTGTGTGCTGGACGGGCAGGCAGACGGCCGCATGGAATCATGACAGGCCTGGCACAGTTCTGCTAGCAACGCCTCTCCGTGTTCAGCCTAGAAGGGTCTTCATTGACTCTGCTGGAGCCACAGACTTCTGATAGAGTTTCTCAGTTGTTGATCTTGGGTGTTGCTTTAGGGGTTCTCAGCACCTGTGTGGCTCTGAGCACTGGCTGGGGTTTGCCAAGGGAAGGCAGAGGGAACCCACCCAAGGTGACATTAGTGAGAGAACTCCACGGTGCAGAGAAACCCTGGCACAGAAATGCGTCTGCCTTCTACAGCATTCCATCTTGCCTTTCATGAAGACCACTGCTGTTCTCCCTGCCACTCCACCGCATGCCCACAGCATGCTCCATGTCATGGGCACTCCCGAAAGCCTCCTGAACATGTATCCATACATGTTCCATACATGAAAGTATCCATACATGACTAATATAAACACCCTAGTCCCACTCCTGTGAGGAATGCCTACAGCAAGTTCTACTCCCCCTGGTCTGTGGAACTTCCCAGAATCCTGACCACAGCCTTCCAGAAAGAAGTCTCATGAGTTTTGAAACACCAGGATTTGGTTCCTTGTAAGGATTCTATTTTCAGTAAGAACAATACAGAAGTCTAAGTAAGCCCTTTGAAAGATAACATGACCCTTTGTCATAGCCCTTTATCTAGTTTGAGTTTTATTGGAGGTCTGATCTGGATTGTGACTATCGCTCAGTCCTGTCTGACTCTTCGCAACCCCATGGACTGGTTTCCAAGCCAGAATACTGGAGTGGGTAGCTTTTCCCTTCTCCAGTGGATTTTCCCAATCCAGGAATCGAACCAGGGTCTCCTGCATTGAGGGCACATTCTTTACCAACTGAGCTATCACTGAAGTCATGAAATTAAAAGACACGTGCTCCTTGGAAGAAAAGCTATGACCAATCTAGACAGCATATTAAAAAGCAGAGACATTACTATGCCTACAAAGGTCCACCTAGTCAAAATATGGTTTTTCCAGTAGTCATGTATGGATGTGAGAGTTGGTCTATAAAGAAAGTGGGAAAACTGGTCAACCACCTGTAAAAGAATGAAACTAGAACAGTTTCTAACACCATACACAAAAATAAACTCAAAATGGATTAAAGATCTAAACGTAAGACCAGGAACTATAAAACTCCTAGAGGAGAGCATAGGCAAAACACTCTCTGACATAAATCACAGCAGGATCCTCTGTGACCCATCTCCCAGAATATTGGAAATAAAAGCAAAAATAAACAAATGGGACCTAATTAAAATTAAAAGCTTCTGCACAACAAAGGAAACTATAAGCAAGGTGAAAAGACAGCCTTCAAAACGGGAGAAAATAATAGCAAATGAAGCAACTGACAAACAACTAATCTCAAAATATACAAGCAACTTCTGCAGCTCAATTCCAGAAAAATAAACGACCCAATCAAAAAATGGGCCAAAGAACTAAATAGACATTTCTCCAAAGAAGACATACAGATGGCTAACAAACATGTGAAAAGATGCTCAACATCACTTATTATCAGAGAAATGCAAATCAAAACCACAATGAGGTACCATTTCACACCAGTCAGAATGGCTGCGATCCAAAAGTCTACAAGCAATAAATGCTGGAGAGTGTGTGGAGAAAAGGGAACCCTCCTAACACTGTTGGTGGGAATGGAAACTAGTACAGCCACTATGGAGAACAGTGTGGAGATTCCTTAAAAAACTGGAAATAGAACTGACTTATGACCCAGCAATCCCACTACTGCGCATACACACCAAGGAAAACAGAATTGAAAGAGACACTTGTACCCCAATGTTCATCACAGCACTGTTTATGATAGCCAGCACATGAAAGCAACCTAGATGTCCATCAGCAGATGAATGGATAAGAAAGCTGTGGTACATATACACAATGGAGTATACTCAGCCATTAAAAAGAATACATTTGAATCAGTTCTAATGAGGTGGATGAAAATGGAGCCTATTATACAGAGTGAAGTAAGCCAGAAAGAAAAACACCAATATAGTATCAGTTCAGTTCAGTTCAGTTGCTCAGTCGTGTCCAACTCTTTGCAACCCCATGAATCGCAGCACGCCAGGCCTCCCTGTCCATCACCAACTCCTGGAGTTCATTCAAACTCACGTCTACCGAGTCAGTGATGCCATCCGGCCATCTCATCCTCTGTCGTCCCCTTCTCCTCCTGCCCCCAATTCCTCCCAGCATCAGAGTCATTTTCAATGAGTCAACTCTTCGCATGAGGTGGCCAAAGTACTGGAGTTTCAGTTTTAGCATCATTCCTTCCAAAGAAATCCCGGGGCTGATCTCCTTCAGAATGGACTGGTTGGATCTCCTTGCAGTCCAAGGGACTCTCAAAGAGTCTTCTCCAACACCACAGTTCAAAAGCATCAATTCTTTGGCGCTCAGCTTTCTTCACAGTCCAACTCTCACATCCATACATGGCCACAGGAAAAACCGTAGCCCTGACTAGACGGACCTTTGTTGGCAAAGTAATGTCTCTGCTTTTCAATATGCTATGTAGGTTGATCATAACTTTTCTTCCAAGGAGTAAGCGTCTTTTAATTTCATGGCTGAAGTCACCATCTGCAGTGATTTTGGAGCCCCCAAAAATAAAGTCTGACACTGTTTCCACTGTTTCCCCATCTATTTCCCATGAAGTGATGGGACCAGATGCCATGATCTTCGTTTTCTGAATGTTGAGTTTTAAGCCAACTTTTTAACTCTCCTCTTTCACCTTCATCAAGAGGCTTTTTCGTTCCTTTTCACTTTTTGCCATAAGGGTGGTGTCATCTGCATATCTGAGGTTATTGATATTTCTCCCGGCAGTCTTGATTCTAGCTTGTGCTTCTTGCAGCCCAGCATTTCTCATGATGTGCTCTGCATAGAAGTTAAATAAGCAGAGTGACAATATACAGCGTTGACGTACTCCTTTTCCTATTTGGAACCAGTCTGTTGTTCCATGTCCAGTTCTAAGTGTTGCTTCCTGACTTGCATACAGATTTCTCAAGAGGCAGGTCAGGTGGTCTGGTATTCCCATCTCTTGAAGAATTGTCCACAGTTTATTGTGATCCACACAGTCAAAGGCTTTGGCATAGTCAATAAAGCAGAAATAGATGTTTTTCTGGAACTCTCTTGCCTTTTCGATGATCCAGAGGATGTTGGCAATATGGTCTCTGGTTCCTCTGCCTTTTCTAACAGTATTCTAATGCATATATATGGAATTTAGAAAGATGGTAATGATAACCCTGTATGCGAGACAGCAAAAAAACACAGATGTATAGAACAGTCTTTTGGACTCTGTGGGAGAGGGAGAGGGTGGGATGATTTGGGAGAATGGCATTGAAACATGTATAATATCATATATGAAATGAATCACCAGTCCAGGTTTGATGCAGGATACAGGATGCTTAGGGCTGGTGCACTGGGATGACCAAGAGGGATGGTACATGGAGGGAGGTGGGAGGGGGGTTCAGGATGGGGAACATGTGTACACCCATGGCAGATTCATGTTGATGTATGGCAAAACCAATACAATATTGTAAAGTGATTAACCTCTAATTAAAACACATAAATGTATATTAAAAAATAAAGCTGAGTGGCGAAGAAGTGATGCTTTCAAAGTGTGGTGTTGGAGAAGACTCTTGAGAGTCCCTTGGACTGCAAGGAGATCCAACCAGTCCATCCTAAAGGAAATCAGTCCTAAATATTCATTGGAAGGACTGATGCTAAAGCTGAAACTCCAATACTTTGGACACCTGATGCGAAGAACTGACTTACTGGAGAAGACTCTGATGCTGGGAAAGATTGAAGGCAGGAGGAGAAGGGGACGACAGAGGATGAGATGTTTGGAAGGCATCACTGACTTAATGGACATGAGTTTGAGTAAGCTCCAGGAGTTGGTCATAGACAGGGAAGCCTGGCGTCCTGCAGTCCGTGGCATCACAAAGAGTCTGACACGACTGAGCGACTGAACTGGTCTGGATTGGTCTTTGTCTTAATGGCTGCTTCTTGTTGATCATTTTGTATAGGGTCATATATTAGGATGAGTTGAGGAAATGGATATATTCTCAGGGTGCTGAGATATTTCAAGCAAGGTTTTGTAAACTATGGTCCATGAGTCAGATTTGACCCACTGCTTGTTTTCAAACAAACCACAATAAGAACAGTTTTTACCTTTTTAAATCACTGACTTGGGAGTATTGTATGACAGAGACCATATGTGGTTTGCAAAGTTTATAACAGTTACTATCTAGCATTTTATAAAACAAGTGTACTGCCTACCAACCCCCTTTTTTAAAAATTTGTTGTTGTTTAGTCACTCAGTCGTGTTCGACTCTTTGTGACTCCATGGACTCTGCAGCATGCCAGGCTTCCCTGTCTTTCACTATCTCCTGGTGTTTGCTCAAACTCATGTTATTGAATTGATGATGCCATCCAACTGTCTCATCCTCTGTTGCCACCTTTTCCTTCTGCCCTCAATGTTTCCCAGCATCATGGTCTTTTTCAATGAATTAGCTCTTCCCATCAGGTGGCCAAAATATTGGAGCTTCAGCTTCAGCATCAGTCCTTCCAATGAATTTTCAGGGTTAATTTCCTTTAGGATTGACTGTTTTGATCTCCTTGCTGTCCAAGGGACTCTCAAGAGTCTTCTCCAGCACCACAGTTCAGAAGCATAAGTTCTCTGACCTTCAGCTTTCTTTATGGTCTAACTCTCACATCCATGCATGACTACTACAAAAACCATAGCTTTGTTTTTTTTAATTAATTTATTTTTAATTGGAGAATAATTGCCTTATAGTGTGTTGGTTTCTGCCATATAACAACGTGAATCAGTCATGGTACATGTATGTCCCCTCCCTTTTCATTCTCCCTTCCATTCCACTGCCCTCCCACCCCTCTAGGTTGTCACAGAGTACTGCTGACTCCCAGTCTTAAAGAAAACATCATTTTTGTCAAGTTTGTTTCAAGCACAGTATGATATTATCAATTTAAAAGGATTTTTCTGGTTTTACTTTGAGGTTCAGGCAATGAATTTATATTTGACACAGCTTAAATCAGGAGAGTTTTTTCCAGATAATCTTTATACTGTATTTAGGACTAGCTATAAACTATTTTTGGTGACAAAGGATCAAACGTTGGTATTGGCTCAAGTACTAGGTACAAATGTCATCCAAATGTAAGTCAGTGATCTAAGCTATACTGACTAGTACTAGCTAGATGCCAGCATAGGTCTTTTTTATATATGTTTTAAAGAAAAAATAAACCCATCTCTGGTGTCCACCTTAAGATAATTCAACAAGATGTGAAAGAAATCCTTTGATTTGTCATGGAGTCTGCTCTTCTGGGTTTTGACTTTACTGACCTTGGGTAACATCAGTAGAAACACTGAGTCATTAAAAAATCTGATCTGGGTGTTGTGGAGGAACAGATCATGAGATGGATTGAGAGTTGAAGCTGTTAAAATGTAGTCACTGCCATTCTCCCAAATCTTCCCACCCTCTCCCTCTCCCACAGAGTCCATAAGACTGTTCTATACATCAGTGTCTCTTTTGCTGTCTCGTACACAGGGTTATTGTTACCATCTTTCTAAATTCCATATATATGCGTTAGTATACTGTATTGGTGTTTTTCTTTCTGGCTTACTTCACTCTGTATAATAGGCATTGAAACATGTAAAATATCATGTATGAAATGAGTTGCCAGTCCAGGTTCGATGCACGATACTGGATGCTTGGGGCTGGTGCACTGGGACGACCCAGAGGGATGGAATGGGGAGGGAGGAGGGAGGAGGGTTCAGGATGGGGAACATATGTAAACCTGTGGCGGATTCATTTTGATATTTGGCAAATCTAATACAGTTATGTAAAGTTTAAAAATAAAATAAAATTAAAAAAAAAAAAAAAAAAAAAAAAAAAAAAAATGTAGTCACTGGCAGAATGACTTTCCTTTGCCTAAGAAAATCATCTACAGTCTGCTTGCAGTCCTGTTCCTCGGTGTGTAAACTGGGCTGTGGGTGCAACAGGTTTCCATGCTGCTCACTATTGGCCCCTGTAAGGGTCATCCGGTCTTTATTGCTGTTATGCAATGAAGTAGCATCATAACATACTATGCCTTTGCCCTATCTCTGCTTCCATATGCAGGACTATTTCTATCAAGTCAGCTGATGTTACTTACCATGGGCCTTCCCATTTGATTTTCTTATGAATTAAGACCTCTCATGAAGTTTGCTTGCTATTTCTCTTAAACATGACTGCTTTTTCCCTAAACATCACGTGCATTCCTCAGAAGAATGTAAAGGAAGAAGCTATTATTTAGCAAAGATACCAGCTTCCCCAGTGGCTCAGCGGTAAAAAATCTGGCTGCAGTGTAGGAGCCACAGGAGACGTAGGTTCGATCCCTGGGTCAGGAAGATCTCCCCTGGAGGAGGGCATGGCAACCCACTCCAGTATTCTTGCCTGGAGAATCCCATGGACAGAGGAGCCTGGAGGGCTACAGTCCACAAAGTCAGACACCACTGAAGTGACTGAGTAGGCACCAGCTTTCTCAGACAGTACCATGGTTCTGATAACATTTTTATATTAAATTAAGAAAATATTCACAAAACTTGCTTTATAGGAGATCCAGAACTTTAGTGGTGTTTTAGCCTGATAAGAATTTCACATTAGTGTCACATCACAGCTTCACCCTTCCCACCTCCTCATTCCATGCCATCCCTCAGAGTGGCTCTAGATATTTCTCATTTTGGCTGGGCCTGATCTGGCCCCAGAGGACTATCTTTTCATAGCAGTTTTCAACCTAGGTAAAAATAATGTTCCATTTCCTTACCCAGTGTTTTTGATGGGCACATTTTTTCATACTGAAGACACATAGGTGGGATGTAACTAAAAATTGAAACACGCTTCTTTCTCCAAACAAATTTATTTTTTGAATGCTGCAGATTTTTGTACCTTTCCAATAGAGCCGTAACTTGTCTTAAGCACTTTCCAATTTATTTTGCACATAGCCTTGGATGTTCTTGATTTAAGCATATATTACATAGCCTTTTTATAGACTTCTTTGTTGGAAAGGAAGAAATCCTGAGTTATGGTTATTACTTACTAGTGAACCAGCCTATTTAGGTGAAATTGTCAAAAAGAAAAGAAAAAAAAGCCAACATGTGGGTTAAGTCTTGTTAAGGTAGAATGCATTTTAAAAGAAGTATCTGTAATTTGCCCACTTCTATTCAAATTGAAATGAACTTTCTTGGTATGCTTTGAAAGGAAGTACAGTGTCTGAGCGGCCTTTCTGCTCCCCAGGTTTTCATTAGCAGTGCGTAGTCACTGGTAGTCTACTAAAACTGCCCCATTCTTCCAATGAGGCTTTTCTAAGATCACCACGAGGCACAAAGGGGCAGATGACTCAGTCAGATGGCGAGCTCCTGCTGCTGCCGGCGGCATCTCCATATTAAGGAGATTGTTCAGATGTGTCTTAGTCTTCCATAAAGCAGAGAAATAGGCTGTGTGTGCTGGTCTCTTAAGGACCAGAAATGGCTGGACACTCCCAAAATAATACTGATGGTATTACATTATTATATCAAATTATATACATTGATCGTTTGGGTGCAGTCTTTTGAGTACCTTACCGATCAGCTCCAGTCCTTTTCGCCATCGTGGCGCCTGTGGTGACGAGGCCAGGTCCCTGAGTCTGACCCCATCCTCTCCTTCGGGCACAGGCTTTGGCTCCTCTCTCTGAGCAGTCATGAGCCTCATGGGGTGGGCTGTCATCAGAGACCTGTAGATGACTGCCACAGGGCTGACTGGAATCGTCCAGAAAGCAAGTTCTTCTAAGGCCAGTTGGCATCTTGCCAGGCAAATGATTAGCACTTGGATAATTGTTAGCGTCCTTAATTCTCCAAGCCCGTTATTTTATAATCATGGGGCTCATTATTGTTGATTGGCCAGGGCCTGTCTTAGGATAATGCCCTATGGCAAACACAGTTGAAAGAGATAAGTGCACACCTCCCCAGTACCTAACACAAGAAGCTGGGGTCCAGTAAGTCTATTAACTGTCAGTTGCAAGTCACCTGAGGCAGAGCAGCAAGGCTCATGCCCCTGTTTGCACGGAGTGTGGTGTGAATGATCCCAGCTTGGCTCCACCAGGGCAGCATGGTGGCTTTGATTTTCCATGTGCCTGGTACCAGGAGGCATGCCAGCCATCAGTCAGTAGTTGTTGCATAAAAGGATAAGTGGTTAATTCTAATATTTAAGTTTTGTTCTTCATGTCCTAAGACTTAATTAGATTGGAACACAGCTCCCCACCTACTCATGTCCCACCAAAAATCCCAAAAAACACACAGGCCAAAAAAGACAAAATCATACATGTTAAATGAGGAGACTAATAGAAATCTATTCTCCTCAGAGACTTAGGAAGTGCTTCATAAGTTGTTTTCTACTCAGTAAGCTCGAGTTGCTCTAATTTATGTTAAGATTTATTTCTAAAGTTATTTATTAAGAGAAAAAAATGCTATCTGTGGCTTCTGGAGCAGACAATGAGATAAGATCAAAAATTCCTACTCATTATTTCATTTGCATATATATATGCACACATACATACATATTTACTTTTATATATTGTCATTCTCAATATCTGTACTTGGGGCAGAAATATGTATTTTAAAAGACGGGCATCATCTTTGCCCTCTAGGAATTTACAGTATACTAGGGTAGCTGTGTGAACACACTCTAACATGAGAGAGAATAAAATAAGCACCATAGCCAAAGGACAAGCACATGGATCATAAATCAGAATTTAAATGCTTGGGGAAGACTCCTCAGAGGAGAAAAGATCTGAGTCAGGACTTCAAAATAAATAGAATTTTAAAAGGTCCAAAAGTGAGGAAGACTAGTACAGACAGAAAGAACAGCATAAATACGGGTATGGAGCAGGGCAACAGCAGGAGGGGTCACAGAGCAGAGACTTTATAAAGAAGGGCTGTGGTTGGAGATTTAGTTAGACTGGGGCTGATGCACGGGAAAATGAGTCTGGATTTTCTCTTAGACTTCCTTTGCAATGCTTGTGTTATTAACACCTGTGTGTTTTTTTTTTTTTTTTGAGAACCTTTACTAAATTGGCTTTTGTTTTTCTTGAATACCTTTACTTTAAAAGGAAATGTACTATCACTATGGTCAATAGTAAACCCATATTACTTGCTCTAAATAAATCCAGAAAACCCAACAGAGTTATTAAATTCTCCTTTGACAATCTTCCTTCACTACTGCTCTGAGCTGAGCCTATAGGCTTGTTAAAAAGAGACTGGCAGATGTCTACGGCCTGATCTTGACCTGCTGACCCTAACTGATGCTTTTTCTTAAACACATCAAAAAGTTCACAAGAAGATTCAAATGACAATAAATGATTAAAATGATATTTTTTAATCCCAAGTCTCTGTGCTAGTGTATTTCATTGTCAGATGCCTCCTGAATCTTTGGCCTGTGTCACTGCCTACGTCTTGCACTTTGAGAAACTCTGCTAGAGAACTGGAGAGGGCACGACAGGCTTTAGGTTATCTGAGTAATACACATGCTCTCTGTGCTTCAGAAGGAAAACCTTGGCAGCCTATTGTAACGGGCTCTAGGGACAGGAAAACCATCCGAGAGCCTATCATAGGATCTGATCTAGGCCAGAAGGGAGGGGCCCAGACTAAGAGGCTGTCTCCTTTCCTGTGCCAAGTCCTGAGAGAGTGGTACCCAGTGATGTGTGGGGGTCAGGGAGAAGGCTTGGAGAGTAATCTGAGATTCTAACTTGTGTGAAGTGGTGAGTGTTGTGGAAATTTAAAGATACACTGAATATGGAAGAAGAGACTTGAATATGGGGCAATGAAGGGATTTCTTTTGGAGGTACCAAAAAGATACTGAAAGAAGAGAATAGGGTGGTTAAGACCAGCTTGATCCCGGCCGCCCCTACGACCTGGCGGCGGCGACCGTGGCCACCGACCTGGAGAATGGAGGAGTCGGCGCGGCTTGCGGCAGCAGCAACCCGGCTCTCCTGCCGCGGAGGGAGACGGAGGAGTTCAATGATCTCCTGGACCTGGACTTTATCCTCTCCAACTCGCTGTCCCATCAGGAGTCCGTGGCCGCCACAGTGACCTCGTCGGCATCAGCCTCATCCTCGTCCTCCCCGTCGAGCAGCGGTCCAGCCAGTGCGCCCTCCACCTGCAGCTTCAGCTATCCAACCCGGGCCGGGGGCGACCCGGGCGTGGCGGCGCCGGGCGGTGCGGGCGGCGGCCTCCTGTACGGCCGGGAGTCTGCACCGCCTCCGACGGCTCCCTTCAACCTGGCGGACATCAACGATGTGAGCCCCTCCGGCGGCTTCGTGGCCGAGCTCCTGCGGCCCGAATTGGACCCAGTGTACATTCCGCCGCAGCAGCCGCAGCCGCCAGGTGGCGGGCTGATGGGCAAGTTCGTGTTGAAGGCGTCGCTGAGTGCCCCTGGCAGCGAGTACGGCAGCCCGTCGGTCATCAGTGTTAGCAAAGGCAGCCCGGACGGCAGCCACCCGGTGGTGGTGGCGCCCTACAGCGGCGGGCCGCCACGCATGTGCCCCAAGATCAAGCAGGAGGCTGTCTCCTCGTGCACCGTCGGTCGGCCCCTAGAGGCCCACTTGGGCACTGGACCTCCTCTCAGCAATGGCCACCGGCCGCCTGCTCACGACTTTCCCTTGGGGCGGCAGCTCCCCAGCAGGACTACCCCGACCCTGGGTGCCGAGGAACTGCTGAGCAGCCGGGACTGTCATCCTGCCCTGCCGCTCCCCCCGGGCTTCCATCCCCACCCCGGGCCCAACTACCCTCCCTTCCTGCCCGACCAGATGCAGCCGCAGGTCCCACCGCTCCATTACCAAGAGCTCATGCCACCCGGTTCCTGCATGCCGGAGGAGCCCAAACCAAAGAGGGGAAGGCGGTCGTGGCCCCGGAAAAGGACGGCCACTCACACTTGTGATTATGCAGGCTGCGGCAAAACCTACACGAAGAGTTCTCATCTCAAGGCACACCTGCGCACCCACACAGGTGAGAAACCTTACCACTGTGACTGGGATGGTTGTGGGTGGAAGTTTGCCCGCTCAGATGAACTGACCAGGCACTACCGCAAACACACCGGGCACCGCCCCTTCCAGTGCCAGAAGTGCGACCGGGCATTCTCGAGGTCGGACCACCTCGCCTTACACATGAAGAGGCACTTTTAAACCCCCAAACAGTGGATGTGGCCCACACTGCCAGAAGAGAATTCAGTATTTTTTACCTTTCACACTCTCTTCCCGGTGAGGGGAGGAACCCAGCTGGAAAGCACTACAATCATGGTCAAGTTCCCAACAAGTCAACTTGTGAATGGATAATCAGGAGACACAAGGAAACCAAAAGACAAACTCAAGAAAAAAAAAAAAAAATGGGGTCTGTGACTGGATCTTCTATCATTCCAATTCTAAATCCAACTTGAATATATATATTCCTGGACTTACAAAACGCCAAGGGGGTGACTGGAAGTCGTGGATATCAGGGTATAAATTAGATCTGAGAGTTGGGGGGGAGGGAAGACCAGAACCCCTTGAGAATTGTTTTGATGCAATATAAGCCTAAAGATCACCTTGTATTCTGTTTGCCTTCTAAAAGCCATTTTGACGATCTTAGAAGAAGAGGAAGAAATTCAGGTACAGAAAATGGTGTTTAATAGCCTAAACGATGGTGCTTGGTAAGTCTTGGTTCTAAAGGTACCAAATGAGGCCAAAGTTCTCAAACTGCTGCATACTTTGACAAGGAAAATCTATTTTTGTCTTCCGATCTACATTTATGACCTAAGTCAGGTAAATACACCTGGTTTACTTTAATCTTTTTATGCAGACAGTCTGTTATGCACTGTGGTTTCAGATGTGCAATAATTTGTACAATGGTTTATTCCCAAGTATGCCTTAAGCAGAACAAATGTTTTTTTCTATATAGTTCCTTGCCTTAATAAATATGTAATATAAATTTAAGCAAACTTCTATTTTGTATATTTGTAAACTACAAAGTAAAAAAATGAACATTTTGTGGAGTTTGTATTTTGCATACTCAAGGTGAGAATTAAGTTTTAAATAAACCTATAATATTTTATCTGAAAAAAAAAAAAAAAAAAAAAGAAATGGGAGGAAGGGAATGGAGGAAAGTAGTTAAGGCTCAAAGAAAGTAAAATTAAGGGAATTTTCATCAGATAACCTCTGGTTTCTGTGAAATGGAAGTTAAAACCATATATGGAAAGCAGATTTGGTGCAGAAAGGACAATAATCTAAATTCAGTAAATGAAAGATAACTTAATCTGTTCTCCACAAGGCCCAGGTATGAATAAGAAGCTTAACTGTCGTATTACAAACACTGCATGTATCTCAAAATATTACAATCTCAGATTCACATGATAATCCTTTAGGACATTCAGTTCGGAACTCATATGCCCTGTTTCTTACGGGTGTCTGAAGGGTCCTGCCTTCTTAGTTCTGAGTGACCTCCACCAACAATCCCCAAATGCACACATCTGTCAGAGTCACAGAATTTTGAAACTTTAGCGATGAGAGGGACTTTCAAAGTTACCTTGCCAGCTATCAACTTAATTCTTCAATCCTGTCAACCAAACAAAGGGTCATCAAGCTATCCTTGAGACATCAGAGGATGCCCTGGCCAACTCTGAAAAAGAAAAGCCTTTCATTGGACCAACTTATTCTTTTTGTAAATATATCAAAATGTGATGAAACAGTCTTAGCACCTTTACTGGCTAGCTAAACCTGAGTTTCCTGATGACATCTTTCCCCACCCTCTACTGAATTCTGCTGCTACTGCTAAGTCGCTTCAGTCATGTCCGACTCTGTGGGACCCCATAGACGGAAGCCCACCAGGCTCCCCCGTCCCTGGGATTCTCCAGGCAAGAACACTGGAGTGGGTTGCCATTTCCTTCTCCAATGCATGAAAGTGAAAAGTGAATTCTACTAGAGCAAAAAGACAGACTCGTGCTGACATCTTGGTTCATAGCAAGAGTTTACTTGATACAAATAGAGGGTTATTTCTGTTTGATGATGGTTAGAGTATTTTAATTAAACAGTTATAGTGAAATATCATTTAGATACAGATTTTAAGATGCATTGTGTTTTCTCTTCAAAGCCTCTAGAACATTTTTGTCTCTAACCTTCTCAAGCATCACTCCTCACTTTCTACCTGGGGTGATACTACTCTGGCTCTTGGGGTTGGACTGCCAGCTTGCTCGGGCAGTCATTCTCTTTCATGCATTGCTTCAGTTGTCTGCCTGTCAGCCACATATGCCAGCCGGTGGCATGCCAGCCTCTCTTCCAGCACCAGATTGAGGACAGTGACACGGTCCTTACAATCTATTGACTCCTCTCTGAGTGAAACAGTGGCCTAACCCAGTGCTGGGCACGTTGAGACTGCTCCATAAATAGCTGACAAATCAGGAGACTGTTGGAGAACAGTTTGGAGGATGAGAAGCTCTTTTGTTTCTGAGTAAGAAGGGGAGGCAGATGTCCCAGTCCTCACAGAATTTAAGGTTATGACACACACTTAGAGAAAGTTAAACAAAGCCGGGGCCGGGTACCTAGCCTTAGGGACGAGAGCCTGCCCTGGAGATGAGATGGTGGGGCAGGAAGCAAGGAGAAGGAGCCGGTGCGGAAGCCCTCTCCTTTGCGGCCCTTTCAGATTCGGCCTCGTTTCTGGCTGCTGTGCACACGATGTCTGCTTGAGGTCACCTCGACTTGCAGCTGAGACCGCAGAGAAGAAAAGTGGGTGGTAAAACACTTATTTTCAAGAGTATTGGAAGGGACAGCTGAACTGGGGGCACAAGTGTGGCCAGGTGCAGGGTTGACCCTCCCCTTAGGAGCCGTGAGAGGGGGGGAAGCTGGTCCTCGGGTGTCCCTGGGCCACATGGCCCGGCCCGAGCGTTTCTCATCCTCCTCCTACCCCTGCTGCTCGCACACCATCAGCAGCTCCAAGAGACAAATTCCAGTGCTGGGGGTGTTTTCCCTCTAACGGGCATGTGCTTCAGCCCTGTCCCGGGGCCTTCTGCTCCCTGGTGAGGCCTTCACCGCTCCTGGTCCTGGGGGCGCAGTTCAGTCTCGGCTCCTCGGGGCAGAGTTGTGCTTTGCTTCATGTAGGGAGGGAAGGACTCGCTGTGCTCTGAGGGTGAGTCTTCAGTCTGCTCATTCTGTAAAAATTAGCTAATAATGTTTTTGTTTTCCCCTAAAAATAACTGGGAAACAAGGATTTGCTTATTATCCTCAGTCAAGAAAAACTAACCCTGAACTTTGATTTACAGGACAAATAATAAAGAGTCAGGTCCCTTCAGGTATCCCCATGAAATGACTACATGGCTATATGTAAACTGTCGTCTCTTTAAAAGAGATTCTGTGATTTGATTTCATAGCTTAACTGAAAAATTCAGATAGTAGAAGAAATAGAAAAATGAATAAAGCTTGTTTCATAGCCACTTCTAAATTGTATAACATTTTTGCATGAAATAACATAAAGGAGGTGTTTTTTTTTTTTAAATTATCTCGACTTATATTAAGGCACAGTCGAATAGTATATTTTGCTTTTCCTTTCTGAAAGTTTCACAAATTCAAAAGGATGTATTCATTTTTATAAGGATTTTAGCCAGACATACAGCTTATCAATACCTAAATATGCTTCTAGCTCCATTGAGGGCCTCCTTCAATGGAGAACTGAGGTTAAAAAAAAATACACATCCACATTGAAAAGAGATCTGATTTGCTCATGGCCACATTAACCAGTTCTGTCCCTCCCAGCCCCAATTCTGTGCTTTGTGCTCTGTGGCAGTTTGGAGGCTGTTGGTAGGGCTTTAGAGATGGGTCCACAGGACAGTGATCAAATTTTGTTGCACCATTTACATTATTTAGTCCAGTCTAGCAACGCGTGTTACAGGATTGCATTATGATAAAGAATAAACACTTCCCTTGTTGTCAGGGAAATGTGCACATACACAGATTAACCACTAAGACATCAGCGCCGTAGAAGAAAGATCTCAACTGTGCCTGGAGCTCAGTCATGCTCATGAACTCTTTATTGAACAGCACTGGAAAGTAGATATCATTATCCCATACACCCTCAAGAAGGGTGATGGCATCTTCAAGAGGGGCAAGCATTGGTTCTTGGGGGGGATGAATAAATTTTGCTCTTTATGTATAAAATTTAAATATATATGAAGTACAAAATCGGATCTATAGTAGCCTGTGGTATCACAATATCATGCGGGTGTTTAGGTTAATAAAGGCTTCTTGGTGTATTGGCAGGGAGTGGGGGAGTGATAGAAAAAAAAGGTTGAGAGATGCAGTTTATCCTTAGGATGTAGCTGCACAGTCTGTAACTCAGGAAACTGAGGTGCCCTGTCTTTGGTTGAACCCCTCTGACTGATCCCGAAGACCACGGTGCTTTGGGAACGTGAGCTGGCTGGGCGGGGGTCAACAGCGTGGCCTTTATGTAAAGACTTGGGCTTATTCTTTTAGATTCATGAAGCTTAGCCAAATGTTGATGGAGGCAGCAGAGTGGGCGGCCGGGAACCAGGGAAAGGAAGCTCCCAGTGTGTGTCAGCGGGTTGTTACCATGCACAGATAAGTATCTGACAACGGTGCAACTGCTAAATTCATGTCACATACTTCTATGATAGCCCAGATGGATTTTTGAAAGGCATTTCAGGGTTTTTAAAAGATGCTGCTGCTGCTGCTGCTGCTGCTAAGTCTCTTCAGTCGTGTCCGACTCTGTGCGACCCAATGGACGGCAGCCCACCAGGCCCCCCGTCCCTGGGATTCCCCAGGCAAGAACACTGGAGTGGGTTGCCATTTCCTTCTCCAATGCATGAAAGTGAAAAGTGAAAGTGAAGTCGCTCAGTCGTGTCCGACCCCCAGCGACCCCATGGACTGCAGCCTTCCAGGCCCCCCCGTCCATGGGATTTCCCAGGCAAGAGTACTGGAGTGGGGTGCCATTGCTTTCTCCTTAAAAGATGCTAGGCTGTAAGTTTAAGGCCCTTCTGTACACTTTTTCAGCCTATGTCATTGGCATAAGTTAAAGCTACTAGGCAGATCATTGCACATATTTGCTTTCTTCTGCTCATTCATTGGTTCTCAGCCTTTGAGACACTTAAAGCCCCCAAACATAGGAGATACTCAGTTCTTTCTTTTAAATTGAAGTATAGTTGAATCACAATGTTGTGTACCACAAAGTGATTCACTTTTTTCTTTTTTATATTCTTTTCCACAGTAGGTTTTCCAGGATATTGAATATAGCTCCCTGTGCTGTTCAGTAGGTCTTGTTGTTTACCTTATAGATAGTAGTGCATTCTTATCATTGACTTCATGTCACAACTGCTCCTCTTGTTGTCACTAGCAAATGACACAAGAGGAGGCAGAAGTGATTTGTAAAAGGCACTGCAGTTTCGGGTCCCCTGTGTGTGTAGCCAGACCTCTGGGTTGTGTTTACTGAGAGTGAGACCCAAGAGCGGCACATCTCCTTGGTGACACATGCTTGTCCTCCCAGCCTCCCCACCGAGGTAATCTCCGCTCAAGTCACATAAGGACACTTGGTCACAACACGTTCAATGTCCCTGGCTTCTCATGCTCCAAGTTAAGAGCGGATTTGCAGGGCAATCATAGTTAGGGCATTTTGGACTGAATAATGAATGTAATGATTCAGCAGGGGAAACTTCGAGGATGTGCAAGGGAAAAAGGGCGAGAAGGAGGGGGCCCTGAAATGGAATGGATTTAAAATTTCAGAGCCTAGCAGGCTGGTCTTCGGAGAGCTGCCAAGGGGAAATGGGCTTGCATTGTAGCATTGCAAGTGTTTCAGGTTAAGTGGAAGAAGAGGACCGTGGCGGTCAGAGGCATCCGACATTGGAATCAGTTATCAGGGGAAATGATGGCATGGCCTCCCAAAGGCTCTTTAAATATAGGATTGATTTCTTATCTGTCTGGAATGAACTTGGGATAAGTCTGCCTTGAAAATAAACATAATTTGCTGAAGGTTTCTTATATCCAGTGAGTCTCTAATTTTTTTTTTTTTTCCAAAGAAATTTTCCTATATTGAGTTGAAGAGAAGCAACACAGAGATGACAGCGCAGAGCCTGGAGCTCCATGGCCTGGATCGGAACCCCAGCTCTGCTGTCTGTCAACTGTGAGAGCTTGTGGGACGTACCCAAACCTCTGGGCCTCAATTTACGCATCTGTAAAGTGGGGGTAGAATGGTCCCCACTTACTAACTACTTACTGTTATGAGGATTCAAAAAGTTAATATTTTTAAATGTTACGTAAGGGTCTATTATTAATAAAATAAAATCTTTTAAAGACTTATTATGTGCAGAGTTTAGGTATCTTCATTTCGGAACTTAAAAAGACTTTTATCAGTGTTTTTGAAGTTGTATGCATATGTTACTATCTCTTATCCAGAAGCAAATTATTTAAATAAATTTCGGCATGTTTTTGAAGCATCTCATGCTTAGAGGTGCAGATATTGCAAGGTGTGTTTGCATTGTCGGGAGAACCCAAAGAAACAAAACCTGCCCCACTTTGATGCTTCTGGCGCTTTGACAGCTGCGGGTCAGATGCTGTGTTCGTGTCACATTTGGTAACCTAAGCGGCTGCCTCTGAGGACCCTGCTCTTCTTGTAGCTCTCTCAGGTAGCTTTCACTCACAACCTCAATTATCTTCTCAGTGGAGGAGCTGCTGGGGTCCTTGTCCTGGTTTCTGCTCTCGGACCAATGTTTCCCTCTCCTTGCTTCTCAGAACACTTCTTAGAAGACCCTGCTTCGTAGAAGCACCTGCTTTTTTTCTTTTTTCAACTTTTTCTTTTGTTTTGGTGTATAGCCAATTAACAATGTTATGTTAGTTTCAAATGAACAGTGGAGGGACTCAGCCCTACACATACGTGTATCCATTCTCCCCCAAACTCCCCTCCCATCCAGGCTGCCACATGACATTGAGCAGAGTTCCATACAGTAGGCCCTTGTTGGTTATCCATTTTAAATATAACAGTGTATACCATAAGTTCTTTCTCTAAGTCTTTGAGTCTGTTTTGTAAGATGATACAAATGTATCATTTCTTTTTAAATTCCTTATAAAAGGAATGTCATGATCTTTCTCCTTCTCTGACTTACTTCACTCAGTATGACAATCTCTAGGTCCATCCATGTTGCTGCAAATGGCATTATTTCATTCTTTTTACTGACTAATAGTCCATTGTACAAATGTACCACATCATCTTTATTCATTCCTCTGTCGATGATTTAGGTTGTTTCCATGTCTTAGCTATTGTAAACAGTGTTGTAGTATCTGCTTTAGATGCCCCTTCTGGTTGCAGCTCTTTCCTTTCCTCTTGGCCACTGCCCTGAGCATACTGAAGATTTACTGACTTTCTCTCCACTACATGGTAGTCGTCATTCCCTAAGCTGTCAATACCTGCATAGACAGCACATCCCTCACCCTGGACGCCTGGATCCTTGAGCTTGCTGTCTTTGTCCTCTGTCCCACCCCATCTACCCACTCCCACGGCACTGCCTAGACTAGTGCTTCTCAAGCTTTACTATTTGGAGAAGTTGCCTGGGGATCTTGTTAAAACACAAGTTAGATTCAATATGGTACGGGGAGGGAGGAGGGAGGAGGGTTCAGGATGGGGAACACGTGTATACCTGTGGCAGATTCATGTTGATATATGGCAAAACCAATACAATATTGTAAAGTTAAAAAATAAAATTAAATTAAATAAAAAAAAAAATAGGTCTGACCTGGGGCCTGAGATTCTGTGTTTCTTGCAGGCTTCTGGTTGATACTGATGCTGTTCGTCCAAGGACCACAATTTGAGTAATAAGGCCCGCAACTGTCCAAAGCATCTCACCTGCAAATCCTGTTGGCTCTCCCTTCAAAATATTATCCAGCATTAATTCACTTTCCAGTATCTACCAGCTATTGCTGTAGTCCAAGTCACCCCTATTTCTCATTATTAAAGGGGAAATAGGTTGTAAAGAATGAGTCACACCAAATCACTTTATTGTATGCCTAAAACTAACATAATATTATTAATCAACTATACTTCAATTAAAAATTAAATAAGAAAAAGATTGACTCGCATTATCGCCTCCTGTCTGGGCTCCCTCTGGCCACACTGCACCTATGGCAGGTCCCCACCCGGCACCCAGAGATCCTTTAAAATGCAGATCCGATCATATAAACCCTCCAGGAACTTTCCATTATACTTAGGGTTTTTTTTTCTGTTTTGTTTTTTTTTAAATTTTATTTTATTTAACTTTACAATATTGTATTGGTTTTGTCATATATCAAAATGAATCTGCCACAGGTATACATGTGTTCCCCATCCTGAACCCTCCTCCCTCCCTATACTATCCCTCTGGGTCATCCCAGTGCACCAGCCCCAAGCATCCAGTATCGTGCATCGAACCTGGACTGGCGACTCGTTTCATATATGATATTATACATGTTTCAATGCCATTCTCCCAAATCATCCCACCCTCTCCCTCTCCCACAGAGTCCAAAAGACTGTTCTATACATCAGTGTCTCTTTTGCTGTCTCGTATACAGAGTTAGTGTTACCATCTTTCTAAATTCCATATATATGCGTTAGTATATTGTATTGGTGTTTTTCTTTCTGGCTTACTTCACTCTGTATAATAGGCTCCAGTTTCATCCACCTCATTAGAACTGATTCAAATGTATTCTTTTTAATGGCTGAGTAATACTCCATTGTGTATATGTACCACAGCTTTCTTATCCATTCATCTGCTGATGGACATCTACTTTGAATACATCCAAAGGCTTTTCCTTCTGGCTGTTTCTCCACACTGGCTTCTTCCTCCTCTTCCTCACACTCCTCACATCTGCCCCTGCCTCAAGGCCTGTGCACTTCCCTCTGCCCTGAGCACCCTCCTCACTTTTGCACACAGTCTTCCTCACCACACTCAGCCCCAGGATCAGTCATCCCCTCTTCAGGGAAGTGGGGGTCTGACAACACATTGACAGCTGTCCCCACTCCCTCCCCAGACCCAGCACTATCTGCCCCTTACTCTGCTGTTTGCCTCTTGTTCCCTGACATTCTTCTGTCACGAAAGTCATAGTAGTTTCTGCATGCCAGGCAGTGTTCTAAGTGCTTTGCAGATATTAATTCTTTGAACTTCTTAATATCCTGTAGGGTAACAATATTATCATTCCCCCAGTTTACAAATGAGGGAACTGAGACACCAAGAGGCTCAGTCACTTTCAGAGATCAGATAGCTGTTAAGGAGCCACCATTTGAGCTTGGCTGTCTGACTTCAGAATCCATGCTCCAAACCATTCTGCCTTCCACTGTTAAACGTTCAATATAAATATATTTTTAGAAATATAAGTATTTGTTATTACCTATCTCTCCTACTGGAATGTAAGGTCCATGCAGACCAAGACTTAATTCCTTCCAGTTTCTACTGTGTCTCCAGCACTTAGAACCCTAGTAGGCACTCCAGAATGAAGGAATTCTGCTAGCTTTACTCTCTGTATTTAAAAGCATCATTTAGTTGTTTAAAGAAATTAATATAAAGATTAGTATTTTCACTAAAGTCTGGGGCCTTTTTTACATAAGAGTATATGTTACTTAGGTTGTAAATTTTTGATAAATCTACTTAACATTATATATTTAAAACCTAGTCTCCCTTAAGAATTTAAGCTCAACTTATAAATCTCAACTGATAAATATAGTTAAATTAAAAATAGCTTTACTGATACTTTCATTAATGGTTGATTAATTCAAGTTGATACGACTGTATTCTTAAACAGTTGTTCTCATTTACAAACTTGGTTAATTAAATTGCTTTCACTGATTTAAGTTCTATTATAATTTAATGTATTCATTTTTCTTTTTAAGTCTTTGAAATGCCTGACAAGAAACATTTACAATGCCAACAAGCCAAACTTCTCAAACCCTTCAACTACTCTTATTTATCTAATAAACTAGACTTACAGCAGATCAAACTCACTTAAACACCCTAACACTGTTTTACAAATTTAATCAAATGATTTAACATCTCTTAGCATGAAATCACAACTCTGATTAAAAAATAATAGATTAATCCTAAACTTTACTTGTAAAATAACTAGTAGAAAAGGATTGTTATATGGCATTATTTCTGTAAACTTTTGAGCCTAGTTAGTATTCATACATGCAGCCTGCTTGGCGAGGGTTCTCTGCTCCAAGGCAGTCTAAAGCAGCCACCCAGCTGTTCACGGAGTAACACACAGGGCGGAAAGCCTGTGTTCATCTGATCACTAGATCTACCCACACTGCAGAGGGACATGCCAGGCCTTTTCTTCTAGTTGTTCTGATAACGAGATTTGGAGGCCACCTTCTTTAGATTCAATTAATTCTCACCTCTAAGTCTCAATTTCGTGTGCTTTCCTTGCCTGCTTCTTTTGCAATTTTTTATTCAGTTTTTGAGCTTTGATTGCAGCCATCTCCCTGATTGTGACTGAATTCTTCATTCTTTCCCACTGGTCCACTTCATCCCCTTGAATCATGCTGATAGTGAACATTTGTCAAACTGTGTGTATTTCAGTTCACTGATCTTTTGTTTAATAACTTCATTGAGTAGTAACTCACATGTATCAATACTTCATTCCTTTAATGGCTCAGTAATATTCCATTGTATGAAGAGACCACATTTTTCTAACCCGTTTCTCAGTTGATAGACATTTGGGTTATCCCCATCTTTTGGCTTCCCTGGTAGCTCAGCCAGAATCCCCTGGAGACGGAATAGGCTGCCCACTCAAGTATTCATGGACTTCCCTGGTGGCTCAGTTGGTAAAGAATCCACCTGCAATGCAGGAGACCTGGGTTCCATCCCTGGATTGGGAAGATCCCCTGGAGGAGGGCATGGCAACCCACTCCAATATTCTTGCCTGGAGAATCCCATGGACAGAAGAGCCTGGCGGGCTACAATCCATGGGGTCTCAAAGAGTTGGAAACGACTGAGCAACTAAGTGTGCGCGCGCACACACACATTTTTGGCTATTAGGAATAAAGCTGCTGTGAAGATTCATGTACAAGTTTTTACATGTACATATTTTTTAGTTCTTTTGAGTTTATTTCTAGGAGCCAAGAATTGCTAGATCCTGTGATAACTCTGTTTAATCATTTGAGTAGAACCAATTTTTTGTGTTCCTAGGATAAATCCCACTTGGTCATGTTGTCTAATTCTTTTTATATATTGCTAGGTTTAGTTTGCCAGAATTGGGGTGGAGGGGTGGAATTCTTGCATCCATATTCATAATAGATATCAGTCTATAGTTTTTTCTCTTGTGATGTCTGATTTTAATGTCAAGTAAGTACTAGCTAATGGAATGAGTTAGGAAATATCCCCTCCTCTTTTCTTTTTCAGAAGTGTTTATGAAGAATTGGTATTAATTCTTCTTTAAACATTTGAAAGAATTTATTGATGTCTTTTTGGGCTTCTCCTCTGGCTTTCTGTCCCATCTAGCTTATTTTTTAAAATTTCTGCCAAATATGAATATCTGGAATATCAGTGACTATTTGAACTAAATTTTTTAAATGTTGTAGCATTTTATATTGCTGTTATAGGATGAAAAATAACACCCAAATAAGAACTTTTCTAGACTTGTGTATTAAATGGTTTCACATCACGAAGAGAGGAAAATCACCAGGAATGTTTCAAATCATGTCCAGGAGCTGCTTTCTAAAGGTTATAGTTTTACCTTTCCAATCTTTTCCCTCAGGTTGTAGGCAGATTTTTCTAATGGAAGTGAATAAATCTAAGTTCTAAATCTTTCCATGGGTTGAAGCACTGTAAGAAAGGAAAGGACAGTTTCACATTTCATAGACTACAAGGAATATATTATTGATTTCTTTTAATAAACCAAGTGGGCCATACCTATTGCCTATGACCTTAAAGATGCTGATGTCATCTCTGGCCCATCGCTGTGCACACCTGTTTTCTTTCTGTTCCCTTTCACCCTGTACCTTTCCCCAGAGCACCCTTGGGCCTGGAACGCCTCTCTTTTGGTTCAACAAGGTCTCTCCTTTCGGCTCACCAGGTACTTTGGAAATCTTGCCATTTTTTGGAAAGATTTTCCATAAATATAAAAAAAAAATCTGACATGTGGGTGCAGTAGGAGTGCTTGAATGCAGGGGAGAAAGAAGAGAAGAAGAGACGTTGAATAGGGCTGGTGAGGAGGAGGGGTCTCCCCTATGTGAGGGTTTTCCAGTAGGTGGGGATGGGGATTCCTGAGCAGGACAACAGCTCGAGGGGCTCTGTGGGTATTTCTCTGGCTTATAAATTCCCATCAAACCTGTCCCAGGCTTGTTTATTAAAACCTGAATAAAATTAATGTTGGTCTCAGAGTTTATAGATTCAATTCTCTGAAACTGCTTTCCTCCAGTTGGTGATACAAGCGCTGTATATAGAATATTCCTCTTGTGTGCTGATTTCTCCTGGAGTATTTCCCCACAGTTTTCAGTAAAGGGGTCTTCCCCAGATAAAGAAAGGCTTTTTCTTGAAAAAGTTTTGAAGATTGGTCTGGATGCAGAGAGAAAGCCTATTAATAAGATGGGGAATAAGCTAAAAGACCTATAGGCCTTTGAACACTTAAATGTTTCATTCTGTTCCATCTTTTTTATCATTAGGATTATTTAATTTCTTTTTAAAAATTTTAGTTGGATAATTGCTTTACAATGTTGTGTTGCTTTCTGCCATACATCAACATGAATCAGCCATGATAGCTCAGTTGGTAAAGAATCTGCCTGCAATGCAGGAGAGCCTGGTTTGATCCCTGGGTCAGAAAGATCCCCTGGAGAAGGGATAGGCTACCCACTCCAGTATTCTTGGGCTTCCCTTGTGGCTCAGCTGGTAAAGAATCTGCCTGCAATGCGGGAGACCTGAGTTCGATACCTGGGTTGGGAAGATCTACTGGAGAAGGAAAAGGCTACCCACTCCAGTATTCTGGCCTGGAGAATTCCATGGACTATATAGTCCATGGACTGTATAGTCCATGGGTAGCAAAGAGCCGGACACGACTGAGCTATTTTCACTTTCATGCATATGTCCCCTCCCTCTTGAATCTCCCTCCCACCTCCCATACCATCCCACTTCTTTAGGTTGTCACAGAGCACCAGGTTTGATGATGCCTTTTGCTATATTTAGCATTGCTTCGTAGCAGAGTGAATCCGTCACAGACATGTATAAATAAATTAGTAGCATTAATTTAAAATTGCTATTTCAGACCGAAATTGTATAAGCCTTTGTCTCTTGTGAGCATGCATCGTCTAATGGCCATTTGGCTTTTATGAAAGGGCCATATATGCATGAGAAGATAAGGAGGAGTGGAATGTAATTCCTCAGGCCTACCTGGGTCACGAGTTAGGAGTAATAAACCGTATTTATTTCAGTGTATTTAAGGGCTGCTCAATGATTATGGCCTCTTCCTCTGTTTCTTTATATCTTTCATATTTATTCAAGATGATAGCTCTTTTATCTGTATTAATTCTTGGTTTTAGAAAGTAATTTTGTTAGACTGTGGATTTTCATTTCATTCTCTCTGTTTTATGGGGATTTTCTCATTAGAATAATGAAAGAATATTTTAATAACAAATACAAAAAGTAATAAATGCTTTAAAGGAACAAGCATTAAATGAATCCACTACACCCTTTAAGGGCAATATTTGTTCTTGCAGACACATTTACAATATGTTATTATACTATGGAATAGTTGATATCTCCTAAAGCATAATTGTAATTCTGTTCCTTGAACCTACAAAAATGCTAGTTTTGAACACTTTAGAAAAGTGTGTTTTCAATATAACCTACTTTTCTTTCTATAGAAGTATTTGTTTTAAAAGTATTTTTAAAACACAGGTACATTTTTTATAAGACCACCAAAGAGAATTTCATCCAGATGTAATCAATGTTAAGTAACTCTTTCCTAGTGGTTTTAAATTTTCTATTCATTGGCTTTTCACTTCTCAAGACTCTGTAACTAGGATGGAATCCAAAGCCCCTGGTGGAGTCTTTTTTTTTTTTATTTTAATTTATATTTATTTATTTTAATTGGAGGCTAATTACTTTACGATATTGTATTGATTCTGCCACATATCAACATGAATCCGCCACGGGCGTACAAGTGTTCCCCATCCTCTTGAGGACACGCTAGTCTGGCCTGTGCTTTGCTCTTAATTGTATTTTAGCCACGTCTTCCTCCCCTTCTCGTTGCTCCAGATACCACATAACTCTTTCGTTTGGGCTCCTCAGAAAGCCAGAACTTTTCTTGTCTTGGTGCTTTGGAATATGATGTTTCCTCTACCAGCAAATTCCCTTTCCGGTGTCATCTTTTCTTTTTTTGTCCTTCAGCCGCAAAATTGAGTTTGTCATACTCTGCAGTTCATTCCATCTTTTTTAGTTTTATTATTTTTTTCTCTTCAGATCCCATGCCTTCTCTCCCTTTTCCCTTTCCCACAAAAGTAGCCATTTTGTTAAGTGTGTGTTTAGAGATATGCCCATCTCTGATATATTGTGCTTTCTGTGAGTGTATGTGTTTTTAAGTGTCATTAATGGTATTGCATGATAAATCTCGTTCCGCTTCTCGTCCCTTCCCAACATTGTTTTGGGAACCATTTCTGTTGCTGTTTTGCCAGCCTAGCTTATCCATTCTAGTCCGGGGCAGCGCTCCACGGCACATGCTTACCACAGTTATCTTTCTCCAGTGACGGGCACCTACACCGTGCTGGGGACAACATCCTCACATGTATTCTTTCATCTATCTCTTGACAGGGTTAGTCCCTGCTCCTCTTTTAGGTCCAGTCTTAATGGCATTTCCTCAAAGTCACATTGCCTGGCCTTTAGTGCCATGCTACTCCCATTTCCTGTCTAAATTCGGCTCCCTGGTGGGCTCCTGGCACATTTCTTGAAAATGGTTGTTAAAGTTTGCAGCCATATATTTATTTTGGTGATTTTGGCATTTTGTTTTGATGATTGTCTGTCACCAGACTGTGAGCGCTTTGGCCGTAATCTATTCTGTTCATCACTCTTTCCTACTGCTTAATACAGTGCCTTTCACTCAGTTGAGGTCATGCTATACATAATATTGTATGCTTTTAACATTATACTACGACAGTTGTGATATATAAGCATGTTTTAATATTTAAGAGGCTTCATTTTTTAGAGTAGTTTTAGATGCACAGCATGGTTGAGCAGAAAGAATTCCCATATACCCGCTCACTTCCTCACACATAGCCTTCCCCTCCATCAACATCCAGCATCAGTATGGTATCTTTGTTACAGGCGATGAAACTTCGTTGACCCATCATCATCAAGCCAAGTTCACAATTTATGTAAAAGCTCATCCTGGGGTTATACATTCTCTGAGTGTGGAAAAATGTGGGATGACAAGTATCTACCTTTACAGTATTTACAGTATCATACAGAGTAGTTTGACTGCCCTAAAAATTCCCCATTCTCCACCTGTTTATGCCTCCCTTCCTACGCCAAACCCTATGCCAACCATTAATTTTTTTTTTTTTACTGTATTCACAGTTTTGTCTATTCTTTTCTTAAATGTTATATAGTTGGAATCATACAATATGTGGCCTTTTAAGATTAGCTTTTTTCATTTAGCAGTATGCATTTGAGGCTCCTCCATGTCTTTTAATGACTTTATAGTTCTTTTATTTTTTTAGCGTTGAATAATGCTCCATTGTCTAGACATACCAAAATTTATCTACTCATTTTTTAAAGGCATGTTGGTTGCTTCTGAGTTTTAGCAATTCTTAGTAAAGCTTTTATAAATATTTATGGGCTTTCCAGGTGGCTCAATGGTAAAGAATTTGCCTGCCAAGTCGGAGATGTGGGTTTGATCCCTGGGTTGGGAAGATCTTCTGGAGAAGGAAATGGAAACCCACTCCAGTATTCTTGCCTGGAAAATCCCATGGAGAAAATAGCCTGGCACGCTGTAGTCCATGGGGGTCACAAAAGAGTTAGACATGGCATAGTGACTAAACAAGGGTGAGGGCTTAGATAGTTTTTTAATATCTTTATTCTTTGCTAATATAAGCATTCAGTGCTGTAAATTTCCTTCTAAACACTACTTTCACTTCATCCTACAGATTTTGATTAGTGTTTTCATTTGCATTTAGTTCAAATATTTTTTAATTTCTCTTGAGACTTGTCCTAGGACCTTTGTGAAGTTTTGAATGTTGTTTAATCTCCAAGTATTAAAACTTTCCAGCTATCTTTCTGATATTGATTTCTGGTTTAATTTTCTCTGCTCTAAAAGCATACATAGTATGATTTCTATTTTTTTATATGTTTAAGGTCTGTTTAATGGTCCAGAATGTGGTCTATCTTAGTGAATATGTGATCTTGAGAAAAATATGTATTCTGCTGTTAATGAGCAAAGTATTCTATAAATGTCAATGAAATCCAGCCAGTTGATTATACTGTTCAGTTCAACTATATCCTTAGTAATCACTGCCTGTTGGAACTTACAGTTACTAGTAGCAAAATGTCAGTCTCCACCTATAGTAGTGAGTTTATCTATTTATCTTTCCATTTTTACCAGGTTTTTGATTCAAAATCAACCCCTTTATCATTATATAATAATCCTGTTTTTATTCCTGCTAATTTTCCTTGCTCTGAAATCTACTCTGTTTGAAATAACTGCAGATACTCCAGGTTTTTTTTGATTAGTATTGCAATGATATATCTTTCACCATCTTCTTACTGTCAATTCACATGTGTCTTTACTTTTAAAGTGGGTTTTTTGTGAACAGCATATAGTTTAGTATTGGTTTTCGATTCACTTGAATGATTCTAATTCATTCATTTCAATCATGATTTATTCATTCATTTAGTTAATAATATTTGAACTAAATGCAAATGAAAACACTACTCTGTGTTTTAATTGATCTATTAGACCAGTGACATTTAGAGTGATTACTAATATAGTCAGATTAATATCTACCATATTTGTTGTTTTCTGTTTGTTGCTCTTATTCTTTCTCTTTTTTGTCTTTAGCCCCTTTCACCTTTTTTGTTTTTATTTGAGCATTTTATGTAATTTTCCTTTCTTTCCTTTCTTAACATATCAATTATACTTCTTTTTTTTCTTTTCCCAGTGGTTGTCCTAGAGTTTGCGGTGGACATTTGCAACTAATCCAGGTCCACCTTCACATAACACCACAGGCATCCCTTGTTTTATTGTGCTTTGCTTTAGTGGATGTCACTTGTACTGCATATTTTACAAAGTGAAGATTTGTGACAATCCTGTGTCAAGCAAGTCTATTGGTGCCATTTTTCGAACAGCATTTGCTCACTTTATGTCTATGTCTCACATTTTTATAATTCTCACAATATTTCAAGCTTTATTATTATTATATTTGTTATGGTGGTCTGTGATCAGTGATCTTTTATGTTACTACTATGAAACACTGAAGTCTCAGATGATGGTTAGCATATTTTAGCAATTAAGTATTTTTAAATTAAGGTATATATGTTGTTTTATAAACACAATGCTATTGCATACTAAACAGATTACAGTGTAGAGAGAGCATAACTTTTCTATGGGAAATGAAAAACTTTTGTGACTTGCTTTTTTGTGATACTTATTTTATTGCAGTGATCTGGAACTGAACCCACAGTACCTCTCAGACTCGCCTCTGTATGGCTTCACTGGGTGGTACAAGTTTCTTATAACAAAGTATTTGTAATTCTTTCCTCTTGTCTTATATCATTGCTGTTGTTATTTCAATTATCCATAATCTACAATCACCAAATACATTGTTGCCATTATTAATTTAATCAAACTATTATCTGTTGTATCAATTAAGAATAAGAAAAAGAATGCAATATTAAAAATTTACCTTCACGTATTCCTTCTCTAGTGCTTTTTATGTTCTTTATGGACATTCAAGTTTTTGACCTGTATCATTTTCTTTCTCTCTGAAGAAATTCTAACATTTTTGCAAGATCTACTGACAACAGATTCCTTTGGTTTTTGGTGGTCTGAGAAAGTCTTTATTTCTCCTTCTGAAGGATGATTTCTCTGGTTACAGAATTATAGCTTTTTTTTTTTTTCTTTCAAGACTTTAAGTATTTTGATCTTGCCTCTTCTTGATTGCATGATTTTTGAGAAATCTGATATACTTCTTATCCTTTCCCCTCTATAGGTAAGTTGTTTTCCCTATGTCTTTTTTCAAGACTTTTCTTTGATTTTCTGTAGTTGGAATATGACATCCCCAGGTGTTGACTTTTTGGCACTTATCTTGCTGAAGGTTCTCTGAGCTTCCTGAGCCACTGATTAGTGTCTAACATTAATTTAGGGAAAATCTCAATCACAGTTGCTTCAGATGTTTCTTCTTTCCCTTTCTCCTCTGGTATTCCCAATACATGTATGTTACATTTATGTTAATATGTATGTTACATGTTAACATGTAGTTCTCCTATAGTTCTTACATATTCTGTTTTATTTTTTTCAGTGTTTATTCTTATCTATTTTCTGTTTTGGAAGTTTCTATTGACATTACTTTAAGCTTCAACCTTTTCCAGTCTTACAGTGTTTGGTTTGTTTTCAACCTCTAGTGCTTCTGTTTGGTTCTTTCTTACAGATTTCATCTCTGTCCTTATAGAATTAATCTTACAATATATTAAAATTAATATATTACTAATGTAATATTATTATTAAATAATATATAATATTATTATATTAGTAATATATAATAACATTATTATATTAATAATATATAATAATATATTAACATCAATATAATATAATATAATACATTACTATTATTAATTACTAGTTAATAATATGTTATTGTTAATATAATATAATATATAATAATATATAATGCTATAATAATATAATATAATAATATTAATCACTCCTTATACTATTAATCTCCTAGTACTATTGCATATTGTCTGGTTTTTTTCCATCAGATTCCTTAGTATTTTTTTTTATTTTAATTGGAGGCTAATCACTTTACAGTATTGTGGTGGTTTTTGCCATACATTGACACTAATCAGCCATGGGAGTCCATGCGTCCCCATCCTGAGCCCCCCTCCCACCTCCCTCCCCATCCCATCCCCCAGGGTCATTCCCAGTGCACCATCCCTGAGCACCCTGTCTCATGCATCAAACCTGGACTAGCAATCTATTTTACATATGATAATATACATGTTTCAATGCTATTCTCTCAGATCATCCCACCCTTGCCTTCTCCCACAGAGTCCAAAAGACTGTTCTATACATCTGTGTCTCTCTTGCTGTCTTACATATAGGGCTAATATTCATCTTTCTAAATTCCGTATGTATGCATTAGTATACTGAATTGGTGTTTTTCTTTCTGGCTTACTTCACTCTGTATAATAGGCTCCAGTTTCATCCACCTCATTAGAACTGATTCAAATGTATTCTTTTTAATGGCTGAGTAATACTCCATTGTATATATGTACCACAGCTTTCTTATCCATTCATCTGCATAAACACTAACAGTAGAAAATATGGCAGTCCCCAAAATAATAAAGTCTGTCACTGTTTCTGTTGTTTCCCTATCTATTTGCCATGAAGTGATGGGACCAGATGTCATGATCATAGTTTTTTTAATGTAAACTTTTAAAGCAGCTTTTTCACTCTCCTCTTTCACTTTCATCAAGAGGCCCTTTAGTTCCTCTTTGCTTTCTGCCATAACAGTGATGTCATCCACATATCTGAGGTTATTGATATTTCTCCTAGCAATCTTGATTTCAGTTTGTGCTTCATCCAGCCTGGCATTTCACATGATGTACTCTGCATATATGTTAATTAAGCAGGGTGGCAATATACATCATTGACGTACGCCTTTCCCAATTTTGAACCAGTTCATTGTTCCATGTCCAGTTCTAACTGTTGTTTCTTGACCTGCATACATACTTCTCAGGAGGCAGGTCAGGTGGTCTGGTATTCCCATCTCTTTAAGAATGGTCAGAGTTTGTTGTGATCCACACAGTCAAAGGTTTGGCATAGTCAATGAAGCAGAAGTAGATGTTTTTTTGGAGCTCTCTTGCTTTTTCTATCATCCAATGGATGTTGGCAATTCGATCTCTCATGCTTTTGCCTTTCTAAATCCAGCTTGAGCATCTGGAAGTTCTTGTTTCACATATTGTTGAATCTTGACTTGGAGAATTTTGAGCATTACTAGCATGTGAAATGAGTGCAATTGTATGGTAGTATGAACATTCTTTGGCCTTGCCCTTCTTTGGGTTTGAAATGAAAACTGACCTTTTCCAGTCCTGTGGCCACTGCTGAGTTTTCCAAATTTGCTGGCATATTGAGTACAGCACTTTAACAGCATGATCTTTTAAGATTTGAAATTGCTTAACTGGAATTCCATCACCTCCACTAGCTTTGTTCATAGTGATGCTTCCTAAGGCCCACTTGAGTTCACATTCCAGGATGTCTGGCTCTAGGTGAGTGATAACACCATCATCATTATCTGGTTCATGAAGATCTTTTTTGTACAGTTCTTCTGTGTATTCTTGCCACCTCTTCTTAATATCTTCTGCTTCTATTAGGTCCATACCATTTCTGTCCTTTATTGTGACCATCTTTGCATGAAATATTCCCTTGGTATCTCTAATTTTCTGGAAGAGATCTGGAGTCTTACCCATTCTATTGTTTTCCTCTATTTCTTTGCTTTGATCATTTTGGAAGGCTCTCTTATCTCTCCCTGCTATTTTTCGGAACTCTGCATTCAGATGGATATATGCTTTCATTTTCTCCTGTGCCTTTTGCTTCTCTTTTTTTCTCAGCTATTTGTAACACGTCCTCAGACAACCATTTTGCCTTTTTACATTTCTTTTTCCTGGAGGATGGTTTTGATCCCTGCCTCCTGTACAATGTTATGAACCTCCATCCATAGTTCTATAACCACTCTGTCTATCACATCTAATCCCTTGAATCTATTTGTCACTTCTACTGCATAATCATAAGGGATTTGATTTAGGTCATACCTGAATGGTCTAGTGGTTTTCCCGACTTTGTTGAATTTAAGTCTGAATTTTGCAATAAGGAGTTCACGATCTGAGCTACAGTTAGCCCCCAATCTTGTCTTTGCTGACTGTATAGAGCTTCTCCATCTTCAGCTGCAAAGAATATAATCAGTCTGATTTTGTTATTGACCATCTGGTGATGTCCATGTGTAGAGTCTTCTCTTGTGTTGTTGGAAGAAGGTATTTGCTATGACCAGTGCGTTCTCTTGGCAAAACTCTATTAACCTTTGCCCTGCTTCATTTTGTACTACAAGGCTAAACTTGCCTGTTACTCCAGGTATCTCTTGACTTCCTACTTTTGGATTCCAGTCCCCTATGATGAAAAGGACATCTTTTTGGGGTGTTAGTTCTAGAAGATCTTGTAGGTCTTCATAGAAACTTCATCTTCTTCGGCATTAGTAGCTGGGGCATAGACTTGGATTACTGTGCTATTGAATTGTTTGCCTTGGAAATGAACAGAGATCATTCTTTCAATTTTGAGATTGCATCCAAGTACTGCATTTTGGATTCTTTTGTTGACTATTAGGTCTACTACATTTCTTCTAAGGGATTCTTGCCCACAGTAATAGATACAATGGTCATCTGAATTAAATTTGCCCATTCCTGTCCATTTTAGTTCACTGATTCCTGAAATGTCAATGTTCACTCTTGCCATCTCCAGTTTGCCCACTTCCAATTTGCCTTGATTCATGGACCTAACATTCCAGGTTCCTATGCAATATTGCTCTTTACAGCATCAGACTTTACTTCCATCACCACAGCTGGGCATTGTTTTTGCTTTGGCTCAGCCTCTTCATTCTTTTTGGAGCTATTTCTCCAATCTTCTCCAGTAGCATATTGGGCATCTACGTACCTGAGGAGTTCATCTTTCAGTATCATATCTTTTTGTCTTTTCATACTGTTCATGGGGTTCTCAAGGCAAGAATGTTGAAGTGGTTTTCCATTCCCTTCTCCAGTGGACCACGTTTTGTCAGAACTCTCCACCATGGCTCTTAGTTTCATTGAGTTAGATAAAGCTGTGATACATGTGATCATTTTGGTTAGTTTTCTGTGATTGTGGTTTTCATCCCTTCTGCTTTCTGATGGATGAGGATAAGAGGCTTGTGGAAGATTCCTGATGGGAGTGACTGACTGTCTGGAAAACTGGGTCTCGCTTTGGTGGGGAAGGCTATGCTCAGTATATCTTTAATCGAATTTTCTGCTGATGGGTGGGGCTGTGTTCCCTCCCTGTAGTTTGGCCTGAGGCCGAACTATGATGGGGTAAAGGCAGTAATGGTGACCTCCCTCAGAAGGACTGACAACAGTGTGCCACAGCTCCCAGGATGTTGTAGTCACTGCCCCAATGCCGTGGCAGGTCAACCCACACCCCCGCTGGAGACTCGAGGACACTCACAGGTGAGTCTGGCTCAGCCTCTTGTGGGGTCACTGCGCCTTTTTTTCTGGGTCCTGGTGTTTACAAGGTTTTGTTGTGTCCTCCCTGATGCTGGGAAGGATTGAAGGCAGGGGGAGAAGTGGATGACAGAGGACAAGATGGTTGGATGGCATCACTTACTCAATGAACAGCAGTTTGAGCAAGCTCCTGGAGATGGGGAAAGACAGGGAAGCTGGCGTGCCACCAGGGGTCGCTGTCATGGGGTCGCAAAGAGTTGGACACAACTGAGTGATTGAACAACAGCAACCTGGGTGTATGCATTTAATAATAAATAGGTCACATGTTCTCTTCTTTCCCCTATGGAACCATTCAGCTATTAGGAGGGCAGAGAATGCCTTAATATCAATCTTAATTTTGGTTGAATGTGATTGGGTGGATAAGGCCTTTAGAAAGTTTACCCCTGTGAATTCAGCATTGAAAGTCCTGACTTTTGACCTCAATGTTTATTTCTGAAACTCACTTAGACTGGGGGTGGTTTAATTTTTATCCTTATAATACTTTATTTCCCTATCTTTTGGACTGTATCGTCATTGACATTTAGTAAAAGACATCTGTGTAGATTTTTCATTTGGTTAAAGGAAGCAATGTGAAAACATGAAAAAAATAGTGAATCTTGTATTTCAGTTTTCCAGTGTTATTTGCCAGTGCTGAAGATATTTTAAAACAATGCTGTCGAATACAACTTTATGCAGTGAAGACATTGTTCTTTTGCACTATTCCGTATGTAGCCACTTATTAAAGTACAGATTTTAAAATTGTATTTAATTTTAGTTGCATTTAAATAGGCACTTTTGGCTAGTGGCTACCATATTGACTAGTACAGATTTAGACTTCTGTTTGTTGATCGGTTGGTTTTTTTTAATGTCTATAAAATCGAGTGTGTGTCTGTGTGCATGTGTTGTCAGAAAAGTTTAAGGACAAGTCTTTCATCCAAAGAAAGCTATCCAAAAGAAAAATTGGCACCAAAACTATAGAATTGGTTATATATAGAATCTGAAAGAATTGTCCAAGAGATAATTTAAAGCATAATAAGTTTGGTGCACAGATTAAATGGACTTCTTCCCAGAAAAATGAAGAGCACTCTAGGAATTGAAAACAGTGTCTTCTAGAAAGAGGGAGAAAGAGAGGGAGTCAGTGGGAGAGAGAGAAGAAGGGAGGATATGGATGAAGGTAGGAATTACTTGTTGAAATTTTAGAACTTCTAAAGGAGGTATAATCACTACACTGGCTTTCTAATACAGTAGGGGAAACTAATCTGCTTTCTACAATGAAAACTCATGAAGTTACAGTTAAATCAACAGTAAAATCTGCTTCTTCCTCCATAACAATTAATTTTCAAATTAATGATGGAAAGAGCTAAAAGTGGAAATAGAGTTAAAAGTAGAAATCAGTTCAATTCAGTCACTCAGTCATGTGCGACTCTTTGCCACCGCATGGACTGCAGCACACCAGGCTTCCCTGTCCATCACCAACTCCCAGAGATTATTCAGCCTCATGTCCATCGAATCAGTGATGCCATCCAACTGTCTCATCCTCTGTCACCCTCTTCTCCTCCTGCCTTCAATCTTTCCCAACATCAGGGTCTTTTCCCAATGAGTCAGTTCGTTTCACCAGGTGGCCAAAGTATTGGGAATTTCAGCTTCAACATCAGTCCTCCCAATGAATATTCAGGACTGATTTCCTTTAAGATAGACTGGCTGGATCTCCTTGCTGTCCAAGGGATGCTCAAGAGTCTTCTCAATTTCTATTCAAGTAGAAATAAAAAGAGTTAAATTTACTGGAAGTGTTACATAAATCAAATCCTTTATGATGACCTCAAGAGTTTTTCCAATTTGAAATTAAAGAACTAACATTCCTGTAGGATAATCCTGTGTAAGGGGATCTCCACCCTCGTGGGAAAGTGGCAAATTATGATTCTGGGGGTGAGAAGGTCAGGCAGCAGTTGCTTGAGTGATATGTAAGGAGTAAGACTTCATCTGTCCTGATGGACAGGTTTTTCCTCCAAAGCCTATTTCTTGCTTCCTTTTTTTTTGTTGTTGTTAAAAATTTATTTTTGTCTAGTTACATTTCTCTTGCTTTTTTATCTGTCTCAAAGGATTATCCAGTTTTATGGGCATAGTAACATATTTAAATGTTTTGACCGGTTAAACCAAAACAAAACAGATCGCAAATCCCCACCTTACCTCAATCTGTTAATATATTTTGTTTCACCTTTATCTCCTTCTTAGCATTTCTAAAGCAACTGTGCAGCTGTTTACTTCCGTGGAGAGAGAAAACAGATTGCCTACAATCTGCCAAATTTCTGTGTTGTTGTCTGGGTGTGACAGTTCTGTACATGATGATTCCAGGAGAACATTCTTAACTATATTTACAGTTTAAAATGTCGGAGCACCACAGTAGGAACACAGAAGGAGCTGCAAGTTTTAGATAATGAAATGCTTAGCCTGGTTTGGACAGGCTGCACTGTAAACCAATTCCTATCACTCCATGTGGGTGGATGGAATTTTGGCCAGGTCAGTGGCATTTGAGAGGATTAAGATAGGAGAAAGTGTTGAATTCCAGAGATGGGACATGGCAGTATTAGAAAAATATTTCTGTTGCATCTTTTGATGTGTTGGGGACAGAATAGTAAAGGGGCTTAACAACTAGAATCCCTAATCTCATGCCTCACTTAAAAAAAATACTGTCCCAAAGAGCCTTGGGAAGGCGCTTAAATGTTCCCAGTGGTGGAGTTTAGCCACCAACAGCAGCAACAGCAAGCACAGCGTCGATGATGCTGCCTCCGCTCAGTTTATAGGGAAGTGGTAATGTTTCTACACTTCAGCCATGCCCTTCACTTTGCCCACCTCTCATCTTACTTTTAGCGCTTCGTCAATAAGAAATTCTGCCCTGGTTCTTCCTTTTGAGTTCTGCCTATTCTGTCTTATTTCCCTGTCTGAAAACTGCTGGTGCTGTAATGAACTGGGGAATGAAAACTTCAAAGCCCTGATCTTAAAGAATCTCTTCCTGCAGATCTAGGTATGACAGGCATGGTGCTAGAGTGTATGAGTTGGAAAGGCACACTTCGTCACTTTCTGTGGTGTCTTTGTAGAATATATTACTACCCAGAGAGTATAATTACAGCATATTTTAGATGTAGAATTAACTTAGGCATTATAGTGTGTTTTTGAATACACCTCAAACAAAGCAGAAGTATATAAAGAAATCTGAAAGTCTATATTCAGCAATATGGCAGAGAAGATTTGATATCCTGATAACTTTTTACCAAACACCTAGAGGAACTGGATGAGATGGAAATGTACAGCTAGATGTCTGAGAAAGTTAGGAAAATCTCCACATGCCCCCTCAAAAAAACTGCAGTAGGACTCAGGTAAGAAACTGGCTGTTATGCTTCAGCAAGTCTGAAGACAGCTTCTAATTTTGGTAACCGAGAGGCTTACTGTTTCTAGCTTCTGTTTTTTTTTTTTCCCCCTAAGGGGAAACCACAGTAAAGAATAGAATTTATATTAGAACACACAGCACTGAGCAGCAGCTCTTGTAGCAATGTGTGGAGTTCTTACTAAGGATCAATGCTAATATACTTTTTGTTCTATTGTATTCCATTCCATTTTATTTATAAAATGCTGGTCATGATGGTGGTTCTCAATCTTGGCTGTTCGTTCAGGTCACCTGGGAGCTATACAAATATACATTACTGGCTTCCACCCTCTGTGATTCTGATTTAATTGATTCTTGGGTTGTGGCCGGGCGGTCAGGGTTTTAAAAGCTCCCTGGGTGATTCTAATGCACAGCCAAGGTTGAGAACCATAGCACTAAATTGATTTCACTGTCTACTAATGGGACTTGACAGCAGTTTGAAAAACACTACTCTATGGGGATATACCTTTGATGAAAGAGTAGACTAAATATAAAATCTCCTACCAGAGAAGGAAATGAAACAAACAGAAAATGTACATGTCTCCCAGCCTAGGCGGTATGTTGGGGTAAAAAGTAGGCTCCCCCAATGAATATATAACCACTGGCTCATCATACCTGTGGCAGGTGACACCCTGAGTCACCTGGCAGAGCAGACCCAAATGTCTCCAAAGGGATATACCTCAACACAGGCCAGCGGGAGGCCTTTCCTAACCTGAGACATACACCTCCCCCCATCCCATTCTCAATCATCCAAGGCTCCAAAAAAAGCATGAGGCTACAAACCACCAGGAGAGAATGCAGTAACAACAGAACACTTGAACACCAGGCCCTTCAGAACTTCAGATATGCACAATAAGAAATAGATATTTCTGAGTTGATTGAAGAAAGATAAATGAGAAGCATAAAGCAGAATGCACTACCAAAAAGACTGGGGGAAACTTTAAAAGTACCAAATGAGAATCTCAGTGGTTAAGTAGCAGATTAGACAGAGCTATCTAAGAGAGAATTTGTAAACCAGAAGACAGAGCTAAATAAATGTTTCTCCAGTGGTACAGATTCTTTATGTCTAGAAGTAGATGGGAAATATTTAAGAAATGAAGAGACATATGGGTACAGTGAGAAGGTATAAGTACTTCAATTTAGACTTCCAGAAGAAGATAATAATGAAAATGGGGATGTGGCTTCAAATTTTTAAAGACCAATGAGATACGAATCCTCAGATTCAGGAAGCCAAATATATCACAGGAAGGTAAAGAAAAAGAAATATGTATGTAGACATATTGTAGTAAATTACTTAACATGAAGTGAAAGATCTTAAAAGGAATCAGGAAAAGGAAAGAAACTTGTCACTGATTGCTATTCCTATTTAAGTAGACATCTCAACTTCAAAAATCAGAAGGCAGAATACATATCAGCAGAATGTTGCAAAAAAAGTAGCTGACAATCTAGACTTCTATAACTATCTCAAGTTCATTTTAAAACAAGGTCAATGTAAAGACATTATTAGATTATCAAATAGTGTGTTTACCCCTGATAGATCCTCCCTAATAGAACTTCTAAAGGATATCCTTCAGAAAGAAGGATTAGATTTCAGTTCTATGGGCCATGTAGCACTTAGGGGAGGAGGGTTACTGAACTTAAAGTCTAAAGTTCTGCTTGAAAGTTCTAAGGACAACCAGTAAAATAAAACTACAATGTGTAACAGCCAAGCAAATAGAGGACAGAAAAATATGTGGTATGAAAAAGGTGTACAACAAATAGGGCAAAGAAAAATTCATAGTACTATGATAGAGACAAACCCATGGATACAGGTAAGCACAGCAAGTGACATTATTAATTTTCTTTTAAATTCTACCTACACAAAGTTGATGAAAGATATATCTAAAGTACATGAACAGGTTGAAAATGAAAGGGGAAAATATACATTAGGCAAATATTTAATACGAATCAGAAGAAGATAGGCATGGCTTTGTCTATCAAATAAAAATAGTCTTTAAAGCAAAACTTTATTGAGTTAAAAAGATCATTACATAACATATACACTTCACTAGAAAGATTTAAGAATTCTGAACTCATCTGTGTGAGTCTAATTATGTAACTTCAAAAACACATACGAAAATGAACAAATCCTAAGAAGAGATTTCCACACGTACCATCACAGGGGGCACCGTAGATGCATCACAGATGCACCGCCACAGGCACATCCCTAATGCACCGCAGCATCAATGGGTCATGCAGACCAGAAGTTAGTGACGATGCAAATGATGTATATGTAATGTGAATGACAATAAACTTGATCTTATATTCAGCCCTGTAGCCAGCAATTAGTGACTATACATTCTTTCTAATGTTCATAGACTTTTTCAGTAATTGACCAAATGTGATCTGTGAAATATATCTTAGTATATTTCCTAGAGTTAGAATCAATGTATGGTCTGTGCTTTTGGATAATAGTACAGAGAAGTTAGAAATCAAAACTCTGATGTTCAAGCTGGTTTTAGAAAAGGCAGAGGAACCAGAGATCAAATTGCCAACATCTGCTGGACCATGGAAAAAGCAAGAGAGTTCCAGAAAAACATCTATTTCTGCTTTATTGACTATGCCAAAGCCTTTGACTGTGTGGATCACAATAAACTGTGGAAAATTCTGAAAGAGATGGGAATACCAGACCACCTGATCTGCCTTTTGAGAAATCTATATGCAGGTCAGGAAGCAACAGTTAGAACTGGACATGGAACAACAGACTGGTTCCAAATGGGAAAAGGAGTACGTCAAGGCTGTATATTGTCATCCTGCTTATTTAACATATATGTAGAGTACATCATGAGAAACGCTGGACTGGAAGAAACACAAGCTGGAGTCAAGACTGCCAGGAGAAATATCAATAACCTCAGATGTGCAGATGTTACCACCCTTATGGCAGAAGGTGAAGAGGAACTCAAAAGCCTCTTGATGAAAGTGAAAGAGGAGAGTGAAAAAGTTGCCTTAAAGCTCAACATTCAGAAAACGAACATCATGGCATCCAGTCCCACCACTTCATGGGAAATAGATGGGGAAACAGTGGAAACAGTGTCAGACTTTATTTTTCTGGGCTCCAAAATCACTGCAGATGGTGACTTCAGCCATGAAATTAAAAGACACTTACTCCTTGGAAGGAAAGTTATGACCAACCTAGATAGCATATTCAAAAGCAGAGACATTACTTTGCCAACAAAGGTCCATCTAGTCAAGGCTATGGTTTTTCCTGTGGTCGTGTATGGATGTGAGAGTTGGTCTGTGAAGAAGGCTGAGCGCCGAAGAATTGATGCTTTTGAACTGTGGTGTTGGAGAAGACTCTTGAGAGTCCCTTGGACTGCAAGGAGATCCAACCAGTCCATTCTGAAGGAGATCAGCCCTGGGATTTCTTTGGAAGGAATGATGCCAAAGCTGAAACTCCAGTACTTTGGCCACCTCATGCGAAGAGTTGACTCATTGGAAAAGACTCTGATGCTGGGAGGGATTGGGGGCAGGAGGAGAAGGGGACGACAGAGGATGAGATGGCTGGATGGCATCACTGACTCGATGGACGTGAGTCTGAGTGAACTCCGGGAGTTGGTGATGGACAGGGAGGCCTGGCGTGCTGCGTTTCATGGGATTGCAAAGAGTCGGACACGACTGAACTGAACTGAACTGAACAATAATTAAATTTAAACTAAAAACGTGTCATGTTAGCCTTCCTGCACCCTAGCAATAATGGCTGTTTCTGTAGAAAAAGCTTCATGATGATAAATGTTTGTATTCTTCCAAACTGTATATTAATATAGACTTTATGATGGATTATTCTTTTGATACAACATCCTGTGTGTCTTTTAATTCAGCAGGCCATCACAGAGAGGCTTCCACGAAAGTACCTGAGGGGTCCTTCTATAATAGATTACTAATGCAACTTTCTATCTAAAACAAGAGCTCTTTTATAGAGGCACGACCTTGGGTAGACTCTCTTTGCTCCCAGTGATCTATTATCTAAGAGCCTGTCCTTCCAGAATTCAACTGAGGGGACAAAAGCTAGGCAAAAATATATAGGCTTAAAATGGAAATGTACTTTATTTATAGAAAAAATAATTGACAGTCTCAGTGAGAGATTCGTGCCTTTTTTCATTAGACATGTTTTCGTGCAGCTTGGAATCCCATTTCTCCAATAGCTGCAAAAGAGACAAGGAAGGACCTGACTGAAGCGGATTACAGCAGTTAGTGACAGCCTGTCTGCATGGGAGTACGACATACAAAGCAATGAGAAAGTCACCACACTAGACACCACAGTCTAGTGCTTTCTCATTTGGAGACAAACGTCACTCCTCAGTGCAGTGTCACTGTCTCAGGAGAACAAATACCTAGAGTCAACTAAAGAGAGGCAAGTTTTTGTCATGAGTCAAAATGGAATTGCTGTTCTTTATAGTCGAGTGAGTCAGGAGGACAAGTACATGTAAGTAGTGACTTCTAGGGAAAAAATTATGTAAGCAGCCAAAATGATTTGATGCAGAAAGTTAGCTGGTTGTTTGGGGTTCAGTGATCAGAAATTCCCTCGTGGGGGCTAAACTTCGGCAAGAGCCTTTGGCAACCTGGACTTCTGCTTTCTCGGACTCAGCAGCTGCTTCTGTGCTCCTCAGCTGGGGTAGATGCACCTCCTTCCTGCTCTCACTCAGCGGAACCTCCTCTAGTGCCTTCTGTAACAGGCCTTGCCAGATGCTGTCATGGCTGATGAATGCAATTCAAAAAGGACCAAGGACCCACCTTGAGGGCTCACCAGTTAGGAGGAGAGCAGGACAATGGGCTCCATCACCAGCTATCCAAATTGGAAAGAGACACATGCCCAAGAGAGGGACAGAAAACTCGATGATAGTGTGAAAGAAGTGTCATTTGAGGACCTGAAGAATATGCAACAGTTGTGAACCAAGGGATAGGTGTGGAACAGATGGAAGAGAAGACATACAAGTTAGTTGTTCTGTTGGACAACACAGTGTGTAGAGGCAGAATCAGAAAGGCAGCAAAGAGCCTCATTTATCAGACTCCAAATGCCAGCATAAGAGATTTTTAGAGTGTTTTCTACAAGAGAATAACTGATGATTTAAATGCCTGAGGACAGGGGTCTTTAATACAGTACTAACAGTTGATTTAAAATGTTTCTGCTTCAGTGGAAGTCTTGTAGGTTATTTGCAGCATTTGGTCACATAATGTTCATTGTTCTTGCGGAGAAAGAACTTTAAAATCATTAGGAACTGCCTCATGGAGATTATGTAAGGAATGTCTTGCTTCTCGAGTCTACATCAGATTGAAGAGTTAAAAAAGAACAAGAACACAAGGATCTCAAATTATCCATTGCATAAAATATTTAATTTCTTATGAATAAGTGGATTTAACTAAAATTATTTTTCTGCCCTCAAGGGCTCTCAGGAAAGCAGTTTAATGAACAGTACTGATTTTAGAAGCTTTTAAAATTTTTATCATAGAAATAATCTATAAAGGCCCTTGAAATAAGTCCGTGGGTAGCAAATCTTGAACCCTAGATGCCAAATAGCAGAGCTCAGATTCAATAAGGAGGGAAAGGCTGAGTGTGTGATTGGAAGTAAGAACACCTGGGTTCTAGCTCCTGTCTGCTGATCATTACTTCTTTCACCTTAGACAGTCAGTTCACATTTCTAGGCCTGTTTCTTTAGCTGTTAATGAGAAACTTGAACTGCAAGGCTTCTACGATCCATTTATCAGTTCATAAGTATAGGAAAGTAAGACAATGAACAAATAGAGAAAAAAACTTCAGAGACAAGTTCAAATTTTAGTCATTCAGTTCAGTTCAGTTCAGTCACTCAGTCGTGTCTGACTCTTTGCGACCCCATGAATCGCAGCACCCCAGGCCTCCCTGTCCATCACCAACTCCCGGAGTTCACTCAGACTCACGACCATCAAGTCAGTGATGCCATCCAGCCACCTCATCTTCTGTCGTCCTCTTCTCCTCCTGCCCCCAATCCCTCCCAGCATCAGGGTCTTTTCCAATGAGTTAACTCTTCGCATGAGGTGGCCAAAGTATTGGAGTTTCAGCTTCAACATCAGTCCTTCCAATGAACACCCAGGACTGATCTCCTTTAGAATGGACTGGTTGGATCTCCTTGCAGTCCAAGGGACTCTCAAGAGTCTTCTCCAACACCACAGTTCAAAAGCATCAATTCTTTGGCGCTCAGCTTTCTTCACAGTCCAACTCTCACATCCATACATGACCACTGGAAAACCATAGCCTTGACTAGACAGACCTTTGTTGGCAAAGTAATGTCTTTGCTTTTGAATATGCTATCTAGGTTGGTCATAATTTTCCTTCCAAGGAGTAAGAGTCTTTTAATTTCATGGCTACAGTCACCATCTGCAGTGATTTTGGAGCCCCCCAAAATAAAATCAGCCACTGTTTCCCCATCTATTTCCCATGGTACCAGATGCCATGATCTTCATTTTTGAATGTTGAGCTTTAAGCCAACTTTTTCACTCTCCTCTTTCACTTTCATCAAGAGGCTTTTTAGTTCCTCTGCACTTTCTGCCTTAAGAGTAGTGTCATCTGTATATCTGAGGTTATTTATATTTCTCCCAGCAATCTTGAGTATTTAGTCATTAGTATATTGCAATTTTCTCTAAAGTGAAACTGGCAGGGGATTATCTTTTAATTTAACTTAATTTTTAAAAACTGTATTGAAATATAGTTGGTTTACAGTGTTGTGTTAGTTTCAGATGTATATTCTTTTATATATTTCCTTTCATTATAAGTTATTACAAGATATTAAATATCATTCCGTGTGCTATACAGTAGGTCCTTATTGGTTATCTATTTTATGTACGTGTGTGTGTGTGTGTGTGTGTGTGTGTATAGATAGAGTTTCTCCTTGAGGGCACACACCAAGCAGCATGTGGGATCTTAATTCTCTTGACTAGGGATTGAACATATACCCCTGCACTGGAAGCATGGAGTCTTAAATAGTGGACCACCAGGGAAGTCCATAGTGTGTATATTTCAATCCCAAACTCCTGGGTCCAAGTTATTTCTCCATTGTATGGGTATACCTTGTTTTATTTAATAAGTTTTTTTTTGATTGCTATTTAAACTCAGGTGACTGTGTTACTTCCAGACTTATCAGCTTCACTTTCTCAGAGATCTTTGTTAGTTTTTGCCCTGTGGATTTTATAATCATCAGACCCTTTGGAACTAAGGTGTATTTCTATTTATCTGTGACACACATACGTGCTAATAACTTGGGGTATTTAATACAGCAATAACAGTTGTTTTGCAATTGTTTTTTTTTTGTTGCAGTGCATAGTCTTATAGGCTATTTCCAGCATTTTGTGACTTAATATTCATTGTTCACATATGGAAAGAATTTTATTATTTTTTTTCTTTTTTTTTCTTTTATTTTTTAACTTTACAATATTGTATTGGTTTTGCCATATATCAACATGATCTGCCACAGGTATACACATGTTCCCCATCCTGAACCCTCCTCCCTCCTCCCTCCCCATACCATCCCTCTGGGTCGTCCCAGTGCACCAGCCCCAAGCATCCAGTATCGTGCATCGAACCTGGACTGATGACTCGTTTCATATATGGTATTATACATATTTCAATGCCATTCTCCCAAATCATCCCAGCCTCTCCCTCTCCCAAAGAGTCCAAAGACTGTTCTATACATCAGTGTCTCTTTTGCTGTCTTGTATGCAGGGTTATTGTTACCATCTTTCTAAATTCCATATATATGTGTTAGTATACTGTATTGGTGTTTTTCTTTCTGGCTTACTTCACTCTGTATAATAGGCTCCAGTTTCATCCACCTCATTAGAATTGATTCAAATGTATTCTTTTTAATGGCTGAGAAAGAATTTTAGAATCATTAGGTCCTGCTTCATTGGAATTATGTAAGAAATATCTTTCTTGCAAAGAAAAATCAAACTGAAGAGTTAAAAAAAGAACAACAACACAAGAGTCACAAATTAATAAATGCCTAAAATATATAATATCCTACACATTTGTGGAATGTGTGAAATTTGAGGAATTTGTGTCTTTTTATCTTGGGAAAGTAATAATAATTTTAATTAATTTTACAGGTTCAGAATTATTGAACCAAAACTAATAAAAATCCAGATTTTCTTTGCATACACTAAATTTGTTAATGTTGAGACTGACAAGCAACCAGCAAATTGCAACATATTACAACACAAAACAATACAAACTAGAAGTGAGAATGTGGGCATTAATATTCTAAGTAACGTATTTCTCTTACTATTTGGCTACATGACAAAAATTGTTGTTATTATTTTAGTCACTAAGTCGTGTCCAACTCTTCTGCAACCACATGGACTATAGCCCGCTGGGCTCCTTGTTCATGGGATTTCCCAAGGATGAATCTGAAGTTGTTTGCCATTTCCTTATCCAAGGTATCGTCCCAATGCAGGGATTGAACGCAATCTCCTGCGTTGGCAGGCAGATTCTTTACCACTGAGCCACTAGGAAATCCCTACATAATAAAAATACACCTGTATTGATTTATCCTGCCTTTGTGTTCCTATCTAAAGCAAATCACTTCCAAAATTGAAATTTCTTTAGTGATTAAGCATGTAAGATTTAAACTTCTTGTAATTTAGGTTTCAAACATTTATTGGGCTCCTACTGGAACCAAATAGTCAGCTAGCCAATGGGATTTAAAAGACATGCCCCTTTTGGGTTCTTAATGACTAGTGGAAGAAACAAATAATAAAGTTATAGCTTTAACACAAATGATGTGACATCCCTAAGGACTTGTGCCTCAGAAAACTAAAAAATACTTCTCAGATGGAATGGGTGTTGAAGATGGAGAAATAAGGTTAAGGACAATTAGAAGCCAAGGAATAAAAACAGCAGAGTTTGGTATGTAGCTGATGATAGGAAGAAATGGCAAGAATGGTGGATTGGACCACCAACAGTGGGTTGGACCACAAGGTAAATGGCCTTGGATATTATGCTAAAGAGATGGCACTTTTCCATCCAAGGTTATGAGGCAAAGTAACATTGTTAGATTTATGTTTTAGAAAAACATAACTCAGGAAACAGAGAGGAAGAAGATGCAGAAAGAGACGCCAGAGACAAGGAGGCTGGGATTGTGTCTGTTGCAATTGACTAAGGCTTCATCATCTCATCCCTAGAATATGACAGTGAGAATGGGGAATCTTTCACTTGTCCATTCACTAAAAAAATATCTTCTTTACCTACCATGCACCAGTGACAGTACTAACTAGCACTGGGCATGTAGCTTTGAGCCAGAAATAATGTGTGTCCCTGTGGACAAGTGGCGGTAGAGTGCAGAGTCGGGACCGTGAGACAGGGCTGCCTGACCCCTTCTCAGGAGGAAGAGGGGTGCAAGTGTTAAGACATGACTTTTAGATTGGATTCCAAGGACCAGAAGTCAGGCTAAAATGGGGATTGCTGCTGTTGTTCAGTCCCTAAATTGTGTCCAGCTCTTTGCAACCCCATGGACTGCAGCACACCAGGCTTCCCTGTCCTTCACTCTCTCTCAGAGTTTAAGAAGAAAGGACAGCATGTGAAGAGGCCTGGAGGGGTGAGGAAAATGTATACCCCGTGAACTGTGAAAGTTCTTCAGCTGGAGCTCAGAATCCAAGTGTGAAACAAGCAGGAACTAAGCCAGAGAGGCCAGGCCCAGAAGAAACGGCTAGGTTGAGGAACAATAGCAGGTGGATGCCTCAGAACATCACAGCTCCTTGATCATAGGGAAGAGGCATCCATGTGACCCCAGGTTGTCTGACTTAGGGCAGCTTGGTGTCTGAAGATACTCTAGACAGAGGAGAGGGTCATGGAGGGGGACAGCAGCGTGCTGCAGAAAGGGCGCAGACTGGAAGCCAGAATGTATGTCTCAGTGCTGACTGGCCGAAGCCTCCCCAGAGGCCACTGTGCACTCCGACCACTGCTGTGGTGAGCGCTCTACCTCTTGTCTCGTCGTGGAGCCAGGGGGTTAGGACACAGACCTGCAGGAAGCCTGCCGCTCCTCTTAGCCCCAGAATAGCTCCTGAAATGGTCTTCTGTCTTGCACCCCACACTGCACCAAGCACAGTGTGTGTCTTTGTTAGCTATTCATCGTGTTCTGTTCCTGAGCCATCATATGTCTATGCTGGTAATTCCCAGAAAATGAGGTTCAGTGGCTCCTGAGCTGAATATGATGGAGCTCATAATTCTAAATACAGCAGAAACATGATAGATGGATAGGTGGATGGATGGATAGATAGATAGGATTGTAGGTTTGAAAGCCATGCCCTGAACAGTATATGAAGTGACCCCTGCCAAGTGATTGCAGGATAAGTACCACTAATATTAATAATGCATATATATAAACTGAGAATCATATAAATCCTTAATGTAGAAACAAAAATGCCCCACAGTAGACCTTCTCTCCATGGACTGACTCAGAAAAAAAAAAAAAAAAATGTGGCAGTTATTCCTGAAGTCCCTCTTTAATTTTAGAGGTCAACACTTGTATAAAGTGTTCAGCTGACTTTACATCAGTGAGAGACTTTATGGGAATGTTATTTTTAAGTAAAATATACAAGTTCAGAAACAAACATTAATTACATCAAGTGGAGCAAAAGAAAGCTATTGTGGGCTGCATGACTCTTCATACTGCTTCAAAATAGTTTCTTTGTAAGCTAAATAAATAAAATATTTACACTTGGAAACATCTACTTTGAAATAAAGTTGATATATATCAAAAGATGCAGAATGGTAGGTCATCTGTGCACCCATTCCCGTGATGTTTTTCTATACTTTGCTATCAGTATATATACCACTAAACATTAAGCAGAATTAGCTTGTAAATATATGAATGGAGACTGCTTCTGTCATTTTTTTTCAATAGGATGCCACATGAGCAGAATCTGAATACTGACAATGAGAGAAGTGCTCTAGTGTTTAGGTTGTCTGATTTAGAAAGCGGTCAACCCAAAAGACAGCTGCCCTGCTATGATCTTTTCAGTGGACTCCTCTTGGGGCACCAGCTGTGTCCCATGGAATGGCAGGATCATGGAAAATGACTGAAGTAGGTCTGATAGGAAGACTGGGGGTGCTTTGCCAGCCTCTGGAGACTAAGGTAGTTCTTCACTCACTGTGGATTTCAGAATGTTGAGCAGCGTACTTTGTCTGCGCTGCTGGCCCCAGCTTCTGGTACAGTCTCCATGAACTAGGGGAGCATTGCCTGCCCGAATGAACTGTTATACACTAGGAAATCAAAAGTCAATTTATTTCTATCAAATACTCCTTTTCTTTAGCCAAGAAGCCAAATAAGTAGCCAAATTACAATGGAGCACAGAACATCATATAAATGTATATGTAGGGTAAGGTTTTAGAAGTCCAAGAAAGTATCGTACTTCTTTTATCCCATTTCACTTTGATGGGGAGAAAGTTTAGTGTGAACGTTTTGAAACTGAACTGAAAAGTGAAACTGTCCGACTCTTTGTGACACCGTGAACTATACAGTCCATGGAATTCTCTAGGCCAGAATACTGGAGTGGGTAGCCTTTCCCTTCTCCAGGGGATCTTCCCAACCCAGGGATCAAACCCAGGTCTCCCACATTGCAGCTGGGTTTTCTTCACCAGCTGAGCCACAAGGGAAGCCCAAGAATACTGGAGTAGGTAGCCTATCCCTTCTCCAGGGGATCTTCCCGACCCAGGAATGGAACCGGGGTCTCTTGCATTGCAGGTGGAATATTTACCAACTGAGCTATCAGGGAAGCCTGGCTGAATTAAAACAGCTGTGTTAATACAGCCTGATGAGGTGTAGTCTGTGGTTCTCCTGCCACAATGTGGCCCATTTGTCCTCACTGTCCAATATGGCAGCCAGACAACCCACATGGCTATTTAATTTTAAATTGTTTAAAATGAGAATGAAAAACTTAGTTCCTCATTTGCACTAGCCACATTTCAAATGTCCGGGAGACACCTTTAGTTAGTGGCCACTGAATAGGACAACAAAGATTACAACTAATTACAACAATTAGTAAACAGTTTCACACTTTTTTGCATAAAGTTCTATTAAGCAGTCCTGTAATGTAGTTCATACTTCCTATTCTAATTTGCATGTTTTCAGGTTCAGTTCAATTCAGTCGCTCAGTCGTGTCCAACTCTTTGCAACCCCATGCACTGCTGCATGCCAGGCCTCCCTGTGCAACACCAACTCCCAGAGCTTATTCAAACTCATGCCCATTGAGTTGGTGATGTCATCCAGTCATCTCATCCTCTGTCATCCCCTTCTCCTCACAGCTTCAGTCTTTCCCAGCATCAGGGTCTTTTCAAATGAGTCAGCTCTTCGCATCAGGTGGCCAAAGTATTGGAGTTTCAGCTTCAGCATCAGTCCTTCCAATGAATATTCAGGACTGATTTCCTTTAGGATGGACTGGTTGGATCTCCTTGCAGTCCAAGGGACTCTCAAGAGTCTTCTCCAACACCACAGTTCAAAAGCATCAGTTCTTTGGCACTCAGCTTTCTTTATAGTCCAACTCTCACATCCATACATGACTACTGGAAAACCATAGCTTTGACTAGACAAAAAAACAGTAGCTTTGCTTTCTATTTCCTATAAGATGCCTCACAGCTGATGTAGAACCCATGCAAATACTTTATCCCCTGGGGCACTCTATGGTTCCCAAGCTATGCACAAAGTGAGTTTTAACCAGGTTTCACGGGATGGAGGAGAAACCCAGTGTTGAGCTGTTGACTTATACCTGCATAGCTAGCCCTTCGTCATCTACGTTCATCACACAGAGAACTCTGCTTTTATATCCAGCTGTCACACTTGGCTTCTATAAGCCCCGTTGTGCCATGTTAGCAGAAGGAAATGTTCCTGGCTTAGGAGATTCATATTCGGTTAGTGCGATTGAAGAGGAATAGAGTTGAAAGAGATCATTTCATTACCGGTGCTTGTACTGAAGAGATGAAGAGGTGACTGACAAGCATAACACAGCTAAGCTTAAGTTCATGAGTTAGGTGATTGCTGTAATCCTGACCCCTGTGGCTTTTGGTTACCTGCTCATAACCCAAGTGCAGAGGTCATTTTCCACCCAGGTTTCCATTTGCAATATTCCTTTGTATTCTTGAATTCTCTGTATTAAAAAAAAAAAGTGACTCTCACCTATTTGGGAAGCAAAAATTGTGTTTCTTTGGGGAAGGGGTGCTGTTTCTGGCACCAGTCTGTTTGTTGAGCCGAGTGTGTCGCCCACTTTGCTGAGTGTATGCTCTCCCACATTGCTCCTGCAGGTAATACACATTCAGCCAGCAGATTTTTTTTTAATATCTATTGATTATTTATATGTGCCAGGTCTAGTTGTGGCATGTGGGATCTTTCAGTTGCAGCACCTGGGATCTCTAGTTGCAGCATGTGGGATCTAGTTTCCTGTCCAAGGATAGAATTTGGACCCCCGGCATCCGGAGCGCAGAGTCTAAGCCGTCTCAGCCAGCAGTGGTTTTGATTACCATTTTAAATGCTGAGAATACTAAAAACTGAAGGATGATATAAGACTTTTGAGTTGGTTCTGTTTTTCTTGTTTTTTCTTTTTCTGGAGTAGTTGGAAACAGTAGTAGGAACTAGCAGAGGCTGTGGGCTATATTTGTGCATGATGGTAGAAAATGAGCCTGATTTTTAATTGCTTTAAGTCAATCAAGTTTCCGAGTTTTGTGGCTCATGCAGTGATTTTTCTCCAATCATTTATTCACATTTTCCAGAGTTTCACTTGCAGTAATTTCTACTATATCTTTACTCACGTTCTCATTTTCAGCCTCTTTTTTCCACGTTACCCTCCTCTCCTCATCATGTCTTTGCTCTTTTATTTTGCTCATATAAAGATATGTTTCCTAGGCTTAAGGAGACATATAGTTTCTTTTTTTTAACTTTTTCTTTTGTATTGGGGTACAGCTGACACACATATGCACGCCCCAAGGACTTCCCTCCCATCCAGGCTGCCGCATAACTTTGAGCAGCGTTCCATGTACTATACAGTCGGTCCCTGTTGGTTATCATTTTAAATATAGCAGTGTGTCCAAAGACACGGTGTTTCTATTGCAGACCTCTGAGATCTTTACATAGTGGAGGGCTGACAGCCTTGGTGACATTGAGTCGGGCTTGAGGATGGTCTTTTTCCACACAGAAGTCCCCCCTCCAGGAGCCTAGGCCTGGGTTTTAATTCAGTTCATGATGCTTTGGCATTGCAGTCTACGTTTAAGCTGCTCATGCTCAAGCAAGCAAAGTACAATTAGCAGGGCTTTGAGGATGAATTTTTAAAATTGAAGTGGGAAAATTTAACTGGCGAGCCTTGCGATGGCCTTCTCAGAAAGTGTGTGGTCCTGCTCCTCAGCCTCGCTGGAGTCACCATGAGCTTAGTGTTCTTGAGAGCTGTCCCTGCTCTCTTCTCGGTGTGGTGGCATGGTTTTCTGACTCCACTCCTTGTCGGCTCTCTCTCTCTCTCATAAAACGACATTCAGGAATGTTTTCTAGAAACATAGCCAGGAACTATGAAGTGCTGGAGGCTAAACGGCTTGTCAGCATTGGTTCTAAGTAGGAATTTTCATTTGCTGTATTTTGAAAACTAAAGCTTTAGAATCTATTCATGATAATTGTCTACTGTTGATGTGGCAACTTAGAGCTGGGCTGATTGGGGTCACTGGGATATATTCTTTTTCAGTCGAATTGGAGCCTTAAACAGACATCAGAAATTTCTCAGGAATGTGTAATAGATGCTAGGATGCTGAAATGTACTTTCCCATCGCTTCCCCCACCCCAGGATGGAAGTACTACTGTGGGAGGGAGGGAGGGAGACTGAGGAGTCAGAGAACAGAGTGTCATAGAAAGGCTGCGAGGTGTTTTCTTTTTCTTTTGTCTCATTCAGACTTCTTACTGAGCATCCCTCTTCTTCTTATTCTCCTTGTGTTACAGACTGATCTCCTCTCACCCCAGCTCCTTTGGCTCTGCCAAGATAGTGCCTGCCTTACTGCTGCTTCCCCCTCCTTCCTTCCCCAAGTCCTCTTTCTGAGTGGTAAAGCTCAGTGGTATAGCTCCTGTGCTCATGACAGTGGCAACAGAAGGGAGCAAAACTAAAAGCTGCCTGTGCTCAGAAAAGCCCTGTTTGCCACCTTGCTTGTGTGCAAGAAGGCACACTTGCAAAAGCAGTGACTTTTCTCTGTGTCTGCTTTTACACAAACGGAGAGGGATTTGGTCAAGTAGAAAGAAGCACAGTCGTTATGTACTCATCAAGTAGTGTGGGGTTTGCACTCCGTGATCTCAGTGCTGGCAGCCATCCAGGAGATTCTCGTGACAGTGTGAAGGGGGCTCAGGCGTGAAGAACCGCGGCTCTGAGGAAAGGACTGGGGCAGGGGCAGTACCTCTGGATACGGAGCAGCGCTTCCTGGACTTGCTCTCAGGATGAGTCAACAAGACCCTGACATCTGTGTCTGCAAATGCTGCTTCAGCTCCAACATAGTTAGAAAAATGCACAGGGATTTTTGTTTCTTACACATTTACAAGGTACAGTGTGGCATTTGATCTGGAGAATCTCAGAGGGGTGAAACGTGAAGATATGCAGCTACCTTAGATTGGATCTAGAATGGAATGTGTACCCAGACACACACATACACACACACTCAGACACACACACACCACACACACACACACCCAGATACACACACACCCCACACACACCCAGACACACCGAGACACACACACCACACACACACATCCCAGACACACACACCACACACACACACACCCCCAGACACCCACACATACCCACACACACTCATACACACCCATCTCACACCCACCCACACCCACACACCCCCGCACTCACTCACACCGACACCACACACACTCACACCCACCCACACCCCAACATTCACCCACACACACACACACCCCCACACACACACCCCTCAGATGACGCCCCTAACTTGCTCCGTCACACCTGAGGCTGCTGGTATGGGAGTGGCCCCGGCTTGTGTATATCAGTTGTAGCTGCTATTTCTTAAATGGAACAATCTGTGCTTCCAGGATGATGCCCACGACAGGGGCTTTTGCCTGAAGGCAATCCCAGGGAAGTCCCCTCATAAACTGACTTGCACTGGTCGGGCCCAAACTCAGCCAGGCAGTTCAGTTCAGTCGCTCAGTCGTGTCCGACTCTTTGCGACCCCATGGACTGCAGCACGCCAGGCTTCCCTGTCCATCACCAACTCCCGGAGCTTGCTCAAACTCGTGACCATAGAGTCGGTGATGCCATCCAACCATCTCATCCTCTGTCGTCCCCTTCTCCACCTTCAATCTTTCCCAGCATCAGGGTCTTTTCCAGTGAGTCAGTTCTTCGCATCAGGTGCCCAAAGTACTGGAGTGGCAGCTTCACCACCAGTCCTGCTATGGAGTATTCAGGACTGCTCTCCTTCAGGAGGATGGACCGGTTGGCTCAGCCGGCAGCCGTGGGGATAAGCTGGTGTGGCAGTGCCACCTAGTGACTGCCCGCCCGCTGCTCTTCCCGGAAGGGAAGTGAGTCTCTGTGGGCTGTCAGCCTGGTGGAAAACGGCGGCGGGGCGGGGGCTGTGGGGTCTTCTAAAACTGCAGCCCTCCGCCCAGGCCCTTGTAGACGTGCTCTCTCTGCATCAGCAGGGCCTGGGGTGTGTCAGACAGGAACTGTATTCCATGGTTTTGGTAAGGGAAGGTTTGATCTGGGGGTAAGAAGTCTTGGGCCTGACCAAGTGTGGTTCCATGGCCGTCTGCAGGCGCCTACCTGCCCCTTAGAGGAGCTCACAGTGCGTGGAGGATGCTGGGCACATCACAGGTGCAGAAGGAATGGAGGTCGCCCAGAAAAATGAAAAGAACTACTGGTTGGTCGGGAAGTTTGTAAACAAGAAGGGAAAAGAACCTTGGTGGAAACGCAAGCCACGATTATAACATTGCTCTGAAACTTGGTATTTTTATGATTGCCTGGGAAGTAGCTGGGGCCTAAGAGTATAATTTGTGCCAAATTCCATGGTTGTCTGGTTTCGATGCTCTCCAGATGTGTGGAAATGAAGCTAGCTCCAGATTTTCTGATGGCTATCGCAGAGACCCAGCTGACCTTCCTGAAACTCTGGACCAGTGGTTCTCACTGCGGGTGGTTCTGCTCCCCAGGGCCATTTTGGAGAAGGGTTTATTTTTTCTGTTATTGAGTGGGACCACAGATACTCTGTATTGGGTTTGTATGGGACATTCCTACCCAACAAAAAATTGTTCTGTATCCGATTTGACATTAGACTGACTTGTTGGACATTCTACGTACTAAAAGCCTATTTATAATTTTCTTAGATTAGACCTATATCCATTTAAAATGTAACATAATTTTTGTGCTCATTTGTAACATACACTTATTTTTTAAATAATGTTATTAGTGTGTGAATTGAGAGAAAATTGTCATTTGTTTTATTTGGAATTTGACCAAAAGTTTTTCACATTTTAGAAAATCACATTAGGTATGATCATGCTCTGTGGCATTTAAATTGCCAGAACTACACGCTTTCATAAGCCTGAACTGTATTCAAGTGCTTATATTAATACATATAGGTGCAAGCAACTGACTTCTTCTTAAGTCTTCTAGGTTAGCCTTGCCTGAGTATTTCCCTTCAGGGAGATCTCTCATGATGGACACTTATGCCCTGGGGTCTTTCTGCACATTCATTTTTAGGAACCTTTAATTTCTTAATTTCTATGACTCTCTAACCTGGAAGTTCTTTCCTAGGGCTGGGCATATTTCATGAGCCCTTTTTATCAAAAACAGCCTGAATGCTGATAAGTATTTTCAGGTCTGTTTAGGGTATGTTGAGGTAATATTGTATTCCTGTAAGTTTTTAACATAGATAATTGTCAAATAGTTATATATGTATAAGAACTAAGATTGTTAGCTTATTGACAAATGAGTCATTTCTGAACTCACTTATTCAAACAAATGAAAATACCTACATGAATAATAGAGAGTAAGACAATAAAACATTTTATCATCTTTTCAGGGAAATGTAAGGAATGTAATTCTTCAAATTTGAAAATCAATGGATGTTCTATTAGCCCCTCTTTTCCTTCAGGGACTTTGACCTTTATCTCAGAGGAAACTCGTGCTCTTAGGCTGACATACCCAGTGAGGCTCTGTACTCAAAGACCAGTCTTCTGTGGTCTGTATCGTGAATGAAATTCTTTCTTTCTTTCCCTCACACACACACATAGACACAGATACACATAGACACAGAGGAAAGGGAAAGGGAGGGGAAAAGTAGGGGAAAGGAGAGAAGAAGAGAGAAATGTTTAGCTTTTTGACTTTTCTAAATTAACAGGAGAGGAAAGAATTCCAAATGTACAAGGTTCAAGTGTGAGTCACTCAATCGTGTCTGACTCTGCAACTCCATGGACTGTAGCCCACCAGGCTCCTCTGTCCATGGGATTCTCCAGGCAAGAATACTGGAGTGGGGGTGCCATTTAGGAGCAAAATAAATTCAAAGTAGAAAACTGATTTTGATGTTTTAAAGAATTACACAGTTAATCAAAATTGAATCTGCCTTATGCCCAGATGAAAGTTAGGCTTGACAGGTAACATTGTATGGCCTGTATCTACTGCGTGGCTCTGGATACTTATTGTACTGAAGGAGGTCTATCCTGGAATCCCCAAGGTCCTAAAATCATGTCTGTTTTCATGACTCAGTGATAGGGGAGAAAGTAGGAGTATGAGGAAGGGATGAGGAGCAGGTCACATCCATTGGGCCAGTTCAAATTCTCTGACCTGGGGGTATTTCTGTAAGTCGAGTAGTTTTATACATATAACTAAAGTGTTTTCACTTTAGAGCACCCTTACTCAGAAAGGATTTTAGTCAAGGGTTTGGACCTTTAAAATCTGGGTCTTCAACTGGCAGGCATCACAATATCAGCTTCATTGTGGGCATGAAGTAGATCTGGACACCATCGCTTGACCCATATCCCAGTGGGCTGCCCAGTGTTCCGACAACTCAGCACTGAGTTAGATGGAGTCATAGGTGCACATCTATATTCTGAAGGGGATCACCCCTGGCCCTGGAAGCTTATCACATAGAGAATTAAATATGCCTCCTCCATGGGCAGGCAGAGCAGAGAGAACTAAATGAACTAAACACTCCTGTTTAGTTCATTCTCCCAGATTCTCCATCCTTCCCCTCTGGGAAGATAGACTGCCTCCCTCCCCCCAACACCCCCCCACCACACACACATGTTAATACAATTAAATAATGTTAGAGGGAGAAGGCAATGGCAACCCACTCCAGTACTCTTGCCTGGAAAATCCCATGGACGGAGGAACCTGGTAGGCTGCAGTCCATGAGGTCGCTAAGAGTCGGACACGACTGAGCAACTTCACTTTCACTTTTCACTTTCATGCATTGGAGAAGGAAATGGCAACCCACTCCAATGTTCTTACCTGGAGAATCCCAGGGACGGGGAGCCTGGTGGGCTGCTGTCTCTGGGGTCGCACAGAGTTGGACACGACTGAAGCGATGCAGCAGCAGCAGCAGCAGCAGCAGCAGAGGTAACCATTTATATATTTTTAAATTTTATTGAAATATAGTTTATTTGCTGTGTTTCTGCTGTACAGCAGAGTGACTCAGTTATACATATTTATATACTTCATATTTTCTACTTTGGAGGCTCCTCTGTCCATGTGATTCTCCAGGCAAGAATACTGGAGTGGTTGCCATTCCCTTCTCCAGGGGATCTTCCCAACCCAGGGATCGAACCTGGGTCTCCCGCATTGCAGCTGAACTCTTTACCATCTGAGCCACCAGGGAATCCCTGCCATATCCTTTTTTTTTCACATTCATTTCCATTTTGGTTTATTACAGGATGTTGAATATCATTCCTTGTGCTATACATGGACCACATCTTGTTTATCCGTTCATCTTCAAAAGACATTTAGGTTGTTTCCATGTCTTAGCTATTGTAAATAAAGCTGCTATGACCATAAGGGTACATGTACCTTTTTAAATTATAGCTTTGTGTGGGTATATGTCCAGGACTTGGATTGCTGGCTTATATGGCAACTATATTTTTACTTTTTTGAAGAACCTCCATACTGTTTTCCATAATGGCTGTACCAATTTACATTCCCACCAGTACGATAGGAGGGTTCCCATTTCTGCACAGCCTGTCCAGCATTTATGATTTGTAGACTTTAATGATGGCCATTATAACCAGTGTGAGGTGGTATATCATTTTAGTTTTGATTTGCATTTCTCTAATAGTTAGTGATGGTGAGCATCTTTCCATGTGCCTACTAGCCATCTGTATGTCTTCTTTGGAGAAATGTCTATTTAGGTCTTCTGCACATTTTTGGATTAGGTTGTTTGATTTTTTTTTTTTTGGGGGGGGCTGTTGAGTCATATAAGTTGTTTGTATATTTTGGAAAGTAAGCCCTTCTTGGTCATGTCATTTGTACATACTTTCTCCTAGTCTGTAGGTTGTCTTTTTGTTTTGTTTATGTTTTCCCTTGTTGTACAGAAGCTTATAAGTTTGATTAGGTCCCCTTTGTTTATTTATTTATTTATTTTAATTTCTAGTGCCTTGGGAGACTGACCTAAGAAAACATGGGTATGATTTATGTCAGAGAATGTTTCGCCTCTATTCTCTCCCAGGAGTTGAATGGTGTCATGTCTTTAAGTCATTCTGAGTTTGTGTTTGTGTCTAGGGTGAGGGTGTGTTCTAACTTCAGTGATTTACATGAGGCTGTCCAACTTTTCTAGAGATTTGAAGAGACCATTTTTTCTCCATTGTGTATTCTTGCCTCCTCTATTAAAGGTTAATTGTCCATAGGTGTGTGGGTTTATTTTTGGGCTGTCAGTGCTGTCCCATTGATCCACATGTTGGTGTTTGTGAGGCAACCATTTTTAAGGTTTATCTGTGATCTCTTTTTCCCCTCTGTAACTTTCGAAGTTCTCTCTATTCCTAGTATTAAAAATCTAGGATGATCCCTCTCTGCATAGGTCTTTTGTTATTCTCTATGAGTCCCTTGGACTGCAAGGAGATCCAACCAGTCCATCCTAAAGGAGATCAGTCCTGGGTGTTCATTGGAAGGACTGATGCTGAAGCTGAAACTCCAATACTTTGGCCACCTCATGCGAAGAGTTGACTCTTTGGGAAAGACCTTGATGCTGGGAGGGATTGGGGACAGGAGGAGAAGGGGATGACAGAGGATGAGATGGCTGGATGGCATTGCCAATTTGATGGACATGAGTTTGAGTGAACTCAGGGAGTTGGTGATGGACAGGGAGGCCTGGCGTGCTGCGATTCATGGGGTCGCAAAGAGTCGGACATGACTGAGCGACTGAACTGATCTGAACTGACTGACTGATGCAGATACTAAGTAGACCTTTTCTTTAGAGATGCCTACCTTCCAGTTTTCCTGGAAAGTCAAAGAAATTTTTTTAAATTCCCTTATCTTTCCTTCCACTTCTCTATTCTCCTTCTGAAAAGTTAGTTATTAGACCCTCTATGTTCTCTGAAAATACATCTTTTTTGTTCTCTTTTTTCCCTTCCCTTCTCTTTTTGTCCTACTGCCTGGAAGATTTCTACCAGTTTATATTCTAATTGTATTATGATTATTTTTTATTATAATCTTAAGGTTTTTTAAAAGTTCCTCTTTTTTTATTCTTTAGTTGCATTCCTTTGTAGCATCCTGTTCCTTTTTATAGATTGCATATTTTCCTTTAGCTCTTTCATGATGTAGTGCAGAAAGTGCAGGAATCCCACACCCTGTCACTCTACATTATCTCTAGATTCTTCTTATTTCTTCCTTTTCCCTTATTTCCTTCCTTTTCCCCTCCCATTTTTTTTGGCTGTATATTTTTATAGAAAGAATACTTCAAATGTGTACTGATCATTTGTTATTCTTTCATGTTCCAGACTGGAAATTGGAAGCTTTGCATGAGGAGGGAGCTGGTGAAATTCTCTGTGGGGTATATAAGCAAAAAGCTGCATTTTTTATTAGAAAACCCTTCCTGTAATGAAAGTCTTTTCACTGAAACAGTTCTGTTTCTCCAGAGAGAAACATCCTTTCTCTGTATTAGTGAGTTCTAATATAGGGTCAAAAGCGGGGAGTGAAGAAAGGAAGTTAGGAATGTTGTTCAGCTTCGAAACTTGAATTTAATCACCATGTTTTCAGATCCAAACATCTTTCCTGACCTTAGCTGGGCCCTGGCTCAGAATCTCCAGTCTTTCCTCAGAGAACAAAACTCTGTCTCCTGTTAGCTGTCTGGCAGTACCATGCAGGGGCAGGCACCTGGGCATCTATTATTCCATATACTCAGACATCATAATTTCTCCTGTTTTCAACTTTGGACTTTACCCACTCATTGCATGGTTTTTCCAAGTTGTAAACTTTCCATGGATTGTATAATAAGCTATGCCTTTAAATTGTGAGTATTTAGGCCATTTATATTTAATGTGGTTACAGATATGCTTGGGTAAATATGTCCTCTGGCTACTTGTTTTCTATTCATCCCATCTGTTCTTTGCTCCTTTTTTCCATTTCTGCCTCATTTTGGATTGCTTATCTTTTTTTCATTCTATCTTATATCTTTTACTAGGCTATAACTCATTACTCTTTGATATATTATTTTTAATTATTCTTTTAGGATTTATAGCATACCTATACACTTAGGTATACTATAACTAAATTACCATAGTCTTATCTTCACCTGATATTCTGTCACTTACTACAGTCTACCTTCAAGTGATACTGTACCACCTTACATACAGTATTTTCACTTCTCAAACCTTACAGTTTTATCTGCACATACTGATCAGTAAGTAGTTGGCTGAATAATCAAGGAGACCTCTCTACAGTTCTCTGGATCTGTCTCTGTGCAAATGTTTCCTCTCTGGTTCTTGGCCCTGTAAACTCATGGTCTCTGTGTATTCCCAGTTCTGTCCTCAATTTGGGAAGACGTCTGGGCTCCACTGATCTCCATCCCTGAGTGACATTCTGAAGCCTTTCCTGAGGCGTGAAGCTGGGGCACTTTTACGACTCACTTCAGTTGTTTACCACCTCACAGGAGTCATTGTTCTTTGTTACTAAATTATGTTGTGGTAACTATTGTTTCAAATATTTTTTCTGGTTTGTAGTTGTTTTAGGAAGCAGTGTAAATTCAGTCCTTTGTTGTTCCATCTTAGCTGGAAGCAGAATTCCCCATGTACTTGTGTTTGCGTTAAAATATGATAATTTTTATTCTCTGATTTCTCTCTTCCTTTTGTTCTTATGGGTTTATATCTTTTTCAATTGCTCTACTATCATTTTAGTGTTATTTCAGGAGAGAATGGTGGATTCAGGAGAAAGAATTGATGGCAGGTTGATCACATGAATGTAAATCTCTGTAATACTTTTCACCATTTAACTGAGGCTGACATTTGAGGTTAGAGCTGACAATTAAGGTATTTTTACATTCCATAGTATTAATAGTATGTTTAATAGAAAAGGGTTAATGAACATAGTTTATAAGCTGTAAATCTCCATTGTTGAATTATTTTTTACATGTGTAAAAGTAACTTATAAGTTGCATACAGATCTTGGAACATAACTGATAAGTCCGATTCATACTGATTGAAGGGAAAGACTCATTTCTATCCCCTTTTCGTATCTCTATATATGTGATCCTGAAGGCCTAACATGTAGCTAAGGACAAGTCAGTTTGAGAAAAAATGTTTCATATTGTCATATTTGTTAATTCCGTAAATACCAATTTCCTGCTATATTCTTTTAAGTAAAGATAAAACAATGAGTAAAGCATAATCTTTGTCCTCAAATTCTTTATAATTTAGATTCTTGGTGCCTGTTTATTAAGCTGAGCATATGTTATATGCCTACTGGGCCATGTTGACATTGATGGCATGAGAGATACCTGTAAGAGGCTCCTGGTATACAGAGAATGGACACAGTACTCTGTGGTCCAACCCAGAGTACCGTGCTAAAATTACTATGTGGAACCTGGAAAAGAGGAATTATGACCAGATTCTCAAAGTACAAATCAGGGCTAGGAAGGTAGGGGAGGGTTTTGTTAGGCAGAAGGAAGTGTACCTGTAGAGAAAGAGCTGGGGAGGGGATGGCTTAACTGCCCGCCCTTACTATAGCCAGAGCTCCTGTTGCTTATGGAAAGGTGCTGTAGGGGGGGCAGGAGTTCTGTGTAGAGACCATCTCATTCAGAGGGAAAAATTCAGTAATGCCCTTGGAAAGATCACCCTGGTGAACTTAAGCAAATCTAATGGAAAACTGTCATATTTGTGATTTCAAAAATAGTGATAGATCCACAGCCAAGAGTGAATGAAGAAATGAATGGAAACTACGAAAATAAACATTTTCTTCTTTTAAAACCTTAAAGCTGATCCCACAAGCTTTAAGTCTTTGCAGTATGCAGTTCTGTAAAACAGTTCACGAAGTCCTTTCTGTAAACCCTAGAGCCCTTATTTTAAAAGTTTGAGATCATCAGAAATTCCTTACACTAATTTTAATCTTCTTTAATATGTCTTAATTAAACAAGCATTCATATTGATTAGAATTTGAAATTTGCCCCATGAATTATTTTTTCAGGTCTTTCCCAGAATAGTTCTCCTTGTGGAGAAGGTTGGAATTATCTAAGTAAGTTTTTGAAGTGAAAAACTGTAGGAAATATTTTGAAAATATTTAACTTTTTAAATTGTGTATATTAATCATTCACAATGGTGTCACTCTGCATTTATTCAAAACCTGGAAGTGTTCTAAGCAATGTCATCCTGTTGATAAGTCTTAATATTTGTTTCTGAGTTTCCAAGAAAGAAACTTTGATTGTTCTAATAGTAGCTAATGTGGTCCCTACTTACCTTCCTCATGTTGACTAGTCATAAGTGTGTCTGAAATGTTACTTAAACATTAGTATGAAATATTCTTTTTCCATTCTAAGTTATCTTTCAGGCATGTTAATTAGTTAATAAGAAAAAAAAAAGGTAATTTACCATTGAACCCCAAGCCATTTAAATGCCAACTCCTAGAAAGTTGTCTGTTTCTAATTAGACCCTTCATATAGCAATACAGTGTCTGACCCAATAGACTTGCGTAGCATATAACTGCTGCTGCTGCTAAGTTGCTTCAGTCGTGTCCGACTCTGTGCAACCCCATAGACGGCAGCCCACAAGGTCCCCCGGTCCCTGGGATTCTCAGGCAAGAACACCGGAGTGGGCTGCCATTTCCTTCTCCAATGCATGAAAGTGAAAAATGAAAGTGAAGTCGCTCAGTCGTGTCCAACTCTTCGTGACCCCATGGACTGCAGCCCAGCATATAACTAATACTGATTAAATGATATAATGGCATAATACTTGAGGATGGTGAAGAATTGAATAAGGATGGGAGAAATTTGTATATTTTAGACGTGTGTATTTATTAAATGTAGGCAACTAACTTTCATTGTAACTTTCAAAGTCATTAAGTGCTCTATACTTTGAAAACCAAATCAAAGCGCTTCAGGAAGAACAGATGACAAAGATTTTCACACCTTTGCCCAAGCTGAGGAGACTGACCTGTGCACCCCAGCAGTGAAGGCCCCTTAAAGACCTTTGTTTATAGTACAAAATCTCAAACTTCCTCTTTGTAGTTGCTCTACCAGAGGAACAGCATGTGCCTGGCAAGGAGGCAGGTATGTGCTAGTCACTCATGATGAGGATAACTTGAGGATATCACTCAGACGTGGTCATGTTTTCTTCATGGCTAGCGACTGAGAACACTGTTGATAATGGGTAAAGACCATAGTTGTCTCAGCCAAAGATTGTAAATAGAGAAAATGCAAGTTCAGTGCTGAACACATAGTGAGGCCTCAGCAAATATTTCATCTGCATCAAGGAGTCAGGGCCATCAGCTCCTAAACGTATCGGATCTTTATGTAAATTGTGCTTTGTTAGGAAGGAACTTTGTGTCACAGCTGAAAATTGAATAGGACATGAAGCTTTTGCCTCCCCTCTCCTGTGTAGCCCACACTCATGCCAAGGTAATATATTCTCTGTTTCAGGCAATTGCTTGATGAGGACTGTTCATAGAGAGCCTCAATATTGTGAGTGGATTATAATCCATAGCGTGCTTCTGAGGGTTCTTTTTGAAATAGAAACCACATTCTCCCATGGCACCCCCATCACACAGGCATCACAGCCTCCCCGAGCAGCCCACAGAACCTGCTAGCCCACGCGTAGCTGAGCTCACACGTGTCACATCACTCTGCTTTTATGTGCGTGTTATTTATCAGAGGTTCTCAGAGGAAGCGCACTCATCTATCTTCCTTGAAAGTTAGGAATACATCTTTAAAAAAAAAAAATTGAAGTATAGTTGACTTACAATGTTGTATTGGTTTCAAGTGTATACCAAAGTGATTCAGTTATACATACCTATGTTTTTTTTTTTCAGATTCTTTCCCGTTATAGATTATTATAGTTCTCTACTATGTATGTTCTTTATCAATGCTATTTATGGTAGGCCTTATTATTTATCAGTGTTATTTATGGTAGTATGTATCTGTTAATCCCAAACTCCTAAATTGCCCCTCCCCTCCCCTCCTCTTTCATAACCATGAGTTTGTTTTTTGTGTCTGTTTCTGTTTTGTAAATAAGTGCATTTGTTTCATTTTTTTTTTAGATCCCACCTATAAGCAATATCATATGATATTTGTCTTTCTCTGTCAGACTTACTTTACTTAGTATGACCATCTCTAGGCCCACCCAGGTCACTGCAAATGGCATTATTTCATTTGTTTTTTAGTGATTGAGTAATACGAGGACTAAGGCTTCCTGGTGGCTCAAAAGGTAAAGAATCTGCCTGCCGTGCAGGAGATGCAGGAGACATGGGTCCGATCCCTGGTTGGGGAAGATCCGCTAGAAAAGGAAATGGCAACCCACTCCAGTATTCTTGCCTGAGAAATCCCGTGGACAGAGGAGTCTGGTGGACTACAGTCCATAAGGTCGCACAGTGTCAAGCATGACTGAGCATGTGTATCTATCTGTCTATCTATCTGTCTAATATGAGGACTACATCTTGACCTCCCTTTTGGCAGAGACAGCCTCTCCACTCAGCCATCCTAGGAAGAGGGGACTCTGCCTCTGAGTCACGATGGCCGTTTCCTGGAGCTGAGTGGTGAGGCTGCTGTTCTCCTGCCACCAGAGACTCTCAGCATGCTGCTCAGCAGGGCTGGCTGCTGCATACCTGCCCTTTCAGAAGATACGGTAATGCCATCACGCCTCCTTGCTCTGGGTTTCTACTCACTCCAGCCAGGGCTTTCTCTTTCCTGGCCAGTGTAACACGAAATACCATTTCTTAGCTTCTCTCTTGTTTGGAAGCAAACAAAAGAGTGTAAAAGTGATAAGCATGGGCCATTCTGTGTCCGAAGACAGAGATAAGACCCACTGTCTCCACTGTCAAAGGGACAGCACTACAGGGGAAAGCTTATACTCTCTAACTTTTCTGCACTTTGGGTTATGGCAGAAGCCTTGGCATGAGATAAAGTACAGAAAAAAGAAATCTCAGAGGTTGTAATGGCGCAATGTAGGTTGTGAATGGGATCAATCCTGGGGCTCAGGTCACAGGGAGGCTTCTTGTCTCCACAGCTCTGACGACACAGATGGTTGAGCTGAAAGGCAGAACTGAGTGAATGCCAGCTTGGGGGTTATCAGCATGCTTCAGAGACCAAGAAACAAGGAAGGGCAAGCTGTTCCTAGTGGGCTCTGGGAGCTGGGAAGAAAGGGTGGTCCTTAACACAAGCAGAGTGAAGAGTACAGAATGCCCATGACTGCAACCCTGGGTGAGGGCCATCCTGCCCGCGACTGTGCAGAGCACACATCCAGGGCAAGTTCCTCCCGGGTGACAACTGGCATGGCCTCACGCTTGTATGCGTGAAGAACAGTAGTGCCCCACGAGGGGCCCGGGTTACTGTTTAACACCGGTAATTCAAGAAAAACATTGTATAATATCTCTTTCTGATATAAAAACCTTCCTCCTCGTTAGAAAAACCTGACGCCTTCTAGGATAACCAGGATAAACTACATATCTCTCCTTTTGAATACAAATGCTGTGTGTGTAACTCATGGGGCAATGACTTACATTAAGCTCTAGTTCTGGGTGTGGACTGTGCAATCGAAGATATTTTTCCCACCTTCAAGGAGGATGACTAGTACAGGACAAGTACAGTCTAGTCCTGTGGGAGGAGCCCCCGGGAGGGGCTGGGAGAAAAACAGAAGAGGCTCCTGACTGAACTGATTTTGAAGGGTCACCATTGGCCCACTAGGGAATCAGATAGCAAAGGGGACACCACGGCTTCTCCTGATACAGAGGCGAGGAAGGAGATTTGGCACCCGCACATCGTCCTACACTTTGGGCACATCAGTGAACATCAAGGAAGGAGGACATTTTTGTGAGCAAAGAACAGGACTCAGAGATAAATGTGCATTAGTCAACTAACACCAGTGATAAAAGCTATTTTCATATTTTGCAGCTTCCCTTTCAAATTATTTTTAAAGTTGAAGAAATCCTGATGTCTTTCACATTGCTTAGGTAGAACCCCAATTTTACTTATAATAGTGAGCTGTGAAAACCTCTAAATAGAGCATTTTGTGGAAGCTACTTAGTAAATTCACTGGATTGAGTCAAACTGCCCTTGGTGGCCCTCCTCTAGACTAATTATAAAGGACTGGCTTTGTTTGCTATTTTTCAGGTACCATGATCAACAGGATGTGACTAGCAACTTCCTTGGAGCAATGTGGCTGATATCAATAACTTTTCTCTCCATCGGTTATGGTGACATGGTGCCTAACACATATTGTGGGAAGGGAGTCTGTTTGCTCACTGGGATTATGGTAAGTGTCTTTTCACTGTCCGTCTCTTTTATGAATACTCACGAAGACACTTAGTCCATTCCATCTATGTGTAAAGTCATAGTAAAATATTTTATTTCCCAACAGCAGAATGGCAGCATACATAAGTCAATTTTCTACTGGAAGAGAACATCAACAGTTTTCATCCTTTTTTAATTTGAATGAAATATAGTTGTTTTGCAGTGTTGTTAATTACTGCTGTATAGCAAAGTGATTCAGTTATACGTGTGTGTGTGTGTATATATATATATATTCTTTTTTAATATTCTTTTCCATTATGGTTTATCATAGGATATTGAATATAGTTCCCTGTGCTGTGCAGTAGGACCTTGTTGTTTATCCACTCTATATAAGCTCACATCTTCTAACCCCAGCCTCCCTCTCCACCCCTCTCCCAAACCCTTCCCCCTTGGCCACCACAAGCCTGTTCTCTATGTCCATGTTTCTGTTTCATAGATCGGTTCATTTGTGTCTTATTTAGATTCCACATATAAGTGATGCCCTATGGTACTTCTCTTTCTCTTTCTGACTTAATATGATAATCTCTAGTTTCATCCATGTTGCTGCAAATGGCATTATTTCATTCTTTTTAATGGCTGAGTAGTATTTCATCAGGTATATATCCCACATCTTCTTGATCCATTCATCTGTCAGTGGGCACTTAGGTTGTTTTCATGTCTCAGCTATTGTGAATAGTGCTCATATGAACAAAGGGTGTGTGTTTCTTTCTGAGTTATAGTTTCATCTGGATATATGCCCAAGAGTGGGATTGCCGGATCATATGGTAATTCTAGTTTTAGTTTTTTGAGGAGTCTCTGTATTGTTTTCCACGGTGGCTGCACCAATTTACACTCCCACCAATAGTGTAGGAGGGCTCCCTTTTCCTCACACACTCTCCAGCACTTGTCATTTGTAGACTTTTCAATGATGGCCGTTCTGAATGGTATGAGGCGATTACCTCATTGTGGTTTTGATTTGCATTTCTCTAACAATTAGTAATGTTGAGCATCTTTTCCTGTATCCAATGGCCATCTGTATGTCTTTGGAGAAATGTCTATTTAGCTCTTGTGCCCATTTTTGAACTGGGTTGTTTTTTGTTGTTGTTGAGTTGTACGAGCTGTTTGTATACTTTGGGAAATTAATCCCTTGTTGGTGGCATTGTTTGCAAATATTTTCTTCCATGCTGTAGGTTATCTTTTCATTCTGTCTATGGTTTCCTTTGTTCTGCAAAAGCTTATAAGTTTGACTAGGTCCCATTTGTTTTTGTTTTTATTTCTACTGCCTTGAGAGACTGCCCTAAGAAAACTGGTATGATTTGTGTCAGAGAACATGTGCCTATGTCCTCTTCTAGGAGTTTTATGGTGTCGTGTCATCTATTTAGGTCTTTAAATGATTCTGTGTTGATTTTTGTGTATGGTGTAAGGGTATGTTCTAATTTAATTGATTTACATGGGGCTGTCCATCTTTCCCAACACCACTTGCTGAAGACATGTTTTCCCAGTGTATATTCTTACCTCCTTTGTCAAAGGTTAATTGACTGTAGGTACGTGGGTTCACAGTTTTCATCTTAATTTGCATCATGAAGCTCTGTTGAGGAGACAGTGCTGCTGGATTTGCTCTTTGGGATGAGCAAATTTGATCTTAGAGCTTCAGCTTCAAGGTCAAGAATTTCTTTACGTCTGGATTCTGCCATTTCCAACTTGCCAGGTGAACTTAAATGAAATCCTCTTCTCTGAAATGTACTTTCCTCATCTATAAAATGTGGGCCATGAAAACTATCTTGAAATGTATCAAACGGTTGAAGAATAACACTTTTTCAATTAAATAGTTAGTGTTTATCATTTTAATGAATATTTCTTTTTTATTATCTCAATGACAGTGCTCACCTAGTAACTGGAAATAGAGCAAAAAAAGGACAAACTGCCTCTGTCTTCCTTTCATGGAGCTTATAGGTGACCACTTTTTTTTTTTAATAATTAACACCTTTTTTTATTAATTAACAAATGATGGTTAATTACATTTTTGACAAGTATGTGAGGGACTAAGACTTCTGATCAGATTTGGGCACTAAGGGAGAGGAATGGGATCTATTCAGAGAAAGAAATCCCTGGAAAGTTGACTTTGAAACTGAGATGGGAAAGGGTGGGAGCCAGGCAAAGTGTCAGGGAGGAAGGGCATTCCAGGGAGAGGAAAAGGTTTGTATGAAGAAAGTGAGGCCAGGGAGGGACTTGGTATGTGGACACAAGGCCGCTGGGTCAGGAGTGTCCAGAGTGAATTGGGAAAGAGACACAGGGCTGGGAGTGGGAGGCCAGATCTTATGGAGCTTTTGAGTGAGGTTTGCTGCCTGTCGTGACATGCCACTCTGCTGGGACACTGAGCAGGCTCAGACATGTTCCTTGTCCCTTCCTCACCTGGCCAGGACTGGTGTGTACCATTTACTTGAGATGTAAGAAAATGGAAGGCTATCAAATTGTCTAAAATTTACTGCCATGTGATGTGAACTTTGAAATGTCTGCCCCAGATGCTCCAGTTTTAGTGACTTGGGTTCCCCTCATTCCTATCTGCTTTTTCAGCTGGGTTACAGCAAAGAGCATCATCCTGGTGCTGGTTTGGTTTCTGCCTACAGAAGGATGTGAGCTAGCACTGGGAGCCCCATAGGCAGGAAATTCCCAGAATGCCTCAAGCCAGGCATCTCTGCCCAACGCCTCCACTGTGTCCACCCTCAGGTTGGCACGAGAGAAGCAGGCTCTCAAAGTAAGGACCATTGAAGCATGGCCAGGGCAGTGTGTACCCTTGTAGCAGCTGCTTAAGAAGATTGTTCAAAGAGTGAGAACTAGCTGGAAGGACTGAGTGTCCATGACATATACCAAGTAGGAACATTCTTCTCCCACTTGGTAGTACTGAACAGCTAGCTGTGAAAATAAAATCTGGGGGCTCATTTTAGGGTTACCAGTTGTAACAAGATGACTATTTGTGGAAAATATAATTTAGCATTCTTTGCTTATAAAAGAAAATACAGTTTTATGAATTTTAGTAATTTTTATTACAATTGATATGGTCCTTTATGATTACTCTTGGATCCCTTTCTTTTTCCTCAAAAGATGGCATTTTATTATATAGTATAATGCTTTGGGAAATAAAATTTGCATAGGTGTATTTTTGGAGGGCCCATAACAAGCCCACAAGGGACATGAATGATGCTATTTATACACACAGAACTGGTGATTGCAGAGTTTTTCCCCTTATGCTTCTTAGAAACAACTTCTTTGGCATTGGTTTTTGGCAAGACATCCACTCTTTTATTCTTGAATCAGGTATGACTCAGGGTTTGTACAAACCGCTTCATTTGCCATGGATCAGAGCCAAGTTTGAGGTTAACCTTCCCTGGCTCTTGTAATGCTTTTATCTTTCCTTGATTTTTTTCTCCGTCCCTGGCATCTCAAGAGCAGCTCCTGCAAAGTCTCATCTGACAGCACAAATCTTTTATTTCATGCCTTTAACTACTTCCTTGCTTAAGTTTCACCTGTAATCTTACTTTGTTTTTAAAGAATACGTTCTAAGCCACTTGATCTATATGGACACAAAAGTATTGCATGCTGGGAAATTCACACTATCTTCCCTGCTGCCCTCTGAGCTCCTGCTGTAAACTTCAGTCCCTCTGTCCTTAATCTAAGGAGCTCCATTCCATTTCCCTCTTAAGAACAGTTTCTTAATTAACTTGATGAGAAGTTGTGTACTTCATATAGAAAAGTTGAGTGCTCTTTGACTAATCTATTTGCAAAACTGTATACAGTGGCATAGTCTTTATCCACTGGCCAAGCAAATTCACACAGACTCAGGCCACAAAGCAGTGGTCTGGGGGTGTTTCTGGGAAGTTGGCTATAGCCCATGTAAACTTCCTGGGGATCAGGAGCCTAAGTATTGAGATTACCTAGAAACTGTACAGAGAGTGGCTGATAAATTTAGTTTCCTATAAGAGGTTTTCTCAGAGTTTGTATAAAAGGTTAGTTTCCTTTAGATGAACTGTGTTTTAATTTTGTCAGACATCTTTTTTTTTTTTTTTTTTTTTTGCCTTTGATCACATGAAATTTAAATACCAGTTTTTTGCATTGGAATTGCCTAAGTCAGATATGACTTGCTTTTAATTTCAGGCTCTTTTATTCATATATTTTTCTTTCTTTCTTCTTCCAGCCTATTCACCCCTGCACTTTTGCAATGCATGTTTGGATAAAATGTACATTGTCACGTTTCTCATGAGTCATTGCTCAGTGTTTCTCTGGTCTTTGATAAACTGTGAAAAAGAAGCACAAGTCACAGCAGCCCTGGGAGAGCACAGGGTCAGCCCTGAATCGTCTTGCACATCATCTCTGAAGCACTGAGATTCCTTATGTTCTTTTATATTTCAATTTTCTTGTTCTTGTGTTTATGAAATTTTGATAGAATTTATACCCTATGTGATTGTTTCACTTTGAAGTATGTAATATACAGTTGATCTGAATGCTAACGCCTGCAAAGCTTTCCCATTTCAAAAATGTAGATGTAAAGAAATTAACAGTGCATGTTTTCTTCGTAAAGCTAATGAAAGTAATGAATTATTTCATAGAATCATCTTAGATATTCACATTTCATTGGTTAAAAACTCAAAATGAAACTGTCATTTAAAAAATTTAAATAACAATTTATATCATGAATTACTTTGGGGAGCCAAGGACATTAAGATAAAGCTCATTTCTGCCATGGTTCTTGGCAGAAATGTATTGTTAAACCATGAGGGAAGAGAGTTTCCATAATATTTCTAAGAAAGAAATAAATGGTCTTATCAAAAAATAACTTCTCCTTGGCTGAAATGTAAGTTGTAAATCCAAGACAATCATGGAAAGGTTTTAAAATAAATTTTAGGTTGTGTTTACAATGCTATGTAAAGATGATTATCAAAATATTAAAACAAGGGGTTTTATATGTTAAAATGCCTGAACAAGAATTCCGTTGTGATGGATCAAATGAGTCAAGACCTAACTAATATTAGAGCTGATGAAACAAAGATCTCTTCCCTTTCCATGGGTCTTATTTTAAAAACACAAGATTATAGAGCTGCCTAATAGACAAAGTCCTCATTACCCTTCAAGAGAAAACCACTGAGGTTGTCATTATTTGTCTTTTTCCTTCTTCTATCCTTCCTCTTTTTAAAAGAATTTTACTCGTGTAGTTGTTTTACAATGTTGTGTTAATTTCTTCTGTACAACAAAGTGACTCAGTGATACATGCACACATATTGTCTTGTTATAATTTGTCACAGGATATTGAATATTGTATAGTTGCCTGTGCTCTACAGTAGGACCTTATTGCTTATCCATCCTGTGTGCAATAGTTTGCCTCTGCTAATCCCAAACTCCTAATTCTTCCTCCCCTATCCCACCCTCTTTGACACCCACAAGTGTATTCTGTATGTCTGTGAGTCTGTTTTTCTTTTGTAGATATGTTGATTTCAGTCGTATTTCAGATTTCACATATAAGCGGTATTATATGGTACTTGTCTTTCTCTTTCTGACTTACTTCACTTAGTATGATAATCTCTAGGCCCATCCTTGTTGCTGCAAATGGCATTATTTCTTTCTTTTTATGGCTGAGTAGTACTCCATTGTTTATATATACCACATCTTCTTTATCCTTTCATCTGCTGATGGACATTTAGGTTGTTGCCATGTCTTAGCTATTGTAGATAGTGCTGTTATGTACACAAGGATACATGTATCTTTTCAAATTGTAGTTTTGAAAATATATATGCCCAGGAGTGGGACTGCTAGATCATATGGCAATTCTACTCCATAGTGGCTGAACCAACTTACACTCCCAGCAATAGTCTATGAGACTTCCTTTTCCCTACACCCTCTCCAGCATTTGCTATTTGTAGACTTCTTAATGATGGCCATTCTGACTGGTGTGAAGTGGTACCTCATTGTAGTTTTAGTTTGCATTTCTCTAATAATTAGCAATGTTGAGCATCTTTTCATGTGCCTAATGGCCATCTGTATGTCTTTGGATAAATGTCTGTTTAGCTCTTGTGCCCATTTTTGGATTGGGTTGTGTTTTTTTAAATTAAGTTGTATTAGCTGTTTGTATGTTTTGGAGCCGAAGACCTTGTCAGTTGTGTCATTTGCAAGTATTTTCTCTGACTCTGTAGGCTGTTTTGTTTATAGTTTCCTTTGCTATAGGCTTCCCTTGTGGCTCAGCCGGTAAAGAATCCACCTGCAATGTGGAAGACCTGGGTTCGATCCCTGGTTTGGGAAGATTCCCTGGAGAAGGAAAAGGCTACCCACTCCAGTATTCTGGCCTGGAGAATTCCAGGGACTGTATAGTCCATGGAGTTGCCAAGAGTCAGACACGACTGAGCGACTTTCACTTCACTTCATTTCCTTTGCTGTTCAAAAGCTTGTAAATTTGATTAGCTCCCTTTGGTTTGTTTTTGCTTTTATTTCCATTGCCTTGGGGCACTGGCTTAAGAAAACATTGGTAGAATTTATGTCAGAGAATGTTTTGCCTATATTCTCTTCTAGGAATTTTATGGTGTCTTGTCTTATATTTAGGTTTTTAAGCAATTTTGAGTTGACTTTTGTGTAGGGTGGGAGAGTGTGTTCTGATTTCACTGATTTACATGCCACTGTCGAATTTTGCCAGCACCACTTGCTAAAGAGAACGTCTTTTCCTCGTTGTATGTTCGTGCCTCCTTGTTGAAGATTAATTGCCCATAGGTGTGTGGGTCTATTTCTTGGCTCTGTATTCTGTTCCATTATCTGTATGTCAGTTTCTGTGCCAATAGCGTGCTATTTTGACTCCTGTAGCCTTGTAGTATTGTCTGGAGTCTGGGAGGGTTATGCCTCCAGCTTTGTTCTTTTTCCTAAGGATTGCTTTGGTGATTCTGGGTCTTTTGTGGTTCCATATAAACTTTAGTATTATTTGTTCTATTTCTGTGGGAAAATATCATGGGTAATTTAATAGGGATCACATTGAATCAGTAGTATGACCACTTAAAAAATATTAATTCTTCCCATCCAAGAGCATGGGATATCTTTCCATTTCCTTGAATCATGTTTCATTTTCTGTATTAATGTTTTGAATTTTCAGCATGTAAGTCTTTCACCTCTTTGGTGAGATTTATTCCTAAATTTTAGTGGGGGTTTTTTGGTGTGATTTTAAAAGAGATTGCTTACATTCCCTTTTTAGTATTTCACTGTTAGTGTAAAGAAATGCAACCATTTTCCATATGTCCATCTTTTATCCTGCTGTGTTGCTGAATCAGTATATCAGTTCTAGTAATTTTTGAGTGGAGTCTTCAGGGTTTTCTTTGTATATATTTTACCATGTCATCTGCATATAATGACAATTTTACCTCTTCTCTATGAATTTGAACACATTTTATTTCTTTTTTTTGTCTGATTGCTGTGCTTAAAGACTGCCAATAGTTTTTAAAGAGAAGTGGTGAGAGCAGCATCCTTGTCTTGTTCTAGATTTTAGTAAGAAGGCTTTCAGCTTTGAGTATTATATTAGCTACGGGTTTGTCATAAACAGCTTTTACTATGATGAGATATATTCACTCTATACACATTTTCATCAGGATTTTTATCATAAATGAATATTGAATTTTATCAAGTGCTTTTTCTGCATCTGTTGAGGTGATCATATGGGTTTGGTCCTTTTGCTGGTGTAGAGTATCACATTGATTAATTTGCATGTGTTGAACCATCCTTGTGAACGTGGGATGAATCCAACTTGGTTATGGTTTTTGGCCTTTTTTATGTGCTTTCAGATTCAGTTTGCTAATATTTTGTTGAAAATGTTTCTGTCTATATTTACCAAAGATATTAGCTTGTAATTTTCTTTTGTAGTAATGTCTTTGGTGACAGTGGTGTTACAGAATGTCTTCAGGAGTGTTTCTTCCACTTCAGTCTTTTCGAAGAGTTTGAGAAGTATTGGCATAAGTTCTTTGTATGTTTGTTAGAATTCTCCATTGAAGCCTTCTGATCATGGGTTTTTGCACTTAGTGATTTTTTTTTTTTTAATTAATGACGATTCCATTTCTAGTGACTGGTCCGTTCAAGTTATCTATTTCTTCTTGATTCAGTTTCAGTGGGCTATATGTTTCTCAAAGGTTGTTCATTTCTTTGAGATTGTCCAATCTTTAAGATTGTCAACTTATAATTTTTCATAATATTCTCTTGGTTTGTTTTTTTCTTTCTCTGCAGTATCTTGTTATTTCTCCTCTTTCATTTCTTATTTCATTTGGGCCATCTGTCTTCCCTATAAGCCTGGCCAGAGGTTTGTAAATTCTGTTTACCCTTTCAAAGAACGAACTCTTGGTTTTATTGATTTTTTTTTTGTATTTTTTTAAATCTCTATTTTATTTATCTCCTCTCTGACCTTTGTTATCTCCTTCCTTCTGCTGAATGTAGGTTTTGTTTGTTCTTTTTCTAATTCTTTTAGGTGGTGGATTAGGTTGTTTTTGATATTTTTCTTGTTTCTTAAAGAAGGCCTGTGTGAACTTTCCTCTAAGAATAGTTTTTGCTGCATGCCATAGGTTTTGAATGGCTGTATTTTTGTTGTTATTTTCCTCAAGATATTTTTAAATTTCTTCTTTGATTTCATCATTGATCCATTTGTTTGTCTGTTTTCGTTTTGTTAGCATGTTGTTTAGTCACCAAGTAATTGTTTCTGTTTTTTCTCATTTCTTTTTCTGTGGCTGATATCTAGTGTCATGCCATTGCAGTCAGAAAAGATGATTTAAATAATTTCTGTTTAGGCTTGTTTGTGGTCAGTCCTAGAGCATGTTCCAAGTGCACTTGAAAAGGATGCATATTCTCCTTCTTTTAGCTACATTGTCCGTAATAACTCTAGGTATTCTGTTGTATCATTTAGGGTCTCTGTTGCCTTATTGATTTTTGTCCCAAATATCTGCTCATTGATGTGTGTCCTATTTTTCCTTGAATTTTGCCATTTTTATTATAATATGTCTTGGTGTAGGTCTACCTGTGCTTCCTATATCTGGATATCTGTTTCCTGCTTTAGGTTTCAGAAGTTTCCAGCCATAATTTCTTTAAATACATTTGCAATACTTTCTTCTCTTTCTTTTCTCTCTGAGATCCCTATTAGGCATAGATTGGCATTCTTTATATTATCCCATAGGTTGCTTATGTTGCTTTCATATTTTTTTTTAATTTGTGTTTCTGTCTGCTCTCTTGATTGCGTGATTTCAATTATTCTATCATCTATATCACTTATTCATTCTTCTGCATTATTAATTCTGCTTTTCGTAGTCTTTAGTTCAGCTCTTGTTTCTTCACATGAATTCTTTAATTTCTCTTGGCTCTTCCTTATGGTTTCTAATTCCTTTTTATAGTAATCTGCATTTCTGTTGATAGCCTTTCTTAATTCCTTCAATATTCTCACTGTCTCCTTGTTGAATTCAGTGACTACTAGACCAAATAGATCTCTTTCATTGTTTGTTCTTTCAGGAGAATTCTCTCAGTTTTTTAATTGGAAGTGGTTTTTCAGTTTCTTCATTTTACTTATATTTCTTTGCTGGCAACCCACTCCAGTATTCTTGCCTGGAAAATGGTATGGACAGAGGAGCCCGGTGGGCTATCGTCCATGGGGTCGGTCACAAAGAGTTGGATACAACTGAGCAAGCAGGCACGAGTTTAGGAGAAACAATTATCTATTGTGGTCCTTGAGGGCTATTTTTATGTTGGAATGCTCCTGTGTAGCTTGCATGGGTTTAATATTTTTGGTGTGAGGGCCGTTTGAAGTATGGATACCTGTCACCTTTTTCCTCAGTGTATGCTGGCCATCATCCCCTTGATAGGAGGTGTGACTGATGCTGTGGTGATTGGATCCTGCACTGGGTATTGAGTGGGGCCTCCTCTTTGCTCTTTGGTTATCACTGCCCTATCCAGCAGAGAAGGCGATGGCACCCCACCCCAGTACTCTTGCCTGGAAAATCCCATGGATGGAGGAGCCTGGAAGGCTGAAGTCCGTGGGGTCGCGAAGAGTCGGACACGGCTGAGCAACTTCACTTTCACTTTTTACTTTCATGCATTGGAGAAGGAAATGGCAACCCACTCCAGTGTTCTTGCCTGGAGAATCCCAGGGACAGGGGAGCCTGATAGGCTGCCATCTATGGGGTTGCACAGAGTCGGACAAGACTGAAGCAACGCAGCAGCAGCAGCAGCAGCAGCCCTATCCAGGACACGGTCTGCTCCCTAATTATTGGAGTGGAAGCCCCCAGCTCCATTTCTGAGCTGTGTTTGTTATGCACTGTGAGGTTGGCAGGATTGGCATGGTCCCACTGGGAGAGAAGTCACTGAGTATTCTTCTGCTGGGCCTGTTCACCTATGACTATACTCTGTCATGTCACTTTTTACCCATTGCGTGGGCTCATAAAGTACGTTGTAGTTGGCACTGCTTTTGGCCCCAACATAGGGATGCTGGCAATCAGCCCTGGTGCCTTTCACACTTCGTTTTTCACGAGGCCACCAGCACAGATCCGCTGGAGTAAGACCCCAGGACTGTAGTAGTCAAGCACCTGTACCGGCTGTGGGTGCTATTGAGGCAGCTCACACCCTGGCCTGACCCAGCCTCTGTTGTACACACCCACAAAATCTACAACTGCTGTGTGCAGATGCGACCCAGCCACAGGAGCACAAGTTGTTCATTAAAATGTTCCATGGATGCTGAATTTACAAAGCTGGCAGTGGAGTTGTAAATCTGCAGCTTGTGCAGCCACAAGGAAAGATTTCAGCTCTGCTTCCTAAGTTGCACAACCCCTGGATCTCAGCTGTGATTTCATTCTCACCTCTGTGCATGGACAACCACTGGCATCTGCTCCCAGAACCACCAAGGTGGTGGCTGGAGCAACCAGAGCCTGCCCAAATGGGAGGGGACTGGGGCAAGGGCCAGGCTGTGCAGGCCTGCCTGTGTGGGAGCCTGTCATAGAGTCCGTGGGGGCAATAGCCAGAGGTGGGGAAAGAGGCTAGAATGGAAGCCACACTCCTGCCTTTGTGTGCCATTTGACAATGGCACTGTACTTTTATGGCAGCCCAGGGTTCTTCCCTGAACACTCCTAGTTGCTGCTTCCCACAGTCCAGCCCACTCAGGCTGTCTCCATGCCGCCAACAGCAGCCCTCTCCATAGCTCTATCTTCTAAACCCGGTGTTCCAGCACGCAGTCCCTAGCTGTACCAGCATGTGTGTGTCTCAAGTTGGGGTGCACAGGGCAGTCGCACAGACTATGTGTGTAGGTCTCCCTGTGTCCTGCCACTAATGAGTTGTTGTGCTCTCCTCGGAATCTCTGAAGTTTCTTTTCTGTCCCAGCTAATCTCCCTGCCAGTGAAGTGATGGAGAAGGGAATGGCAACCCACTCCAGTATTCTTGCCTGGAGAATCCCGTGGACAGAGGAACCTGGTGGGCTGCTGTCCATGGGGTCGCACAGAGTCAGACACGACTGAAGTAACTTAGCATGCATGCATGCATTGGAGAAGGAAATGGCAACCCACTCCAGTATTCTTGCCTGGAGAATCCCAGGGACAGAGGAGCCTGGTGGGCCGCTGTCCATGGGGTCACACAGAGTTGGACACGACTGAAGCGACTTAGCAGCAGCAGCAGTGAAGTGAGGGGACTTCCCAGGATGTGGGAACCTCTACTTACCATCAGAACTGCCTTCCAGAGGGACAGAACCTGTTCCACTTCCTTTTTCTTTTTTTCTACTTGATTATTGTAGAGGTCTTTCTTGTCCTTTCAGATGTTTGAGGTCTGCTAGTGTTCAGTAGGTGTATTCTTGATGTATCTGTGGTAAAATATGTGTTCCATATCCTACTTCATCATCTTGATTCCAATCCCCTAACCCTCCCCTTTTTGAGGAGGCACTAAAGACTTGAGGATTTATTGTTGTGGATGTTATGATAAAATTTGGGATGAAGTTTAAATGGCTTTATTCTTTTGATTAGAGGTAGGCAAATAATGTTGTTAAATCATAGAATTTCCCTTTTTGTTAATACCAACTAGTTTCTCAGTCTCTCCAACTTTATTATAAAGCAGTTGATTTGCTTAGCATTTAAAAATTTACCCTATCTACCATTTTATATCTGTACATAAAGATGCAACACAAGCTGAAAGCTGTCATTTTTCCTTACCTGTGAGTATATATGATTGTTTCAAGAGTAGAATACAGCCTCATTCATAAGAGTATCTCTTGTCTTATATTAAAATGAAAGTCATTCATTTTTAATTTTTGCTTCTCTAATTCCATAAAATTATGACAACTTTGTTGGCCCTTTAACTATTTAGAGTGGATGACTGCATTTTTGGCATAAATTATTTTAAAATCTGGAGCAGTATTTTCACATTCCTTCAGGTAGTGGTTATTATCTAATAATAGGTCCTCTATTGATAGTGAACATTAGATTTCAACAGAGTCCACTATGGATTCCTCAACAAAAGTGAGGTCACTTCAGATTTGAGTGATTTAAGCTTCTTCCATCATATTGGTAATTCCGTATTTAAAAAAGCAATGCATAAAAGTTTTCTAGTTCATAATCATTTAAAAATCATATTAGTTAATTTTTAAAATTTTATTCAGGGAGCAAAGTATTTAATCATTTTTTACACCACATTAGGTTAAGAACACTTCATAATTCTGTTGTCATCAAATTTACCAGATATCAAAAACTCTTAGTTGTCAGAGTTCAGTAGTTTTCATCCTGAAGGGTAGGAACACTACCCTTGGGTATGTTAGGGTATGTTAGGGTATGTCTAAATGTTTCTTTAGACATTTGTAAAAGGACCATAACTTAGCCAGAGCTTATATGAAGAGAATGACTGATATTAAAGAAAGCTAAACCTAAAGTATAATTATATTCCTGCTACTTCCTGTCTGCATTTAAGCATTACTTTTCCCCTGCCAGTAGAAGTAGGAGTCTTGAAAAATGAGACTAAAGCCATTCCTTGGTGTTGCGTGTGTGAATAAGGAAAAAGAAAATCTTTTATCTGTCTTACACAAGTTGACATGAGGTGTTTAATTCCAAGTGATAATTTTGAAGAGGTTTTTACTTTTATTTTTGCCCTTTGGCTCTTTCTGATGTTGTTGTTCAGCCTATAAGTCATGTCCAACTCTTTGTTACCCCATGGACTGCAGCACATTGGACTTCCCTGTCTCTCACCATCTCTGGGAATTTGCTCAAACTCATGTCCATTGAGTCGGTGATGCCATCCAACCATTTCATCGTCTGTCGCCCCCTTCTCCTCCTTCAGTCTTTCCCAGGATCAGGGTCTTTTCCAATGAGTCAGCTTTTCACATCAGGTGGCCGAAGTATTGGAGCTTCAGCTTCAGCAACAATTCTTCCAATGAATTTAGGATTGATTTCCTTTAGGATTGACTGGTTTGATCTCCTTGCTGTCCAAGACACTCTCAAGAGTCTTCTCCAACATTACAGTTCAAAAGCATCAATTCCTCGGTGCTCAACCTTTTTTATGGTCCAACTCTCACATCCATACATGACTACTAGAAAACCATAGCTTTGACTATATGGACTTTTGTTGGCAAAGTGATGTTTCTGCTTTTTAATATGCTATCTAGGTTGGTCATAGCTTTTCTTCCAAGGATAAAATATCTTTTAATTCATGGCTGCAGTCACCATCCACAGTGATTTTGGAGTCCAAGAAAATAAAGTCTGTCACTGTTTCCATTTTTCCCCATCTATTTGCCATGAAGTGATAGAACTGGATGCCATGATCATTTTCTGAATGTTGAGTTTTAAGCCAGCATTTTTACTCTCCTCTTTCACCTTCATCAATAGGCTCTTTAATTCCTCTTCACTTTCTGCCATAAGGTTGGTGTCATCTGCATATCTGAGGTTATTGATATTTGTCCCAGAAATCTTGATTCCAGCTTCTGCTTCATCCAGCCTGGCATTTAACATGATGTATTCTGCATATAAGTTAAAAAAGCAAAGTGATAGTATATAGCCTTGATATATTCCTTTCCCAATTTGGAACCAATCCATTGTTCCATGTCTGGTTCTGTTGATTCCTGTATACAGGTTTCTCAGGGGACAGGTAAAGTGGTTTGGTATCCCCATCTCTTTCAGAATTTTCCAGTTTGTTGTGATCCACAAGTCAAAGGCTTAGTCAGTGAAGCAGAAATAGATGTTTTTCTGTAATTATCTTGCTTTTTCTATTATCCAATGAATGTTAGCAGTTTGCTCTCTGGTTCCTCTAACTTTTCTAAGTTCTTGGTTCACATAGTATTGAAGCCCAGCTTGAAGGATTTTGACCATTATCTCGCTAGCATGTCAGATGAGTGCAATTGTGCAGTCGTTTGAACATTCTTTGGCATTGCCCTTTTTTGGGATTGAATGAAAATTGTCCTTTTCCAGTCATGTGGCCACTGCTGAGTTTTCCTAATTTGCTGGGATACTGAGTGCAGCACTTAACAACATCATCTTTTAGGATTTGAAATAGCTCAACTGGAATTCCGTCACCTCCACTAGCTTTATTAGCAACAGTGTTTCCTAAGGTCCACTTGACTTCACACTCCTGGATGTCTGGCTCTAGGTAAGTGACCACACCATTGTGGTTATCTGGGTCATTAGACCTTTTATGTACAGTTCTTCTGTATATTCTTGTCACCTCTTCTTAAACTCTTCTGCTTCTGTTAGGTCCATACTGTTTCTGTCCTTCATTGTCTCCCATTTTGGAAAGCTGTGTTCATTGAATCTCATCAAATAAAAGCCCATTGAAAAGATTGTGTCCTTAAATTCTTACTATAGTTTCTATTTTGTGCCCAACAGTTAGAAGAGATGATAGGCCTTTTCAGCCCTAAGGCTGAATTCTCCACCATTGCCCTCAGCAGACCTTCACTTCTCCCCAAGAAAATTTCTTAAGAAATAAGGCAGCTGCTTTTAACTGAAAGTTGTTGTGACCCTCTCATATTCAACTCATTGTCTCTACAATGCCACCTAAATTTTCTAAACTATCAGCACTTTGAGTTGGCAGAGCTGCCCTTCCTGTCTCTGAAATACGTGTGCTCACATTGGCACCATTGCTAAGAAGGAGATTTAGACTCAGAGATGACTCATTGTTGAAGACCAGGTCTATGCACCGCTTCCTTCTTTCCAGCCACTGAAGCACAGGGAGGAGCTGAGCAAGCAAATCAGTCTGAAGGAGAGTTGGGGTTCCTAAACCCAGGTTTTACCACTGAACTCAAAAAGCACACACATACCTTCTCCCTGCTTCCTTAGGATGAGGACATTTTAACTGACCTCTACCCTCCTATCAACAATCCAGTTCATCCTTGAACAACATGGATTTGAACTGCATGGGTCCACTTATATGCAGATATTTTTCAGTAGTAAATACTACATACTACACAATCTGTGGTTGATTGAATTTGTGAGTAGAGGGCACACTATAAGTTATACTATAAGTTATACTTGATTTTCAACTGCAAGGAGGGTCTGTGTCCCCAGCCCCCTCTTTGTTCAAGGGCCAACTGTATTTGAAGATACTCAGAGGCAGGGGCATTTTAATAGAGGGAATTTGTCTTCAAAGTTATTTTGAATATTGTTTATTCTCATGACCTAAAGAGATCTTGTAAAACTCCAGTGGGATATAATACTAAAGCTGAATGCTTGTTTTATGCATTTTTATGAAAAAATAATTGTGTCAGAAAAGTGCATTGAAAATATATTTATTGTTCTAGGGTATTGAGTCAATCAACTCCAGGGACAGAAAAATGGGCAAAGTTTTCAATTTCCCTTTAAAGGAAACATTAATATTTTAAAATGAAAGTAATCTTTCAGCTATTTCATTAATTTAGATGTATTTTTGGTAGAAAATATGATTTTTTCAAAATAACTGTATGTTAACAAATTTTTATTAGTGATAGTCCATCAGTCAGCTATAAAACTGAAGCTTGACCTTTTAGGAGTTATTGTAAGACAGAAGGATAATTTAACAGTGGAATCATTTGAACATTAGCAAATTTTTGCAGTCATTCTCTGTGGTGGTGAGTATTCTGGAACTACCCTCCATGTTAAAAATTTCATTATTATTATGTTGAATATTTGGCAGATGCCTTTTTCAATAAGGAAAGAATCAAAACCTTTTCCCAGTGTGCTGTTAAAGGAATTTCCATTTCCATAGGCTTATATATTAAGTTATTAAAGCTTGATCCCAAAGTGGTGCTTCAACATGATTTTTAGAAGTATATTTGTAGGATGAGCATCACTAGTGATCTCATGTAAAAATATGTCATATCTCTGAATTTTTTGAACTATGTGATAAATGATCTTGGGGAAAATGAGCTACTTGAACTTCTTACATTCTAGGGATTGACGTGGCTTCCCATGTATGTGCTATATTAGAGAAGAATACAGCAGAGAAAGGCAGTACATTTTACTTATTGCTGTATTTATAACGTGAATGATCTACAACATTGTGTTCATTTCTGCTGTACAGCAAAATAACTCAGTTACATATACACATGTGTATACTCTTTCTTACACTCTTTTCCATTACGGTTTATCCCAGGAGATTGCATACAGCGCCCTGTGCTATACCATAGGACCTTGTTGTTTATCCATGGTATATATAATAGTTTGCATATACTAACCCCAAATTCCCAGTCCATCCTTCTCCCTTCCCACCCCTCCCTTGGCAACCACAAGTCTGTTCTCTTTGTCTGTGAGTCTCTCTCTGTTTTCTAGAGGGGTTCATTTGTGCCATATTTTAGATTCCACATATAAATAATATCATATGTTATTTGTCTTTCTGTTTCTAACTTCCCTTTTTATAATAATCTCTAGGTCCGTCCATGTTGCTGCAAATGCATTCCTTCATTCTTTTTATAGTTGAGTAGTTTTCCATTGTATGTATATACCACATTGTCTTTATCCATTCATCTGTTGAAGGACATTTAGGTTGCCTTCATGGCCTAGCTATTGTGAATAGTACTGCTATGAAAATAGGGCTGCATATGTCTTTTCAAATTATAGTTTTACCTGGATACATACTCAGGAGTGGAATTGCTGGATCATGTGGTAGCTCTATTTTTAATTTTCTGAGAAACCTCCATACTATTTTCCATAATGGCTGTACCAAATTACATTCCCACCATCAACATAGGAGGGTTCTCTTTTCTCCACACTCTCTCCAGCATTTATTGTTTGTAGACTTTTTGATGATGGCCATTTTGACTGGTGTGAGGTGATAGCTTGTAATTTTGAGTTGTATTTCTCTAATAATTAGTGATGTTGAGCATCTTTTCATGTGCCAATTAGCTATCTATGTCTTCTTAAGAGAAATGCCTATTTAGGTCTTCTGCCCATTTTCCAATTGGCTTTTTTGTTATTGAGTTGTATGAGCTCTTTGTATATTTAGGAGTTTAAGCCCTTTTTGGTTGTGTCATTTACAAGTATCTTCTCCTATTCTTTGGGTTATCTTTTTTTGTCGTTTCCTTTCCTGTGCAGAGACTTCATTTCAATTTGTCAGCATCTAAGACTCTCCAGGTGTTGGGATTCAACTATAGCTTATGTATTCTGATTGTCTTTTGTCTGCTCACTTTAATCTAGCATAATGAGAAATACTTATACACACACACACACACACACACACACACACACATATTAGTTTTCTGAGTATCTTGAAGTGGCAGGTTAGTTATTTGCTTAGTTTTTCTTATTAGCACAAATGAAATGAAAGAAAAGTAACCAGGATACATTTTCTGACTTTGGTGAAAGAAGTATGACTCATCTCGTTAAAGGCATGCAGGGATTTTAATTTCGGAGAGTAACATATGTTAGCCCCAACTGTTTCTATATCCATTGTGATCATGGCAAGATTTGAAGAGAATGTTGTAAAAGCATATTTACATTCATTCTTATTCACTTTATGAAACAGAATGGCTCAGGAAGTAGATACTGAGTCGACAATAATATCACATCATTTCTTAAATTACTATAATCATTAATGTGTTAGCAGGAACTTACTTTGAACCTAGAAAACTTTCGGGGATAAGCCAGCTTCAGTTTGCATAATTGTAAAAGTTACTTTTTTGAAATCCTATTCTATACATATCAAAACATCTTGTGATTTATTACGAACTTGGAAGGTATAAGACTTACATATAAGGAGCTAAGGACTTTGGGAAAAAAGGTTTCTAAGTGGCTTTTGGGGTATAATTAAAAGGGTGCGAGTGTGATCATGGAGTGAGGGATATAAGGAATAGTTTCACTAATTACTTAACTGTCAGATTCCCTTGCTTCTGCACTTTGCAACAGACATACTAATTGTAATATACAAAACTTTTGGTGAGCTAGAGAACACTCAGCAAGAAATGGGCCAGCAGCAGGAAAAAGCAGAGCTCAAGAATAAACACAAATAAAAATCAACTTCCAAATGCTCTTGATACCAGTGATTTTCCACTCCTGTTGGGATTTTGATTTCTTTCCAGAAGAATTGGACCAGTGGCCTCCTGCCACCGGAGAACAATATTCAGCATATAGTGCCAACTTCCATTTATAGCTATTTCTCTAGTGGTCGAAGCCCCTCCTTTTTTTATATTCGCTGTTTATTAAAAAGCCACTGCTGCTCTTGACTTTCTCATTGCTCATGATTGATGAGTGCCGGCAGCAGACATGCAACAGGTGACCCTGTACTTGTCAAGAGAATGTTCTCATGCCGTGGGTGGGTACTGATGGCTAGCCTGAGTGGTTACTTCTTCCTTCCATTGATTCAGGCTAACCTCTCTTACTATAACTTATTTAGATTTTGTGGCAATATAATAGGTTTAGATACTTCAAAAGGCCATTCTTTTCCTTCATTAGTACACAGCCCTAAAATCACTTTATTTCATTGTCTACACATGGTCCCTGTGAGCTGAGAGGGTCAATACTGAGAGAGTTAAAGCTTAGGGCCCTTTAAGGCGTCTGCCTGCAATGTAGGAGACCTGGGTTTGATCCCTGGGTGGGGAAGATTCCCTGGAGAAGGAAATGGCAACCCTCTCCAGTATTCTTGCCTGGAAAATTCCATGGACAGAGGAGTGTGGCGGGCCACAGTCCACGGTGTCAAGAAGAGTCGGACACGACTGAGCAACTTCAGCTTCACTCATGGCCCAAAATATCAGCATAGCTAACAACACAACTCAGACATTGCTGACCCTGTGCTCTTTACCCTCTTCATTTATGGTCCTTGTTTATCGTTTCCTGAAAGTCTTCATAAGTAAGTGAAATGACTCAAGTAAAAATCTTTATCTTGTGTTTAAAATAGAGAGCAGTTGATGTAGCTTGCCATTTTCTCTCCATATCCTCCTTCACTTAAAGCAGTGACTCTATGTTGGAATCACATGGAGCCCTTTAAAACATTCTAGTCACAAGATAACTTGACTTAAAAGTTGTACCACTCAAACAATAAGAATAATGTTTTGCCTTATGTTGATAACTAACCATAGTGCTCAGTTTTTAAACATTCATACTTTAAGAGTTTATAATAAGCTGAAGTTTTGCTTAGAAATACAGTGCTCTATATTGTGTCATGGATATGGAAATGATCACAAATAGGAATATATGTGATCTTACATATGGATAAAGGTATTATGAGAGGGGGTAAAGGGTGGAAAATATACCAATGGTAGTCAGAGTCCATAATTGAATAATTACTTACTCTGCCTTAATTGCCTCATCTCTAAAATCAGAAGGTTAACAGTTATCAAGACAGTATGGTACTGGCACAAAGACAGAAATATAGATCAATGGAACAAAATAGAAAGCCCAGAGATAAATCCATGCATATATGGACACCTTATCTTTGACAAAGGAGGCAAGAATATACAATGGATTAAAGACAATCTCTCTAACAAGTGGTGCTGGGAAATCTGGTCAACCACTTGTAAAAGAATGAAACTAGAACACTTTCTAACACCATACACAAAAATAAACTCAAAATGGGTTAAAGATCTAAACGTAAGACCAGAAACTATAAAACTGCTAGAGGAGAACATAGGCAAAACACTCTCTGACATACATCACAGCAGGATCCTCTATGACCCACCTCCCAGAATATTGGAAATAAAAGCAAAAATAAACAAATGGGACCTAATTAACCTTAAAAGCTTCTGCACATCAAAGGAAACTATTAGCAAGGTGAAAAGACAGCCTTCAGAATGGGAGAAGATAATAGCAAATGAAGCAACTGACAAACAACTAATCTCGAGAATATACAAGCAACTCCTACAGCTCAACCCCAGAAAAATAAATGACCCAATCAAAAAATGGGCCAAAGAACTAAATAGACATTTCTCCAAAGAAGACATACAGATGGCTAACAAACACATGAAAAGATGCTCAACATCACTCATTATCAGAGAAATGCAAATCAAAACCACTATGAGGTACCATTTCACACCAGTCAGAATGGCTGCGATCCAAAAGTCTACAAGTAATAAATGCTGGAGAGGGTGTGGAGAAAAGGGAACACTCTTACACTGTTGGTGGGAATGCAAACTAGTACAGCCACTATGGAGAACAGTGTGGAGATTCCTGAAAAACCTGGAAATAGAACTGCCTTATGACCCAGCAATCCCACTGCTGGGCATACACACTGAGGAAACCAGAAGGGAAAGAGACACGTGTACCCCAATGTTCATCGCAGCACTGTTTATAATAGCCAGGACATGGAAGCAACCTAGATGTCCATCAGCAGATGAATGGATAAGAAAGCTGTGGTACATATACACAATGGAGTATTACTCAGCCATTAAAAAGAATACATGTGAATCAGTTCTAATGAGGTGGATGAAACTGGTGCCTATTATACAGAGTGAAGTAAGCCAGAAAGAAAAACACCAATACAATATACTAACGCATATATATGGAATTTAGAAAGATGGTAACAATAACCCTGTGTACGAGACAGCAAAAGAGACACTGATGTATAGAACAGTCTTATGGACTCTGTGGGAGAGGGAGAGGGTGGGAAGATTTGGGAGAATGGCATTGAAACATGTAAAATATCATGTATGAAACGAGTCACCAGTCCAGGTTTGATGCACGATACTGGATGCTTGGGGCTGGTTCACTGGGACGACCCAGAGGGATGGTATGGGGAGGGAGGAGGGAGGAGGGTTCAGGATGGGGAACACATGTATACCTGTGGCGGATTCATTTTGATATTTGGCAAAACTAATACAATTATGTAAAGTTTAAAAATAAAATAAAATTAAAAAATAAATAAAATCAGAAGGTTAAACCAGGTAGGTCTAAAAACCTCTGGCCTCTTTCTCTGATGATATGATCAGTATCACTTCATTTCTGAGGATATTGATTTCTCCACAGAGCTTGGTGGATGGAGATATTTAAACCCTCTGGAAATACTGTATTTAAACAGCATTACCCTATTAGTAAGACCATCTCTGTATATTTGTAATTATCAGATTGTGGCAATACAAAACAGTGTATTTTCTTTTCCTCTCCTCAATCTTGTCCCTCTTTGTAACAACTCATTCAGAAGATAAAAAAAATTCCCTCTTTGGTTAATAGTTGAATGGCTAAACTACACTTATTAATTCAAATAAAGTGATTCTACAATTACATAATAAAACATAAGTATGAATTATGAAGAAAGATCATTTTCTTAGGTTGAATTTTTTAAGGTTAATAAAGATAGGTAAAGGTTAGGTTAAATGTTTTCTTAAACTACAAACTTTGTCACTTTAAATGTGAGCATTTGTTTGTATAAGTAATATGTATTCAATATAAATAATGTGGACTGTTAAGGAAAGCACAAAGAATAAATTAACTTACTGGTATTCCAGCCATTGAGAGAGAAACTCTTTTCACGGTTGGGCTTCTTTGCTTCCCAAATATGAATTCCTTTTAAAAAAATAAAATTAGAAGCAAGTTACATATACAAGTTTTTAACTTACTTGTCTAAATTTTATAGTCTTTAGATATTATAGGAATAAAATTTTATTATTTTTAGAATATGAAAATGCTGTAAGTAATAACCAATCCCTTAAACTTAAATATTTAAGATGTAGACCACAGTTTTAAGAGGCTGCAGAGTTGCTATTAAAACTAGTGATTTTTAGACCTATTGGGAATGAGGAAAATCAGGTTTCCTTGTGGGGATCTGAGATTCTCTTGGAGGGCTATTCAGTGAGCATCCTATCATCTTAGCTAACATAAAGGGGATGCTATTTAAAAGTAGTTTAAAAGGATTCCAGTCTGTTGCAAGATCCCCAAGTACCATAACCTGTTTGTGCACCTCTTCTGTGGTTCATTGTTGTCTCTGTACCTAGACAGCTAGGTAGTCTCAGTTCTCTGTGGTTCTCCCCAGGTTGAGGCTCTGTCTAAAGCAGGGCCTCCTAGCCTGGGCCCTCCCATAGGTGCCCCAGCTTTGCCTCCTGACCCCAAATGTAATCATTGGTCTTTGAATCACGAAGACCTCATGCCTCACAACTTGGAATGCATGCACCTTGACCCCAGAGCCGCAGGGCTTTCATCTCTGGGGCATGGCAGTATCACCCTTCTCCTAAGAGGTCCGTACGATAGCCTATAACTTAGAGAAGGGACCAATGTTGAGTTTTTCAAAATCAAGGTAGCACGTGCCTCTCTTCGTACTGGTGAACATCTGGAGCAGTAAGGTGGTTATCCCTGACCTTTAGCATTTCCTGTATGTGTGTTGTCCAGGTTCAGATCTTTCTGCGATCCTTTCTGTTCTGTGCGTGGACCAGTTTGAAGCTGTGCATACAATGCATCTCTTTCCATTCCTGACCTTTCACGATTGACCATCCTGAAGACTGCTGGTTTTTTCTTGACAGATTATAGAATTTTACTTTTTAAAGAATAATTATTATTTCCTTTCTGTGAATTTATGCTCAGACACTGATTTATATTTCCGTTTTGCTCTGTCTTTAAGTATAACTGATTTGCTCTGTTTTTAAGTCTGAAAATTCAGCAAGTTGCTCTTTTACCGTTCATTTCATATAATTAAAATATGTTCGATACAAACATCATGCTTTAGTTCTTAGTTCAGCTATTTTACATTTTTTAACATCAGTCTAAAGGCATGTTACTTATGTTTATTGGCCATGTAGTTTCTGTCATATTGATGGAAGACAGCGATGATTACAGTGTACTTTTATCTCTAGGTAGTCATGTACATGGTACAAAACATTATTTAATGGGGCTGAGACCAAAAATAGTAACTCTAGGGGTTTTCTCTTCTCTCCTGCTTTTCAGGGTGCTGGTTGCACAGCCCTGGTGGTAGCTGTGGTAGCAAGGAAGCTAGAACTTACCAAAGCAGAAAAGCACGTGCACAACTTCATGATGGACACTCAGCTGACAAAAAGAGTAAGTTACCTCCCCTGTATCTCCAAAGGGAAGAGTCGTGTTTTTTCTTTCTTTGTTTTAAATCATTTTATATTGGGATATAGTTGATTTGCAATGTCATTATAGTTTCAGGTATATAGCAAAGTGATTTAGTTATACATGCTCTAGGGTCTCCTCCTGATGCCAGTCCCCTAGTCTGGGGAACCCTATGTGGGTTCAGACCTTCACTCCTGTGGGAGAACAGAGGGAGAGAATCCTGTGATATAATTATTCTTCAATGTGAGGGTTGCCTACCTGCAGGGTATGGGACTGGACTGAATCACCAAGGCACCCCTCCTGCCGTTTCGTTGTGGCTTCTTCCTTTGGAAGGAACTTGTCTTTTTTGGTAGGTTCTAGTCCTTTTTTGCTGATGGTTGTTCAGCAGTTAGTTGTGATTTTGGTGTTTTTGTGAGAGAAAGTAAGCGCAGATCCTTTTACTCTGAGTCTTGTCCGGAGCTCTTGTTTGCTATCACTGTTGGGCAATAATAGTTTTACTTTGACATCTGAAGCTGAAATGGCATGGTTTAAAGTGAAAGCATTCTTGAAGTCAGTTCCATTTTTTCACATGGAGACTAAACTTTTCCTAACTTTAGGTCAGTCAGGAAATAATTGGGAAACCTTGGTATTTACTCAAGTATAAAAATAGACCACATAAGTCTAAAATTGTTGGGGTTCTGAAGGACTGAGCAATTTCACTTTCACTTTTCACTTTCATGCATTGGAGAAGGAAATGGCAACCCACTCCAGTGTTCTTGCCTGGAGAATCCCAGGGATGGGGGAGCCTAGTCGGCTGCCATCTATGGGGTCGCACAGAGTCGGACACGACTGAAGCAACTTAGCAGCAGCAGCAGCAGCTGTATTCCAGGGATCAGAGAATTTTAAACTTTCATAATGCTCTTCCTTCAGCAAATCAGATGAAAGTTGTGTCTCTTCCTGCTTGGCAAAAATAAGACTTGTGTTCTCACTAATATTGCACTTGGGTCCCCTTTAAGGATCTAGATCTGAGAGCTAAGTGGCCTTCCTTTAGTTTTAACGACTAGGACTGATTTCCCCAAACTGATAAGTTTTCTGATGTTAGTGCTTTTCTGTTGTAAGTTCTTATATACATTTGATAAATTTCCTATCAATAGTGTTGAATTATGGAGAAGGAAATGGCAACCCACTCCAGTAATCTCGCCTGGGAAATCCCGTGGACATAGGAGCCTGGTAGACTCCAGTCCGTGGGGTCACAAAAGAGTCAGACACAACTTAGAGACCAAACTACAACAATGTTGAATTCAGAGTCATATTGTTTGTAGAAAGCTTTTTCAGTAAGAAGTACTGTTCTACTTTCAAAATTCACATTCTGCATCATGCTTATTGGGCTTCCCTGATGGCTCAGACAGTAAAGAATCTGCCCCAAAATGCAGGAGACCTGAGTCTGATCCCTGGGTTGGGAAGGTGACCTGGAAGAGAGCATGGTAACCCACTCCAGTGTTCTTGCCTGGAGAATCCCCAAAGACAGATGAGCCTGGCGGGCTGCAGTCCATGGGTCTCAAAGAGTCAGACACAACTGAGTGACTAAGCGCACACACACATCATGTTTATGCTTTAATTCTATTATCTCACTATTTCTTAAAAGTGAAGCTACTTTGCAATATTTCTTGTGACCAGAGTCTTTAATAGGTCTGAAAAAGACACTCAAGCAGGCTTGCTGACAAATCTGTTTTTATAGGCAAAATGTCACTAAGTACAAGAGCAAATGTTAAGATGGCATTAGAATCAAACATAAATTTCCAGTTTATGAGAGCCATTCCATTACTATACTCAATACAGTATCTGAAAATGATAGCCTTTTTGTGGTTCTCTCTGCATTATTTTATATAGTTATCAATGAATATCATTTGTCATAGTTACCAATGAATGGAATTGATTCCTTTCCATTTAGTTATTTATGGAATTTTTAAGTGGGCCCATTTATAATTTTTAATAAAGAAGGACCTAAAAGCCACACATAGTTACTAACATGACAGATTCAAAAGACAAATTCAAGGGTGCTCCTTATTGCTAGACAAAACTACAACCGTTCCCTGAAACACTCCTGATGGTCAACAGGAGTAATAATGGTCACAACATTTTGAAATCTTAATATGAACCTAAAGAAAAAGCAATATGAATGTTAAAAGATAGATTACTCTTGCAGGAAAAAATGTAACCTTCCAAGTCTTCCATTGTATATCTTAACAATTTCCATGAAAAGTTATCCCCCATGCACAAAGTTTGAGGAACAATTTTATACAGAAATCTTATCTCTGTGGGACTACATTCACCACACAAAATGCAGTGTTTGAAAGTAGAACACACAATTCATTCGGCACTAACATTCAGAGGACTGTCCTGTGTAGTTACAACCGTTTACATGACACACTGCAATTCAAAACTGGCCGGTGGCCCATGTAACCAGAATTTCTAAGAATTTCAAAAAGAAAGCATAATAGCGATAACTTATCAGTAGACTTATTGAGACAGGACCAGCTATTTAACAGATATCTAGCAAATCACCTTACAGAGACAGTCTGTTTACTGTGCTAAAGCTTTGGGAAATATATCACTATTACTGTACATTCAGGTCTGAACCAAGAGGAAATCTTGGCGTTTGGCCCTCTGGTTACTTACGTTTTGGAAAGAAACTTGAAAACAAGCAATTCTGAGAGCCCAGACATAATTTTTCAAGTCCCTAGATGTACCATGAAGGATAATTATACATATTAATGTCCACAGTGGGTGTTTCCAATCCTGTTAAGAATTCTCAATCAGATCCATAATAAGAACGCTATTATGCAGTTATATAATTTTCTCTCTTGCAGGTCTCTCAACAAGTGAACAGAAATTCGAGAGGATTTACTTTGTATAGCTTTTATATCATGCTTGGCTACATATCCTAGTGGGTCGAAATACAAATGCATGGAGCCCTTGCCCTGCTCCATTCACCCTGCCCCAGGTACCTGGTCTAAAGAAGGACCAGGCTGGTGAGAAAGGTTGGTGCCCTAAGCACATCCATCTCTGCTGCTACAGGGGCAGAGAGTACACATCCTGCTAAGCTGCACAGACTTAGTGACCTTTGTTTCTCCATGGGCATCCTGGAGGTATCACCCATAGTATATGGAGCAACAGTTTACCATAAATATCAGAATAAGAGTTAAGAAGCCCTTCTGCTTCTTAAAGCAGATTATGTTCCTTCCCCTTGAATTTTGGAAGACACTCATAAAAGCCCCTAAAGGAAGAAGCAAGAAGAAGAAAATAGAAAAAGACAGAAATATATTTATATATATAACTTATATACAAGTTGAAAAAGAAAGTAGTAAAAATCAAAGGAAATTTATAAGCAAAGTAGCCTGTTATATAATGCTCTATGTATCTTGTAGGATTGAACAAAGCAGATATTCAGTTAAAAGTCAATCAGCTATAAGAGGTTTTGTGGTTTATAAAGTATTGTTTCACTTAAAAATATATTTTACCTTAGTACCTATGACTTTAATATGTTGCTGATTCATCAGTAATTATAAAGTAATATGTCATGTCCTTTATACCTGTGAAGTGGGTTGGAGTCATCTGGAGACTATTACTGTTGGGTTGGCCAAAAAGTTCCTTTGGGTTTTTCCATAACATCTTACAGAAAAACCTGAACTAACTTTTTGGGCACCCCAATACCTTTAGTAGTATAAATTTCTTTGTTGTTGTTGTTGTTCAGCCACTGAGTTGTGCCTGACTCTTTGAAACCCCATGGACTGCAGCATGCCAGGCTTCCCTGTCCTTCACTGTCTCCGTCCACTGAGTCCATGATGCCATCCAACCATCTCATCCTCTGTCACCCCCTTCTCCTGCCATCAATCTTTCCTAGAATCAGGGTCTTTTCCAGTGAGTTTGCTCTTCATATCAGGTGGCCAAAGTATTGGAGCTTCAACATCAGTCCCTCCAATGAGTATTCAGGGTTGATTTCCTTTAGAATTGACTGGTTTGATCTCCTTGCTGTCCAAGCGACTCTCAAGAGTCTTCTACAACACCACAAGTTTGAAAGCATCAGTTGTTTGGCATTCAGCCTTCTTCATGGTCCAGCTCACACATCTGTACATGACTACTGGGAAAACCATAGCTTTGACCACACAGACCTTTGTCAGAAAAGTGATGTCTCTGATTTTTAATATGCTGTCTAGGTTTGTCATAGCTTTCCTTCCAAGGAGCAAGTGTTCTGTCAGAACTCTCAGCTATAACTCGTCCCTACTCCCCTCCAGTCATTCCTCTACCATCCCAAAAAACCTTTTAAAATACATTAAGGATGAGCATTGGATCATTTTTGAAAATTTTATGGACTTAACCAATTTGACATTTGCTCTTTGTAGATGAGGATCCAAACCAAAATCGGATGCTATGTTCTGTTCCAAACACTCCTATGTTCAACATGTTTTTTCTCAGTACTGCTTACCCAGTTTTCTCGCTGCCTCGCCAGTCTGTGTTCTAGGTTCTTATTCTGTGTCTTGAGCTGATAAAACCAGGAAGGGAGGATATATCAGATCCCTTACCAGTCTTCCAGGCAGTACAGCTGCTCAGAGAGCTGAGACCTCCAGTAAACAGCCCTTCTCCTTGCTAAGTGGGGAAGGGCCTGTCCCAACCCCAGGCAGTGCTGGTCAGTCACTTCCCTCTCCACTCTTTAAAAACAAGGTCCTCCTGCAAAGCTGAAGTCATCAAAACAGAAATATAGATCAATGGAACAGGATAGAAGGCCCAGAAATAAACCCACACCCCTCTGGTCAGTTAATCTATGACAAAGGAAGCAAGACTATACAATGGAGAAAAGACAGTCTCTTCAGTAAGTGGTGCCAGAAAACTGGACAGCTCCATGTGAAAGAATGAAATGATAATATTCTTTAACAAAATTTACAAACAGCTCACGTGTCTCTATATCAAAAACAAACAATCAAACCCAAAAAATGAGCAAAAGACCTAAATAGATATTTCTCCATGGAAGACATAGAGATGGCCAAGATATACATGAAAAGATGCTCGACATCACTAAGTATTAGAGAAATGCAAATCAAAACTACAATGAGGTATCATCTCACACCAGTCAGAATGGCCATCATCAAAGAGTCTCCAAACCATAAACACTAGAGAGAGTGTGCAGAAAAGGAAACCCTCCTACCCTGTTGATGGGAATGTAAATTGGTACAACCACTATGGACAGCAGTATGGAAGTTCCCTTCAAAACTAAAAACAGAGCTACATACGATCCAGCAATTCCACTCCTGGTTTTATATCCAGAGAAAACCATGATTCGAAAGGATACGTGCACCCAGCGTTCATTGTTTACAATAGCCAAGATGTGGAACCAACCTCAATGTGGTACATATATACAATGGGATATTCAGTTCAGTTCAGTCTCTCAGTCGTGTCTGACTCTTTGCGACCCCATGAACTGAAGCACTCCAGGCCTCCCTGTCCATCACCAACTCCTGAAGTTCATTCAAACTCACGTCCATTGAGTCGGTGATGCCATCCAGCCATCTCATCCTCTGCCGTCCCCTTCTCCTCCAGCCGCCAATCCCTCCCAGCGTCAGAGTTTTTCCAGTGAGTCAACTCTTCGCATGAGGTGGCCAAAGTACTGGAGTTTCAGCTTTAGCATCATTCCTTCCAAAGAACACCCGGGACTGATCTCCCTTAGAATGGACTGGTTGGATCTCCTTGCAGTCCAAGGGAGAGTCAAAGAGTCTTCTCCAACACCATAGTTTAAAAGCATCAATTCTTCGGTGCTCAGCTTTCTTCACAGTCCAACTCTCACATCCATACATGACCACTGGAAAAACCATAGCCTTGACTAGACGGACCTTTGTTGGCAAAGTAATGTCTCTGCTTTTGAATATGCTATCTAGGTTGGTCATAACTTTCCTTCCAAGGAGTAAGATTACTCAGCCATAAAAGGAATGAAATAATGCCATTTGAAGCACCATGGATGGACCTGGAGATTATCATACTAAGCGAAGTAAATCAGACAAATATCATATGATATTGCTTATATGCAGAATCTAAAAAAATGATACAAATGAACTTATTTACAAAACAGGAACACACAGAATGAACCTATGATCAGGGAGAAAGGGTGGATGAGGAGGGATAGACTGGGAATTTAGGATTGTCATGTACACATAGCTGTGTTTCAAATAAATAACCAACCAGGGCCTACTCTGTAGCACAGGAAATTCTGTTCAATATTCTGTAACAAAATAAATGGGAAAATAATTTGAAAAATAATGGATACTTGTATGGGTATAACGGAATCACTTTGCTGTACACCTGTAACTAACACACTATTGTTAATCAACTCTACTCCAAATAAAAATTAAACAAAAGCCGGGTCCTCCAACCTGAGCAACTTACACTATATTCAATTTCTTACCTTTACAAAGGATGTCAGTGTCAGATGGAAGAGCCTTCTGAACAGACTCCTACCTCTGTGAGGAAGAAAAATGTGTTTGCATAAGAGTGAAGATCCAAGCATTAACTGGAGCACGTTTTCACTTCACTGTGGGTGGTGGTGATGTCACTTAACATGCACTGCAGGTGTTCGGCATCCCATGTTTCAGTCATTTTTCTGTTGGTTGGAGAATGTTCCCTGTGCAGAGTCTAATGAATATCCAAAGGAAGTCTCAACTAGAAGCAGTCTTAAGATACCAGCCATTTTCTTAAAGTGGGTTCTAGCAATCCAGTTTCACTCAAAAAGAAAACATTTCAGCACTAAGAAAAAGGATTCACCATCAGCCACCAAGGCTGATGCTTTCTCTGCTAACATGCCTACTTGGGCCATAGTTTTGGTAAATTATCATACTCTCTCTTATTGTGATTCTAAGTGCTGTAAAGGACTGACAATAATTCTGTTTAACCTTCTCATGTTAGAGAAAACTCAAGTTCTACAAGGTTAGCTAACCTCCTTGACCTGACTTGGTTGGTCCAAAGTCAAGGACTTAAAATCTGTTTCTGAAGCCCAGTTCATTGTTCTGTCTTTCCCCACCACACTGCCTTTAAAAAAAAACAAAGCAACTTTTTATTTCCTATTGCGGTATAGCCAGTTAACAATGGTATGATAATTTCAGGTGGAAGGCAAAGGGATTCAACCATACATATACATTGTATTGTATCCCTATACATGTATCCATTCTCCCTCAAACTCCCCTCCAATTCAGGCTGTCACATGACACTGAGCAGAGTTCCCTGTGCTATAGAGTTGGCCCTTGTTGGTTATCCACTTTAAATATCTAGTGTGTACATGTCCATCCCAAGCTCCCTAACTATTAATTCCCCTAATCTTTTCCCCTGACAACCATAAGTGTGTTCTCTAAGTCTTTGAATCTGTTTTATAAATAAGTTCATTTGTATCATGTGTTTTTAGTTCACGTATAAGGGATGCCATACAATGCTTCTGCTTCTCTGTCTGATTTATTTCACTGTGAATGACAATCTCTAGGCCCACCCATGGTGCTGCAAATGATATTATTTCATCTTTAAAAAGTTGTCTTCCTCCACCCAGTCCCCCTTTAGCCTGCAGTTCTCCTTGTGAGACATCCTTTATCTACCATTCAAAAGAATTAAATGAATGGACCTCAGAATAAGTAGCTTATAACAAACACAATTGAAAGCTCCGGGTCATCAGTTCTTGTCTTATGAACAAGAAAGAGGACTTGTAGGGATTTTTAAAGACGAATCAAGAAAGCAAGTGATTGAGGTCTCACTAGCAAGTGTTCACACTTTCCATCAGCTGCAATAGGTTTGGCAGTGTCACTAACATCCTTTAGGTTTGTCCTGACCATGTGAAACACAGTGTATTTAAATTACCAACAAAATCTTGACAACAGAGACTCTCTGTCAGTTGATTAAAGTGTGCTAACAAGCATGCCATTTGCTGAGTCACGCTGGGAGGCTGGATGACTGGGTCTCCTTGTACATTCAGCAGTGGGAATATGCCCTTCCTGTAGAGCACAGCCAGAAATGCTGAACAAGCTGCAAAGGACAAGGTTAACCTTGGCCTTCTGGCATCTTGCCTTTCTCCAGGGAAATGAAGAACATGGAGAGAACAATTGCAGTACAAGGTGAAGAAAACAGTAGATTCTTCTTCTTTTTTTTTTTTTTTTCTCTAAGTGGTGAATGAAAGTTTCCTCAAGGAGGAAGTTAGCCTGTAAGTGTTCCCAGACAGATATAGGTACTTTTCAAAAGGCACAGGTTCAAGAAAACAATTTTGAGTTACTAAGCAGAGCTAGAGCTTACCATGATCATCAGGCTGAAGAGTAGACCCCCAACCAAGTTGCAAAGGATTCTGCTCTGAAACTTATCACCAGCTGTGTTTGTTTGTTTTCCTAACAGGTGAAAAATGCAGCTGCCAATGTACTCAGGGAAACATGGCTAATTTACAAAAATACAAAGCTAGTAAAAAAGATAGATCATGCAAAAGTCAGAAAACATCAACGGAAATTCTTGCAAGCTATTCATCAGTAAGTACCATTCTTCACTTTCATTCTGCATTGGTATCTCTGGTTTTTAATTCTTGCACCTACTTAATCTTCTTTCATGCGGGAGTGAAAAAGAGAACATTATCATGTTTGTTCCCAGAAGACATTTTTTGGCATTTTAATAATTCCATAAATTTTCTTAGAATTTCATTTGTCAGTTCATTTTATGATGAAAAATCATTTATTATTGGGAGAATAGCCACATAATATATTAATTAAAGTGTCTATTCAGTTTCTTTTTTTAAATAGAAGAAATAATTTCAGTTAAAATCTTATTTTTACGTTTATTTATTCATACAGTTTTCTCTAAGATGTTTAGTTTGTATCTAGTACAAAACCTTAAAAGAAATTTAACATTTTATGATCTACTTGGATTTTTTTAACATACTGCCATACATCTTTATATGAAGGTAGTACATGCAATTGATTTAATACTTGAATTTTTAAATTAGTTTTTAATCAGGATTTGGGGGATTTTCTATATGCTATGTGTTCATTATTGATTTTAGAGTTCCTATAGGCCTTATACTCTTCTGTCATTATTCGGACTTTATCCAAGCCACGGTTACTCAATTTGTCTAAGTCATTCATACCATTTTATTGTTATACCATCATAGGCTTTAAAGTACACATCTCTATCTAGTAAGTTTCCATGATAATTTGAAAGCACCAGGTCTTTCTCCCCCAGGCTGGCAGCATCGTTACCGTAAGTACATTATGTGGGTGTCAGCTGTGATGTCATGCAGCCTTGCTCTTAATGCCATTTCCATATGGAGAAGGGCAGATGCATCACATTGGTGGGTCAGAAAACTGGCTTTTCTCATGCAGCCTACCAGGGTAATCATGGAAAGGTAGGTAAATACTAGGTATCCAGATTAGAGAGTGAGATGTATTTTCTCAGAGCTAATTAGCACAGAGACAGGAAGTTCTGAGGTTGAAGTTTTCATTTTACTTATTTAGGTAATTCATACATATATTACACATACATTCTGTGGAAAATCACCAAGCATTCATCTCTACCTTTTCACCTGCCCATCCACTGCCCTTTTTAAGGAGGTAACACTGAAAATATGGAATGTGTCTATGTCTATAGACATACATGTATTTATACAGAAATTGCTCCCTTCCCTAATGAAAATAAAATCCAAGAACCCAAGCTCTAAAATAGGAGGTTCTGCACATGCGGCAGAGTAGCTGGTCTTCACTGCCGTCTTAGCAATCCACACGTGTCCTTTCCCTCACTGCCACCAGCACCAGAGTGACTTTCTGCTTCAGCTCTGTGACTTGACTGGACACACACAACTATGCATTTTCTGCATTACAAAGAAAAGAATGTTAAGGTAGTACTCTTTCCAAGTCTGGGGAAGAGGAAAAGTGAAAGAGGAACATTGTATGAGACCCAGCTCACAAGCGGGAACTTGCTTCCTCGAGTCATAGCTACCTTTAAAGCTAGGTACCACACCTGGACTGCTTACCTGCACATCTTGATTTCTTAAGGCTTAGACCTAAGACAGTGGGTCCCCTGAGCGATGCTAAGCTTTCACCTCCCCGTCAAGAGTCACCTGGTAAACTTTCCTGGTAGAGTGATCATTCCTACATGCCTCCCCAAACCATACAACACAGTAACCTCAGCGTTCGTACAAGAGGTACACATGGCATACTGCGGAGAGTTCTTTCTTTGTACTTGAATGTTTCGATACTAACCTATTTTGTTCGGATCTATTAAAAAGAAAACTCACCTTTGTGGTTGTGAGAAGTTGTAGTGTCCTGGGATGAAAGGCTGAGAGGTGACGTGGAACTGAGCCAGTGGGTCAGTCTCTGGGTTCAGCAATAACACGTCCCGTTTCCTCTGGGATTGTGTCAGTGCCCCTTCCTGCTAGTGTACCGTGTCTCCAGTGTATAATGAAATCTGACACTTGCCTTTGATGGCACTGATAAACTTTCATCAAACCGAAACAAATAAACGCTTTGACAATTTTCCTCATAATTCTGTAGCCATATATAAATGGTGGTTATTCATATATTTATAAAAGTTTGTCATAGACCTCTTAAGCTCAGAATACATTCACACTCAAAACGTTGGGGGACAACTTAGGGATATCCATTGTAAAATTTTTTTCAACTTTGCTGTAGGTTTGAAAATTCCTATAATAAAAAGGCAAAAAAATATTTGGGGAAACTAAGTGCAAAAGCTGTTCCTACGTGAGTGGTGTACGGCCACAGACGTACTGACCTGATGGGAAGGGTTTCATGGTGTAGATGTCATGTGTCTTTCAGCATGCTGCCTTTGGGCAGAGGAAGCCACACGTGATTCTTCTGCTTCTTTCAGACATTTCTCACTGTTTCTTCCGTAGCTGTGTGTACTTCTAAAGCAGATGAGCTTCAAGCAACTCAAAGATAAATTGTTTTGTAAATTAGTCTTGGGACTATGGGGTTTCCTTTGAGGTGGGAGGGTCCTTACAACTTTGCGAAAAGTAGACGGGCTGGGTGGGGCTAGACTATTCTAATTATGCATAATTACCTTTCATTTGAACTTGGTGAGTGAAGTCATAAAGGAAAGCACATAGGGCTCGATTCCTACGGGCATGGCCTTTATTGCCTTCACTGCCCAGCCTTGTCCATCAGCAGCAGGGGAAATCCGACCTTGCCAGTTGAGGAAAAATGTACCCATTCATTCACTGGAGCTCTCCTGGCCTCTGCTCTCCTCTGATTTGTCCTGAGAGCTTTGCAGTAGCTTTGTCCCCTCTATCAGCCTCCTCTGTCTCAGCTCTCCTTCTCTTTCCCAAGCCTCACGGCCTCTCTCCCGGATGCAGGACTTTCTAGTCTCCGATGGATGCCTAACTCTGCAGGCCTGTGTCCTCTTTTTAGGACCCTGTCTGTCTTTGGGGATCATCACTTAGTGCCATGAAGCATTCTGTTTCTGTAACTTTTACCACTTTCTCTGGTATCAACTTTACAGCTTCTCATTCTTACGTCTCAGCTAGAGACTCATCAATTAACATGCACTTGTCTCAAAGCCAAAAAGCCAATAATTTCTATAACAGAGAGAGTTAGATTACCCACCTTTCAGAAAACCAGGCTTCCCAATAGCCCCGACTTGGAAAAGATGTATCCCCTCCAAAAAAAGTGTAATCCTATTGTTTAGAGTAGTATCCATTTAACAATATCCTATTCACACTAGGCAAAAACATCTCCTATTTTACTTGAATGTCACGTTTCAAAGAGGCCAAGACAACTTGATCCAAGTTCTTCCTTCCGAACTCTAGTTCTGGAGGAAGCTATGTGCTTTCAGGTGGGGGAGTACAGTATCAGTGCAGAAGGGTGGTGACGTAATGGAATAGTGTTTCTCTCTGATCAATATGCCCAAATCCTGCAGAATCTTAACAGGACCTTCCAGCTAGCGAATCGAGCCCCCTGTGCACACTGAACACCACTCTGTGTTGTTTTGTTCCAGAATATTTTACAGTTTCTTTTCTTTTGTTTTGTCTTTTTATTTCAACAAAATGAAACATAGAGCGCGGAAGTAAGTTGTGTGAGCCGCTCCTTTCAGATTTGCAGAATTTCCTGCCGGCTGCATGCATCCAAGCGGACCCTCTATTGTGAATTTTAGTAGTCTGATTGCTGCTGTGGAAATGTGTTCCGAAATCATGATATTTTCCTGTGATAAGTGAAGTTCACAAGGAAGAAATCAACATATGTTTCTTATTCTTCTTTTGGGGTGGGGGGAGAAGTAAAATACACATCTGCATGTTACCTTTTATTCTGGCAGCTGCAGCTTACATAGGCTTTTTGTACCAATTCTACTTTTCAGGCAGTCTAAGCGGCAACACGGCAAGATGATTTAAGTTCAAGGCTACTCTACATCAGCTTTCCAGATTAGCAGAAAATAAAATGGGCAAAATTCTACTGTCAGAGGCACAATAGAGTTAGCCAAGAAAAGTGTGTTGTGTGGAAGGGGAAGCCAGGGGCCCAGCACTGGCCCTGCTAGCAGGCTTGCAGAGCTCAGAACTGTGCTGTCCTGACCCGATGCTGGAGACTTCCCATCTGGTGGTCCCAAACTTCGAGTCATTCATGTGCCAACTCTGCTATGACTTCCCTAAATTTGAAAAGAAAGCTTGATATAAATGCCTGTCATAAATGGATTTAAAAATATGTCACTCCCAGCAAGGAGAGAGAGGTAACGGTAAACTGGTTGACAACTAAGCCACTGGTATTGAACTCAAGCCACAAGCTGTTGCCTGCAGAGAGCTCTGAGATGAGATTCTGCGCCCTCTTTAAAAAAAAAAAAAAGGAGGGGGAAGAGCAGGTGTTAGGAGATAAAAACAGGATAGGACTAGCCCGGGAGATTTTTCTTATAATAATTCAAGAATTGGAAGAGAATTAAAGGGAATAACTCTCTCTCCATCTGGTTTAGTGTTCTTTAATGTCTTGCTTGAGTATCACTTAGTCATCTAGAACACCTCCATTGGTATAAATCCAGCTCTTCAGAAAGAAAATCCCAATCTAACACTCTTCTTTTCACACACAAAGAAACTGAATGTCAGGTTAGGGCCAAGGAACACAGGGTCTGTGTCTGACACTGATACATTTCTCTAGAATGACCCACACCTGTTTGAAGTGGTTTGCTTGTGTTTGGGTTTTTTTTTGGGTTTTTTTTTGTTTTGTTTTGTTTTTTACTCTTTTTAAAAGGCACACATCAAGAACTGCAACCCTTTTAAGTACTTAGAGAGAAACATTTCTCAACAACATATTAGATTTAAATATGTGTTTGTAGATTTCTTTTAGACTAAAACATATTCCATTACTATAATAGCATAAAAAGGAGCCAGTTAAATTAGTTCTAAGTCTTCTAATAAAGAAACACATAGTCACAATCACAAGATCTGACCGTAACCTATGTGAGATTGGTAAAGATCGTGTCGGAAGCAGGTGTCACTTAAAAGCTCACTGGCAGGAGGAGCTGTCTTTTCACTCTGGACAGATTTGGTGGCATATTGAAGATCCATATTTCAGAACAAAAATCACTGAGCATCGTGAACATGTGTTACAGAAATCTCCCTGGCAGTAAAATCTTGCCCTGTGAATTTTTGTATCCCTTCTAGCCAATTACCTTTCATTTAAATTGGGAAATAATCAAGAATACATGCTCCAGCATTAACACTATACTTTGTAAAATGACTTGTCACCAGAGTAATAAGGTTAGCATGGGTTTTCACAAAGTATCTCAGAGACCTGCTTCTCTTGGAGCATGGCTTTGAATTGTTGACTTAAAGAGCAATAGACTGCTTTTCTCTGGTTGGAAAATCTTAATTTCTTGCTAGGTAATGAGCACTGAATAAATATTTGTTGAAATATTACTGTCACTCAGTTACAGCATAGTAAGTATTCATTCAGAATTTAAAAAAAAAGGTTTTATGACTGTCAATCAGATATACTCAATGTTATTTAAAAGTTTCTAAAAGTAACTTTACAAGTAGAAGAGATACCATCTGTCAGACATTCGAATTGTCCTGTGACTTTTATCTACAATAAAAAAAAATGAAGGGAAATTCTCTCAAGGAAATGGTCTGGCTTCCCTTCAAATTCAGTGGCAGTGTAAAAGTCAAGTGAAATAAATACAATGAAGAATAAGAGAATTATGTATTTTGAGTTATCTTGCTGCTGGTTGAATAAAAGTTTTCTTGTTGCTAATGAGAATCTCACTTATCACTGTGTTTCATCAGGTTCAAATACCTAACCCAATCCATTTCAGACTAAACAGGGCTAACACCTGTATCTAGTCACGTAGACATAGGAAGGTGCTCATGTGCCAACTCTGATAAAATTCTGTTGCTTTGCATATTTCTTCCTATGTCTATTTGTCACGATACTGGGGCTTTAAGGAATGTTTTGGCTTTTCTCATATGGTCAAGTCCTTATGAGCCTTTCTCAATTCAACTTTGACTCCCTGGTAAATAGTTGTCCTAAGGACACCTTATCTGTTTCTCTCTGCCTTCCTTTTTGCGGTGTTGGGGAAGCATGCTTCTCATTGTACCAGATACATAACCAATTGGGACTTTATCCCCAAATAGTCAAGGCATTATCCATGCAGTTATTTGCTCTTGTCAATTTTGTGCATGCTCTTTGGAAGGCTTATGATAGTCACAGAAAAGAAAAAAAAAAAAAAACAACTTTCTGACTTCAGATTCTGTCTTTTAGATTGAGGAGTGTAAAAATGGAGCAGAGGAAGCTGAACGACCAGGCGAACACCTTGGTGGACCTGGCGAAGGTGAGCTTGGGGTCTCAGCCCCCATATTCACACCTGTTGGAGCTAACCCCTGCAGAGAAAACAGTACCACTTCAGGAGGCGGCCCCTCCAAAGACATTTAACCAATCAAACAGGCAGAACGTACCAACGTGACGGCCCGGCTTAGAAGAATCTTTCTAAGACTCTTGCTTAGTGTGCACTTTCCCTCTACACATGTTCAACCCCATTCTAAAAGCTTCGCTGCTTACAGGGATTTGAAGTTCAGTTAGAAATATAAATGAGCTATGAGACAATACCTTTGGGATGCTTATATGTAGCTTAGTCTCATCCCTATGAGAGCAGAGCCAGATCTTGGGTTTTACTATAAGGTTCAAGGCTAAATGGGCTTCCCTTCTGGCTCAGCTGGTAAAGAATCCTCCTGCAGTGTGGGAGACCTGGATTCAGTCCCTGGTTGGGACAATCCCCTGGAGAAGGGAAAGGCTGCCCACTCCAGTATTCTGGCCTGGAGAATTCCGTGGACTGTGTAGTTCATGGGGTTGCAAAGAGTCAGACATGACTGAGCAACTTTCACTTTCAAGGCTAAATAGAACTCATTAATAAATCTTTTTTTACCTATTTTAAACAACCGGCTTTCTGTCCTGTTCCATTGATCTATATGTCTTCCACTACTTTTTAAAAGTACATTAATAGTCCCCAATTCTTATATTACATTTAGATGTTTTATCTGGTTTAATTTGGTTATTCCTTTCAAGTGAACTGTACTTCAAAATATGAATATTTTTCAACAATGACGACATTCCTTTCAATGTTCTAAATTTTAAAGGAGGCATTAGAACAGCATTTATGCATGTGTTGAGCCTGTTAACATGAATGCTTTGAAAGAGGCAGTTCTCAGTCAAAACTGTGTTCTGCTCTTTGTTTGCTGGAACAACTATGTCCTTTACAAGGGCCCCATCATATTCTTCAAAAATTATACCTATTTGTCCTAGAGCCATTAATTAAATTCATTTTAGTGTATATCAGTTCAGTTCAGTTCAGTTCATTTGCTCAGTTGTGTCCGACTCTTTGCAACCCCATGAACCGCAGCACACCAGGCCTCCCTGTCCATTAGTAATACACACTGTATAAATATGTTGGAGTGGAATATTTGATATCTTACAAATAGAAGTGAAGTATTTAGTGACTTACTCCTAGGAGTAAGATTTACATCTATTCATGGCAAATAGATGGGGAAACAGTGTCAGACTTTATTTTGGGGGGCTCTAAAATCACTGCAGATGGTGACTGTAGCCATGAAATTAAAAGACGCTTATTCCTTGACAGGAAAGTTATGACCAACCTAGACAGCATATTAAAAAGCAGAGACATTACTTTGCCAACAAAGGTCCATCTAGTCAAGGCTATGGTTTTTCCAGTAGTCATGTATGGTTGTGAGAGTTGGACTATAAAGAAAGCTGAGTGCCAAAGAATTGATGCTTTTGAACTGTGGTGTTGGAGAAGACTCTTGAGAGTCCCTTGGACTGCAAGGAAATCCAACCAGTCCATCCTAAAGGAAATCAGTCCTGGGTGTTCACTGGAAGGACTGATGCTGAAGCTGAAACTCCATTACTTTGGCTACCTGATGCAAAGAACTGACTCATTTGAAAAGTCAAAAACTGACTCCTAGCATCTTTCCTGATGCTAGGAAAGATTGAAGGCAGGAGGAGAAGGGAATGACAGGATGAGATGGTTGGATGGCATCACTGACTCAGTGGGGTAAACTCCGGTAGTTGGTGATGGACAGGGAGGCCTAGCGTGCTGCGGTCCATGGAATCACAAAGAGTCGGACACGACTGAGTGGCTGAAATAAAGTGAACCCCTAGGAGATCATGTATCATTCATTTAAGCTGGGCAGCACATATATATGAGGCCTGAAGATGTGCTCAACTAATATTTACACCCGTGGTTCTCACTGGGACACGTTGTGAACAAAGAAGGAGCAGGTTCTTGTTATCACTCCTAGATCGAATGATAAAAGAAATTGGGTATTTTTATGAAAAAATAAAAGAGGTCACTTGAAAATAATATATATAATATATATCATTTCACTATAATATATACTATTATACATAATAAATGTACTCTTGAAGTAAAATTATATATCTGTGAGGCAAGATGCTGTGTCTTTCAGTTACTTCTTTAGTGCCATGCTTATTATTATTGTAGGACTGTCCATGACATTAAGAGTTTAGTATTTGCTGAATGAATAGTCTCACATAGTCTCAAGACTGTATAGTAAACATAGAATTAATGAACTGTCTTCCTGGCCAAACCCAGGAAGGTTTGCCTGTGTTCTGAACAGTAACTTCCTTATTCAGTAAGTTCATTTATCATCACTAAGGGGTTGTTAAACAGGATAAGAACACGTATTATAGAGGGAAATATGATAGGAGAGCAGGCTTAGCCATAAAGGTCTGAGGCTTGGGAAAGGCTGCAGTGGGCTAAGGTTAATGTCACCAGCCTTCCTTTCTTGATCACCCTCTTCCCTCTCTGATTCTGAGCTGGTCAGCACGGAAGTCCTCTTTCCCTGTCTCTTGTCTCCCTATATCCAGAACTATAACTGGGAGTCAGTTATGATTACCCTCTTATCAGGACAGCCAGTTGCAAAATTCGCTAGAACACTGAAAACATTTTCATATTTCAAACCACTTAGTTCTAATTAAGCCATAGCTAACAAGGTGGATTGGTAACTTTAGTATCTCCTCTAACATTTATTCTCTAGCTGCTGCTGCTGCTGCTAAGTCACTTCAGTCGTGTCTGACTCTGTGTGACCCCATAGATAGCAGCCCACCAGGCTCCCCCGGTCCCTGGGATTCTCCAGGCAAGAACACTGGAGTGGGTTGCCATTTCCTTCTCCAATGCATGAAAGTGAAAAGTGAAAGTCAAGTCACTCAGTCGTGTCCGACTCTTAGCTACCCCATGGACTGCAGCCTACCAGGCTCCTCCATCCATGGGATTTTCCAGGCAAGAGTACCGGAGTGGGGTGCCATTGCTAGTTATCTGTAAAAATTATATTTGACCCAAAGGAGAGCCTATAATTTGGAACATAAGGCAGCAAAAAGATATTTAGGCATTTTTAATTGCTTTAAGTTACTAAATTACTTGATCAAATCAGTTTGTCCTAAACTTCATTCATATTCCAGTCAAAATGTCTGCTATATCCCAATACCATCTGCAATATTATATGTTGTTCTTTAAAATCAGCTTGTTTTTAACAATCAGCCTTACCCTAATTAGTATTACATGGTACATAATGAATTTGACATGCTAACTTTTCTAACAACCCTTAAAATATATACATAAATATAAAATCAAAACATGTTTGTCTCTCCACACACCACTTAAAATCCTTGGACATAGCACCAGCAATACCTGCACACCATTTTCTGCAACTGGATCAAATTAATTCCTATGGTCTTACTTTTCTAAGCCCTGGCATTGAACAAACACACCAAATTTGTTTGGCCAGGTCACGTGTTCAGTTAGCTGATGCCCCTGTTGCACTGCAAGTTGCCAAAAGGCGACCAGCCCTCAAGCTCTGATAGCTGGCTAGTCTGCTTCCAGGGCAAGTGTAATTAAACCTTCATTCTTTGTCTCTCTGTTCTTCTCAATCCTGTTTTCTAGACCCAGAACATCATGTATGACATGATTTCTGACTTAAATGAAAGAAGTGAAGACTTTGAGAAGAGGATCGTTACCCTGGAAACGAAGTTAGAGACTTTGATTGGTAGCATCCATGCCCTGCCTGGGCTCATAAGCCAAACCATCAGGCAGCAGCAGAGAGACTTCCTCGAGGCTCAGATGGAGAACTACGACAAGCACGTCCCCTACGACGCTGAGCGGTCCCGGTCCTCGTCCAGGAGGCGGCGGTCCTCCTCTACAGCGCCACCAACTTCATCAGAGAGTAGCTAGAAGAGAATCAGTTAACCACAAAATAAGACTTTTTGCCATCATATGGTCAATATTTTAGCTTTTATTGTAAAGCCCCTATGGTTCTAATCAGCGTTATCCGGGTTCTGATGTCAGAATCCTGGGAACCTGAACACTAAGTTTTAGGCCAAAATGAGTGAAAACTCTTTTTTTTTTTTCTTTCAGATGCACAGGGAATGCACCTATTATTGCTATATAGATTGTTCCTCCTGTAATTTCACTAACTTTTTATTCATGCACTTCAAACAGACTTTACTACTACATTATATGATATATAATAAAAAAAAGTTAATTTCTGCACACATTTGGTCACTCGACATTTCTAAAGGCTTACTTTTCACATTATTTTCAAGGTAAAATGATTGATTATCATCTAACGCACTTTGATCATTTTTATTTCCGAAAGTTTGGCCAGGCAGAAGTCTTCCAATTACTCCATACCTCGTCACTAAGATTTTCTCTCATTATGAAATATTATAGTCAAAACTGTTTGACCCAGCCAGCTTACCATTCTTTGGGTTCACATGTCATTTCTATTTAATTTTGTTTCCAAGTTATGTGGAAAGTGAGACTGTTACATCAAAACCTATAATATGAACTAGGGACACCGATGCTTTCAAGAATTATTTTATTCCTAGTTTACCAGAAAATTTGCTTGAAGAAAGTATCAGAGTACACCACTGTCTATCAACTAATGATGCAGAATTTTAGATGTAAACTACTTATTTCATCTTTCCCCATGGATTTATTATGAGAGGCCCATGGTTCACTCTGTTTGCATTATATACATACATGTTCATATACATATGTGGTTGCATAGCTCCTAATAGCATAATCAACATAAATGAGCATAACTCTAGCAAATGGTCGGTCTGTACTCTTGGTCTGTGGTTACATGTTTGGTACTGGGAAGTGAGTGGCATCTGCTAAATTTCAAAAGTTTTAGCATGCTTGTGTCACGGCTGTTAAGATCAGTTTCTGTGAAAAGGAACTCAATATTTATTGGTGCAAATACATCTCTTTCCAGAATTACTCTAAAAATCCAGTGGGTTTGGGAAAACCACCTTTGAGGTAATAGCAGTTTGGATTTCCTTAATCTGGTAGTCTCTAGAGCCTAGGAAGAGCTGGCAGGGGTAACATGATAAAAATCAGGCTTCACTTGGACAACTCTGAAACCAGCCCTCTTGGGCTGGCTTACACCTAAAAAAGACTCCTTCATTTTCAGAGAAGTCTGCCTTTGCCCTCTTCCCCTTGATTCTACACAGCACCCTTTGGTGTCTGCCTTATGAGACAGCCTCCAAGTGTTTTTCTTTACACAAAACTAGAGCTACATATTCATCAGCTTGCATAATTCAATGAATAAAATCACTTTCATAACTATTTTCCGTAATTGATGCAAAAATTAAAACGTTTCCATTCAAGATCAAGAACGTAAAAGTATGATTCCTTCAGACTGCATGAGAATCACTTATTATTACTCAAGCAGAGCGACTGAAAATAAAGCTCTTTCACACACCTTATATATTTCAGTGTAGAATGAAGACAAGGCTTGCAAATAAGTAAAACTATTAGAGTACTGCTTATAGGAACAAACTGCTGAGTTAAATGAACTTAAGATTCCTACTCCAGTAGGATTTCTACTTCATGGATGAGATAAAAGTTTATTTTGGGTAACATACAAAAATACATCAAGTATTTGGTATAAACACTGGATATAAGGAAGAGAGAAATTGTGAAAAAATGATTAATTCTTGTGATTCTTGCAGTTCTTATCTAGTCTACCTCTGTGACTAAAAACCATAATAGCAGATAATTAAGCTTAATTATCACTTTACTGATCAATTAGCACCACCGTCCCAGAATACTAGAAGACAAGGGCAAAAATAATATATTGTTCCTCTTTTTGAAGAAGAGAGCAGAGAAATGAGTTTTAATTTAGATTTCATGCCTGGTGTTTGTTCACCGGCTCCATTAATTGTCCCTCATGGAGGATGTCATTTAATTCATCTTTTCCTGTTTATGCAAAGTATATACAGACCGGTCATCATTAAACAAAAGTATATGGTCTTTTGTTTCTGTATTTTAAATAATACCAAACATCCACAATTTGGAAGAGGAGGCAAGAACCCATCTGTTGCATGGAATTCATGGTCAATGATCTGTTGAATGAACGTAACTCTACCTGATGGTACCAAGCCTTCCCCCACATGGCATTGAACATGAAACAGGATCCTCTGAGGAGACCTTAGATTAGTCTTTAGTGAGCTCTATAACTTGCTCTAGATTACACTCTTATTTTCACAAATTTCTAATGATAACTGAATGTGTTACACCTTGACCTACCATGCCCCAGCCTCTCCTCTACAGCCAATGGCAGAACACACACCCACCGCTGATCATTGTGAACTACAACACCACCACCTTCCTCAATACTTTTATTCACTTCCCCTACTTATACATAGTGTCATGAGTTAGCCACCAGAAAGAAGATTCCATGCTCTTAAAAAATCATCAACCAAAGTCATAACAGGTAGTAGATCTAGAAAATTTTATATGCTTTCTCCCTAATGTCACCTCCACTGGCAGCTGTTTTGCCAGAGACTCTCCATCAAAGCATCTGCAACAATCAAATAATTCTATTCCAAAACAATATGGAAATTAGGATAAAAATCTGTTGGTTGGGTTGCAGTCAAATCTTGAAAGATGGATTGAAGTTTTACATTCCTGTTATTCAACTTTGCCCAGTCTTGAGAAGTAGAATGAAAAAATGGAAAGAGGAGGTTAAAAGTCAGAATTGGGTTTAGAACTGAATTCTTGCTAGTTCTGTGTACTTAAGCACCCTTAATCCTTCTGAACCTCCTTTTCTCCTTTTTCTCATCTACAAAATGAGTATAAAAAGACACAGATATCAGTGGAGCTCTGTAAATCCTAGCATCTATCTTAAATGACGGTAGGTATTTTTAAATGTTATTTCCAATGTAACGCAACAAATATCAAGCATCCCATTGCCTATCTTTTAAACTTTTAATACCTCATAGTAGAGGTTATGAATTCTTCCACTCACCTAGTTAATTCTTACAACAAGTTACTGGACTATGGATTCATTTATTGATTTCCTGGTCCTGTAACTCTTTTTTTTAAGTGATCCTAAAATGTGTGTCTGTGTGTGTGCTTGCTGAGTTGCGTCTGACTCTGCGACCCCATGGACTATAACCCACCAGGCTCCTCTGCCTATGGAATTTTCTAGGCAAGAAATACTGGAGTAGGTTGCCATTTCCTACTCCAGGAGATCTTCCCAACCCAGGGATTGAACCCATGTCTCTTGTGTCTCCTGCCTTGGCAGGCGGATATAAATAGCATATATATGCTTTTTGTGGTTCTGTCCTGTTCTTTCTTCTCGCCTTCCCACAGAATCTCTTCATAAATATGATCCAGAAATGTAGATAGTGCTTGTGCCTTGTGCTTAGGATTAGGAGACTTGATTAGGGGTGTGCTGGTGGGCTCAACCAAGACTTAGACCGAAACCATGCCTTTAGTTCAGGAGCCTTAACATAGTTCTCCCTGTCTGTGTAACCCTCCCTGAAACAGTGTGTGCATTCTAGCAAAATTGTCAAGTCAATCTATTCAGAGAAAATTATCAAACTGGTGGTTTAACAGATAGTGTCCTGGAAGACGTGCGGCTTGGAGCATCGAAAGGCATGACACGAGGAACACCTCTCCTAGCTGTCACCATTGCAAGAGGCCCTGATGGGCGTGCTGTATTTCAGGTTTCTAGGCCAGGGGACAAAAAGACAAAAGCCCTGGCAGTGATGCTTTCTAAAACTTACTGTATTCAATATGTTACAAGTCAGTGAACCCAGAAATAGAAAACATATCACAGGTATTGCTTATTTTGAGTTGTTAGAAATACTTCGAATTTTTTCCCCCCAGACCTGTCCTTTTCTCCACTTACAGGTTTTCCTCTGACCCAATGTTCTTGGCATTCCCACATGGTATTGGGGGTGGGGAGCAGCTACAAGAGGAATTAGAAACTGTGGGACTGCTCATCCTGGTAGTGTTAGACCCTCTGGATTGGAGCCTGCTCAGCTTCAGATCCAGATAAAGGCTGAGTGTGAGGGAGGCAGTGGTCTGCAGACTCCAGCCAAGCGCAAAGAGGTTTCCTCCTCTCCCAGCTCCCACTTTCTTAGTAACTTGCCTCCTCTACTCCTTGTTAGGGAAGCAGCTCTGGTCTCTCACCAGAGCCCAGTTATTCAGTTGTCAACTTCCCTGAGGTCACCTACCCTGGCCAAAAAAAGTATATATATAGGGGGGCAGTGAAACTTAGTACCCTCAGCCAAGGTAAATGAATGGAAATATTTGAGGACTTTCACTCAAGTGAAAAAATGCTCATGTGCTGTGGGACATTTTGTGGCTATGAGTGACAAGGGATTCAAACAAGTCATAGAACAACCTGGGTGGTCACCCATGTCCTGGGTCAAAGGCACCTACCACCTCTGCTGAAACTGGGTGGTTCCTGAGCCCTTAGTCACACAGGCCAGCACTGTACACACTTGTGACCATCAGCCCTCCTCAGATGGAAGGTGAGAGATGGGATATGACACTAAAATGAAGGTACCATCAGTATCTTCTGGCAACCCCCAAAGAAATCAACCCTGAATATTCATAGGAAGGACTGATGCTGAAGCTGAAGCTCCAATACTTTGGCCACCTGATACGAATAGTGGGCTCATCAGAAAAGACCCTGATGCTGGGGAAGATTGAGGGCAGGAGAAGAAGGCATTGACAGACAATGAGATGGTTGGATGACATCACTGGCTCAATGGACATGAGTCTGAGCAAACTCTGAGAGATAGTGAAGGACAAGGAAGCCTGGCATGCTGCAGTCCTTGGGGTCACAGAGTCAGCCATGACTGAGAGACTGAACAGCAACAACAGTATCTTCACTGTAAAGGAAGAATTGAAAATGCTTTAGGAAGAAGACGTTTGGTACAAAGCCCAACAAAAATCTAACAACCTGTGGTCATAGCATTCCAGTAATAGTAGTGTTAGTCGCTCAGTCGTGTCCAACTCTTTGTGACCCCAGGGACTGTAGCCCACTAGTCTCCTCTGTCCATGGGATTTTCCAAGCAAGAATACTGGAGTGGGTTGCCATTTCCTCCTCCAGGGGATCTTCCCAGCGACTGAACCCACGTCTCTTATATCTCCTGCATTGGCAGGCAGGTTCTTTACCAAACCTACATTATTCTGGGATTTCCCTGATAGTCAAGTGACTAAGACCCTGCACTCCAAATGCAGGGGGTCAGGGTACAACCCCCGGTCAGGGAACTAGATCCCACAGGCTACAGTGAAGAGCTCATGCACTGCAACTCAAGATCCCACATGTCACAACAAAGATCGAAGATCCCACATGCCACAACTAAAACCTGGTTCTGCCAAATTAATGAATATTTAAAAAATAAGTTTTCTGTCTCAAAGCCCACCATTTTCACCGTGCCAACAACCATCCCTTTAAGGAGACTAGAGTAGATGCAGCCTGTCTCTCCAGTTTTTACACATATCATGTGATCATATGTCACCTATCGCCCCTCTTTCTCATGCATTCTCACTTTCATTCAGTTACTGTTAATAAATGCAACTGTTAGGTCAAACATTCATAGTTTCATGGCCTTAGGGAATATAAGCTCAAAATTAGCCTTTCTGTTGGATAAAATCACTGTGTCCCAGAGAGAAAACTGACAACCCCTAGATAAAAGACTTTCAGTTCAGTTCAGTTCAGTTGCTCAGTCGTGTCCTACTCTTTGCGACCCCATGAATCGCAGCATGCCAGGCCTCCCTGTCCATCACCAACTCCCGGAGTTCACTCAGACTCACGTCCATCGAGTCAGTGATGCCATCCAGCCATCTCACCCTCTGTCATCCCCTTCTCCTCCTGCCCCCAAGCCCTCCCAGCATCAGAGTCTTTTCCAATGAGTCAACTCTTCGCATGAGGTGGCAAAGTACTGGAGTTTCAGCTTTAGCATCATTCCTTCCAAAGAAATCCCAGGGCTGATCTCCTTCAGAATGGACTGGTTGGATCTCCTTGCAGTCCAAGGGACTCTCAAGAGTCTTCTCCAACACCACAGTTCAAAAGCATCAATTCTTCAGCTCTCAGCTTTCTTCACAGTCCAACTCTCACATCCATACGTGACCACTGGAAAAACCATAGCCTTGACTAGATGGACCTTTGTTGGCAAAGTAATGTCTCTGCTTTTCAATATGCTATCTAGGTTGGTCATAACTTTCCTTCCAAGGAGTAAGCGTCTTTTAATTTCATGGCTGCAATCACCATCTGCAGTGATTTTGGAGCCCAAAAAAATAAAGTCTGACACTGTTTCCACTGTTTCCCCATCTATTTCCCATGAAGTGATGGGCCCAGATGCCATGATCTTCGTTTTCTGAAAGACTTTAAGTGAGTCAATATTTTTTATTTTTGAGTTTGTAGGGGAAATAATATCCACTGTGGGGAAAGGTAGAAATTCCTTAAATACAACTGCAATGGGCCACTTTTTATTTTCTTTCTTTCTTTAAAAGCTTAATGTTAATACTACTTGTATATGTTCTAAAATAAGTCCAGGGAGTTTGAGGATTATAATTCACTTAACAGAGAACACTGACGACAAAGGTGTTATTGCTCTTAAATCAGGTTGCAGTGGGGGAAAAAAAGGTTAAAAAAAAAAATTTCTAGCAATTGGTCTATAGCTGCAGTGTGGAGTCCTTTATATCTTTATGAGATTCCTGTTCCTGCTTTTTTCTAGAAATAGTCACATTAATAAGATATCTTTTTGGTATCAATAATAAAGAGAATCTAAAAATTGGTTAAAAAGCATTTTTTTTTAATTTGAAGATTAAATATTTAGGGGAAAAACCTTTGCAAAAGTATTTAATGAAAACTTGTTTATAAAAAGGAGAAAAAAGTATAACATGGGTCTTCATTCTTGATCTTGATGATTAGAAAACTATACATTAAAATGATTTTGGAGGAAACAAACAACAAAAAACCAGCAAGAAAGCACGAAAAGGAGAAAGCACAAAGCAAGGAGTCCAAAGTAAAGAATATCATGAAGCCTGACAAGTAACAGTGGTTTAATTTACACTCTTCAAGGATAGATACTCTAAGATGGAGTTCAATATGAAATGCATCTATGTGCTTTTTAGAAAGGACATAAAATTATAGAAAAAAAACATTAAAACCCAAATTACAGGGGATAATTTAGTTTAGTGCAAACAACCAAAAACAGTGATGACAACATCCATTTCAGACTAATGGAACCGAAGAGAAACAATATGAAGTCACACAAGGATGGTCATGTTAAATTGATCCTTGAAGAGAAAGCTGACATGAATTGCATGCACTAAAGAGTAAGGCGTAGAAAGCAAACCTACCAGAAATAAAAGGAAAAACAATTGCTGTGGTAGATTTTAAGATCCCTTTTATCCTGGAGAGATCAAATGAACCAAAATCAATAGTCATGGTATCAAGAAAAATAATTATTATTAGAATTGGCCAAGAACTAACAGAAACATGAAAGATGTACTTTTTGATAAATGACGTGGAGGAACTAGACAGACATTTAAAAAAAGATAATACTCTTTCCAAACTTCACATCATACAAAAGACTACATTCCAAATGAATCAGAGAGCTCAGTGTGAAAACCAAAACAGCTTAAGTATTAGAACACTATGTGCGTGAATTTCTCTAAAACCTAAGATGATGAAATATTTTCTAGACTCCAAAGGCAACAGAAGACTGATTAATTTGATTACATAAAAATAAAAGAGCTACTGCCTAGCATGGAAGAAAAGGTGACAAAGTCGAAAGAAGCTGATAAACTGGAAGAAATATTTGCAACATTTATTACAAAGGACCAAAATCTCTAATATAAAGAAAGAATCCCAAAAATTGGGATAAAAAATTCTAAAACCCGGATAGAAAATAGAAAATTAGGCAAAAGATAGATGATTTACCAAAGAATGATATAAAATTATCCTTAAACATATCAAAAGATGTTCTTTTCATTCACAGTAAGAGAAATGCAGATTAAAACTACAACTGAGTGAGTGATATACCACTTCACACCTATTAAACCGGCAAAAATTGAAAGTTTGACAGGATAATTTTTTGGAAACAGGTATAGAAGCATGTTAATACTTTGCATGTGGGAATGCCAAAGGGTCCAAGCCACAGGAAGAAAATCTGACAGTATCTAAGGAAACTACATTGAATTTCTTTTTGACCCAGAAACCCTTCTTTTAGGTTTTTATTTTTTTCTGAAGATTTAACGTCAACATAATGAAAGTATATACAAAGTCATAAATTATAGTATTATTTGTAATTGCAAAATAAATACAATATAAATACTGAGATTTAAAATTTTTTCTTCAAAATTGAAATACTTCGCAGCTACATAAAAGACCAAGGATGATCTCCTGAACAAATAGAAAATGACTTCCAGGATTAACTGATAAATGTCAAGAAGGCTAAGTGCAACAGTATATATGTGCATGTGTGCTCAGGTGTGTCGGCTTTTAATGACCCTATAGACAGCAGCCCACCAGGCTCCTCTGTCCATAGGCTTCTCCAGGCAAGAATACTGGAGTGGGTTGCCATTTCCTTCTCCAGGGGATCAGCCCAATCCAGGGATCAAACCAGTGTCTCCTTGCACTGACTGGCGGATTCTTTACCACTGAGCCACCTGGGAAGTCTAACAGTATAAATGTATGAAGAAGAAATAAGAAAAATACGTCTATTTTTGCAAACAGAAATACTGGAAGGGTGAGCCAGAACCAGTAATGAAACTGTACACATATAGGGCAAAGCTTGGAATAGAGTGGAAAGGATGGGGAAGAGTAGCTGACACTTTGGTTCAACCGCTCAGTCGTGTCCGACATTTTGTGACCCCATGAACTGCAGCAGCTCACCAGGCTTCCCAGTCCTTCACTATCTCTCAGAGCTTGCTCAAACTCATGTCCATTGAGTCAGTGATGTCATCGAACCATCTCATCCTCTGTCATTCCCTTCTCCTCCTGCCTTCAATCTTTCCCAGTGTCAGGGTCTTTTCCAATGAGTCAGTTCTTGGCATCAGGTGGCCAAAGTATTGGAGTTTCAGCTTGAGCATCAGTCCTTCCAATGAATATTCAGGACTGATTTCCTTTAGGATGGACCGGTTGGATCTCCTTGCAGTCCAAGTGACTAGCTGCACTTATTACATATTTACTTTTTGAATCCTGTTAATATTTAGGGTTCAAAAAATTGTAGCAATGAGAATATGAGAAAAACCCTAAAACAAAATACAACCATATAAAAGTGCATGTGTTGGGAGGGGAAATAATCTTAGTAGTATAACTTTTTATTTTGCACTAATCATAGAATTACAAAATATTTGCAAAAGCACTACTTCCTTACATCCTTTACTCCACTTCCCTTAATGTTAACATCTTACATAATAACCATGGTATAATTATAAAAACAAATTAATACGGGTACAATGTTAACTACAGACCTTATTTTAAAAGAAAAATGAAAATGAAAAAAGAAATGAATAAAAGAAAAAAGAAAAAAAAAAGAAATGTATCCGGCTCATTTTTCACAGTAGTGTGGGTTAGCATTTCTGAAACTACTTTCTCTACATTGGAAAGTTGAGAAAATGAGTACATCTATTGAGGGCAGTGGGACCAGGTTTCTCACTGTTGGAGATGGGAGTTATCAGGGAGGAATGACGTTAGACTGGGAACAACCCTGTGCCATTGGAATTGAACTGAAGTTTCAGTATGGACTCATGGATACAGGCATCAAGATATATGTTTAAGTACACATATGTTTGTGTGTTGATTTCCTAATTTGGCTTACTGTAAGCACCTAGAGACAGAAAAACAAAAATCCAAACCTAGTGCTCACATCTTGCATTCTTAAAACCAATCTCCAGTAAACATTCAACAGCATTCTCCTTGAAGAAATGCAGATTCCAGGAGTAGGGCAGGGAAGTTTCAAATAAGCCTGGGCATCTTATGCCAAGAGTAAGAAACATTCAAATGACAGCATGAGGGCCCCAAGGGCACAAAGGGCACTCTGAGTGTACACAAATCATAAAGTCATAAATCTGGATAATTTGAGCACCAAAAATACTGATATTATAACAGTTTATAATCCATTAAATTAAAAGAGAATGTATGTGTCCATGCTTAATAAATGGACTTCCCTTATGGCTCAGCTGGTAAAGAATCCACCTGCAATGCAGGAGACCCTGGTTTGATTCCTGGGTTGGGAAGATCCAATGGGGATAGGCTACCCACTCCAGTCTTCTTGGGCTTCCCTCCTGGCTCAAATGGTAAAGAATCTGTCTGCAATTCAGGAGACCTGGGTTTGATCCCTGGGTTGGGAAGATCACCTGGAGGAGAGGGCATGGCAACCCACTCCAGTATTCTGGCCAGGAGAATTCCATAGACTGTTCCATGGGGTCACAAAGAGTAATGACTGAGCGACTTTCACATGCCTAATAAATAAGAAAGCAAAACTCTTCCTTATGGGGTGTGAAAGTTTGTGGAGAACAGGATGGATATTTACAAAGTGTCAAAATATCTCCCAATACATTATCCTACAAATTACAAAGGGTTAATTGACATTACTTTGCCAACAAGGGTCCATCTAGTCACGGCTATGGTTTTTCCAGTAGTCATGTACTGATGTATTCTAAAGGAGATCAACTCTGGGATTTCTTTGGAAGGAATGATGCTAAAGCTGAAACTCCAGTACTTTGGCCACCTCATGAGAAGAGTTGACTCATTGGAAAAGACTCTGATGCTGGGAGGGATTGGGGGCAAGAGGAGAAGGGGACGACGGAGGATGAGATGGCTGGATGGCATCACTGACTCGATGGACATGAGTCTGAGTGAACTCCAGGAGTTGGTGATGGGCAGGGAGGCCTGGCGTGCTGCAATTCATGGGGTCACAAAGAGTCGGACACGACTGAGCAACTGATCTGATCTGATCTGATCTGATGTATTGATGTGAGAGTTGGACTGTGAAGAAAGCTGAGCGCAGAAGAATTGATGCTTTTGAACTGTGGTGTTGGAGAAGACTCTTGAGAGTCCCTTGGACTGCAAGGAGATCCAACCAGTCCATTCTAAAGGAGATCAGTCCTGGGTGTTCTTTGGACGGAATGATGCTAAAGCTCAAACTTCAGTACTTTGGTCACCTCATGTGAAGAGTTGACTCATTGGAAAAGACTCTGATGCTGGGAGGGATTGGGAGCAGGAGGAGAAGGAGACGACAGAGGATGAGATGGCTGGATGGCATCACCAACTTGATGGATGTGAGTATGAGTGAACTCCAGGAGTTGGTGATGGACAGGGAGGCCTGGTGTGCTGCAATTCATGGGCTCACAGAGTCGGACACGACTGAGCAAATGAACTGAACTGAACTAATTGTAATTTTACTGTTGGAAAAAAAAAAAAACTAAACAAAAACCTAGTGACCAATTCTTCAATCAAGGAAACAAAGAAGCATCACCAGTAATGGTGCAAACCAATGTCATATGGCTCCTCATATGATGCAGTACTGAAGGTGGAGGAGAAGGGGATGACAGAGGATGAGATGGTTGGATGGCATCACCGACTTGATGGACATGAATTTGGGCAAACTCCTGGAATTGGTGATGGGCAGGGAAGCCTGGCATGCTGCAGTCCATGGGGGCACAAAGAGTCAGACACAACTGAGTGACTGAACTGAGCTGATGACGCAATAAGAAGGTCCCATTATGCATGTGATATTCCTGCTAAAAACGCATGATCTGAATCTAGTAATGAGGAACTAGCAGAAAGTTCAAAGACAAAAATCCCCCAAAATGCAAATTGATTAAAAAAAAAAACTAGCCAATACTTTTCAAAACTGTCAATTTTAGAAAAGACAAAGAAAGCCTGAGGAAATATTCTAGATAAACAGAAACTGAATATATATATATAAACTAAATGCTAGTCAATTTCCTGCATTAGATTCTGGACTAGCAGAAAAAACAAATTATGAAGAACATTTTCAGGGAAAACTCGCAAAATCTGAGCATGGACTATCAATTAGGTCATGATTTGTACCAATCTTAAATTTTCTTATTTTGCTAACATTTTTGTGATTATACAAGTCAAAGCTTTGTTCTTAAAAAATGCACATTTAAAATTTATCATAAAAGAGCATAATGTCTTCAACTTACTCCCAAATGGTCCAGAAAAATGTCACCCGTTATGAGACAAGAAACAGGGAGGGGGTGGGGGCTGAAGGGAGACTAATAAAATGCTATGAAAAAAATGTTAACAATTAGTGAATTTAGTTGAAAAGTATACCAAAGACCTTTGCATTGTTTCTACAAGTTTTCTGTAAGTTTGACATTATATCAGAATTATATCCAAAGAAAAGTACAATCAACAGGGGGAAGATATAATAAGAAGAGTTCTTTACAGGAAATAAAAAGAATGGGATAGATCTATATACAGTCATGGAAAGCTCTCCAAGGTACAGTATTATAGTTTTCTTCCTAAACTTGGAAAATAAATGAATTCCTACTCCACTTACATAACACACAAAACCATATGTGTCTCTGCATTCATACACATATGTGCAAAGGCTATTCGAATCCCACCTCTCCTCTGGGGCTCAGTTCAAATATTACTTTCTCTGTAGTCTTCCCTGATCATCCCAGTTGAAAATAAATGGGCCCTCTTCTGGCCTCTCATTTTCCTCATGTGCTTAACATGCCCTGCTTCCTGCTGCACCTGAGACATACAAGACCTCTAACCCACGAACAGAGAACAGACAGGTGTTTATCTGGGCAGCCCTCAAGAAATCAAAGCAGTGAATTGTAGATGCTATGTGTCCATGAATGTTTGTTTACTGAACAGAAATACATTGGCTTTGCCATTTCCTTTTCCATGGCAAGGCCAACATATTTCTGTTCAATTAACAAACATTCATGGGCATGTAGCATGTACAAGTGGTGCCTAGTGGTAAAGAATCTATCTGCAGGAGATGCAAGAAACACAGGCTCAATCCCTAGGCTGGGAAGATCCCCTGGAGTAGGAAAATTGCACCCCATTCCAGTATTCGTGCCTGGAAAATTCCATGGATGGAGAAGCGTGGTGAGCTACATTCTGTAGCACCACAAAGAGTCAGACACAACTGAGCAGAGCACACATGTTGGCCTTGCAGGCAATATCCTAGCAAGGATCCTCCATCCTGATTAAAGAAAAATATTTCTCATCTCCTACCAGCGTGTTTGGAATGCTGAGTGTTCTCAAGATATTATCTTGTGCAGTCAGTTGATCTTCACCTAGAGCTTGCTCTCAAGTTCCTGCTTCTTGGAGCCTAAGAGCAGGCTAAATATGGCTGAACCACACCACAACCAGGCTCCAGGGATATTTGCTTTCAAACACTTAACATTTGCTTTGTGTTACCCTTTTATTAGGAAGATTAAAATTGAAAGGGAAGCAAGTGAGGCAGGGCTTTCTTCTTCTGTCTCTGCAAGAACAGCTTGTTTCCATGACATTTATACAGGGAGCTTTTTCTAAATGACAAGCAGATTGTTAGAAGATGTTATTTTCTGTCTCTTTGCTTTGGATCTTCACTTAGTGGGTGTAATGTAAGAGAGATAGCCTCACTAGGAGGCTGACTGTCAGGTATATGGATTTGGGAGAGGATTGGTTGGGGGTTTGTTGAATTCTTTCTGTGGGGGTTGCTATAGCAGCAGCCCAACAGATTTGGCTAAAAGTTGTAAGATGTATTCATGTTGTTATTTTTTACATGGAGTAACATTTCTGCAGATATAAGTGTCTGCTCTTTTTAGCCTTTTCTCTTAGTGAAGAAATCAAAGGCTCACAGAAGAAGCCATTCATGGGCACCCAGGCCCAGGTGAAATGGCTAAGTTTAACTGAGGTTGAGGCCTGTCTTCTGTACCAAAGAGGTCAGCCTTGAGGCCGTGACAATGGATGAAGAAAATGCCAGGCTCTGAGACCCTGAGCCTGGCCATATTCCATGCCTGTAAGGGGTTACCATCACCTCCCATGCACACCACTTTGTGATGGTTATGAACTGCTTTCACTCACATCACCCTTTTGAAAGAGCTCACAAAAGACTGGTTCATTTTCCATCACAAATCTCTCTCTCCTTTTACTTAACCCCTCACATTCTCACCGTTACTGCCTTGGTTCAGGCCTCATCACTAATACTGTGGGTTTGGCCAGTGCGACTCCAAGATCTTGGCATCCTCTGCAGGTGTGCGGGGCGGGGTGGGGAGTGGGGCGGGAGGAGAAGGGAAGATAAATGACCCTACAAGACTTATTATGTCACTCCTCCTCATGGAAGAACACAGCTGGCTCCGTACTGTCCACTAGATCAGCTCCAACCTCCTCAGGCCCTTCACACCTAGTTCCGAATCTCCTCTGCCTTGCGCTTTCCCCTGCCCTTGCTGGCAGCCGCTGCCCCAAGCACCCTACAGTGTGTTTCTCACACATATTATGCATGGAATTACCACTCTCTGCCCACAGATTTTTGTTAGTTTGGTCAGTAGAGCTTTTAGAAAAATATTTTGAGCTTGACTAACTTTAAGCAGGCATATACTCTTCAGTTTGCCACAGACTCCCTTGGAATCCCTGCCTACCCCTACTCCACTTTGTATCTTTATATCCGTTGTTTGGCCCCTGAAAGCATTGGAATTTATGCCTCTTGATTGAGAGCTGCGTTTACTTCCTTATAATTAAATCCTCACCATCAGGATCTAGAGCAAACATCACCTACCAATTTAAAACATGGCACGGCTTGTCCAGGAAGGTGGGCTGCTGCATCTGCTGGGCTCCCTCCCACTCTTCTCATTCCTCTAAAACAGCACTGATGTAACTATTATAATTAGCATATAATTATGTTTATGTCCTTCTACTCAAATCATATCGTCAGTTTCCTCAGAAGAGATCAGGCTGAAAATTGTCTATATACACACTGACAGGCAGAGTGCTGGACTCTGTGAACACTTGTTGGATAAATGAACAAGATGACCAACCAAGTCTCAAGTCAGTTTAGCATATTCAATGGCACAGGCCTTGCAATGCACAATACCTCAAGTTAAGTCCTGGTCTTCTAACCAAGACCAGGCTTTTCGTAGGTCCCCATACTACCAGAGCCCCAAAATCAAAAGGGCAATGATTCCTTTGTTCTAGTTAACTGGCTCCACTGCATATAGCTGGTCCTCACATCAGTTCAGCTCAGTTCAGTTCAGTCGCTCAGTCGTGTCCCACTCTTTGCAGCCCCATGGACTGCAGCCTGCCAGGCCTCCCTGTCCATCACCAACTCCCGGAGTTTACTCAAACCCATATCAGGTCCTCACATCAGGGAGTTCTCAAAGCCAGAACACTGATTAAGTCCATGTGATGTTTGTAGAGACACCAGCAATAAAACATAAGTGTTGCCAAGCATTCTCCTTCCCTCACCTTCTGAAGAGGAGTTTGGTTGTGGGTCTACAGAGGTATCTTCAAGGTCAATGGAATGAAGCAGAAATGAAGAAACAAACCCAAAGAAGGAGGTAGATAGTCCTAAAAGAACACCTGGAGGAACATGGGGTAGAAAAGGCTAAGAAGTGAAGAAGAAAAGATAGGGAGGGAAATAAGGGAAGCTACTGGGTCCTGTGAGACTTGGCAAACAATTGCTCAAGAGAAATTTTAGGAAATTTTGCTGCAAATGGAGTTGTTTTATTTTGTGCTTAACCATTCCCCTGAAGAAGGCCTTCTTGTAGAGGTCTCTGTGAACTCTCCTCCAAGCCCTGGGAGTCATATTTGTATTTGTCTGGGATATGTCACAGGGCTGTGTTATGCAAAGCAACAGCATCAATGCTCAGAACCATTTGGTAACATATTTACTTATTGTTTCATATTCAAACTTACAAACAAAGTAGAGAGAAGGTGGAATGTGAGGCAGATACTATCAAGGATGGATTAATGTAGTCTTCTTGAGGAACTGACCTTTTATCTTCATGAAATGGCCCCAATTATTTCTAGTAACTCCTTATCTTGAAGCCTTATTTGTTTGAAATCATTAGAGCTAACTGATCCTTTTATGATTAGAGTTTGCATGGATATCTTTTTCCATATTTTAACTTTCAATTTGTCTGTGTATTTGCTTTTAAAGTGAATCCCTTATAAACAGCAAATAATTGAGTCTTCCTTTTCATTTCTAATCCAGTCTAACAACCTTTAACTGAAATTTTTGGTCCATTTACATTTAATGTATTCACTGATATGGTTGAGGAGTGTAAGTCTACACCTTCCCAGTTTGTTTCTTTTTTATGTGTTCTATTTGTTTTTTGCTCTTCCTTTTCTATCTCCTTTTTAAGTAATTGAATAAATTTTAGAATTCCATTTTTTTGAACTTAAGAGTCATCTGATAGATATTAAACAGAAGTCCAGAGAGACCACCTGATTCATTAAGTTTCTTCCAAAGTCAGAAGAGGTATTACAAAAAAAAAAAAATTCTTTCAGATGTTAAGAAAGAGCTCTCTGAAGATAATATAGAAGAGCTAAGATCTTCCAGGATGCTAATAAATAAATTGCAAGCAAGGAGAAGTACAGAAAAAAAAGATATTTGAAAAGCCAAACTTTTCAACCTTGAAAAATGTTGCTGTTTGGTTTGATGGGATTTGTAAACCATTTTCATCATCCCCTACCTCTCTGCTCCTCTATCTAAAGTAGGAACAAATGAAGTAATGTCTGAAATTCCTGTGTAGGCAAGAAAACTCTTCACTAGTACACACAGAAATATTACTATTTGTTTCACCAGCTTTCTCCAGTTCATTCATTGTTTAATCAGCTTAAGATCATAGCAGAGATATTCTGATCCCACGTTTCTTGAAGCCTTTCACTTGATAACTGTGTCCTGCCTCCTTTAGATGTCACACAGCACAGCTACATAAAGAAAAACACTTTTACATTATAACTGAAATTATGTCTCAGATTTGGCTCAAAGAGGTGGGGAGAAATACTCAGAAAGGCAGGAGTTGACAGATGATTCAAATCAGACAATAGCCAGCTGAGGGCATGTACGGAATATGCACATTTAAGGATGTTTGGTTAAATAAATCAGCAATATACTGATTGTCTAGTATACTTGACTTCCTCTATCTCTGCCATCAACTGACTGTTCAATCGCCCAGAGCATTCAAGCTTTCTGGTTCTTTAATTTTTCAACTATACTTTATGCTCATACATCAGAGTACTTAATATTGTGTTACAGCATTAATTCTCCCTGAATTGATTTATAGATTCAGGCAATCTCATTAAAACCTCAGCAAGTATTTCTATAAAAATTGACAAGCTGATTTAAAAAATGGAAATGCAAATGACCTAATACAGCCAAAACAGCACTGAAAAAGAAGAAAAGATCTGGAGGAGTCAAACATTTACTTGAAATCACCGTGATGCTGGCATAATGGTATACTATTTAATATATGCATCAAGGGAGCAGAAGAGAGACCATAAAGTTACAAATAAACTTATATTTAGAGAGAATATATGTAATGTATATGTCAGTGTGTATATACACATGCACCAAGATAATTAAAGAAGGAAAGGATAATTTTCAGCAAGGGGCCTGAACAATTGGATATCCATATTTTAAAAAAGTAAAAGAAATGCTTATGTCACAGCACATATAAAACTTGGGAACTAAGGCAATGGTTTTAGTTTTCCAGAATGCCATGAGGTTCGGTAATCCAAAGACAAATGATCTCTCCAGAAGCTTTGGCATAATTTCTAGTGGATCTCCTGACAATTCTGTTCAGAGTAAATGAACACTACCATGAGTCCAGTGTCTTTCCTAGAGAAACTAATTTCTAGGAGAACATCAGTGGAGATTCTACTTTTTCTGCTACATACTTTTTACCCTTAGGATAAAGAAAAATGTCATTGTTATTGAGAGAAAATGCATTGCAATTTCACGGACTCTGATTATTAAACCCACATTTGCTATATATTCCATCATCATAGTCTATAGAAACAGTGAACAGCTTTGGAAGTGTTTGGGTTTTAATGTTATTTTTGTTACCTTCATAAAACTAGTAATTTAGGATAGTTTGGCACCCAAACAAGCTGACAGCTACTGACATTGTAGATTTAAAAAAATGTTCCACTTAGTGCAGTTAAAACTCATCCCAGCATGTTAATTTTGCTGAATGACCATTCTGGTGTGCTTAACTATGCAAGTCATTAGCTTCTTTATTGCCATAGTCCATCTAGAGAAAAATAATTTTTTTCAATTACCTTTAAGAAAAAACAGACTGATTTGCTAACTTCATGCAAGGCAGTAAGATATAGTCATGGATCAATGCTTTAAGAAAACACTGACAAATGTTAACAACCATTTGTTAGGACATTCCTGTGTTTTTGATACTGTTGTTAATATGAAATCTAAAAATGAGTAAAACATATTCTTTTAGGTAGGAATCTGGACTTGTGTCTGCAGAGTTTTGGTACCTGATTTGATTAGATTAATTCTATAATTGCTTCAGTTTTCTATTCAGGCTCTAACAATTCGATCTTGATCTGACAGACAAAGAAGTGAACTGGGAATCAGATCATCTAATAAGGAGTTTGTATGACTTTCTTGTCACATCACATTACCTGCACCCTGACTAGAATGTAGGGTCATTTACCGAGAAAATAACATCAATTATCTCTGAGCCATTAACAAAGTATCTGTACTTTGGTACTAAACTAACACTATGGAATGAATGAATACTACACTGTAACTGCAGCTGTCTAAGAAGTTATGGTTGTGGTTATTAATCTTTTCTGATTCATGAACTCCTTTGAGAACTAGGGGCAAGGAAAAAAAAAAAAACATTTTTACCAGAGAAAAATGCATGAATAATACAACATTATGTAGGTTATTCAAGGAGTACCCTGAAGCTCATTTCTAGTGTACATATTAATAATTTTATACAGAATTTTAAAAATTACTAATGTCTTTCTATTAACTTAAAGTGAAAGTGAAACTGTTAGTCACTCAGTCCTCTCCATCCGTCTCTTTGTGACCCCATCGACTGTAGCCCACCAGGCTCCTCTGTCCATGGGATTCTCCAGGCAAGAATACTGGAGTGGGTTGCCATTTCCTTCTCCAGGGGATCTTCCCAACCCAGGTCTCCCACACTGCAGGCAGACTCTACTGACTGAGCCACCAGTTCAGTTCAGTTCAGTCGCTCAGTCGTGTCTGACTCTGCGACCCCATGAATTGCAGCACGCCAGGCCTCCCCGTCCATCACCAACTCCCAGAGTTCACTCAAATTCACGTCCATCGTGTCGGTGATGCCATCCAGCCATCTCACCCTCTGTCGTCCCCTTCTCCTCTTGCCCCCAATCCCTCCCAGCATCAGAGTCTTTTCCAATGAGTCAATTCTTCGCATGAGGTGGCCAAAATACTGGAGTTTCAGCTTTAGCATCATTCCTTCCAAAGAAATCCCAGGGCTGATCTCCTTCAGAATGGACTGGTTGGATCTCCTTGCAGTCCAAGGGACTCTCAAGAGTCTTCTCCAACACCACACTTCAAAAGCATCAATTCTTCGGCACTCAGCTTTCTTCACAGTCCAACTCTCACATCCATACATGACCACTGGAAAAACCATAGCCTTGACTAGACGGACCTTTGTTGGCAAAGTAATGTCTCTGCTTTTGAATATGCTATCTAGGTTGGGCATAACTTTCCTTCCAAGGAGTAAGCGTCTTTTAATTTCATGGCTGCAATCACCATCTGCAGTGATTTTGGAGCCCAGAAAAATAAAGTCTGACACTGTTTCCACTGTTTCCCCATCTATTTCCCATGAAGTGATGGGACCAGATGCCATGATCTTCATTTTCTGAATGTTGAGCTTTAAGCCAACTTTTTCACTCTCCTCTTTCACTTTCATCAAGAGGCTTTTTAGTTCCTCTTCACTTTCTGTCATAAGGGTGGTGTCATCTGCAAATCTGAGGTTATTGATATTTCTCCCAGCAATCTTGATTCCAGCTTGTGCTTCTTCCAGCCCAGCATTTCTCATGATGTACTCTGCATAGAAGTTAAACAAGCAGGGTGACAACATACAGCCTTGACGAACTCCTTTTCCTATTTGGAACCAGTCTGTTGTTCCATGTCCAGTTCTAACTGTTTCTTTCTGACCTGCATACACATTTCTCAAGAGGCAGATCAGGTGGTCTGGTATTCCATCTCTTTCAGAATTTTCCACAGTTTATTCTGAGCCACCAGAGAAAACTTTTATTAACTAATAATCTGCTATTTAACCTGCTGATTTACATATTCATAGTTGCATTTAGCTTGTTAGAGATCTTAAAATATTTCTTGGAATAAGAAGTGTTCTAGAAGGATACTGTCCAAATTATACTGTTTATATTTCCATCTGTCTCATTAACCAGTTGTGTGGCTTTGGATAAATTCCATAAACAATCTATAAATGAAGGAGGTTGAACTAGATGATTTCTAAAGTTCTATATGACTCTGAAATTCTCAGCTCCAAAGCACTGGAATTTCCCTGATGAAGGAAGAGATGTGTGCAATGTAAATACACTTCAATGGGGAAGCACTGAATATCATAAATATTCAATGATTTTTTTAAATATTTTTATAGCAAACTCTTTGCAGATAACCTGCAGGAGTCCAAAGATCAGATTGATAGCTTAGACATGTATCAATTTTCAAGACTCTTCAGATTTCCATTGCGTAAGGGAGTGAATATTCTCTCTCCCCAGTGGCTATTTGACTTTTAACATAATCTATGGTTGCCAAGGGTCACACACAACTGAGCATGCATGCATATCCTGGGAACACCTTGTCAAAATTACTTCTGAATCCCAAGTCTAACATAAGGCATGTCCTGTAGAAAATAAGATTTGAGCAAGAACAATCACAAGAGCTGATGATAGTATTCAAAATATAGCATACTTCCTGTGAGACTTATCTTTTCATGGCATCAGATACAATATTTTTTTTTCTTCCTCCTTTAGTGTTTTATTTATTTTTTTTTAATTTTTATTTTATTTTTAAACTTTACATAACTGTATTAGTTTTGCCAAATATCAAAATGAATCCGCCACAGGCATACATGTGTTCCCCATCCTGAACCCTCCTCCCTCCTCCCTCCCCATACCATCCCTCTGGGTCGTCCCAGTGCACCAGCCCCAAGCATCCAGTATCGTGCATCGAACCTGGACTGGCAACTCATTTCATATATGATATTTTACATGTTTCAATGCCATTCTCCCAAATCCTCCCACCCTCTCCCTCTCCCACAGAGTCCATAAGACTGTTCTATACATCAGTGTCTCTTTTGCTGCCTTGTACACAGGGTTATTGTTACCAGTGAAGTAAGCCAGAAAGAAAAACACCAATACAGTATACTAACACATATATATGGAATTTAGAAAGATGGTAACAGATACAATATTTTGTGACATCAGTTCATGCAGTACTATATGCTGTTAAATTCATTTTTCTAAAATGCCACTTACATTATTTTTCTCCTCAACTCCAAAATCCTAAGTGTCTTACCACTCTCCCATGGGGTGAAGTCTTAAGTTTTATTTGTGCACATGAAACCCACCCACCATCTGGCCCCAGTGAACATTAGCTCTCCCTGTTCTCCCTAAACAACATTCTATTTTAGACAAGTCAATCAGCCACATCCTGCCAGTATCTTCAAACCTGACTCCCTCCATGCCATGCTCAGGCTATGATACTTTCTTGCAGTCAAAGTCTGTTAAGCATAGAGCTCTGTTTTCACTAGTGGTAAACAAGGAAATTTGACCCTCTTACCAAAACTATAACTAGAAAAAATTATTTAAAAAATCCATTTGAGTTCTCATGCAGCTAATAAATAAATAAAAGTGCAGAATTGTAAGTCAATATCCGTAAGATAAAGGAAAGGTGGATAATTGAGTAGAATACTGGGGGCTACTCATGCCCATATTATCTGCTGATTCTGTAACTGCACACTGAGAAGTTGAGCAGAGCTTTGGACAATCACAGTGACAAAGTAATATGGGTTAGAGTTCGGGCTACACAAAGGAAGACAGGAAGATCGACGTCTTAGCAATAGAAAAGTGGACTAAGAAATTGATCATATTTCAGAACTTAAACCTCAGATTGGCATCATTTCTGGTTTTAACAGTATTAAGGTGATTCAGATGGCTAGTGCCCCTCCTTTCTGTAAGGGAAAAAAAATGTCTCTCTTCTGCAAAGATGATAAAACAGACACACACTTTAGACTCCACATTATCTCTAAATCGTTTCATATATTATATCCTGAAAAAAGCATGAAAATGTTAGCTGCTCAGTCAAGTCCATCTCTTTGCAACCCCATGGACTGTAGCCCACCAGACTCCTTTGTCCATGGAATTCTCCAGGCAAGAATACTTGGATGGGTAGCCATTCCCATATTCCAGGAGATCTTCCCAGCCCAGGGGTCAAACCTGAGTCTTCCGCATTGTAGGCAGATTCTTTATCATCTGAGCCACCAGGGAATCCCTACTATATCCCGAACCCAACTATAAAAATCACTAGCTACAGAGTAAGCAACATTTTACAAAGTCAAGAAAAACAATAAATTATAGAAATAAACCCTTAAGAGACCTTCATAATGGAGTTATCAGACACAGACTTTAACTTCACACAGTAGATCCTTGAACAATGCAAAGATTAGGGGCACTGATCCCCAGTGCAGTTGAAAATTCACACTTAAACTTTTAACTCCTCAAAAACGTAACTACTACTACTACAAAAAACAAACAAACAAATAAACAAAACCAACTTTAACTTCTATCAGTCTGCTGTTGACGAGAAGCCTTACCAGTAACAAACAGTTGATTAACACATATTTTGTATGTTATATATATTATATACTATATCCTTACAGAAGAGTAAAAGTTTAAGAATAACGTAAGAGGAAATATATTTATATAGTATATATATTTATTGAAAAAATATTCATTTATAAGGGGACCTATACAGTTTAAACCTGTGTTGTTCAAGGGTAAATTGTACATTCAACAAAACAGAAGACTGAATTTTTTCATAGAAAATAAAAAAGAATCAACTGAAAATCCTAAAACTGCAAAAGACAATAATTGATATTAAGAATTAAAAAGATAAAATTAAAAGCAAGTAAGACTTTATGAAAGGAAAGATTTGTGAAGTGTAAGAAATGTCAGAGAAAATATTCTTGATGCAGGGTCAAAAAAAATTTCTAAGGTAAAAACACAAAAAAGTGTAAGACCCAAAATAAATGAGACAAAGAAATGTAATAAGAATTCAGTAGGAAAATCTCATACACATGTAGTTAGAACCCCAGCTAAATAGAGTTAATGAAAAATGGAATAGAAATAATATTTTTAAATATAATGGCTAAGAATTCTTCAAAACTGAGAAAACATATCAAGTCACAAATTAATGAACCCCAGGCATGATGGACAAAAATTCCTTAAATCTCTAAAATACATTACAGTAAGCTGTAGAATTTTTTTTTAATTTAAAGTAGAGGAATAAAATATATCATTTCCAAAGAAATAAAAATATTGGTAGCTAACTTTGACAGAAGCAAAGAAATGATAACTACCAGACTAGTGTTTCATAACCAGCAAGTATTTTCTCTCAAAAATAAATATAAAGGCAAACATTTTTCTTGAAAAATATAAAGAGAAGCATTTTAATCAAAGAATACTATGAAGATTTCCTAGGCATAAAAAAGTTTATGCTAGAGAGATGCTCAAAGATATAAGAAATAAAGAGTAATATAAAGGATTACTGAATGGGAAATTTATTTTTTTTCAGTGTTTTGTAGTTTTTATTTTAATTTAATTTAATTTAATTTTTTAACTTTACAATATTGTGTTGGTTTTGCCATATATCAAAATGAATCCACCACAGGTATGCACGTGTTTCCCATCCTGAACCCTCCTCCCTCCTCCCTCCCCATACCATCCCTCTGGGTCGTCCCAGTGCACCAGCCCCAAGCATCCAGTATCATGCATCGAACCTGGACTGGCGACTCGTTTCATATATGATATTATACATATTTCACCCTCTCCATCTCCCACAGAGTCCAAAAGACTGTTCTATACATCAGTGTCTCTTTTGCTGTCTCATATACAGGGTTATTGTTACCATCTTTCTAAATTCCATATATATGCGTTAGTATATTGTATTGGTGTTTTTCTTTCTGGCTTACTTCACTCTGTATAATAGGCTCCAGTTTCATCCACCTCATTAGAACTGATTCCAATGTATTCTTTTTAACAGCTGAGTAATACTCCATTGTGTATATGTACCACAGCTTTCTTATCCATTCATCTGCATAAACACTAACAGTAGAAAATATTAACAAAATGAGTTATAACAAAAAAAAAAACAAAAATAATGAAACATTTATATTTAATTGACATACACACCAAAACAATAGTGTTTAAGTAAGAAGGGGAATAAATAGCATTAAAGAATTTTAAGAGCCTTACATTCTTAGGAAAGGGCTAAAATACAAAATTTATAATAAGTATTTAGAAGTGAAGGGCACATACTTAGTCACTAGGATAATTATTAAAAGTAAAATAAGAGGTGTACAGATGACA